>NC_064758.1:19651012-20851012 GCF_011397635.1 Epinephelus fuscoguttatus | reverse complement strand
CAAGGCACCCTGACCCAGCCGCGGTAAGAAAGCCGGCCACACGCTGTGACAATCTGTGGGTTATTTCATGTCTGTCATTATATTTGTGTTCTGTTCCTTTTCGTTTCAGTCTGAGTCGCCATAGCAACTACTCTTTTACCTTGACTCCAGAAACGTTTATTTGATTTCAGCACAATGCCTGTCTGTTTTCTACATGTAGGAGCCCTCTCCATCAGTCTTTGCTGGTACCTTATCTGCTGTGTCGGAACCTTCCTTATGGCTTTATTCAGGAGCTGGTGCGCATTACCCACCAGGAGGAAGAGATGTTCAGACAGGTGGGAAGCACGTCTGCCATTTTGTCATGATACACGGTGGTGATACTAACTGAGGGTCACTTTGCGCTGAATCCTATAGCCACATACAGTGGGGCAGGATAACAAAACCTATGGGCAGGTGGAACTTCGCTGTACTTACTTTAACTTGGAGTGGTACCATGTTTAGGCTGGTCGTCCCGAAGCACCTTCACAGTGAAGAAGAAATTGTATTAATTTAAGCAGACAGCCTTACTTTAAGCTGTAAATGCAACTCTACAATTTTTGAAAAACAGTAAACAGTAATTTTATCATTTTAAATAACACTTCACTGAAAGTCGACAGAAACAAAATAGACTCAAAAAATGTCTTGAAAATACTGTATGCTGGCTCTATACACGCTTAAATTACTGTCTATCTAAATGGAGTCCAGTGGGTTTGGTATTAGTGATTTTTGGGCTGTTCTAGGTTGAACAAAAAGGATCTTACTCTCTAACAAAATGGTCTTTCTTTGTAGGGATCAGACACTTAGAACAACAACCTGAGCCCAACTTTTGAGTGGACATAAATCGACAGTGCATAATTGCCCCAAGTGGTTACATTGCAGCCTGTTTTGCCACTGCCACCTGTATCAGTCTCACTCAGTACAGGGTCAGTTTAAAAAAAAATGTTGTTTCCAGACACAAAAACATGGGAAAATAGGGTCTAGGTTGAAAAGTACAGAAGTTACCCTTTAATTTTTTTTTCTCTCCAACTCTCTTTCATATAAATGTGTTTTTTTTTCTACCATTAGTAATCCCTGGAAAAGTTTTGAAATTATTGATTAAGAACCACCACTGCATGCCTGTACAGTTTGATGTATTATTCCATTAGGTTCCATATTTGCCTCACTTTAATCATTTTCTTAAAAAAAAAACATTGGCATAATTGTAAATATCTGAAAATGTTTGCTCTCTTGTTTTTCAGATCTTCATTCCCATCCTCCATGGGCTGGCTCTTGCTGTGAAAGAATGTTCCTTTGACAGTGACAACTTTAAATTCCCCCTCATGGTAAGGAGCTGTCCTCGTCTGACCCATGCTGTAGCTCTAGGCAGGACATGAGACTTAATATAGTAAAGGGTGCAGGGGACATGCGGTACAGGAGGCCTTAATAAGGTTCTGTCAGACAAGCTGTCTCAATCCTTCTCAGTAGATGGACAACCCCAGATGTACAGTATATGTACCATATGCGTGCAGACATGCTTAAATATTAGGTCACGGTACATGCCAACTATATACGCAACTAGCAATTTGCTCCCATTCATTGTGTATTGGAAGCGACTGATTCATTGCACACGGCATGCTGGGATACCTGTGGCGCTGCGATGAGAGGGCATGACGGTTAATAAGTTCAAAGGGCACTTGCTACTACATGGCCACTCAAGCTGCAGCACTGGTGACTTTTTGAACAGCTCTGTGCACGACCAGGAAAGGCTAAAGCAAAACTATTGATCATTATATCATATCTGATCATCTAGCCATGTAAATAATGTGCTTTTTAGTGAATGTCTTTGTTACAATAATATTATTAATGTAAATCCGTCATTTCCAGTTGAATTAGTAAAAAAAGACAGAAAACTGTTTTGTACTGTTGCTTTTTTTGTTAAAAACCAGACTTGTGTGGAGCTGGTAGAGAATGGGCCAGGGATTATAGGATAGAGCCCAAGCAACAAGTGAGTTCAGGCGTATTGGTCTCGTATAGTGGGCATGCACCATAAGGTGTTGCCATTGTGCTGCTTCTTCTATTGGAGCTCTCCTCGTTAACAGTCTAATCTCATTTCATCTCACCATCTATGCTATCATACACAATAATAAAGCAGTGTAATCTGATTTAGGCCCTCTATGAATTTGGTGTATTCAAGTCGTTCATTTTCAGGAACTTTGTCAGTGGAGTGTGTTAGATTGTGTTGCAGACTGTGTGTTAGAGAACAGTATTGGTTGTAATTAGCGTCTTACAAATATGCCCGCACACTGTATGCAGGAACTCTCTCTTCTCTTCCTTGTGGACATTTTCTCCCACATACCTGTCTACAAGAAACTGAAGCATGAGCCTTTACATCAGGATATCATAATGTTGTTTTTTCCTGGTTTTTAAGGCTGCATTACAGTAAAGTGATGTCATTTTCTGAACTCACCAGACTGTTCTAGCCTTTCTGTAGTTTGCTTTTACCCACTTAGTCATTATATCCACATTATGGATGATTATTTATCAACACACTTACTGTGTAAATATTTATTAAAAACACCAATAGTCAACCCTACAATATTGTAGCAATATTGATATTGAGGTATTTGATTTTCTCCATATCGCGCTAATGCCCGCAGTCTATGGGAACAAGTATAGTCTCTTTCTATTGTTAAATATTATAGTAAGCAAAAGAAATAAACTGCATTTACAGCTTGTGTACTGTCCCACAAAGGAGAGTACTTGCTTTGTTTGTGTGTGTGTGCATGAGCATCTTTTGTGGCAGTGAAAATAATACAGTGATGATAATCAGAAGGAATTCCACACATCTATGAAGCCAACATAAACAAACTTACTGAGGACAAGTTGCTGAGATGGAAAGAGTGGTTTTCTCTCCATTCCCCACAAATGAGCCATTTAAGTGACACTGCCACAACGCTGCACAGCCCTGCAGCTAATCACTGCAACACCTGATTTGGTGTGAATGCAGCCTAACAGGTAAATAATAAAATGAATGATCAACTAATCTCAAACTTGCAATTGCTAATTTTACATGAGTTCAATGGTCATGCCTGGCAACCCAATCTACCTGTAATCCAAATGTGAGTTTGAGGAAAATGTGAATTGATGCATTGTTTCAGTCATGCTTTGTTTTGTTTTTACAGGCATTAGCTGAGCTTTGTGAAATCAAGTTTGGAAAGACTCACCCAGTGTGCAGTTTGGTGAGTATACCTTTGGGTGGTCAAAACTACATTATGGCACTGAAGTGTTTATCATCATGTCCTCATGGCTCAGATAATTTCAGATGTTTATTTCTCAAGTCAAGTTGCCAAACAATTTAGTTCTGTCAAGTATGTGCAAGCCTGGCTTTTGTCTCTGTTGTTTATACCTTCATCATACCACCATGGCCAGTTGACATCAGCACAGAAGAATGTGTTCTGCTTATTTTATTCATGACACCAAGGCTTTATGCTTCACAGAAGAAGGGCAAGAAAAAAAATCCCCTGTGCATGGAAAGGACTGAGCCTATATTTAGCAACAGCCTCTCAAATCAGAGTTCTTTGAGTTTATGTTAGTGTCATGTCATTGCTTGTTAACTGTGTGAATCTATGATGTTATTAATATCATAAATACAGCATATTTATTATTAAGTTACATTAAAGGGGTCCATTATGCTCATTTTCTGCCTCTTACTTGTATTTAAGGTTTCTACTAGAACATGTTTACTTGTTTTAATTTAACACTTTATTTTCCTCATGCTGACAGCGCTGGAACGCCTGTATACACCCTGTCTGAAACTCTCCATTTTAGCACCTGTCTCTTTAGCCACGTTTCCACCAATACCTTTAGCGTGTACTACCTTTAGTAGTACCTTTAGAACTATGTAACCTACACAGACATGCACCTAATGAACCCTTGATCTGTTCAGCGTTTGCACCGCAGACAGTACTGCTAAATGTACTCACTGCTCTGCCCAGCCCTTGCTGTGTTTCCTCTTCACTGGTGATACAGAGGGAAGTCGTCTGCACCTCCTCTATCATCAACAACAACAACAACCCCCCCACCCCCCCACCCCGTCTTTGTCTTGAAGAGAGGAAACAGAATATTTGCAGTTGACATGATCTGGTTAAAATTGATAGATTGATCTACTCATGCATTAAGTAACATGCATGAAAACATTCCACCTTTAAAAGTTGCAGTTAGCTGCCAGCAGTAGCCTCTGAATGGCACAGTGAATTTTTTTTTTTCTCAGTCTGTAGCTTGTAGGTGTTTACTAAAGGAAAAAAATATTTTTAAAAGATAAAAGATGGCAGCAAAACATCCTTTCATTTTGTAGTAATAGTTTACTGGTGTACTTGCCACATTATGAACAGTGGTTACATAACCAGCCACAACTCACCTCTGAGCAAGAGTAACAGTTGTTTATTGATTAGTCAACGGACTGCAGTGTTTTCTAGCTCCACCTTTTACCATCACATCAGCGTGCTAGGTACTTCAACAGAGGGGTGATGAAAAAAGGGGACGTCCTCTTGGTACTATTCATGACTTCACAATGGAATCACAAAAATAGCCATTCTTGTGCATACTGCACTGAACTGAAACAGACTGCTTGGTGGAAACTTGGCTTTCATGCATACCTCTCGAAAAATCTCTCTGATTAGTCAACGTTTCTGTGGTCTTCTGCAACTGCTGTCTCGGACGCTTTCAATGTCTCTACACTGTCATTAAAGCTGGGGAATGACTGTAATTGAGTATAGCACCACCATATATCTAAAAAAAAAAAAAATCACACGTGAAGGCTTCTAAACACAACTGGACATGTTCCAGCGGGAATATGGTCTGAAATAGCAGAAAACCAAGAACATCGGCAACCAAGATTACATATTTCCCTGATGTTAACATGTAGCTACATGTAGCAGTGTACGTTATGTAAACACTGTCAGTAGTGTGCCTGGAGCAGAGGACCATATAAAGACATCTGTGGCATGCTGACGACAGCTTGTCTTGAAGTGGAAAAAATGCTGGAAACAGTAGTCAGAACGGTCTGATGCCTGAGGTGTTTGCTTACAGGGATTACTTTTACATAGGTTTACCTCATTATTTAAAACTTTGGCCGCATTTAATATGAACATTTGACATTGTTACATTATAACATGACAGAAAATAAGGAAAAGCACAATAGATCACCTTTAGGGGAATTTAAAATTTCTTAGTGACTAAAATTGAGTGAGCAGATGGGAATGTATTCATCTCAGTTCATTTTGTCCACAGTTGTTGTTGGACACATACTGACTTTCACTGGAATTTAACCCTTGGGGGATGAGATGCTTACTAGCACCACTAGATGTTTAAATGTTTGTGGATTGACAAGACAAAAACCTGTGTACCCCCATGTACATGTGTCTTCTGTGCAGATAACGTCGCTGCCTCTGTGGTGTCCCAAACCTCTGAGCCCTGGTTGTGGCAGAGAGATCCAGAGACTGTCCTACGTGGGAGCCTTCTTCAGCCTCTCTGTGTTTGCTGAGGATGATGTGAGTTGTTTAATCAGTTGAATAATCCATAGATCACCGGATTGTAGCCAGTTTGTATGTTTTCTCATACTTTAGGTTCTGCCAAAAGCTGAAAAGATTTAATGCAATAATACCGTAAAAAACACAGCATGGCAAGTTGTTTAATGTACAGGCGATCTTTAATGAGTATACTCAATAATGTGGTTTTTCTTCAGACAAAAGTAGGAGACAAGTATTTCTCTGGCCCAGCCATCACCATGGAGAACACGCGAGTAGTCAGCCAATCATTGCAGCACTACCTGGAGTCAGCAAGGGTGAGTTTCAGCTTAGTAATGCATTAATTCAACCTCTGTCCTTTGTTTATAGATTCATGTTTTAAAGTTATTGTTGTTGTTTTTTCCAGGGTGACTTGTTCAAAGTTCTTCATAACATCCTGCTTAATGGAGAAACGCGCGAGTCAGCTCTTAATTACATGGCAGCTTTAGTCAACTACAATGTGAAGAAAGCTCAGATGCAGGTAAGTTGCAGAAGTCATTCATTCCACATCCAACAGTTACCAAACTGCAACACTTACAAAGCAATCAGTGTAGAAGCACATTTCAGTTTTAAATGTTTGCGTATATTTTTAGTAATTTGTGTATTCTACTGCAAACAGCCTAATTAAATTTTTGTTGCTGATTTGTTCTCATACAGCTTGTACAGCTTTTAAACATGGATTTGCAATTGTTCTTTTGTCCTAGACCGATGATAAGCTGGTGTCGACAGACGGCTTCATGCTCAACTTCTTATGGGTGCTGCAACAGTTGAGCATGAAGATCAAGCTGGAGACAGTCGACCCTTACTACATTTTCCACCCACGGTGTCGCCTTGTTGTCAGCCAAGAGGAGACGCGTCTGAAAGCCACCATGGAGGAGCTCAAGAGCTGGCTGACTGAGCTGCGTAAGTCGATACAAACAAAAGCAGACACATTCGTGATTGTGAGCGCTTGTTTGCTTTTGGAGTTTGAAATGAGTCATTGATTTGTTATGTTAATTTGAGTAAATGCAGTTTGACCTCAATCATTCATAGACTGCAGCCATTTTGAGAAATGTGTTAATTACGCGTAAAGGGGCCATTTTGCATACTATTGGTTTTCAGAGTGATTCATCTACATGCCACATCTGTGATGTCTTTCTTCTTTAGATCAAACTAACCCAGATGAATCATTCTTCTATTCCTTTTGCTTCTGCTTTATTTGGAGTCATCTACAAAATAATAGCTGCTAAGCACTCTGTACTGTTGACAATCCATGTCACATTACAGTTGAAATAATTCATAAAAAAAAAACAGACATATGACCTAATGTGACATGACACACTAACCTAAGTGTTTTTTAAGCAGTAAAGTTGATATTTAACTGTAAAATTCTGGTTCTGACCGATGGTGGTGAGAAATAATTCAATTTATTTGTTCACATGGACAGATGAAGACCCCACCAAGTTCTCAGAACCCAAGTTTCCCACCGAGTGTTTCTTCTTGACGCTGCACACCCACCATTTGTCCATCCTGCCTGGCTGCAGGCGTTACATCCGCAGGTTGCGAGCCATCCGCGAACTGAACAGGTATTTATTTATTTTCAGGGACAATGCACACAGATCAACATTACTGTAAAAGCATACACCTGTCTTCATAGTAGGCTCAGTCTATGTGTGTCTGAATGGTGTTTTTCCCATGTTAGGACTGTAGAGGAGCTGAAGAACAGTGAAAGCCAGTGGAAAGATTCTCCCCTGGCTAGTCGACACAGGGAGATGCTCAAGCGATGCAAAACCCAACTCAAGGTGAGTTTGACATCCTTGAAGACACACCCACTGTCTTTGATTGATTGATTGATTGATTAAACCTTGAGTCACTGATTTAAAGGTACAGACCTTCAAATACTCAGCTCTCAGTCCACTGCATTTGGATATTAAATGCCCCAGAACTATCCTTAAATGCTGAAACATGCAAGATTCTATGACAGAGCATATTGAGTGAGATGTGATCCTTATTGTGTGTGATTTTGTCCTGTCAGAAACTGGTGCGAGCCAAAGCTTGTGCTGACGTGGGCCTTCTGGATGAGAACCTGCTTCGCAGATGTCTGCAGTTCTACAGCACAGTCATCCAGCTCATTCTTCGCATGGTGGACCCCGCCTACCCCAAGTGAGTTGCCCTGCTGCCGACTGTTTGTTGTGATATTGATGTCACACAAAATGTTTTTTAACCATCTTACATACTGTGTTTTCCTTTCGAGTGTATTCTAAATCAGATGTGTGGACCATGTTTATTTGTTCATTCCTCACACAGCATTAACCTGCCGCTGAACCCTGAGATTCCCAAAAGCTTTGCTGCTCTGCCTGAGTTCTACATTGAAGATGTGGCCGAGTTTCTGCTTTTTGTCGTGCAGTAAGTTTAGAATTTAGTCTTGTGCATTTGTCTCTTCAACTGTGTTTTAACAATGAATATCTTGTGGACGGGCATCATAACAGTCCTATTTAGAAGAAATTACAATATAATATCAGAAGAATATAGATAGGGCTGTACCCAACTCAGAATTAGTTGAGTCTGACTTGGCTGTACTAATATTCGACAATGGATTCTTTTTCCCATATAGTTTGTATGGGTTCAGCAGGACTTTGAGTGTTACCGCGGCTTTCATATAATACAGTAAACAAGCTAACAGCGCTAACGTCATCTCAGAAATGTGCAACATTTTTTGCAAGCACTAGATATCAAACAAAAGGGAGAGACTGCCACATGAAGTTGCTGTGAGCTGTAAATTCACCACCTTTAAGAGAAGATAAGATTATCTCTGAGCCTTACGGTGTAAAACCTCTCATCCTCTGTGCCACTGCATTGTGTCCACTGCAGCCTGTACCAAAGAGAGTCTTGAAGAAGAAGAAGAGCGCTCACTCCGCAGCAAAATCTGGGGACCAAAGCGTCCCAAGAAGTACACTGCACAGCGCACTTGACTGGCAAAAAACCCCCAACAAAAAACGACTGATCGACTTGAAGCAATCTTCGTCGACTGAGGGGTCTCCAACTGACGATTCGAATCTCTGACTTTTAGAAATATAGATATGAAATGTCAACAAAACTTGGACAAAAAGTAATCCATTTATCAGCCCACTATGTGATAATTCTTCATGCTTTAAATCAGTGTCAGCATTAGGGTTGCAGCGGTATACTGGCTTCACAGGATAAAAATTTATGAGAAATATAATGATAAATATATCATACCGTGTATAGTTGCTTATCTATTGTATTATAAAAATGCAACTTAACAGAGAATCTCACCTTTATTTTATTTATAAAAGGGAGACTTTTTACACATACTTGGATTTAAAAAAAATATATTTTAAGCTTCAATTGTATCAAAGGGTTGGTTCAACCAAGAAGCGCTTCTATTGTCATTCCTTGAAGGTTCATTGTAACTGATAATAATAGTAACTCTGTAAAACTGTATATCCTGCTACAGTGGAAGAAGCATACAGAAGCTAAAGACAAGATTGATGCATAAGCCATTTTGTTTCATTCCTTCCTCCTCCTCCCTTCTTCTTCTAGGTATTCTCCCCAGGTTTTATATGAGCCGTGTGTCCAGGACATTGTTACCTTCTTGGTGGTGTTCATCTGCAGCCAGAACTACATCAGGAACCCCTACCTTATCGCTAAGTTGGTGGAGGTGCTGTTCGTCACCAACCCTGCTGTACAGCCTCGTACTCAGCGATTCTCTGAAATGATGGAGAACCACCCGTTGTCTGTCAAACAGCTGGTCCCTGCTCTCATGAAGTTCTACACTGGTAAGTTCTGGTTATACTGTAATTCAAAGCAGTTGTAATAAATGGGATTTAGTGTCGATGTAATCTGCAAAAACGTAGGGTTGTTTCTAGCCCTTATGTAGCAAACCCAAACATATTTGTTCTTGACTGTGAGGTCTGGATTCTTTCCCTTCCTTTTTAACTAATAAACTGTCTCCTCTGGTCAGATGTTGAGCATACCGGCGCCACCAGCGAGTTCTATGATAAATTCACTATACGGTACCATATCAGCACGATCTTCAAGAGTCTCTGGCAGAACCTTGCCCACCACGGTACCTTCATGGAGGAGTTCAAGTGAGTTTGCTTTTGACAAGCAGTTTTGGTCATGTAAAAAATGACACCATTAAGATTTTAATCAATGGCTGCCTGACTTGGCTGTATTTTAACCTGACCCTTCTCTTCCATCTTCTTTCACGCTTACTCTCCTCTAGCTCTGGCAAGCAGTTTGTGCGCTACATCAACATGCTGATTAATGACACCACCTTCTTGTTAGACGAGAGTCTTGAGTCCCTGAAGCGTATCCACGAAATTCAAGAAGAGATGAAGAATAAGGAGCAGTGGGAGCAGCTGCCTAGGGTCAGTCCTCAGCCTTATAGGGTTTTAATTTACTGTGTATTACATGCATTCAGCCAACAGTTATGACTGAGCTTAATTTTCTAGCAATAAAACATAGAAGTGAGGAAATAAAAAGCAGCTGGGAATCACAGTGCTAAAGTTCCAAAAAGAAGAGATTAATATTTGTGCTCATATTTGTGCCGAGCTGTGAAGATAACTGTTGCTGGATAGATTAAAAATAATATTGTTTGTATTTACCTGCAAACTCTCAGGAGCAGCAGCAGAGCCGCCAATCCCAGCTGACTCAGGACGAGCGGGTGTCTCGCTCCTATCTAGCTCTGGCCACGGAGACGGTTGAAATGTTCCACATCCTCACAAAGCAGGTCCAGAAGCCTTTCCTCAGGCCTGTGAGTAACGCTGCCCGCGCTGGACATTTTGAAAAATAGTCACACTTAATATGTGCGAGGCTCTCTGTGTGGAAATGTGTTCTCAATTATACAATTATTATCAGTATATACTGGACACCTTGAGCCCAACAAGCTATTTTAAATGATGCCCTCTTTGTCATACAGGAGCTGGGACCCCGTTTGGCCGCCATGCTAAACTTTAACCTCCAGCAGCTCTGTGGGCCTAAGTGTCGGGACCTGAAGGTGGAGAACCCCGAGAAGTACGGCTTTGAGCCCAAGAAACTCTTAGACCAGCTGACTGACATCTACCTGCAGCTAGACTGTGCCCGCTTTGCTAAAGCGATTGCAGATGACCAGGTTGGCTCTTAGTTTACAGTTGATCACAAATACAATATTTTCATTCAGAAATGAAGCTTTGCTTTGTGTAAGAAATACTTGCCGACTCTAAAGACAAAACACAAGTGGGAGTTTGTTCAGATGAATCATGAGAAAAGGCTACAGGCAGTTGTGGTAGACTTTCACAGGCATCAGCATGAATTACTCCTGTTGTACTCAGTGAATGTAATACAGTGTCTCACACAGTTTCATTAATACCCACTTCTCCTCATATAATGCCAGCAGGAAACAGTTGTGGCCAAATACTGTAGATGAGATCATTTTAACATATGAAATTTCAAGTAGTCACATGTAACATGTTTTTGATGATACTGTGTGTGCTTGATGATGTAACACTGTTAAACAGCACTTAAGTAACTTATCAGTGCTACTCCTAATAGACTTAAAGGGAAAATTCGCCACCTTTTATGTGGATGTTCAGAGTTAATGGTAAATGTTGTCAGTTGGAGCATTAAGTTTCTCAATATGTGCCATATTGAGTGAGGAAGCTGAGTTCTCCTGCTCACAGAGCTGTGCTGGCAGTGCCTACATGTACCAGGATGCATTGTGCGCAAACATAAACATAGCATAAGGTGACAAAAATACTCACTCAGTGGTCATCTGCCCTCTCGGCCCCACTGGTCTTGGTTTTCTCTTCCACTTTATCTTAGGGATCCTGTAGAAGGTCCACAGCACACATCTGTCCAGGTGAGGAGCAAAACTTTGGTGCATAGTAGCACACATGGGCTCTCCTGGGGTTGGCGTTGGCGACAGCATCCGACAGAAAACTGCCCACACTGAAATTCATTGCAGCAGAATAATTCAGTTTCTTTTGGCATCAGACGTCACAGCTAATGCAGCTGCAGTCCTGGCCACTCTGCTGCATTTCTCTGCCCCCTCCAAACTGAAATAGCTCATAGTTCTTCCTGCCTCCAACTACGTCACTGTCAGGTCAAATGTCGATGCTGGATGCAGTACGAACAGATGTTTCAGCTGCGAACTCAGCTCTCTCGGTCAGAATAGCATTGAGGGATTTACTTGACTACATTTACCTTCGAAATTGAGTGGACACCCACATAAAAAGTGGCAGGTTTTCCTTTTAACACAAGGAAATACTTCTGCCATTCTGTATTCTTATTCTGATTGTTGCATACAGTGTCACAAGGTATAAAAAAGTCTTAAATATGATGACAGTAACACACAGTTATGATACTGAACACTCACATCATGTCAAAGACATCTCTTGCAGTGGCGTAATACATTTTTTCCTCTTTCTGCTCTATGCGCAGCGGTCGTACAGCCGTGAGCTCTTTGAAGAAGTGATCTCAAAGATGAGGAAGGCTGGTATAAAGTCCTCTATTGCCATTGAAAAATTCAAGCTGCTATCAGAGAAGGTGGAGGAAATAGTCGCCAAGAACTCCCAATCTGAAATGGACTACAGTGACGCACCTGACGAGTTTAAAGGTGTGTATGTGTGTTTGTTTGTTCACAGTGGGTTTAGCAGCATACGTGCAACTTTCAACCCTGTATATCCAGTAGAGGTGACTTGACTCCAGAAGCACTGTATCTTCTTCCGCACAGAATCTGTTATCACACGCCACTGTTATATGTGCTTTACTGTCAATCCCATGTTATTAGAAGTATACGTATTTGTATTTTCCTTTTTTTTGTATATATATATTCACCAATATTCCAGAGCCCTAAAACCACATGTATATAGACAATTAGTTTAAATCTTCAAATCCTAAAATGTGGTCATATTTTCCTGCCTACTGAACAACAACCAGAGTCTTTAAATGCAGTTGTTTTAGGTAAAATATGTAAAATCAAAATATAACATTTTCTACCGTACCACATGGTAGGAAGTCACTGAATCTTTGGCTCGAACCAGGAAAAGTCCCTTGCCTAGAAATCTGGTGTGACCTCAGGTCAGCCGGTGCAGACAGACAGGATCTTCAGCCGTGTTTGTTGCTGTTGAATTCCAGACATTTGCAGGGGCTTTTGCAGCTCATAGAGGTCATATAGACAGCTTAGAGCAAGGCTATCCTATAACCACAGACTTAATATAATCTAGAAAGAGAACGTGGCCCACATACCTCCTTTGATTCCCAGATATGCCAGCCAACCCACCACAGTTGATGGGAGTGTGCCGTACAGAAGGCTCGAGTATCGTCTTTCTCTGCGGTTAAAATCTCCCACGCCAGGTGTTATTTTTGTAACGCACGAGCCCTACAGTAACAACCTTGTGACATTTCAATATAGGGCACACTCTATCGAAAGCTACCATTGAGTATTTATTGGATATTTTCTTTATTGGTGTTTTGATAGGCGCCTCGTGATTTCTGTCATATAAAGCACATAATTTTGTCAGCAGTTGGAGTTCTACATGTCACAAAAGTTTGACGAAGACATGCCTTACATCAGGACTATTCAATTACAAAACCAGGAAATGTACATGGGCCAGCAGCCTATCTAAAACCTTTTTCGTAGCCTTTGGGGACAAGGACATGGGATGGCTCACTTGTTTGACACTATATATAGTAAATGTATTCTCATTCATACTTATGTATGCTAGGCCACACAGAGGTTGCTTCTGCTTGCTATTTTGTTCTGTTTTACTTTTTGTTTAAATTCTTTATCTAAGGACAATTGCAAAAGCCAGAGGGTAGATCAGCTAGTGGCTTTCCCCTGTTCAGATGTAGACACAACATTAGAATACCAGCCCTTCTCCAAACACAAGGAGCAGCCTGTTGTGCAGGCTATGATGTTTGTTTTTGCCTTTTGAAGTTATAAAAGGGAAACTGGGATATGATGGCAATACCTGTCACTGTGATGAAAGAAAGGTTGCTGCTGTAAAACTGTCTGTGCAGCACAAAAGAATAAACTCCAGGAATGTCTGTCAAACCATTTGTATATTGTTTCAAGAGTGTTTTGTAAAGTAACCATGAAACTTTGTTGTAACAGACCCTTTGATGGACACACTGATGACCGACCCTGTGATGCTGCCTTCGGGGAACATCATGGACCGATCCATCATCCTGCGCCATCTGCTCAACTCCCCCACCGATCCCTTCAACAGGCAGCCGCTCACAGAGAGCATGCTGGAGTCAGGTAACGCCACCACAGTGCCTTTTCATAACTGATTTACATGTAAAGTTCTGTACAAGGTAGGCAAGAGAGAGTGCAGAAGTCTTTCTTGCTAGGAGCAGCAAAGCAATTATGTAGTTTTAGATTCAAGGCAAGTAATTGCACAGCACTTAAATGTCAAATTAAATTACTGCCTGTTTGAGTTTGAATGTCAGTTTCTTATATGCTGCTAACAGTCTGTTGTTAATCCTCCAGTCCCTGAGTTGAAGGAGAGGATCCATACCTGGATGAGAGAGAAACAGGGCGGACGACCTGTCTGAGGACCACATGTCACCAACGTCTGGCCTGCTAACCATCATGAAGAGAGCTGTCCAAATCGAAAGGAAAAAAAAATTTTGAATGGAAAAAAGAGACCTGATTTGATTTTTATTCGCATTTACCCTTTTTGTCTCAAACCATTATCATGGTTCTAAAAACAAAATATAATAAAGTTAAGACTTTTAAGTTTTTCTCATGAGTTTGTGTATATATATATCAAAATATATACATATATTTAACAAGAGTTAGTTAATGCATTATAGTGCTGCAAGAATACACCAACATCAGGTTTACCAGCGAGGTGCATAGTGTCCCTTCATTGATCATTTTCCTTTACGGTTCTCATTTTGTTTTGTAATACTCTGTATGTTGGCTTCATTAAAGACTTTTGGTTTTAGGGAGAGGGGAGGGGAGGGCAATACATTTGGGAGAGTGTGGGTGGGTTCTGATAAAATTGCTAGCCCTGGGTTCTCATTATCCAGACTGTGACATTGAACTTTAAACTTGAGTCCACATATTGTATGCTGGTTTCCCAGAGCTAACAAGATGCACAGTTTGTGCTTGTAGACGAATTTCAGATCTGGGAATATTCATTAAGGATGTAGCTTAACATTTAACTAATCCTAAATTGTCAGCTTCCTTTTGAGTGCAGTAGGAAGATAAGCTGTGGTTTACCAAAATACAGTATGTTCAGTTGTTCCTTTTTTAGTCACATTTTCCCTGCTGACTTCAGTAGACTGAATTTACTACTTGTGTGTGCATGGCCTCAAGTCCAGAACCTCCTAAGCGCCTCATGGACAAATAACCCTTTTAGGCGAAATGGAAGGAACATGAGAGAATGTAGCATGACCACCAGGAACACCATCGTAGAAACACACATTAAGAGTCTGCTCTTCAGAACCACTGACATCTCACGTTAAGATGGGTCTCTTTCAAAATGGCACTGTACCTAACATGACCTTGCTGACCTTAACTGTACAGGAAACGATTTCCTTTAACCACATACCTGTTTTGGAAGCTAGGGTTTTGAACTGAAATAAATGATGATGCACATTATTTCACAACTCGTCACTGTGTTTTCCTCAGACTGATGCCTTAGCAGTTTTGTTTGGTCCTTTTAGGCCAACGTTTTTTTGTTTATTTGACCTCTATGAAAATGAAGTTACATCACACATGACTACAAAATGATTATACAAAGTCTAAAAATATTTCTCTAATAGTCCTTTATGGAAAGAGAGTGGGTATGCAGCAATCCAGGTGACTGTGATATATTAACATACACAACAAATACCAACATTATAGACAATGAAACGTCTTGAAGTCAAACAGCAACAAAAGAAAACATTTTTACAAGGTTTCTCAGAAGCCAAAATTCACCTTTCTACTGAAAATTTGTGGTGGTTACCAATTAGATTTTTCTATGTGCAAAGATAACTTATTACAATTCCCAACAACATGTTTTTGAGACTGTGGTTTCCCAGACGTCTAAGCTTAGTCATTCTTCTACAGTAATAGTTATAAACTAATGGATTAAACCTGGCAACTGTCCCAGTTTTATTGGCAAGATTTCATTGTAGTGTATGTAATTAGGGGTCAGCTGGAGCAGTTTATCTTGAAAACAAAAAAAGCGACCCCTTAGTCAGTCTTGAAAGTGTCCACATCTGTTGCACGCCATGAAAAGCCTTACTGGAAATAATTTGATGTATGGATTATTACAGAAATGAAGGTAAATCACGTCCAACATGCATAACAGAGCAAAAAATGTATTTGCTTAAGTGGTTTTCATTTAGATTACTCAAAATAAGTGGGTTGCACATATATATGAAGGTAAAATAGGCCTATATTTGATGTAGAAAAGGACTGTAGACATGGTGAATTTCTGTACATTGTACAGTACCGTTTATTTATGTTAAAGCATTGGGATGTGACACGCTCCATCTCTCGCTAGACGGCGCTCTTTGCGGTGACCCTGGGTGTTGCGGTGACAGCGGTGCGGGGAGCGGTGGGTAGAAATCCTGCAGTGTGGCGTCACGGCTGAAAAAAAGAGAGGCCCCACCTGCTCCCGCCTCCTTCCGACTCAGAGCATCACCATTGGCTCTGCGTCACATTCGTCACCACTGTCTCCTCGCTTATTGGTCCACCCGGCTGTCAGTCATCGCGGTCGAGAGGCAGTTGACGTAATCTGTTCGGTAAATCAAGGCAATCTATCAATTCTCCTTTTCGCCCGTGTGCAGATAGACGTCCGCCTTGTATCTCTACAGGAAAATAAACTCGTCAAGGAGCCACGGGGCGCAGTCACAGGTCCATCCGGCGGAGGATACCGCTATAATGGGTGTTTTTCACCAAAGTGGACTTTATATCAGTTTTTGTGCTCGCGGATTTTGATAGAAAACAACACATCTTGACGCCCGCTAGCTAACGTTAGTTCTCGCCGCTGTCCTATGGTGTTGTCTTGGTGAGAGTCTTCAAACGTGAGTATAAATGTTGTAAAAATGTATTTGTATTTTTTAACATTTGTAATACAAGAGGTTGTTATTACAGGTTAATTTCAGGCAGTAGTTTTAGCTGGTGGGCAGTTGGCTGTTTTAGCTAACAGCCGTGCGAGTGTCTGGCAACGTATTTGGACCGTTATATAGTCCTGGTTCCGATAACAGTTTTATATTTATACAAAATATTGCAAATTATATTAAATTACATGCTTATGAGCACAATGGTTAACTATGTTTGGATAGTTATAGCGTTTAGACGGACACCGGAGGTTAGTTAGTTCCGTCTCGTGCCACAGACTCAAGTCACAGCCGTTATGTTTCATGGCTCGCGCTAGCTTGCAATACAATCTATAACGCTGGCAGTTACCGATTAAAACAAGCACAGTGTAAGATTTAATGTTAAATTCCTAATACCTCTTCCATGCAGGGTCCACCGGGAACATTGTGTCGAGTCTGTGCTGCTATAATAAGCATGCAACTCCTCCCTGCACTATCCCACAACATACAGCCGCGGAGGATTAGCCTACTTCCTAACACCGAATTTAATATTTTAAAAACGAAAATTTTAAGCCTTGTGTGTGCACAGAGTTGAGCACTGTTGGATGGAGCAGACAGGCCCGGCTCACAGCCCCACTGTAGCCCACACAAAATAGGGTAGATAGAATTTCATGGGCGTATGCTTTAGCAAGTATGGCTGACTGCAAGGACATGGAAAAACCTGAGTTATTTGGCAAATGTAGTGAAGGGGCGCGGGATGTATAGCTTTAAATAACTGTAAACACACAGGAAAGTTGGGTTCATAATGACATTAAATGCACGATGTTTATGCAGCCTAATTATTACATGCAGCATTCATATTTTGTATCCATCAGAAGCGTATTTCGCACATACTATGGCTTTCTAAATTAAATGCATTACCCTGCATCCTTCATTTGATTGTTAAATGTCTGATTGGCTGCTGTTTACAAAATATTAAAGCGCTTCACTGGTTTTGGTCGGCCATGTTTGTTGTATGCTGTTATGACTGGAATTTGGGAAGGGGTGGACTTTCATTGTTATTTGCTTTATGTGATAATGGGCCCTGCATTATTGCATTCAAGCTCTCTGCCTTTTTTAAAACAAGGAAACACAATTTTGATTCCTTTACTTAATACCAGATTTTCTTTTTACAAAGCAGATGCATGCATTTCTTTTTCTGTTTCCTTCAGGAGGGATATACAAGGAATCTTACTGGGAAACAATCCTAAACTGCAAACATGTCTGGGGCGTCTGTAAAAGTCGCCGTCCGAGTTCGGCCCTTCAACTCCAGGGAGATGAGCAAGGAGTCAAAATGTATCATTCAGATGCAAGGCAACACTACAAGTAAGTCACCCACTGGCATGCACACATGGACACACACACAAAACCCAACACCATGTTTTGAACATATGCAGGCCTGTCCACTAAAGGGAAGCCTGGTATACCACACATGCTCCCGCGTAGTCTTCCTTCGAGGCTCTTAGCAGGGAACAGTAGAATGAGCAAACTGAATAGTGGACGGTTGGGGACAAACAGCCTGAAAGAGAATAAAAGGCTTACAGAATGAAATTCCTCCTCCTCTGAAGGGGCCTGCATGCCTTAGGAGTCTCTGTGTGAGAAACGCTGAGTTGGTTCATACTGGGAGACCCAGGGGTCACCACACAGCCTGGCCTGCTAATACCTTCAGTTCATCAAGGCTTTATCACACAGTTGGTGTTTTAGAATGGATATGTCTGTCACTTTGTATTTTATGATCATGTTATCTCTCAGTGTACACAAACAGTTTGTGAAACAGTTTTAAAGATGTGTAAAATGCTATGGCCAGAAGTTAATCATTTATAAGATGTGCTGCTTTTTATTTGCTGTAAATTTGACACAAAAAAACTAAGTGGCGGCGTTATGGTTACAAAGGCCTGCTGACATTACAAAAAATGTTAATTTCTCATATGTTGCAGTTGTCAGCAGATTTGTCTTACCTTTGACAACATATTATTGGGATCAGTGATTAGATGTATATTGCATAGATGCACGTAATGTGCTTCCCAAGCTTTAGTTTTATATTGAGGCTCAGCAGCTTCATGCTTTAGTCATTCTTGGCTTTTCACACATGAACAGCTGTGTGAAATTAGGCCTGCAAAATTACAATTTTACATTGCTTGTGGAAAAATAAATGTACTTAAGTAAAACATGCATTTAGATTTAAATGAATCAATCTAAATATGTGTTATTGCAAAATGTAATAATTTAAACGATTGTGCACATTTGAATGAGTCATTGCAGAGCTCTCCATGAACATATTGTTTAAGTAAATCTGTGATGCTATGCCCTGCATCACTGCTGTAATTGTGGAATATATGAAAGGACAGACAACAGCAGAGCAAGAGCAGAATTTGGTTTGTAGTCTCGTGATTCAACCTGCTCACTTGTGACAGTGAGTCATCAGGTAGTGTGAAGTGCTTGCTGCCTCCTTACTCATGGTTGTGCTGTGTGTCCCATTTCAGCTGGCAGGTGAACACAGCCTCCCTGACACTAGAGCATGGAAACATTTAATGACCCAGTAACAAGACAGCATGTGACGGCAGGAACCTGTTCTTCCAGCAGGCTCTCCTATTTGCCTCAAGTTTTGTCTGTCAGTCTTACCAGGCTCATTAGACTAAGCCTTTATGAATCTTCCATAAGATCAAGTGTCCCTACCAGTTATGGCTCACTTGTCTTTTATCTCTCACACTCCACCAAAGAGAAGCTTTGTGTCAAATCCCCACTACTTTTACTCCATATCCTTGGGTTTTCATTATGCCAATGTCACTCGGAGGTGCTGGAGGGTGACTCGTGGTTTGTAGCAGAACTGCAGTGGAATATGCAGTGTTTTTGGGGGTTAGTGAGTGAGTGAGTGTGTGTGTGTGTGAGCGAGGGAGAGGAGGAGGAGGCTGCAGTACTGCCTACTCTACCTCCTATCACATGGGCAGATTGCAGAGCAGAAAGGGAGGCTGGCAGGCGGCCATACTCTCCCTTCATCAGGACTTCATTGCAGATGGTATGCTGAGAATGCTGTCTTATTAAGATGCTGAGACGTTGAACAGTAGCTAGTGGCTCAGACACACACTAGTTCCTGCATGCAGTTAAGATTATTTGACATGCAGTGAGAAAATCTGACCCTTCTGTGGTTGTGGTTCACTGGATTTCCTCACACTGTCACCATCTACCAGAGTCAGCCAATTTATATTTTCACACTAAGCTAGTTTGTTTGAGAAGTGGTCAGTGTTTCCACCATGTTTTAGTGGATGGTCACACTTATTATGCTTTTTGATGATTACACTATTACACAGTGATATGATTGGTTGTCATGACTACCAGATGTGCGTAATTCCCCAGTTAATCCTGTTAAAAATGAAGACATCATCCAAAACAGATAAACTTGTTAATTTTTGCCCCTATCAAAGGCAGTGTGTGTATGACTCATCAAAGGTTTATATCTGCAACAATGGATAATCATTTCATGGCAGAAAAAAAAGAATTACAGCATCTACAGAAACTTCTCACACCACTACTGCAGCGTGATCCCTATTTTTAATGTCAGTGTTCAGTATCTTATGGTGCTTTAATCAGAATCAGTGGTGCAGTAGTGCTAGCCTAACAGAGTATGTGATACCTGTGTACCTCTATGGTGTATTTGGTGATGGCTAGCATTTAAGTGAGACTGAGAGCTGCCTCGCAGACAGGGGATGTTTTATGGAGTTGCTTGGTCAGCTTGTAGGTGTTCGGCAGATGTTTGCGGACGAGGCCGTGACACTCCCCTTATTGTTGTGACTCACTCAAGGGCATATGTGTCGGTGCGTGTGTGTCAACAATACAGAGAAAGAGAGCGCTCGGGGGCAAGGGCAGGATATGCTTTCTCTCTCTCCCTCTTTCACCATGCATGGAGGGTTGTCAAGGATAGGGTGCAGGCAGAGGGGCAGCAAATTGATTATCCAGTGTGCAGGAAATGTGTCCAAGGCCTCTGCAGGCAGGCTGGAAACAAGCAAAGGCCTCTTTCAGTAGAAGCTCTTAAACATACCAGATCTAATGTAATTAGAAAGGAGTGACGCGATGGGCTGCTGCATTAGTTAGTGTTTGTGCTCCAAATGTTGAATAACGTCAGGACACCCAAAGCCTGCCTTCATTGGGGCGCTGATGTGTTCTCCACGTCGGTCTCTGTCTTGTTATGTAACCCATGTGTTGTGTTCCCCCTCAGCCAGTGTGTGGCCACTCATGAATGTATGGCCAAAGATGGTTGATAGAGCTCGCATAGTGCACAAGAGAAGCAGATCCTCTGATATGTTACACCATTACATTGACTTTAGTGGAACAAACCTGCATTCAGATAGATTATTTCCCATATTATCAATTTCTTATGTTACAGGAGATTAATGTCTTATCAAGAGATACCAGCCTAGCCTGTCTACGTTTTCATGAACTGGATAGATGTTACGCAGTATCATCCCCTAAGCTAAGAGTAAACTAATTGACAAATTGATAGAACAAGCAGAAGGTCACTGAATCATTAAACCTTCACCTTTCAGATACAATTTTGCTGATTGTCCTCTCAGTATGAGCTAAGTGCATGGTGACCTTACAAAAACCCAACAGGGAGGAAGCGGCTCAGCTCTAGTGTCAGTTACACATAAGAGGAGGCTATCACCACAGTGGAAATGACAGTGAGCTCATATCATATGAATGAATTTAGGTCATTGAGGAGAGAGCTTGCATTAACAGTTGGGAGTAAGATGGGAGGCATGGGTTTGGTTTAGGGATGGTCATCCTGCTGCTGCACCCTTTGCAGACAGGGCCGATTGACCTGATTAGGACCAGTAATCCCAAGGCTTGCCTCAGGTCGCCACGCCCTGCTGCCGTAATCCCGGTGACCCTTGTAGGTGTACACATGCCACACACACACTCAGGGTGTTACATTCCTCATTGCCTCATGCTGAGATTGTTTTGGAGCAACACACATTTGCCCACATGCACGACGTACACATTCCAGACTGACCTCCTAATGAGGAGGGAGGACGGGCAGATGTCTGTCTGTGATCCGCTCATGCTGTGTCAAAGCATTTACAGGCCAGTGGTGCAAATGCACGTTGTGTAGCTCAGCCTGTTTTCAGTACACCTGCCTGTAACAGCTGCTGTAACACCCACCAGCAACAGAAAGTGACTTACACTGTCTTGCAGTCTTTTTTTATCCAAATTTTAAATCATTTGATCTTTAATATTATTAATACTGAGTGCATGCAGAAGTCTGTGAAACGTTTTCATAATAATAATCAGGAAGAAACAATAATCTCATGAGTCAGAGTGCGAGAAATTGTATCTGATGCGCCTATCACTGTCATATCCTCTGTGGTCGTCTCTATGCTGCGTAGTCAAGGCAACAGCAACCTTTTTCTTCTGCTGCAAAACATCTTGAATGAATGAAAGCCTCTTGCTTCTTCCATCTACTTTTGTTTTTCATAACATCATGTACTCTAGTTTACTTTGGCTCATGACGTTTTGCCTTTCATTTCTGCTCTGATACCCCCTTAAGGCAGATGTGTGAGATTGGGTCTCAGCATTGCAAGTTATTGTGTGATGCTGACGTTTGGCGGCTTGTGAAAGTGAATTGTAGACAGTTGTTAGGTTTGATTGAATGTTATGTAGACTGTCTATGTCAAGGTGTGTGTCTGGATAAAGTATCAGGCTTTGTATGATGACTAGATCCTGTTATTGAAGTCTTTTCATCCTGTCTGAAAATGAGACACGCATGAAGTGTGTGTTTAAGTTTGTTTTGGTAAAATTCTGTCAGTGCAGTCAGCTCTTCAGTTTTATCTTTATTGAGTTGTAAAATCTAATTGCATCATTACTCTTTATATTGCAACTAAAATGTGGCGCAGAGCCATGTTGGCCTTTCCCATTGGTACTGAATCATTTTTCATTAGTAAGAGTTTTGAAATGACCAAGAAACCACAACGTGGCATTGCATATGAAAAGCTGAATGCTGGAATGTCCTTAATGTGGCAGAGGTCAGAAAGGGAAAGTGGTAAATGCCTTCTCTCACTAGATTGTGGTTGCAGCTTTGTAGCCGACCAAGCCACTTGTGGTTTTCACTCAACAACAAATGTTGACACTTCATGACCTACTCTTTTTTTGCTTTTGTTTTCAGGTTGTGCCCATATTTGTATGTAAGACTCTTGAGGCGTGTTTGCTCAAAACCTCTGAAAAGGGACCGCAAGCAGACCTACTCTTTCCTCCTCAGGGATCAACATTGTTTTTTCCCACTTGCCCAGTCTGACTTCTACTTGCCCAAAGTCATCTTTTATTTGCCTCTATACAAATTGTTTTATTTTTTAAGCAGTTAACATTGAAGACTACGGTTAATTATGAAAAAATTAACTAATTTTTATCCTTCTTGCTCTTAAACTTGTGACAAACTTCTCAATACATATTTGGAGTTTTACGCACACCTCCAAAATAAACTTCTGTTTCCAAGATAATTGAAATGGTTGCTTGCACTTATGCACATACCCTCTGCCATTTTCTCGCAAGTGCTTGGTCACTATTGCATATGTGCAACTCTCAACAGAGAGGAGAAGGAAGTGGGATGGCTCAGTCCTTTGCTACTTCCTTCATCAGCTCTGGAAAAAATGATGTGTGTAACTCTTTTTTTACCACTTGCCCCATTGGGCAACTGAGTTACTGGATTCACTAGTCCAGTGAGGCATTTTACTTGCCCCATGTCTTGCCCCTTGTCTCATTTAGAAATTCAGGAGTTGACCTTCGCCCTGCCCACCACCGTTACTTGTGGTAGGTTGCGTTTTCTGTTTTTGCCAGTGCTGCTTGTGCTAGGTTGACCGATGAAAGAGTAGTACATGTCAAGATGGCTGGCGTTAACATTAACATCAGAGAGATTCAGCCACACGTTTGAGCCCCAGTTAGACCCAGACCAAAATCGGCGACTCGCAGACATCAGAATGATAAGTGTAGTCAGCATCTTTTATTTACTTTTGTAGTTTGTTAGCTTGTAGGCTAACTGACAATGGCTGACACAGAATTAATGGTTATGAAACACACAGTAAGCTAATATCTGCTATGATGGGATTTTTGGTAGATAGTGGAAGGACGCTCCAGGGTGTAGTTTACACACAAAAACTGCACACCCTAATATGCTTGCTGTCAAAACTTTTACTGTGCTAATGCAAACTCTCGCTCTCCTGCTCTGTAGTGGAGGTTGCCAGTGTTGTGTTAAACCCCCTGTCGATATGTGTTTACCATATTAGACAGCGATTGGCTATTGTTTTAGAGAGGTACCTAATCTAGCTTGCCTGGCGTACGTTTAAATCTCAGATTTTAGGAAAGTGCACAGACATCTCACCTCTCAGTCGAAGAACAGAAAAACACCTCACTAGTGATAAAATTTACACAGTTGCAAGGCAGTGTAATCAAGGTTGGACATTTTAGGGGGCATAAATGTAAGGAAAACACATTTTTGAGTGGTATGGAACTTATAATCTATAAAAACATAGTTTTTACAGGTATCAAAAGATCTGGAAATATCAGACCTGGTAGAAAACTTCATAGTTGACACAGTGATGATGTCACCATTGGGCTGTATAATCTGTCATGTCTCTGGCCCAATTGGTTTCCTTGTAAGGGATCTCACATAGCGTGCTAGCTACAGTGATGAATGTGCAGTGGTATTTCAGTGCTCATCTGACATCAATGAATTTCTCTGCCTCATTGTTTTTAACCCACTCTCTACTCCAGCCTGAGATGGGGTTGAGTGGAAACTGTGGCAGCTTTTTGCAGAAAATGTGGGATATGAGAGAGGAGGATGGGATCGGAGCTGACTCTGGGGGGGAGGGGTGATGCAAACGCAGCCACAGAAGCAGAGACAGTGAAAGTCGTGCATGGGCACTGTTCACGTGTGGGAGAGCGTGAGGCAGCATCACATACAGTTGCCCAGGGAGAGATGATGGTGATGCTTATTTCCGTCATATTGGAGGTTAGGAAATAGTATGCAAGCTGAAACTAAAGAAAAGGCAACACTATTATATTTGCATTTGTCAGTGTGTTGTCGTTCTCTTGCAGTTTGTGCTTACACTGCAAGAAACTGGCCTTTTCACCTTCATTATTTTTTACAGAAAGGTTTACCAGTGGCATAAGAGCACTGCATACATTTACTATGCTGTTTCAGTTGTGTCAGGGGCTTTCTAGAGACCAGTGTCACAAAAGCAAAAGTCTAAGATAAAGACATGAAAGCAAATTAGCCTTAGCGGCAGCAGATCATCAGAAATGCAGACATTGTCTTGTGTTTCTTGTTTTCAAATTAATTCAGGACTCAATACTAAATTAAATATGTTGTTTGGGTGATATTTTTTGTAGCACTGAACCCTTAAGAAAAAAGCAAGATGAAGAAGATATCACTACTCATAGGATGGTGTTCCTAAGGGGCTTTGCTTCAATTGGCTGCTGGCGTCCAGACCACAGATATCCATTAATGTTAGTAATATAACCAGAGAGAAAAGGCCAACCGCCTGCCCTCACATGACAAGTTGGAACAACACAATGCTGAATTAGTCTGGTGAAATACAGTTCAGCCAAAGCCTGAAATCTGTCCCAGTTTTATAACAGCACCCAATCAGCAGAAGGGTTGAAGAGATTGTTTGTATAACAAAAGGGTCACCAGCTGATTTTTGTGCTCTGAGGAGGGTGGATTAGGAATGTGTGTGTGACCATGTGTCATTATGCTGTATGTGACAGGATAATTATAATTGGGGAAATAAAGAACACAGTTGGGCTGCAAAAGATGTTAACACAATATTAAATGTTATCCAAAATCTGAAGTTAGGTATGGTAGCTGTATAATGCCTGGTATCCTATTTTAGAGGAGCGTACACAATCACTCAGTTGAATCTGACTTACTAGCTTAGGTCATACTCATTTAGCTATGAAAATCAGATCATGCTCACAGCAGCCCACCTCCGCCATCATTCATCCCTAACTTGGTGATGCATTCAGGGAATGGTGTCTTTGTTTTTAAAGCTATGGTACTCCTGGCTTTCTCCTCTTACCTACTCTTTGGTTCATTGCCTAAGTTGGGTGAAATGGCTGCACTTTCCCACATTCAAGAGAGTGAATGTGTTTTTTAGTGTTTGTGCCCTGACCGACACAGCTCTCTTTCCCGACTATATTGTTTGGTTTCCTCCCACAGTCTGAGGGCTGAATTCAGAGGCAAACTGGAGAGCTTTGCAGTCTGGGCACGGGTAGCTTGGTGGTGGGCATGATGTTCACTTTGTATTACTCATGTATTATTCATGAGTAAGAAGTTGGGGGGGGGGGGGTTGGCAGTATATTAATTTTGAAACCTTAATTATTAAGAGTCTGTCCTTTGATCTGGTTGGCTACTGGAATCCTCTGCTGCTCCAAAATGAAGCTGTCTCATGCTGCTGCTTGAATACGGAGATGCTAATTGAGATCAGTAGTATACACACATACCCATAAATGCATACACACACAGATACACAGTTTCACGCGTCATTTCCGTCCTCCACAGACAAAATGCTGGATAAAAGGCATTAGTCATCTGACATTAGCTGGAGGCATCTCTCATTGCTTATCCTTAATGTTGTCTGACTACACAGAACATGTCAAACAAGTGATACAACTTCTTTTTAACCTTTTTTTAAATGTAAAGATTTGCCTTGAACAGAAAGATGTGAGATTTTCACAGATCTACGTGCTAGAGTTGTGTTCATGATGTCACGGTGCTTATATAAAGCCAGGGAGCATTTAAAGTGAGACTTCGGTCTTTGAGTGGAGGCTAGTTGAGGAAATCCAGGTCACTGCTCTGTAAAATGGGTGCCTGTTGTGAGCAGTGAATGTAAGGGGCTCTGTATTTCCCTTGTCTGCACAGCCTGGTCTACACTGTTGTCTACACACTGCCTGGATCATATGATGAGCTGTATGTTGTTTTGAGACAAATCTGAGACACTGTTTAATCATGTGAAGATGTAAAAATAACCATTTTTAAACAGCTTAACATTATAATGTAAATCCAGTGTTTTATAATTTATTTGTTTTCTCTTGTTTTTATCTTCTCTATGAATTTGATAAATACAAGTTAAGCCAGAAATGGCTAATACTTGGAAAGTTTTCTAGGACAAAGTGTACAAGTCAGAAATTGTTGGAATCGACATCTTTCTCATGGCAGAGAAGTTTCTTTACTGTTCCTATCGTAGGCTGATATTTTATGGCATCTTAATTATGTGAGGACTACGAATTCATCATTACCATTTTCTGTTATGTTGATAACCAAAGTTGAGCTGAGTAGAAATTAGTTCCACATGTATTAGATATAACTGAGGAAGGAATGCTTAATGCTAAGTCTGTTTTAGTTTTTGTTTCATAATGCAGCACATGCAGACCCACATCCCTAAAGTTCATTGTGAAAAGGTTGACACAGGCACATTTCAGTTGTCAATAAATTTAGTGTTATTTTTAAACGGGAACATACCAGGCAGGTTTAAAGCTGTGGAGGTATTACTACTGTAGCTTTCCATGACACAGGATGTGTTTGAAAAGACCTCCGACCTTTTGCGGCAGCACCTGCAGAGAGGAGAATATCCTCCTTGGACCTGATCCATGAGAAGCATTGCCTCTTTGAGCTGTGAAAACAGCTGAAAACCCTGGCTAATAATCCTGTATCATTTTGTCTATGTTAACATTGAAGTGCAAACAACAACTTTGTTCATTAGACAGGTTGGACGATGTGTCTGTTTGACTCACTAAGCATAAAACTTAACAGCCATTGGCGTGTAATTTTGATATTTATTTTTTATTTCAGCTTTGATTTTAGGCCAGTTCTATGTGCCTTGTGGGTTCAACCCCCCCACGTCATCACCTAAGAGACTGCCCGATATCCCGCTCTCTTTGTTGTAGTTCTGTGTTTGTTTAGCTTCTGAATGGAGTCCTGCTGGCTTAGCATGTTTTCTCTGTCTGGTGGCTTCTAGAAGCTTCTCTTTAGTCTCTGTTATCCTGGACTTTGTGAGTCTGTGTGAGCTGCTAATATCAAAAGGCACTTGCAGTCATAGCTAGCTATCAGTGTCTGCAGGCTGGGAGCAATGTATGGTTTGGCGATGAGTTTGGCGGAAAGGTTGGGCGGCTGAAATCTGTTCATTCCTTCCTGTCACTGACAGTCTGTCGGCATGCGAAGCACTAGCTGCCATCTGCTGCTGTATAAATAGACAGTAGTCAGAGCTGGAACAGCTGGCACATAGGCCAGGACTGCGCCCATTCCCACTGCTTTCTAGCTAGACAGGCAACCCCATCAAAAGCCATTTCAATGTATTACTTTTTTCAGATATTTTGGCATGGAGTTGGTAAAAAGAACGCTTACGAAAAAAAAAAAAAAACTCAGATTTTCTGGTTATGAGACAAAACTCATTTGTGTGTTTAAATGGACTATTACTTTCAGATTTGATGATTTCTGATTTCTTCAGTTTTAGCAAGGAACACACGTTTCTTAATTGGGGTAAGAAAAGGAGAGAAATCCTGTAGTCATATATATGTGCTTTATGAAAATAAATGGCATGTCCACTCAAAAAATTGTTTGTCTTTTCACTACACTGTCACTATCCATACGCTCAGGGAAAAAATGGAAGTTACCGACGATCTTGATGTAAAAGTGGAATTAATAATTGCAGTGCATGAAAACACATACTCTGACTTCCTGCCCAACTCAGATTTTATTAAATAACCTAGGTATTTGGATGTATGTATGTACAGTTTCTGAATTAATTTCAAATATCTCGATTGTATTTTATTTTTTCAACAATAATAAAATTAACTTGCTTTTTCACTGCAGTCCAATGTTTTTTAATGTGCAGTTTACATTTATTTAACTTCAGTCACTTTCCATCAAAAATATTGAAAGCTTCTTTCTTTCTAAATGTGGCGATCACTTTTTCTAAAACGGAGGGGGAGAGTAAGGCGGTGTGAAAAGGGTCATTGTGGTAGAGGGGACTGGGCACATAAAGCCTTGTCATAACAGATTACCTAATGTGTTTTGCTGGCCCTGTTGTCAGTTGCAATACCCTGCATTCAGTGCATTGTTCTGGTGTCTTCCTGTGCTTTTTTTCCCCTCTCCTCTCCCCCAGTAGGAAGAGAAAAATGACGTGATCAGCCTTCTGAGTAGAAACAGAGAATTTGTTAGTCTGAACTCAGTGCCTTTCTGTACTGTTACACTTATTACTCTGATTTAGTGGCTCTTCTAATGAAATGGTAATGCATGCTCTTATCATTAATAGAAAGTTCGTTGTAGTTTGTCGATGATGGTGATGTGGAGTCTGGTGTGAAGGGTCACGTCTCCTGGCAAGACAAACTCATCTGCCTGCCCGGAAAATTCCAGGGTTTTTTTGGCAGGAGTACTCAGCAGAGGAGTATTGAATTGCTGTGTGGATATTTCTTTAATTAAAGGCCACATGGCATCTGCCTGACCAGACGTGAAAGTGCACTGTATCCAAAGGGGTAATCAAGATACCACATGTTTGTTTCTGTTTTGGAGATGTTGTACGTCCTATGTTGTGGCTGCGACAAGCTCAGCTGTTTGTCAAATGAGCACAGCAGTGCTCAGACACTACTTTTAGCTCTCAGCTTTGAGCTGCATCCAGTGACAACTCTGTCACCTGTGCTGCAGCCCTGGCAACGGGGCCATCACACACACTCTTCTAAAGACACTGGATACAACACACAGTGCATTTCTGTGGCCACGTCAGAATGTGCCCCATCCAGTCTGTATGCTCTCTATTTAAGACTGAACAACCATATTAGCGTTACTGTGGCACCGCTCAAACCATCGACTCATGTCAGCAGCTGCTTTGCTTCACCACTCATGCACAAACTTTGACACAGGTGTGCGTTTGTAATGTCGTTTGGAGATCACAGCATTATGCTGTGTTCACTCTACAAGCGACACACAGCAACAACCTACAAGTCATTTTCAATGGACGGTGGTAACATGAAGCTACAAACTGACTTCCAACACTTGTCACTCCAGATGAACTTGATGCACTATAAATCAAAGCTGAGGTGGCCTCAATGTTTTTCAGTGCTCCAATGATGCAGTCATGCATCTGCCAATAATATATTTTTGTTTCTTGCTGTGGTGCTGTCTTATTTAGCTTAGTCAGCTGGTGCTATATAAGCTTTTTGTGCACTGCAGTGCACATGGTGATGCAGTGGGGCAGCCAAATGTGATGTTAAAATAGGGCTCAGACATTGATCTATAGAGCATAGATATTTTGACCAAATACAAATTTTATATGGCGTTCAGCTGAGCTGCTTTGTTGCAAGTAGCAGACACACACAAGCCTATGATGACATAACTCTGTTAATTAGGGCTTGAGCAACGCCTCAGTGGCGACTTGGCAATAATGTAGCTGGTCAAGCTGTTGTGTTGTCGCTCATAGTGTGAACACAGTATTGGAACTATGATGGTATTGATTTCTCTTGACATGGCACACTTTTTTAAAATATGGAACACACTATGGTGTGATGTAACTTTCCATGAGCAATTATGATCACCACCTGTGATGCTTTCGCATACAACAGGAACCACATGGTAAAGTCTACCACACGTCAACAGAGAAAACAATTGCTAGTTGTAGCCATTAGTATTAAAGTTGTAGTCTGAATGAGAATAAATGCCCATTAATATGTTTAGATATAATAATTGTAATACAAATAGCTCCTTACGTTTCAGAACTTGCCTGAGAATCATCGTGTTTTTAATTCTTTCCAGTGATAGTTATCTGTACACCCTCGAGTCCTTTACAAACAGGAATTACTAATAGCTAATTTGGCTTTAATGGTGCCAGTTTACCCAAATGTAAACACATATATGCTAAAGACTAAAAAAACAGGGTTTAAGTTGTAACCCACAGCTAACTCATTGACATCTCCTGTTAACATCCAGCAAAGCATCATGCCTCTAAGGTGTTTGGGAGGTGCAGTTGTGTGGATTTGGTTTGAGGGGGGCCCTCAGTTCTAGACTTTAAAAACCCCTGACTTACACAAACCAAGCAGAAGACTATTGAATTAGATGCGCTTTATATTGGTGTGGTTCCTTCACTGCCTTTAGGCTTGTCAACCCAAATATGATCAACACGAAACAGCATAAAAAATGTGGTCCCATTATTCCATATGTAATTAGTTAAGTGTTCATGGTAAGAGTTGTGTGAACCCTAACTGTGTAACTAACAGTTGTGTTTGGTTGAAAATGGCAGTTTGTAATCCTGCGCGCACTTGCATGTTTTAAGTTAGATTAATGAAATAATATTCCTCAGAAGTGAACCGTTACATCACACTGCTGCCCATATGCACACAGACCCCGGGGATGCTATTAAAATTCCTCAGTCTTGCTGAGAGAAGCACACATGGTGATTACAATTCTGCACAGATATTATTTCTCTGAATGCCTGGGTTCCCTTAGCAACTCACCCATTTGTTTTCCTTTTTATATTTTACATATGCATTTATTTGATCATCATCCCCTCCCTGTGATCGCGGACAGGCATCGATCCGCTCAAACTAACAGCTAGCAGGTCCTTAGAGGGTAACTGGAAGGGGGAGCCAGATATGTTCAGCCATTTTAGACCCTGCTTGTCTGCTCGTCTCAGGTGAATGAGGCTAGCTTTTAGTCCCCATCTGGTGCTCAGAGACCTCCTAACAACCTAATTACTGAGGGGTAACGTCGCTTTCCTGGCCGGATTATAGGCCCCATGTTGAACACTGGAGCACAAAATGTCTGCCGGCTACAACCAGCTGAGTGATGTTCGTGATAGCAGGATGTGGTTAGTTAACGGGTATCCACCCTGCCTTGAAATGGAAAGTTCCTGTGGAGTGCCAGCATCGTATCAGTCCTATATTCTGGGTAACAGGAACTGAACATGTAGAGCTGTGGCAATTTGGACACATAAACATATAACCTTGTATGCCAGCTTGTGTTTGTTCACTGCACATGGGGTTTTTGACTAAATTTCTGTGTTTTGACAGAATCATGTCCTACTACATTGTCTCCCACACAGATTTGCACGTCATCCTTTTATGTAATGGAAGTATTGTGTTGTTTAGTGGTTTAATGATGAGATGGTAACGATAAAACAGCCCTCTATGCTTCTCTTTAACTGATAATGTTGACTTTCTGCCTGTGGACCTTCACCTTAGTGTCGCCTGGTATGCAGCCGATCAGTGTGTACCCTCAGTGTCACCAAGAGTAGTATCTTGGGCTTTTTAAATGATTTTCTAAAATGTTTGTTTTTGTACTTAATTACAATATTGCTGTTAATATTTAAAAGGTGTTTGTGCAGGAAAAGTTGTTTCTGCTATTGCTTACTGAGTCTGTCATGATAAGTAGCTTATCGTAGTCTTAGTTAGAAATCCTAAAGCTTTCAACACAATGCTTTTTGCATGCCTCAGGCTTTTTAAAGGATTAGAATCCTGAAATCACTGTTTAATAAACAATTGAAATATTTAAGTTTCCATATAGTTTCTACAGAGCAGGAATATGGAATGCTTGAGGAGAGAGAAAACAGAACGCAATGTGCCGCATCCTCCCCGTCTGTGCCAAGTTGAGGTTGTTATGGCAACCAGAATCTGGTCCTATACCTGTTGCCATGGTTGAGAAAGACAGAGTGATGACGTTTATGAGGCAGCAGAATGCGTCTGCCATTTTAAGTCCAGGATGTGACTCTGGTGGGAATATTTACTATAAATGGAAGCAGAGGAATCCCTTATTGACATCTTAATTTGTGGCTATTACTATCCATGCATCAGTGCTCACATAGATTCTGCTTGTAAGTGTGATGTACAGGTGCCAGTGTAAAAACTGAACCAAGTGACTGATATTCAGCTGAGACAAAGTAGGTGAGTCATGCTGGAAGATGTGGCCCATTCCTGTCATATTTACTCAATCTCAGATGGCAGGGATAAAATTCACCTCATTCTGCCTCAGTCTTCAACGTTAAGATGCAACAGTTTGACAGATGTGTGATGATGCGGTAGTTGGATTGAGAGACAATGTGTCAGTCTCTCGTACAAGTAATAAGAACTTACACTGCACACACATGAAGCCACTGCCAGGCCCAGCCCTTACTGCATCCTTGCCTTCAATACACATTTATAGACTCTTACATGAGAGACCCACTCTTATGACGCACTGACAGGACCACATGGGTGAAGCAGCTATCTGTTCTGAGAGCAATGGAGTGGGCAATCGAATGAGCCGTTCATTCCACATCGTGAGCATGATTCACCTTTTGGAAATTGTCTCCCACTAGCTCAGCTGTGCTTAGGTACATTTTTACACCACGACATCCACCCATGTCACTGATGACTGCCTATGACCGAACTGGGGAAGTTGACTGAGATTAGAAAGCTCACATAATTTCTTGTCTTGCTAGAACGCAGCTGTGATTCCCAGTAAGGCCAGTTTGTCACTGTCAGCCTGCTGGCCTGTCATGGGCATCCCACTGTCTAAATCCCACACGTGGCACTGTCTCATCATCTTTCTGTTTTTATTGCTCAGTTGCCCCGTTAACGCTGAATTTGGCTGACACTGAATGACTCTGAATTAGACTGTCTCTTCATTAATAGCCGCTGTAGATTGTTCCGGGAAAGGGGAACAGGGGCACTGGTAACGTAAATCCCCCTTCGTTTCCTCATGCCCTGGCTCCAATTACCCTTTGGAGGCAGGTCAAAGGTGAAATTGGGCTGTATTTAGCCACCTGTTTAGCTGTATCTTCTTGCAGTGCCCAATATGGAAGCTGCTGCTCCGCCTGTGCACCTTAACCTGTTTGAAGATTTTTGAAGGGGTACAAACAAATGCATTGTTTTTACCTTTGCTAGGATGTAGCTGCCTGAGTTTCAGTACAATGCCAGCCGCTACAATCATCACATATTTAGCATGAAGCAGTTAGTGTTCTGGTTTCTGAAGACACGCTGTGCTTTTCTGTCAGCATGTGACCTGTGGAGGGTGATATGCAATCCCTGTCTCTCCACATCTTCTGCATTATTGATAAGTGTGCTGAAATCCTCTGAACACACAAGGCACTCTGCCTGGGACGTCTTGATGCAAAAGCCTCTCAAGCACCCTCATGTTGAGCAGGCAGACCTGGCTTTAATTTGCCCATTAGCAAAGCACAGAATTTGCATTAAACAAAGCTAATTACAGGCTTTGTGGCCCTTACTGGAGATTTGCTTGGCAGACATGAAAATCCACCTAATACATAGTTTATATTGTTCTTTCTAAGATGCAGATTCACTGTTTTTCCTTTCACCTTGCCTTCAGTTTCTATTGTTGCTCTGTTTGGATTGTTGCTAGGCCCTTGAGCACACCCATTAGTCCATCAAACCCTTTTTTTCACTAGCCTCTTTGTCGCTCCCTCCTCTTTACCTCCCCCCTCTGTACTGACGGTGGAGGTATGCGGTCGTCTGTGTAGACTGAGCCAACACTCTGCACTATGGCTGCTGACGCAAGGCAGCTTTAGTCAATAAAAGTGCATTTTGTTTAAGAGGGGGATTTGAGGAACGGAAATCTACAAATATCCCACAGTAATTTCTAAGTCTCCTTCTCTCTCTCTGTCACATATCCAGTGTACGTAGAGTGTGGAAAGCTTGAACAGTCGTCCCAGAGGTACCAGTAAGCATGCTTCAGAGGGATGACATGCCATGCCAGGCATGGCTGCAGATTCTTGTTCATTAAGAAATGTCTGTGTGGCCATAGGGAATGTATGGGTAGTGCAGAAATATTGTGTCATCATGCATTTTGGAACACAACAGGTGACGGTGGCATAGTGATGGTAGGCTACATGTGTTATTATGCAAACTCTATATTGTTTGTCTTTTTTTTTGCTGTGTTACCAGTTAATACCCTGATTTAAAGGTGATGTGTTTGGCAAAAGTTGACACAACAGTGGCAGTTCTCAAATAAGCCAATGGCTCATAATCCATCTCTCGTTCATGTGACTTTCAGTTCCAAATATATCATGTTAGTTCTCTGATTGGAAAAACAGGATCTTTGGAGGCTCACTATTTGCTGACCAGGATAAAAATAAATAGTTGAGAGGGTTTTGTGTGTGTGTGTGAGAAACTGAAATGTAACATTTTGTGTATTTTTGAGAAGGATCAGGAGAAATACTTGACTAATCTCTTTGAATGAGGGATGGGAGTTTGGTTAGATAGTGATGTTTTAGCAATAAACCCCCTTTACAAGTCCAGAAGTGACAAAGTGAGTTGGCAAGCAATAGAAAGTGAATGTGCCAGAACAACAAAACAAAAAAAAACCCTGATCTAAGACATATTTGATTTGATGGTCTAAATGAGAACTAGAATAAAATACACATTTGCAAATAAATCACAAGACCAGGATACAAGCTTGTGTTTCACTGACTAGTTGGTGAAAGATTCCCTGCTCTAATTCAAATTACTTAACACGTCTTTTGCTAGATACTAAATTGTGGTAGAGGGGATTGAATGAAAACCCTGAGCCAGTAATTCAACAGATGATTTATCATAAATGAATTAACTTCTGGTAGACCTTAAGATAAAACTGCAAAAATGAAGGAGTAGTTATTGTCTCATATTCACATTCAAACCAAATGTTATCAGCCACATTATTAATTTTGTTCTTCCCCCACAGCTATTCTCAATCCCAAAGCCCCCAAGGAACCAGCAAAGACCTTCAGTTTTGATTACTCCTACTGGTCACATACTACGGTGAGTTCTCTGTTCTCTGTCTGGTGTAATGACCAATAAAAGCGGAAATACTAATATTATTAAACATATGTTGTCAATTTGAAACCAATACCACAGGTTTATTGAAATTCTGTACATTTAATGTCTGCTCTCTGTCTTTCCCATAGCCGGAAGACCCCAGCTTTGCATCACAGAACCTTGTCTACAATGATATTGGCAAGGAAATGCTGGCACATGCTTTTGAGGGCTACAATGTCTGCATCTTTGCTTATGGCCAGACAGGAGCTGGCAAATCATACACCATGATGGGCAAGCAGGAGGAGGGGCAGGAAGGAATCATTCCAATGGTTTGTTCTACAATACATCTCTCTAACTTTCCTGAATTGCAGTTGTGAAGGGACTTTGGCCATTGTATTTTAAGAAATGTCTAATGCAGCGTCACTTACCTCACTGAATGTTTAACACAGCCCCTGAGTCAAGGTCTTGGTCACTTTCAATAGAAAATATAAGGATTGGGGTGCCCAGTAGTTCAGTGGTCAGAGTGGGCGTCCCATGCACTTTCACACTCAAGTCTGTCCTGTCTAGTAAAAAAAAGGCAAATGCCAAAAAAATCTTCAGTGTGGTCTGGAAACAAAATGACAGTTCTACTAATCATATATTAATAATATTTCAAGTCACATTGGTGCTCCATGGTTGCAAAATATAAATAAAAAGTTGCAGTCTGGCACCTTGCAGATAACAAAAACACGCCTTGTCAGCTAAAAGTTAAACTGTTAACGGAGCGCTGTGAAACATGAGAATTTACTCACTGTGAGCTGGAAACAAACTAACAGCTCTCGAGTTCATACATTAATAAAATTTGACAGTCGCACTGGTGCTCCTCGTCTGGATGGGCAGAGTGGTGCATGTGACGTATCAAGTTTGTGTTCTTTTTGTGTCTGAGAGGGAGAGAGCTAGAGATCTGAAACGCAACATGCTGGTGGCTTAAAAAATGACATGACATTTTATACTCGATGTTCACAATATAATAATTTTATACATCCCACGTGGAACAAGCCGTGATACATAGAGTATAATCAATACATCGCTTACCTGTGTCTTCTAATGTAATGGTTTTTGGTTTAACATTTATGCTGATGACACTGAACTGACACAAAACTAAAGTCCTCATCTAAAATGCTGTCTCATCAGATAATGCTTACAATTTTATTGCCAACTTTTGATTTATTCTGGCATTCAGACTGTATTTTACTCAGCTACATCATTAATAGTTAGTCTTATCTGATGATGCTCCTTAGATCTTATGATCAGATGTGTAACTGCTAAATGATTTGCTGTATTTGCAAATTAGATGTTTGTTAGTATTTTGTTGATCCACAGATTTCGCTTCCTATTCATCCCCGCCCTCACCTCCTCACATGCTCGTAATTTGCCCTGAACATCTTCTTTCTCTGCCTCTCAGCTCTGTGAAGATCTATTTGAGAAAATCAATGAGGACAGCAACAAAGAGGAGCTCTCTTACTCAGTAGAGGTGAGTGTCAGACTGCTTTGACATATGTAATCCCTGTTCACAGCCACTGCCTCTGACTGTTGTGTTGGCTTGTTTCTAATGAACAATTCCTAGCCTTCTCCTAACAATACATCTGGTAATAGTCAGACATCAATCACATGTTGACTGAACCTTCAAAGGTGCTTGGGTTTTCTCAGATAATTCCTTCGGGTGATTTAGTTAAATTGAACACTTTTTTTCTCAATCTGGAAAACAAAAGTAAATTATGTGGATTAACAATTTAAAAAAAGGAAAATACTGTAAGGATACAAAATATAATTAAACATATCTACAATATTTAGACCTGCAGTATACTAGTTTTGACATTCAGCTTAATTTAGTAAGTTTTTGATGTTGCACTGCTGTACCTGAACTGACAGTGTATTATTTTGGCAATTGTCTCCAGGTCAGTTACATGGAGATCTACTGTGAGCGGGTGCGAGATTTGCTAAACCCTAAGAACAAAGGGAATTTACGAGTGCGAGAGCACCCGCTACTGGGTCCCTACGTGGAGGACCTGTCGAAGCTAGCTGTCACCTCCTACACAGATATCGCTGACCTCATGGACGCAGGCAACAAGGCCAGGTGAGCCAAGCCCTGGGATCATGCTCAGATAATGGGAAGCAAGAGAATTGATTGTGGTGGTGATAGCTGTGATGATGTGATAACCCATGTCCTCAGAAGAATGAGTTTAATAAGGATGAAAATTGCCTCCAAGGTAATGATAATCTGGAATCAGGAAATGTTCTTATCACATAGATTTATATAGCTTGATCATCAGTGTTGATAAAGAACACCTAGCTGTGATTCTTCATAGACAAAACCTTTCTTAAATTGCAGGTATTTCTCATTAAAATTAGTGCATGCCATGTGTGTGTCAGTTGTACTGTGTGTGTGTGTGTGTGTGTGTGTGTGTGTGTGTGTGTGTGTGTGTGTGTGTGTCACGAGAGCTCCTGTGGGGAGGAGTGAACCCTGCCTTAATCTTCCTGTGCTGACTCAGAAGGCTTATTTCTGGAACATGGCATGAAAAGCCTGTATCTTTCCTGTGACTGTCCCTCTGACTGCACCTTGTGTATTTGTGTTTGGTGTCCTCACAGTATTATCCACCTCCGCCGTACAAAGTAATCCCTTAGACTGAATTCATTTTAATAGGCGTAAAACCCAGGGATGATAGCTTCAGTAATAGCCAAGACCATGAATTATTTAAAAGTGATTAAAGTGCTCTATTTTTTATTTATTTTTTCCTAACTATGGCTGCATGTGCTTACCTGCAGAACTGTGGCTGCCACCAACATGAATGAGACCAGCAGCAGGTCCCATGCTGTTTTCACCATCGTCTTCACACAGAAGAAACACGACAGTGAAACAGATCTCTCCACAGAAAAGGTCAGAAAAGACTAGAAGACAGCCATCTTCTGATTCTTAAATTAGGTCATTATCTTTTCACATTTAATCATGTTTCTAACTTATAACTGGCTCTGACCCCATGCTCCTGGGTGTGCATTTCCCCAAAATGTTTTTTATTTAGAGCCCATTTATTTAGTTTGCTCCGTGGATTTTGACTAAGATGTCTCCTGTGGTCGTGGTGATCGCCATTTTAGATTTGACTTGGAGCATTTCCTCTGACTGCGGGAGAAACAATGACCACTGTGTTATTGTAAACACAATGCCCATTGTTTCTGGCCACTCTATCAGATTTTACTGCTTAGCTGCATCTCACTTGACAGTTGTATCCAAATGTTTGAAATGGTTCACACTTTTTTTAAAAACTATTTCTTAAAACACAAACTTTGTATTTGGTAGTCAGTGCTGTCATTGTGCCAGTGATATTCTTATCTTCCTTCAGTGTGCTATCCTAATTAAATTATTCAGAAGCTTGATGCATCTAAAATACATTTACTCTCTCTTCAGGTCAGTAAAATTAGTCTGGTAGACTTGGCAGGAAGTGAACGAGCAGATTCCACTGGAGCTAAAGGTACCAGGCTAAAGGTAAGACTCCCATTATGACAGACACCAAGCACCAGCATTAGCAGTTGGCTAGTATTACCCTGATGGTGCTTAAATGTTTTTTTTTTTTGTTCATCTATGGTTGCAGGAAGGCGCAAACATCAACAAATCTCTCACCACGTTAGGAAAGGTTATCTCTGCCTTGGCTGAAGTGGTGAGTGTTTTATGTCTGTTTTTGTTTATTTCTGTCTTTTCTCTCCTCCTCCTTTTCTCTCACCCTCTAAAGCTTGACCCTGTCTTCTCAAGGAATTAATGTTTGTAGCCTGGCATGCTGTAATGTCTGCCCTTCTGTTTTCTCTTCTCTTGTCCTTGTAATGCTTGCTCACGCAGGATAACTGTACCAGCAAGGTAAACCCTTTGACAGCTCAACCACTAACCTCTGACTCCTCCCATGAGGCAGATTTGACAGCCTTTTGCCATGTGCAGTGCAAAAGTCGCTGCACATAGCTCTGCCACTGTCATTTTATTTGACGTCAGTGCTGTGCTTTTAGGCACCACGCTCAGTAAAATCCACAATCCTTGCACTAGAGCAAAAGCGAATCAAATCAGGCCTCTACACATTTTACCCGACCACTTGTCCATTAAATGTGAAGTGTTTGTCTGATGCTGCCTTCAAATTGTGTTGCGTTGACTGTGTTCATGAGAAGAGTCTGTATAAACATATCGTAAGTGGAATTCGTAAGTGAAGGCTCTGAGTTCACAAGTTGCGGCATGTTTGCTGATGTTTCCAGAAATAGTAGAGGCCATGAACATTCATTTTTCAGTGGATATAATCTTAGTCGTATACAGTTGTTCTTTGTAATTTTATGATTTAATTGCTGAAAATGTTGATGTTCCAGACAACCTCATCTTTCCCCCCGTCATTATGCCTTTGCATTTCCCATATCGAGTGACCTGCTAACTAGCTTGCTAAATCATTAGCCTCTGTTTATTCTAGACGCCAGCAGTAGCGTTCGCGTTGCCATTGCCAAGCAGTGGTGCTCTCATAATTTAACCACTTGAACAGCAAGTCATAGAAATAGAATCGAATCTCATTCTATTCTAAGCATACCACGTACACAGCTTCCCATGTGGTAACTACGGGCTCATGAGTTCCATTTTAATGCAGCAATGGCACATCATAATATTATTCAGTCTTAACTGTCATCCCTAATATTCAGCTTTAGAATACAAAGTCTCACGTCAATTGCTGCCTGTTAACTTAATGTTTGTTTACTGCAGAGCAAGAAGAAGAAGAAGACTGACTTCATCCCGTACAGAGACTCTGTTCTGACATGGCTGCTGAGGGAGAACCTCGGTATGAACATTAATTTTACCTGCTAAATCTCCTTTACCGGTGGAATATTGGTGGAATTTATGTCTGTGAACTGTGTAGCATAATCCGTATTCCTGGACAGCAAGAAAAACTGAACCATCTGTATGCTGTAAGATGAAGTGGGGGTAAAAAATATGACAGGAGCTAGTGTGCATTACTCCCTGCCAATTTAAGAAGAACACTGTCAGCAGACTGTATTTCAACCTAACTAGACAAGCACACCAATCTCTTCGGTTCAGACATGTATGGAGGAGAGGTGCACAGTGTATCTTCAATCTTAGCAAACATGACACATGCAGTGCCTTGCAGTTTAGTTTAATGAGACTCAAGTCTTATACCAGTTGCATTAGTATGCAGCACTCCATGTTAGTTCTCTTACATGCTTAGCATATGTACTGTACAGTGCTGTGGAATATTGTATTCTATAATCTAATACTAATCTATATTTTTTTAGTCTGCATACAGTGTGGTAGAAAAATGTTCCACATTGTCACATAATTTACCTTTGTACTGGTCTTTGTCATCAGGTGGAAACTCAAGAACAGCCATGGTAGCTGCCCTCAGTCCTGCAGATATCAACTATGATGAAACCCTGAGCACGCTCCGGTAAGGTTTCCATCAAGGACACAGACAGTGACAAAAAATAATCCCAGTCTTTTGTTTACATCTGTTTGCATTTAATCCTTAACTACAAATAAAAATTATTGCTATTATGCTTTTTAGCTATGCTGACCGAGCTAAGAACATCAAGTGCAATGCTGTCATCAATGAAGATCCTAACAACAAGCTGGTGCGTGACCTGAAGGACGAAGTGGCTCGACTGAAGGAACTGCTCCGTGCTCAGGGCCTGGGAGACATCCTAGACAGTGAGTTTAATGCCATCACAGCAGGCGGCATCTGCAGCCACACAGCTCCTACCTTCTCTGTCAGGGTCTACCATATGCTGACAACATCTTCTCTCAACTTCACTCTCATTTCTTTCAATCATTCAACTTTGTTTTCATCGCTGTGCCTGTATTAATACCCAGTGCATAACAACTAAAAGGACTTGTAACAGCCATGATACACAAATGGTCTATTATGCCTCCTTATAGGGATATTTTGTACTGTGAATAATATCTGCTATAGAACACTTTATTGTTAAAATATTTAAGGTTGCATACTGTACAATTACAAATCATTTAATGAAAACATAAATGGCCGTATTTGGCTAATTGTGACTGAAGTCGTAGTTTAAAGCTGCATTAAACTATCATGCTTCATTTGCTGTACACAAGAGTAATGGGCCATAGCCTAGTAAATTAGAGACATAATACACCCATTAATAACTTCTAATATCTGAACTGATTAATAACCTGCCTACATGCTAATGCCTGCTTAGATCACGCCTAATGACGTGGCACTTACTAAGTCACTTCACTGCCTTTTCTTCTCATCCTCGTTATGGTTCTCATCCAGCTCACTAAGAAATGTCTGTAACCGTTTCCTCTCATTCTACTGGTGCTGACCTCTGACCCTTCTCATCTTTTCCTGCTTCCCCTCAGTTGATCCTATGGGGGATGATTGCCCAGGAAGTGGAATCAAATGTGTGTATATGTGTGGTAGTCACGAATTGTCTATCACTATCTGCCCTATTAATAATAGCTAACATTGCTTATGCCCCCATTACCTGTATATTAAATCCGCTACCAGCTTTGCATGTAAATGCTAAAAAGCAAAAGCTTAATAGAAGAAGAGTAAAAAATGCAAGGCTTCCGCAGGTGTGCTGATCTGGCTAGGGTTAGCATGCCACAACTTCAGCATGCTTTGCGCTTGTGTTTCTGTTATTTCAGAACGATGGGGGTGAGGCAGCTATTAGCAGGCTCAAATCCAACTGTATCATGAGTTTCTTTTGGACCAAAACTTTTTTGCTTTTAGAATATCCGATCTGTCTTCCCCACCCCCAAGGCACCTACACCATTTTCTTATCATATCACTTTCTAAAGTTTCTTGTCTTGACGGTGCTCTGTCTGCTTTTTTTTCTGTTTTCTTTACTAACCATCCGCTGCAGGTGACAGTGCTCATATCTTTAAAATGGCACTTCTCAGTTCTCAAACTGAGGCTCAGAGCTACAGACGGAAAGGTGCATGATTTTAATTTTCTTAGTAGCCACACTAGAGGTGAACTGTAGATATAGAGTCAACTATCTTATGTGTTATGATAATTAACGTGTTACCATATTGAATATTTAGTTTGCTAGTGTGCCCTCTGCTGTATTATCAGAAACCCTTAATAACTCCTCCTTCTTGCCCAAAAGCAGGCGTTCATCTGCTTTCCCTTATGTGTAGGGTGAAAGTATACATTCTGTTGCCGTTATCCCAATACGTATTAGTAAAGTTGAGTAGCTTAGTACTTGGATCTTGATGCATTCCCTTGTCTTCTAGAATATGAAAAATGTCAGCACCTCTCAAATCATTTTAACTCTATTTTTATTAGGCTTTTGGTGTTGTTTTTATTTAGTTTTTAAAATACACAGTCTGTGTTATCTCAGAGGTCTTGAGGCCATTATATTGGCATGAGCTGCCTGACTTTTAGTGAGGCTGCTGTGGCTCTGGTATGGTGGATGTGTGAGTGCACGTGCGTGTGTGTGCGGTGAGTCAAACAACGCGACTGCAGGCTGGACTTTGGTAGCATGTGTCAGTGTCTCTTATCTGTCTTCCCTATGGACCCTCTTACAGTCTCCATCCCCCTCCCATCCTATAGTTGATACACTGATAGCAGTTTTCACACAGTGTGGTCTGATTCAAGACAAAGGCAATAAAGCCCCACCCCCCTTTTCCACAGAACTGTACACACTAGAAATTAAGTGCTCAGAGTTAATTGCTCTGCACTGTAATTCTGGTCCACATGAAAGCAGCCCTCTGGAAACACTCTAATAGAGTACAAGTCAAATTTAATATATTTTTTTTGTGAGTAGAGAGTTGATGCAAGCAGACTGTTGTAAAGCACCTGGAGTGAAAACTGCTTCTCTCTGTAGCTGACCATTATGCTGGGTGTTTGTCTTAACTCCTTAACGTACAACGTGTGTCTTACATTGGTCTCCCTCCCCTTTGTCCTTTCTCTTTCCCCATCTCTTTCTCTCCTCTCCCTTTTCCTATTTGATATTTGGTTCCTCCATTTTATGTGGTTTATCCCCCCTGTCCTGTCCTGGGCCTATCCCACCTCTCTCTGTGTTTTGTTCCTTCTCTCTCTCTCTCTCTCTCTCTCTCTCTCTCTCCCCCTCTTTCTCTCTTTCTCTCCTGCTGTTGGCTCAGACCTCAAAGACATTCAGAACAATAAGCATAGATACTTGATAGCCTCAGAGAACCAACGCCCTGGCCATTTCTCCACAGCACCTATTGGTTCCCTGACAGCCTCACCATCTTCTGGCTCACTGTGCAGTCAGGGCGGCCTTCAGTCCGTCACCAGCATCCAGGAGCGCATCATGTCCACCCCTGGAGGAGAGGAGGCAATTGAAAGACTCAAGGTAAAGTTGGCCTGTGTAGACTGCAGCAGTCAAATCACACTTATGTTTGGTGTTAAGAGAGAGGAAGAGTCCCACAGCTGTCTGCCCCCCCACTCTGCTAAGACCCTCAAGTTTGGCTACTTGTATCTTTAAGAAAAGCTCTTAATGCTCTCAGTAAAGCTGAAAGCTGCCCCATGTTGTGCTGTGTTAGACAACATGATGGCTTGTAAATGTTTATGCAAAGCCAAGTGCTGACATCTGTGTACATCGATATCCCAGTTATTGGAAAAAAGAAAATCTGCAGACACTATTGTAACTTCTGTGAATAACCAAACATGTTTAAAACACATTTTTAATATTTATAGACTGATTGATTAAAATGATAAATAAAAGTCAAAATCATAACCAACTAACAATAAAAGCCTCACCCAGCACACCGTGTAATATTTGTTCAGTAAATTAGAAATTAGTGTGTTCCACAATCGAGATGGCAGTTGTTTAATTTTAGCCCACACACAGCCTTTAATCAAAACACATTTTGCTGTCAGTCCTCATGTGGCCTCTGAGCTGTACTTCTCTCACGCTCGCTGTAGACCTCTCACACTGTTGATAAGGGAGCACATAGCATTGCAACAACCAACCATGAGGAGCTGCAGTTTCCATGGCAACCATGGTGCCCAGTCTGTCTGTCATCCAATGACGTCAAACACCAACGCACATACGGAGGAAATTAGACCAAAATAGATCCAGTCTTATTGGCTTTTAGTAGTGAGACACATATTACTCACATTCTTTGATCCTTAAAGGTGTTGCAGCCATTTTAGTGACACAAAAACAAAGATAATAGTGAAGGTTGCTCTTTGTTAGTATTGTCCAACATAACAATTCATTATGACATTAAAGTAAGATGACTATATACTGCATTATTAAACCCTGACAATAACAAATGTCACAGAATACATCAATACCCAGATGAACAGTACCTCACTGCTTTTAAAAGATGAATAACAGGCAGATTATTACTATAGATTTAAGAAACATTATCAACTGGAAACTCTTAAAGTTATGGTGTGATTTCCATAATATACAGCAGTCTGTCTGTTTTCATGCCTGACTCAAAACCTTCATCAATGAAAGTGTGTTTGACACTAGGATAGGAAATTAAATCTGTTGAATCTAGGCTGGGCTACTTTGCCAAATGCACTTACTTCACTGTTGCACTGCTAATAGTTAAGATTTCATTACACTGGTTGTGTTCCTCACACTTCTCCGATGTTCAGGAGTCAGAAAAGATCATTGCTGAGCTCAATGAAACCTGGGAAGAAAAACTGCGGAAGACGGAGGCAATCCGCATGGAGAGGTCAGTATAGATTTTTCCACCTCTGTCTCTCAAGAGGGGGAGATGTGTGTCATACATGTGCCTTCACCCCTCCTTCGATGTGTCCTGTCAGACAACCCCCTGCAGGCCCTGTCTCTGTTTCTTCACCCCTCTGTGCTGTCTGTCGCAATTCACCCCTCTGTGCTGTCTGTCTCAATTCTTCACCTATCTGTCTCATTTCCCCCGTGCTCATTCTGTCCATTTCCCTTCCCTTCTCTTGTCACACTCTACTGCACAAACACCTCTCTAACATGCACCCTTTCTCACCGTTTATCCACTCATCTGTGGCTCAGACATCAAACATGTTACTGTCTGTCCATTGAGCCTCCACGGTGCCATTCTCTGCCTGTTGTCATTCCACAAATCACTTGCTGTAATGTTGCACACAATCACTTCTGATCGTCTTTCTCTAATCAACACAAAGGCTCAACACAAAGGCTTTCCGTTTGCAGAAGAATATGTGCAACATGCTGTCTTTTAAAGTATTATTCCCGAGTCTTACAAATGTTTTTCCACCACCACAGGGAAGCCTTGCTTGCAGAGATGGGTGTGGCAATCCGTGAAGATGGAGGCACTTTGGGGGTCTTCTCTCCTAAAAAGGTAGAACAGACATCAGACACAAGCACAGACTTTGGTGGCAGGGGGGACTGTCAGATTTCCCATGGGTGGTGATGCACAGCCTTCCACTGTCACTTCCTCACTTCTGTTTCCCATGTTATCTTTTTCCACAAGAAGCCTCCCTGTACCGTTTTTTTTCCCTCATCTACTCACTTTATTATTCTGTCTGTCTTTCCACTCTGATATTTGCCTCCTTCGCATATTCAGCTTAGCCGTGACGGGCCATTTGATGAGCAGTTTGATTGTTTTCCCACTAAGAAGGTTTGTTAATTTAATTAGCAGACAGAGCACCTCTCCTGCACTAGATGAGTTTAGTCTTTAGTAGTGACTTAACATCATAAATGTGCTTATTTCCATGGTCAAAGTCGCCTCATGGTTATTGCACTTGTTGCACAGATCTGCATGTTGGTTAACTACTGTGTGGAGCATCTACAGTTAATTTTTCCCCTTCATATTTTAGTCTAATAATATACATAACTTGAAAATGATTAAGATTTGGTGGGTGATGCAGAATTTAAGCTTTTTTGAAGTTAAATTTTACACAGATCACTTGAATCAAGGTTTGTCTTAAAACATAATACTCAGCTCTGAGTAGAATTCTCAAACTTTTTCGTTAAGCTGCTTAGACCTATCAGCGCTGTCATGAGACTTATTAAATTACAGGCAATGGTGCATTCCCTTAAGTCTCCCCACCTCTCTAGCATCTTCCAGTAGACGAAGCATCTTGTAGCAGCCACATAAAGTACAATAGTTGTGTTAGTGTACGCTTGTCAGAAGAAGCATGATTGTGACAGAGAAAGGAATTTGGTATCTTTTAATCACTGACTGTTCAGTGCTAGCTGTCACTAGATCAGCTCTGGTTTCAGAAAATTCCCGTCTTTGAAATGAATCTGTCTTTAGGCGTGTTTGAACCCCTCTCCTCTCTTGCAAGTTTATGTGTTTTAGGTCTTTCTTCTTTCTGTCCATTTGTCTTCCATTCATTTTTTTTCTCTCCTTTCACTCACTGCCTCTCCATGGGTTACCATTTTGTTGAGAAGCCGTGTGATCTTTATACAGACTTTAATGGGGTGTTTTCCCCAAAAAAGGTGGGTGGTGTGGCGGAGTAGCTGCTAGATTTATTTGTAGTGGTGTATCAGACTCTAGAGGTGTCAGCACTGTGTCATTGTGATCATATGTGTCCATGTTCATGTGCTGCACGTCATGTATCACTGATTATGCCCTTTTGATTAACATATTTAGTAATGTTATACCATGAGCACAGCTGAATATTGATGAAAGAAGAGAAATCTTGGAAATGTAAACTATCTACCTTTTGTGTTCCATCTGTAGACTCCACACCTTGTTAACCTGAATGAGGATCCTCTCATGTCGGAGTGTCTGCTCTACTACATCAAAGACGGAATTACAAGGTAACCAAAACGTGAATGATGACACTGAGGTGCTGCAGAGGATGTGGAAGGGTTTTGAATTTATTCCAGGCAGTATCTGAAAAGCAACTCTGTATTTCATTTTTCCTCTTTTGATGTTTTGAACTTTCAGAGTCAGAGGAAAAACTGGCTTAAAATCTGCCACTGATCAGAAAAAGTTTTGCCTTCTAAAGTTACTTTCCTCCCCTCTTTGTCCTTTGGGCCCCCTCAGTAGATTATTCCTGTTGAGTATTTTGTTACAATTGTGCCTCAGGGGGACGATAATAGATGACAGAATCACAGATGAAAGAACCTATAGTGCTTTAGAAGTGCTGCTTTCTAAAAGTAATGGTTTAAGTTCCATTTAATTTTTGCTGATGACCTTTTTACAAAATGGCCACCAATACAATGACAGGGCTGAGTTGACACTCTCAAAATGGCCCCTATGATTGTTTCAGGGTGGGCCAGGCTGATGCTGAAAGACGACAGGACATTGTTTTAAGTGGTGCGCATATCAAGGAAGAGCACTGCATCTTCCGCAGCGAGAGGAATGCCAATGGAAATGGTGAGGCACCATATTATGAGTCAGCTTGCTTGTGTTTGCCTTGGCGAATGTATGAATGTGTATTCATATCTGGATTGTTTTGAATTAAGTGGAGTTGAAAATATATTTGATAGATCATATGTCTGCTCTAATTTGACGTCAAATACCTATGACTATGGACGTTAGTGCATAAATATAGACTCAAGATTCATCTTCTGTTGCTAATGGAAACATTAAGCTCAGGTCAGCAGTCACCCTTTTACCATTTAAAAATGAATGATCATAAATGAGTCACTGATGATTGGTTGATGTGTTTTTGCTGAAGTTATCGTCATGCTGGTGCCCTGCGAGGGATCAGAAACCTATGTCAACGGCAAGCGTGTTGACGATTCAATCCAGCTTCGTTCAGGTACATATCTCATTTTTGTAAATAAAGTTGTAAATAATCTTTAAATGTGATACATGTATTATCTCTGTATGCTGAAATGATTCTGATTTTATTAATAACTATAGATACTTGAATTTATTAATGTTTTTTCCTTGGTCTTCATGAATCATAGTTGAACAGTAGCGGTCATATCAACCCATGTAATGTTCTAATTTAAGTTTTAAAAGAAAATGATAAAAACAAAAATTGGAGCGCCTACATTTGGGGCGCTTTCACACCTATAGTTTGGTAAACTGGGTGCGATATGGGGGTGATGTTGCAGCATGGTTACATTTTTTAATTTGGATGGTTAGCATTTACACTACACTTTGTTTAGCACAACAAACATGTGAACGAATGTCATATAGTTGAATCAATGGCAAATTTATTATATAGCGGAATGCCCAAGGGAACTTGGTAGACACCTCCTGGTTGGAGATTTAATAGAGCAACACCAAATAAATGCAATCTTGGGTTTTCTGATTTAGTTTGGCCTTTCTATCATTCAGTTATTTTAGAAGAAGGCAAAGTAATTGAGCAGCTGACAAGACAGCTAGTTGTCGAGCATTTCATTCTTCCAATGAGATGACTGAGACAGTACTGAAAGAGAAGGCAGGCCCTGATGAGAGAGAAATTTTGTTGTGTTGTCCTTGTTACACAGACAACAAGTGAGGTATGGACATAGTAAGTTATGGATTAGCACTGCTTTTTGGTTCACGTCCTGTATTTGGGTCAGATCGTGTTCTCAACTTAAATGAGCCAAGTACCTCTGCACTTGGAAGCAAACTGAGACCCAGGTTTTCAGACAAACTAGCATTTAAAGGAGCCTTCACACCACCCCGAACCAACCGGACTATCTGACGAAATGCACCATGGTTCCATTAAAATAGACCAAACAGCTCAGGTGTAAAAACACCCTTCTATCAGCTCTGCTAATTTCGTGCTCTCCACGCTTATTTCCCATCTTCCTCCAGGTAACCGTATCATTATGGGAAAGAACCACGTGTTCCGGTTCAACCACCCAGAACAGGCCCGAGCTGAAAGGGAGAAGACGCCAACTGCTGAAACGCCTGTGGAGCCAGTAGATTGGACCTTTGCTCAGAGAGAGCTTCTGGAGAAGCAGGGCATCGACATGAAGCAGGAGATGGAGAAAAGGTATGAAGTCCATCCTTTTTGCTGTATTTAAATAAACTTGTAATAGTGTGTGTCGACTGATTTTGTGAGTGTTTGTCAGATATAAGTTGTAGAATACATCATAAATTGTGTTACAGATTTCACAATGTATTTTACTTATGTAGGCTCACTGAGATGGAAATCTTGTACAAAAAGGAGAAGGAGGAAGCAGACCAGCTTCTGGAGCAACAGCGACTGGTGAGTGCGAATAAGCTGAAATTTAATCAAACCCACTTTGTGAATTTTATGGATTCAGTCTGTTTTGTGTTATCATCATGCTAGAAGTTGTAGACAACTTTATAGTAACTGTGGAGTGGGTTTAAGAGGTATTAAGCCTTAACTTAATTCATGCTTTTTGCAAGTTAATCATATTTTGGCAGCTTATTGAGTGATTCAGTTTTTGTGATATTTTTTGTGTGATTTTGAGTGAAATGTCATGAGTGGAATTCAAAGTTAAAGCATGGTTTTTCTATGGTTAAATACAATTGGAGAGTTAGTACTCGTTTTCGGATGATAGTTCCACTCGGCCCATTTAAATCTGACTAGTACTAATTCTCACTCTGAGCTCTGACACTTTTGAGATGTGCGTGTGTGAATCACACTTTTACTCCTAGCGCATGCCTGTTCTTCTTGCATGGAAGATTTTCTGGTTTGAGACAGACGAGCTTTTACTCGCCTTCCTCTTGAGTTTAACTGATTTTTCTGTAGCAATTTGATCAAGCGAGAATTAGACTGTAAAGCTTTCCCCTTTCCAAATCCCTGTTTTCACTTTTCTTGTGTCTTCTATAGTGGATCTGAATCTTGCAAAACAGCAACTTACAGTTACAGTTGATTTGACATGAAGATCAAAATTAATTTAAACCTGAAAAATTGATTACTGTTCAGTAACACATTGAAACACATGGCTTTGTTTTTATAAAGTGACGCTGCTTTTGCATGGTTCATGTTAATAGCATGTTTTCTTAACTCATTCAGTACTGGTTCTGGACTAAGTTGCAGTGTTTGCTGTTGAGCTGGTCAGCTTTGAAGTGGCTGTTGATTTGCTTGGATTAGATTTCTACTCTAGTTTTCTTGCTCTGTTTTGTCCTGAGTTTCATCTCTTCAATGCAGTTGCTGACATGTACAATGCATTGTGATAACAAAAATTTCTGCTGTAGTTTTTTGACAGATAGTGACAATGTGGTTTCTCATTGACTTCTTTGGCTACCTCTTTTTGCTAGCCTTACCTGGCATCTGTGTAGCACACTGAGGGCACGGCTCAACAATAGAGTTATCACTGCTTGAATCAGTGAATCACAGACCTCTTCCATACTCTGGTGGTTTTATGTGCAGAGCTTCAGGCATAGGGGTTCAGACTCCCAGCGACGTAACATGTCCAATTCTAGCAGTAGTTACAGTATCATACACAAGACCTGAATTATCTGTACCCAATGGTTGTGATCTGTAATGCACTTTGTCTACCAAAAAAAATGAGAAACTGCATTTTTCTTCCGACTAACATCTTTCTTGTAGTGGATTAACACTTACCCTCACTCCTGCCTCTCTTCTCTCTACTGGCTTTCTGATCAACTGCAAGAACACTCTGTCTTCTAACTCACTGCTAATACTAAAGCCACTCAAACCTTCTGGACTAAAGGGAGAAAGCTCCAAATCTACCTGCATGCATGCCTCTGTAGCATGTTTGGAATCCAGCTTTGAAATCACAAAATTTTCAATTAAGAAGAGGAATATCTCAAAACAATACAGAAGTGCTCCAGTCAGCAACTATCCTCTAATTGATATTTCTTTTCTAATCATGATAGACATGCTTTACCTTTACTTTTAATAACAATATGCAACATTGGGAACAACATTTTTAAAGCTGATATCCCCATTTCTGAGATGTGAAAAGCTTAGATTTTACAACAATGTTTTAATGAATATGAATTATTAATATCCATATCAGCATTTTACCAGAGAAAATATAAGAATGAGGATTGGACAAGCAAGAAAGTCAATGGAAGCCACTGTTTGTTGGATTTTCATTTGTTTTTCTACTTTTATTTTGAACATAATTCTGGATGGATTGATTCTGCATGTTGACATACATCTTGTACAGTAATGATGTATGCACAATATTTAAATAACATTATTACAGTGTAATAGTCATCTTTGGTAAATATCCTAAATCTCAAAAACTGCAAAAATCTGTCTAAGCCTATGTATTATATTTGGATTTAACTTCAACTTAACTCATGTTTGAGGTTCCCATGTTGCATATTCATACCTTTATTCATTCTTTTTTTTTAAAAAAAAAGACATCATTTCATCCTCTCTTTGATTTCCCATTTTAATTTCTCCTTTTGTTTTGGGAACCCTTTGGTTTGTTTCCTGTGTTGTTTTCTCAAGGATGGAGACTCTGATAGTGGGGATGACTCAGATAAGAGGTCTTGTGAAGAGAGCTGGAGGCTGATCACTTCCTTGAGGGAAAAGCTGCCCCCCAGCAAGCTACAAACCATAGTGAAAAAGTGTGGATTACCCAGCAGTGGGAAGAGAAGGGAGCCAGTTAAAATGTACCAGATCCCTCAGCGGCGCCGCATCACCAAGGACTCCAAGTGGGTGACCATCTCTGACCTGAAGATCCAAGCAGTCAAAGAAATTTGTTATGAAGTAGCGCTCAATGACTTCCGCCACACACGGCAAGAAATTGAGGCACTGGCCATTGTAAAGATGAAGGAGCTCTGTGCTAGCTACAGCAAGAAGGACCCCAACGAGCGGGACTCGTGGAGGGCAGTGGCTCGGGATGTCTGGGACACTGTAGGGGTTGGTGATGAGCGCATTGAGGATGTCATTACCAATGGGACTCGACCAGGAGGGGTTGTTATGGATGACCTAAAGGTGCACATCGATAAACTTGAGGACATCTTGCAGGAGGTGAAGAAACAAAATAATATGAAGGATGAGGAGATCCGTGCTCTCAGGAACAAGATGGTCAAAATGGAAAAGGTCCTTCCACTCATCACCCCAGACAGCCAAGAAAAGCCTCCTGTAGGTGCTTCTACTGGCGCTGCTAGTGCTGCCACAATTCCAAGCACCCCAGAAGGAAAGCCTCCTTTGCCTGAAAAGCCTGATGTAGAGGATGCAGATTCACAAACAGGCCAAAGTACGGGAGAGGACTCAACCCTAAAGCGAGGTCACATGCGCTGGATGCGTCAAGAGCAGTTACGCCTCAAGAACCTCCAGCAACAAGAGATCTCCAAGCAGCTACGCCGGCAAACTGGACCACATCGCTTTATACCCCCAGAAGACCGCAAGCTGCGCTTCCCCTTCAAAAGCAACCCCAAGCACCGCAACTCATGGAGTCCCGGGACTCATATCATAATTACAGATCAACAGGTCATTGAGTTAAAGGTGCCCAAAGAAGCTGTAGAGGAAGAAGAGGGAGAAAGCCAAGCTGGAGAAGGACTGCAGTCTAGAGAAAAGCTAGCTGCTTCACTGATCCAAGTCACTCCCCCCTTGCCAAGCCCTTCGGTCCAGCGCAGGAGCAAAGACTTGGAGCAAAACTTAAGCCAGGGTCACAGACATAACTATAGGAACAACCAGTCCCAGCAGCCCCATGAACGAGGCCGCAGCAACTCTTTTAATCACCGCCAGCGGCCCTCTGGCTCCATGGAGTCACTGCAGCAGTCTGAATGCAACAGGAGGCACACGCAAGCTTTCTACCAGCCCCGCCACCACCAGAACCAGCCACCATATCCCCAGCCACACCATCAACAACAGCCTTGCCACTACGATAGCATGATGTTTACAGATGGCAGATTCAATGGCTACCAGCAGTACCATCACATTGACCACGCTAACCATCCAATCAACTTTCAGGCACCTCCACGAATGCGCAGGCAAATGTCTGCTCCGAATCTAAAAGCCAGCAGAGAGACGGCAGTCTGAGTGGGACTTGTGGAATGAGGAACTAGTTTTTTTTTTAGTAGGCAAACACATTACAGATCACAACAGCTCAGAATCATGTGAGTCAAACGGCTCAGACCGACTGTGACTTTTGCACTTAATCGGTGTGTTATTGGTTGATCCAAAAGTATTGTATGTATTACTAGACATTTTATCACTTTCATCATAATATATGCCGTTTTATCAGTTTTTGCTGCATTGTGTGCGCTGTCATCACTAGCATTGGGAGAGCTGTCTTAAGGGATTGAAGCCAACAGATGATAAAGGGACTTTTTTTTTCTTCAGAAGAGACTGCTCATTTTTTTCAGCATGTGACAATTCATCAATCATGCTTTGATTTGCCAAAATTATCTTCATGGTTGAATTTCCAAGTTTACATCTTTGCCATTTTAGTATTGATTTGTCATGAATGTTTTTAGCCACTACAGTATAAACACATTGAAGTGTCTAATTCTCATTTCAAGACTTGTTGTTGTTGTTGTTGTTGTAGCCTGAATTAGGAACCTAAAAACACCCTTTATTTATTTCATTCTGTGTACCATGTTACTAAAAGATGGAAGATTCACTTTTCTTTACAGTTTTGTGCCGTACCTCCATAAAACATTTTCATTGGCCTAGGTCTGGAATCAAAAGACCATTTTAAATTGTTTATGGAATAACTTGATGCACAAGTCGATTGTGTGACTGCCTTTTAAATAGACTGAAATAGTGTTCAAAGAAAGTGGTATTCAAATGGTGCCTTTTTATGCACTAACCTTATTAATCCTGCTGTGCATTTAAAATTCAGTGTTGCCTTTTCCTTCTTTTTATTTCAGCACTCAAAGTTTCAACTAAAATTTGCAGAGGAAACTTTATACCTTGCCTAACCAAACTAACTTTTTAGCAATAACATACTGATTTTATTAAAATTATAAGTAAGCGTCTTGACTGCTTGATCCCCAAAGTTCCTTTTTTCTTTTTAAAATTTATTTCAAATATTTAACTGCCACCTACTTGTATTGTAGTTCTTTGCACTTCCTCAAGTCATGGATAATTAGTTAGTTAGTGAAGACACAAATTTAAATGTAAAGCAATAAGTTACCCTATTATTAATATCCCTGACAAACTACCCACACTTTATATATGGTATATTTCTCTCCAGGATGTTTCATAATAATGCTACGTTTTCTTTGAACCCTGAAGTTTACTAAAGACCCTATCAAATGTAAGAAGAACCACTATGCTGAAATGCTTGGAGATTTACCTAACTGGAAGACAAGTTCCACAAAATTCTGTCTATGAGAAATTTCCACTATGACCAGTCCAGAAAGTTCAAAATAATTTCCCGTCTCTTCCTGTATGAACCACACATCACAAACTGAGCTCTTATATCATGCGGCCTTAAAATTACATTCTGGGATTTGTGGTTCACTGAGTAAGCACAGAGTTCTCCGTGTTTCCATTGGATGTCCTACAGAGTGTTGTCATGGCTCCCAAAGACTCGCTTTAAAAATGTTCGAGGGAGGACAAAGACTTGAAGCGTTTGCATAATGTTATTTGGGAGAACTATCCATGTCAAATGAGATTTTGAGAACTGCCTTGTTTTTGCTGCATAAAACGCAACATACTCATGTAACCTGGACAGATCCATGAGAGTGATCTCTGAAATGAAATCAGTCCCTCATGTCAGTTTGTTTTGCTCCTGTGCTACAGCTGATGCTTATTTGACTTAGCAGCAAGTCTGCCTGTCAATCTGTCTTTTCTTTGCTGTGTTTGCAGCTTTAAAATAACCGAGTAATTATAACATAAACGTACCAGATGGCCTTCAAATCATTTTAGAGAAACTGTGACACTCAACAGCATGGGAGAGACCTTTGAGGACTATCAAAAAGTTCAACTTGGGTTCACAACGATGAAATAATTTTCTGTGTTTATACATTAGTTTTGACAGTCTATATTCTGCCTTACTATGCTGTAACAAAAACCAAATGATACAATGACATATGCAAGTCTAGTCTCTCCACCCTGCACCTCATGTCTCTGACTATCTTTGCATGCGATAGCTTACATTTCTTCATCTTTAATAAACGAATGTTATTTAACATATGCGCTGGTGCTGATGGCGACCAGGTAAGCTGGAAAGTATACAACATCAAACGGACAGTGTGCAGTGCGCTGTTCTTTTGGATTATACATATATGTCTGTGTTAGGTCTCAAATTGTCTGAGTGTTGTACGTCTGCTTTGTGAATCTGCAATATCAAGTGCCTCATTGTGGCTGTGTACCAAGTTGTGTTGCTCTTTAATCAAGCACTTGGTGCAAACATGCAAGTGCATATGTGAACAAGGTAAGAATATACTAAATCCCTGTGTTGTTGCTGGAGGATTTTCAAAGTATGACTGAAATAAAATGACATGCTCCAAGTGCAGTCTTTTGTTATATATGGGTGGTATTTGTTTTTCACTACCAATAATACAGTTTAGAGACAGAATCATATCTCACTGCACAGTACAGTAGTGACCACAACACCTCAGGTCAGGTTAAAGGCTTTGTAATTGCTTGAATTAACAGTTCTATTTTTATTTTATTCCTACAACATTCAGTTTGAAGCTAGCACCTGTTATCAACAGTTGTATCCCTGGAAGTTGCAAAAAGCCTCATTATTAAACACTTATTATTACTGTAATCATTTAACAATACATCATGACAGTGTCCCACATATGTTTTGCTTTGCAGACAAACTTCCACATACTGTCTAACTTGCAAAAGAAATGAATTTATCGCAACATTTGGGTAACTAGACCTTCATCAGGGAAATGGTTTGTGACTAAGAGAAACCCTCTTAAGTAGTGAGTGACTGCATGTTTGCAACCAACCACATTCCCCATGTGCAATAGGAAGGCATAAATACCAAACCTCAATTTACTGTTTGACAATCTTCACTATTGTACATGGAGATAGAGAGGTATTAAAGTAAAAATACTGTTAGTGGCAGTTGTAAAGGTACCCCAAAGTGCTGACATAAAACGGGTCGGCTCTTATAAACAAATGCTTAAAGCCCTAAAGGTTGAACTGCACTCTCAAAAAATAAATTTCCAAACCTGTAGGGCAAGTGAAAAAATAAACGGCATCAATATATAAATATATAATATAAATTCATAATAAATACAACAAGGCCTCTAGAAATTCCAAAGGGCCATGTGTTATATCTTAGATTGTCACATCATAAATTAATGTTTGGCATTTATGGCTCCCCTCTGCATGTGGGGAATGTGGTAGGTTGCAAACTCGCAGCCACTCCCTACTTCTTTGACACAAAACTGTTTGCCTGATGAAGGTCTAGTTACCCAACGTTGCAATAAATTTATTTATTTTGCAAATTAGACAGTGTGCGAGTGTTTATCTGCAAATTGTGACCTACTTGGCCCTCACCTAGGTACCTGTTTTGAAACAGATGTGTGAAGTGTTCTTTTGTTCTGAGGCACATATACTTCCATGGGAGAGTTGGATCAGTTGGCATTTATGTCACTCCATTAACATGACTTCAGGCATTAAATTTTGCTTTTGCCATCTTTCAGCTCATTTGCCAAACTACTCCAAACACCATATTCACACTGTACATTATGATACACATTGTGTTACAGTAGCAGCTTCATTCAGAGGAATCCATTCAGTAAAACTATATTTTTTGTTGTATTTCCACTGGTTGTTTCAATGGAGAGAATTCAGCTGTTAGCTTGTTGGTAGGATTTCAGCAGGGAGGAGGTTAATGGCACATGAAAAGGCGGCATTGTCTTCCCAGAAGACACTGAACAAACAGGGTGAGGTCATCGGGACCACGGCCTGTCCTGCTCTGATGATGATGATGGCGCCCCTCATTGGATTTCAGTTGACTCAGCTTCCATCGGCACCTCTCCGCTTCCATTCCAACCACTTCTCACAGAATATAATACGACATTTCATTGTTTCACAAAGTTTCATTTCCAGAACATTGTATACTGATTTTAGAAAAAAGAAAACTTCTCAAAAAGTGAAAATTTTTCCTAAATTGCATCGGCTCAAGGTTTTGAGCTACCCACTTAATTTTAGTATAGAGAAAGTAGAATTATTTTTGCTCATTCTTTGCTTATTTCTGATTTTATTTTTGGATTATATTGTATGCTTTTCTTATGAACAGTAGACTTTTGATTATTGATTGTGTAATATATCTTATCCTCACAGATTTTCAGGTAATCAGTAGCTTTCACTGCCAGTGTTTTTCTCACAGTATAAGCAGGATATAAAAGCACTGTAATATGTAAAGCTTTGATGCAGGCCTGAGAAGGAAAAACAGTCCAAAATTAATCTCAAGATTCAGGATTACGTTGTAAGTACATAGTGAAATTTGTCTTGGACATAAGGCTGGTACATGAAAATACATACAATGACAGTGTAGTAAAGTGTATTCAAATATGTGCAACACAGCCCTTCATTTCACACCCTCCTTACATCCTGAGTTTAGGAGAATCACTGATAGAGGGATTAAAGAGTCTTCTCCTGTGTTTAATTGGAACCCCATAGTGTCTACCTGATGGGAGCCATTACACATAATTACACATTGTATGTAATTGTAAACCCACTTTCATGTCACATTATTTACACATCGAGCTGCATGTATCCATTCATCATTCTGTACTTTTCTTGAATGTAGAAATAAAACAAGCAGCCTTATGGACTTTCAAAGTGAAGACTGTGCAGTAACACTATGTATTTTGGTTTGGAATGTGGTGCAGATGGCTGGCTGAGTTCACCTGTTGTTGCCGCTGATGGAGAATTGTCTATGTCCTCTTTCCTCGTCCCTTTGTGTCGGTGTCCAGGTGTACGAGAGCAAATTGCAGGAACTACAGAAACAGGTGGAGACTATTTCTCTGGTAGCCGAGACACCTGATGAAGAAGAGCTGGAGGAGGAGGAGGAAGAGGAAGGTGTGTACTGTCAGTCTTAAGTCTTGCAGATATTTCTTTACTTCATGTATTGAAGCCCCAAAAAAACAAATGTAAAAATACACTGTATGTTTTCTTCCACGTTTCTGTCCAGAGCCTAAACTTCCAGGATGTGCGTATAGTATTTCCTGTTCAATAATCACAACAATGTAACTTCATTCAGATTAATTCAGATTTGTTAATATTGCCATACTAATTACTCATTAAAGGTATTAAGTCAAACTAGTCCATGAGTAAATATCCTCTAATTCCTTTAAAATAAAACATACCACTAATAATAAAAAACACTGTGCTTTGAAAAGGACCATACTTGTAGATTTTTTTAATCTTTTAGCCCTTTAACTACAAATTTTTCCAGAACAAGCAGTCTTCTGATACAAATGTCTTTTCGTTCTTTCCAGGAAGTACAACACATTTTGAGTGAGGGAGGACAAATCAGCTTTTTGCCTTTCTCCGACTTGATGGATGATATCGTCCTAATTTACTCCTGTGTTTACAAACACTATTGATTTCACCAAACCTTTAACAACATCAAATTGATTAACTTAGTCGTGTTATGCATTTCAAGTCATCTCATCCATCAAGGTACTACGATGTTTAGTCGAAATAAAATGGTTCACTGGAATATAGTTGTTAATCAAGTTGAGAGCAATAGCCGGTTCTGCTTCTGTGTTCTGAGGCTAAACTTTGCTTTGCATTTGGATGACAGACTGTGGAAACAACACAGTGTCCATATTTCCTCCCTGTTTATCCTTAGGGTTTGATTTCCTAAAGTAGTGCTTGTGAATACTCTGCTTTTCTGCAGCCGACTGTAAATTTTTATCGTGGAGGTCCCTGAACACATCATAAAGGAAATGTTTTCAGCACAGTCACTGCTTGCAAGAAACATTGACGTGTAGTTAAGATGACAAAATGTTCCACATGATGGATTATCTAGAAGTGCAGGCAGTAATGTAAAGTACACAGAGTTTGTAGTTGGGCTAAAACAAGTGAAACCACTGGTATGGTCCTTTTTTGGATATTTTTTTTTTTGCGTTTGGTTTTACATTGCATGTGCGTGTGGGTGTTTGCATGTATGTTAACATTACCTGTGTCCCCTGTCTCCCTTCAGTGCCGTGGACTCAGCACGAGTTTGAGTTGGCTCAGTGGGCTTTCAGGAAGTGGAGGTACCATCAGTTCACCTCCCTCCGTGACCAGCTGTGGGGAAACGCCGTCTACCTGAAAGAGGCCAATGCCATTAGTGTGGAGCTAAAAAAGAAAGTAAGCAAAATTATTTTTCAGTTTAGCTTGTCATAGTTTTACATTGGTTAAAGGTCCAGTGTGTAGGGCTTAGGGGCATCTGGCTCTAGAAAGGGACATTTGCATTTTTACATTGGCCTTTGAACTCCTACTACACGCTTAACATGTAAGAAAATTCAGTTTTGCGACCTCACCTCTCGAAGCCATTATCTCCTCCACACTGGACCTTTTAGAAAGCAGGTTCGCCAGCTTTGAAAATAAAAAGAAATTATAAACTTACTTTGTGTAGCACATAACAGAAGAGTTTTAACCTGATTTACTGAAAACAAAATATTAAAATGTGAAAAAAAAACATTTGGAGACTTTATAAAGGAGAGATGTTAAAAGCTGAATGAAACATATTAGTGATCCTAAGTGTAGTTGTCCTCCAATATCGTACTTGCCTAACAGCCACATTTACAGAGGTGACTTACCGTCATAGCCATTTAGCATCAGGTTCCGGGAATCTCCACCGTGAAGCAAGATGACGGTGTAATGATGTCATGAAAGACGCCGCAAGATCAATTGAGATCTCTGTTCAGCCCTGTGTGATGCTAGTGGTTGATTGAACTCAACACTGATCTTAAAACATAATGTGTGTTTGAGATTGCAGAGGGCAATCCTTCACGTCACGCAGAGTGTTGACTCATTGTCACAGAGAGAAATTGAATTAGTTATGAACCAGAGGCTTGTCTGTGATGGTCCACCCTTCCCATCAGGAGACCAGTATGATTTACACTCTCATCCAGTTCCAGGCGCTGCATGATTGATAATGGACATGGGTCATCTGTCACAAGGAGATTTTCAGAGATTTTTATTTATCTTTTGGTTTCCGTCTGTAATTTATATCCAGTGTTGTTAATTGGTTTAGCGTTATGCCCCCAGAGGATGCTGGGAACAGACAGGCCACAAAATGGAGGGTGGTATGGATTTGTTTGACCTTTCAACCTTGGTGTTTTTGCAGTTAAAAAGAGCCATACTGGAAAAGACATTGCGTGTCCCCTGAGGCTTTTAATTGACAAAAACTGTGTACAAAGGCTCAGTGCTCTCATGCGTATTTCTTTTTCGTTGTTGACTTTGCTTGATGGTTTTTAAACTCTCCATTTTATTCTTCCCTTTCCAACCACGTTTCCAATTTTTCAGGTCCAGTTTCAGTTTGTCTTGCTGACAGACACTCTGTACTCTCCGCTGCCCCCTGAGCTACTGTCGCCAGAGCCAGAGAAAGAGCGTGACTCCAGGCCTTTCCCCCGTACAGTGGTGGCTGTAGAAGTTCAAGACCTGAAGAACGGAGCCACGCACTACTGGTCCCTTGATAAACTCAAGTAATGCTCATTCCTTAAACTAGTCAGCCTGTTGTCAGATCATTTCTAATGCCTTTACTTTCAGAATAAAATGTACAAAAAAAAATACAATAAATCATGAAATGGGCATGTGCACATCTCTTTCCTCCATCCATTAGGTGAGCTATATATTGCTTTTATGCTTCTCATTAATGTTAAGTGCACTCTGTCATCATTTGCAGGCAGAGGCTGGATCAGATGAGAGAGATGTATGACCGTGCTGGAGAAATGGCCTCTGCAAACCAGGAGGATGGCGAGGGCAGTCTGACAGGAAATGACCCCTTCTATGACCGCTTCCACTGGTTTAAACTTGTGGGGAGGTACGTAACACAACTACAGAAAAAATACACACAATACTGCACCTGTTCCTGTGGTTAATCATCAAACATCCTGTTTGAATGCTGTTTGTTGCCTGTTAGGGTTCTGCGTAACAGGTTTTGTTTTTGTGGCTTCACTCAGTCAGCTTTTGTGATCCATTTATTTAAGATGGATCTGTGCATTTACTTCCATTCTTCACTGTCATGGTCAAATTCTGTTCCACAGATTTATTTTCTGTCATCAGAGTCATGTGTATCAGTGGCATCAAATGTTTTGGCATCATTTATGTCTTGTGTTTTTTTGTTTTCCATTACAAATCTTTCATTGTAATTATTTTGTTGTTTTCATGTTTATAATTTTATTATTATTTTTAATAATATTTTATTTTATAAGATTTTATTTGGTGTACTTGAATTTATGTCACTTATCAGTACCCTTTGTGTATTTATTCATTTTGTTTTGACATCACATTTGATTTTTTTGTTTGCTTTTTTTTAAATCATAAATTGTCTCATTTTCATATATCTGTTGTATCATTTTGCTGTGTCTGTTGCCATTCTCATGTCAGTATTCCTTCTAGTTCATACAAAAGCTTGTAAACAACATGGCAGATTTGGATAACGTAGAATTGTGTGGCATTTTGCATTTCATCCTCTTTCAGCCAGCGTACATTAGAAGATTTATATGTTAATCCTTTTTAAAGTGGCATTTCAATTTGGTCTAAAATAGTCATGTTTCTATAAACTGCTGTGACACCCGGCAGCTTCTTGTAATACCTGCTCTTTATTAATTGAATCCCTCTGTTGCATTAGCAATAGCTTCAAAATAGTAGTATTAGAAAAAAATAATATTCTCAATTGATTTGGTTTTGCTAATCATCAAATTACCACCGGGCAGAAAAATGTAAGCACGTGTCATCTTTACCAATGAATGTACGACTACTGTTGGTGGTTAATTACTTTGCAATTCAATGATTAAAAAAACATGCTTATCTTTTTTATATTAGTACGTGGTTCTCAGGGGTGTAGAGCTGCCGGAGTGCACCGGAATGACACTTAGTCACTTTTTTCCTCATGTGAGGAAATAGAATATTTTACTTGTCACTGTGAACAGTGGCCACATAACCTTTAAAGGAGCCACAGCTTAACAGTGCATATGCATCATCGGTGCACTGTGGGCCTTAAACATATAGCACTACACCCCTGATGATTCTTTTTTATTTGTTGTAGGAAACTGTCAGACAACCTACCATTTGTGAGAAAACACTGCCAAAGTGAAATGCCACATCTGAGCTATATTTAATGAGGTGGCCTGTTTAACTCTTCTGTCACTCCATTGTTACCTTTCCTTGGTTCTTGCCACTGTTCCCCAAACCACCAACCTGCTCAGCTCCCCCATCTTCCACGGTTGTGTTAACGAGCACCTGGCCGACCGCACCCCTTCGCCTACCTTCTCCACCACTGACTCGGAGATCACAGAGATGGCGGACGAGCGCCAGAGCGAGATGTCCGACTTGATCGACGATGAGGCTTTCGTGGATGACACCAGCTCAGATGCCGGCACCGAAGAGGGCTCGGACATCTTCAGCGACGGCCAGGACCCCTTCTACGACCGCTCCCCCTGGTTCATCCTGGTGGGAAGGTTGGTGACTGGCAGTGGCATTCCCTCGTCCTCCACATGCAGGCTGGGACAGGAGTTTGGGCAGATGATGGCTTGGTTTAGTGTAGTGTAGTTGTACTGTAAAAAGTATGAAAAAAAGCAAATTGATGATGATTAACATTTTATGAAACAGGCTTGGATGAATTCATGTTCAGTTTTTGTCTGAAGATGTTGAAATAGATGAAGGACAGTCTGATGCTGCACTTAACAGCAGTGTTCAGTAGCTGTTTAAGCAGCAGTATATACTGTACGAGACAAGATGTCCTTTTAGGTTTTATTTTGGTCTCTGGGAAATCAGAATCTTAAAAAAGATGTGAGCAAATACTAAAAGCATATCCCTTATTAATTATCAGTAAAGCCCTCCTTGGTGAAAGAATAATTTCAGAATCAGATCGTGTATTCATAGCAGCTTTGCAGAGATAAATTGGACCAGTCTTGGATTTAATATGATTAGTCATGCCTCTGTGCTCTCAGGCCTGCTTTGTGTGAGTTACTTTTAATTTAGACTTGGTTCCTAAAAATTGAAAAGCCACCATCCCTTTCTCTCCCACTCCTCCCAGTGTGATGTCTCATCCCCTGCCACATCACAGCGCTGACTGTATTAACTACCATCTGTGTGTGAACTACATGTATTCTCTGTGTCTAAGTTGATTAGCTGTCTGTCATTTTATTTTATTTTTTTAATACTTTATACCTTGTTTGATTTTTTTCTTTGTTTTATTTCATTACATAAAGACATTTGTTTTTATAACCTTGTTTGTTTTAACATTGCTCCTGGGATTTATTGTAGATACTATTAACTCACTGGTAGTCGACAGTCACATAATCATGCTTCTTTGTGTTTGTATTAATTCATTGTCAGGGTGGAATAATGTGCTGCAGCCGCATTTGAAATCACAGCACACGTTGTACCTAGGCTGTTGCCTCAGCGCTCTAAACGTCATAGCTGAGTAATTAACAGTGTGTGCCAGTCTTAGATCAATGCAGGCAACGAGCCAGCCAGACTGCAACAGTCATAGCTCAGCTACCTCGTCACTGTGACTTCAGAGATTTTACAGATTGATATCTCCCCCGCCTTGGCCTTGAGCCTCCCAGCAGAGGGAGAGGAGGGAGGGGGGACAGAGAAAGACTGGGTCACCCGGGGTGCAGCAAAACAAATCAAGCCCCACAAAACAAAATGTCAGTGAGTGTGTGAGTTAGAGACTAACATCGCCATAATACGACACAATAAACCACTCCTTTACAGCCTTTACTGCTGCATCCCAGGCGATCTGTCATCACCCCGTCACGCAGTTTAAAAATACAGAGGAAGGTTTAAACTGCTGCTGATTTCAGTGCCCTGAAGCAATTATAATTACATGTTCACTTTTTTCTCATTTGTTTTGGTTTTGCTCATTCCTTAACATAACTGTCACTAATATTATATTGGATGTTATAGTAGTCATTAATATATGCTAAACGCTGGAGATGTTTGTGCTTATTAAAAGATGTTTGAATCATTGGTAAGACATAATTATCAATCAGTAGATAATGTAGAGCTATCAGAAAATTGTCTCTATGTAACTACTCTGATATTTCTTTTGAAAATGGATATCTAATTTGCTTGTAATAGGCTTAATTAAAATGCAATGGATGGCTGTTACGTAACAAACAAAATATGCACTATAACAAAAACAACTTTAATGTCCTTTGGATGGAAAGACTGCAGTCGTTCCACACTGCGCCAGATTCAGATTCTCACGTCTCTCTCTTTTCATTTTTACTCTCAGAGCTTTCGTATACCTGAGCAACCTTCTCTACCCTGTGCCACTGGTGCACCGTGTTGCCATAGTAACAGAGAAGGGCGAGGTGCGTGGTTTCCTACGTGTGGGGGTCCAGGCTATAGCTGGTGAGTAATTAATGAGATTGATGAGCAAGACTGTGAGGTTCTTTATGCACAGGCTACGTCCTGCTAATCAGCTGTGTGATGTCTTTGTAAAGCAGACTGTTTATCTTTGTTATCTCACAAAGTATCAGAGAAATAACATGGTTGTTAGATGGAGAAGAGCCCTTAAAAGGACATATACTATTGCTAATATTCAGATACAGAATTATATTTAACTCAAACCAAGTAGCTGGATAAATGTCTCTTGAAAACTTTTTAAAAAGCAGCCGATCTGGTGGCAAAGAGAAGATTCCCTTAGATTCTCGTATTCCTTTTGATTTGCTTTGACAGTTTAAGACAGCCATATCTGTGAAAGACCCTGATAAAAGTATGGTTTGTCTCTTTGTAGCTGACGAGGAGGCCCCAGACTACGGGTCAGGAGTTAGACAGTCGGGAACTGCCAAGATTTCCTTTGATGATGAGTACTTTAAAAAGGTAAGCCCTGAGTCAGATGAAAGAAATTTTGAACAGACTTTCAGTCTGTCTGCGTGAGAGAGTGGGTGTATAATATTTGGGTTAAAACATGAAGTCAGCACAGGAAAATGTTTTTTGTTGAAGTTTTTTACTGTTTATTCATCTCCTATAGCCTTACTCCTTATTCATGTAGTATTGCTCAATAATACAGAAACACCTTCACACAGGTTTGTTTGTTTTCTGTCTATCAGCTATATACTGATGTCTTCCTCCTCTTTCATCTGTCTATTCAGAATGACTTTCCCTCCACGGTTATGACCCGCTCCGGCATGTCCCTGGAAGAGCTGCGCATTGTGGAGGGTCAGGGCCAGAGTTCAGAGGTCATCACACCCTCAGAGGAGCTCAACAGAATCAATGACATGGGTACGGCTGTCAGACCTTCACCTCTCCACTCGTAAATTTCGACCTCTCAGCCCAATGGGAAACACACTTGGCAGATGGTCCTGTTGAATGCAAAGGAGGGCTTCAAATGTATAGTCATGGAAATGAGACTGAAGCAGTGTTTTTTTCCTTTTACTTTGTGAAGGAATGTTTCTACAAATCACAACCTCAATAATATGCAGAAACCAGTCTGATGGTATTGTGCCGAGCTTAGAATTCATATGCAGATTGCCAAGCACAGCCGCAGGTGCAGCTGATTTTCAGTAAATCACAGCTCGAGTCCTCCTAACCTTCCCCTGTGGCTTTTCTTCAGACCTCAAGCTGGGTAACATCGCAGACACCAAGCTGAGTTGTGGTGACGGTCTGGCAGGCCAGCTGGAAGTGGGCAGCATCTTTACCTTCCGTGTTACTGTGCTCCAGGCCAACGGCATCCCGCCGGAGTACGCAGATATCTTCTGTCAGTTCAAGTGAGTACACAGTCCTCAAAAATAGAATTAGTCAGGTTGGCCTCACGTCCTTTTAAGTCTTAAAATGTCTTAAACATGTTTCCTAATAAAAGGCCTTAAAAAGTATTCAATTTTCTTAAATTCAGATTGGATGGGTCCTAAATATTTTTGAGTCATGTCACTGCAAGAATTTCCAAACCAAAGTTGATGGGAGAAACTATTCTGACACAACACCTGCATGCACACAGTGCCCCTATTTTTACCTCCTTCTACACATTTAGATCACACAATGAAACTGCGTCATTAAATTAAGGCCCTGTTAGCCAGCCTGTTCACAAGTTTATTCTTTCTGTGCGGAGCAAAAACACATAGTATCATGAGTGTCATTTTACTCTACTGTTCATTTTGAACTTACACCAGTGTGTTTACTTGGTCTTGGAAGGTGTATATTTTCACTGTTGGTGTGTATTTGCGCCCTAAGTTTGGTCTAAAATTGCATTTAGGTGGTATTAAAAAGGTCTTAAAAAGCCTTATACTTAACTTGATACCCGCAGACACCCTGGTCTGTAGTAACTTAAATCTTAATGTCAGAGCTGTATAATTAAAAACAGCTTACTAGAATAAATGTACATGAAATTTTGTGACTCAGTAGGTTTGAAAATTATTTAAGTTCACTAATTAATTAAAATCAATTAGATGATTCATACAACTGTATTGTTAAAATTAAAAAAGCATTTACAGTATCAATAGAGAATGACTGCTCTCTACTTGGCTCAGTCTTTTGTACCATAAGGAAACATCCTCATATTGTTTAAAAATAAAACTGACACACTGACACTCATTCATGTTTCTTTCTTCAGTTTCCTGCATCGTCACGACGAGGCTTTTTCTACTGAGCCTCTGAAGAACACTGGCAAAGGAGCCCCTCTGGGCTTTTACCATGTCCAGAATGTAAGTGCACACACACTCACACATACTGTACTTTACTGCTCTTTGACAGCTTCATGTTAATTCATTTTGACGACACCTGTTTTTCACTGTTTGAACAGGTTTCAGTTGAGGTCACAGAGTCCTTCATTGAATACATCAAGAGCAAGCCCATCGTGTTTGAAGTGTTCGGCCACTACCAGCAGCACCCGCTGCATCTTCATGGCCAGGACCTGATCAGGTTGGTGCTGTTAATAAAATTATTTCCACTGTAGAGATGCTGTATTACTTTAAAGAAAGTTTTTCTGATGCTGTATTATTCATATTTGGTGCACCTGATAGACTTTGTTGAATTTTTCCAATTGGTTTCTGTATTTTAAGTCGGTTGTACATTCATTTTAACAGTCCTCCAACACCGTCAAGGAAATACTATCCTATTCCCATGCCTCTGTCTAAACCAGGTAAGGATTTTAATGTCCTCGCAGTGTAACAGCAGAATGTTCTGCACTGTCACCCTCATTTCAGCATGTTTCTTCTGCTCATATTGGTTATATCAGCATGCCTCATATGTCCTTCCACTTTTCTTTCATTTCTCGCTTCCTCTGGATTTTTTTGTCTCACTCTCCCACCATCCATAATCCTCTTACCCAACTCCATCCTCCCTTTCCCACATCTCCTGTTTCACACTTCCCCTCCAATCTCTCAATATTCGCACAACATCATACACTAAAACACCAGACCATACCCGTAAGATAGAGCTGGTCCGCTACCTGATGAGTGGCTATGTGAACGGCAAAGTGCTGGACACGCTGTCCGAGCACGCCAACGCCCTGGCCTCCACTGCTGTGGCCAGTCTGGAGGACGAGGCAGACCAGCTCTCTCACTTCATCTGCCTCCCAGTGCCAAATGACCCTGTGTTTGTTGTGCCCAGGCACCATGGTTGGTACAGCAGAAACTGTAGTAGTTGGGGCATTAGATGCACCTGTGTTGTAGTGATTAGACTAGTGCTGTGCTTTGCTCACGTGGTGCTCTGAGACTGCAGGCAGCAGCACCACAAAGCTCTGCAGTGGTTATGTGTGCTGCACCTCACTGCAGGTCTATTTAGGTCCAGTCAGCTCAGTCCAGCCCTCCCCTGTCGCTTACAGTCTGGCCTGAGCTGACACCTTCAGGTAAACCTGCTGCATGTGCTAAATCCTAAACCAAATAATGAAACAGGTATTTATCATTATCCAAGAGGATCCCTGACATAGCATTCACAGCAGAATACAGAGGCTTAAGCCTTTATAGGTTCAGCTGCAGTCCAATTACGGTAGTTTTCATGTGGAATAATGTTCATTTCAACCATATTGAACACAAATGAATGTAGCCGTGTGCCTCAGAGATTAGCCCGTTTCAACAGCAACATAATCCTGACGTGTCTGACAGCAGGGTGCTGTCAGTGGTGGTGTAATCTGTGATTTAGCCCCTCATAGCATCTCAGTATGTGCAGCTGTTAGGTTTGAATATCATCATGTTGTATTTTGCCTGGTGTCTGTGTCCAGCTTATTTCAGTAATAATGGACTTTATGATTAACACGTCCTTTAAAGGTGTACAATGTAGGAGTTGTCAGGTACTGTTTGTAAGCAGTATCACCATGGAAAGTCAAAGCCATCCCCAGATGCACTCGGGTTTGCTTTATCTGCGATTTATCAGTGCTGTTTTTGATTTTTGTAGCTTCCTCTTGGATGTGCGCTACTTACACTATAGCAGCTTGTCACAACCTTTCTATTAAGCCCAGAGTTTGGCCTCACTTGTGCACTGTGCATAGTAATGTCCAGAAAGAAGCAAAATAAAAAGAAAATACAGGCCGAGGGCAGAGTCTCTGCAGAAAAAAACAACGCCACACACTTGTAGTGGGTCATAAGTGATAATTTATAGGGATTATTTTTGTATGAGTCTTTCATTTGTTTGTCCTGCATAGTATACATTTAGATACTGGTGTTACAGCATAGGTGTTGGCTAATGGCTCGGTCCAGGCTTCTGCAGTGTGTTCACATCACATATCCAGCTTCCATTTATTAAACCAGTTGATTATAGTTAATGTCTGTCACTTATTTTCATTCATCCGCTCTGAAATTAACAGATACCCCCTCTGTGTGTGTGTGTGTGTGTGTGTGTGTGTGTGTGTCTGTGTGTCTGTGTGTCTGTGTGTGTGTCAGTTCCAGCCACCAAGCTGAACACCATCACTAAGTCCAACCTGGGTCAGTGTGTCAGCAAGTACGACCTGCTGGTCTGGTTTGAGATCAGTGAGCTGGAGCCCACTGGAGAGTGAGTGTCTACACTTTCATCTCATATTCACACACAGCAGCAAGTAAAATGTTATCAGATACTTGATGTTCAGTGTTATTTTAAAAAGACACGTGAGGTCTCAGATTCATTTCAAAGTGCTCTTAAAGTTGAAAGCAATACTGTCAAATTAAAAGTTTGATTTTGTTTCCGCAAAAGAAATTTATATTACACATTACAGTAGGCAAACAATATATGAAAGAGTTAAAAGAGAATAAGATGAAGAAATACTGTATTTATATATAAGCATTAAATATCTACCTCTGTACCTCCAATAAGAGTCATATTTAGCAACATAACACCTGCATAATATGTCCTTAGACTTCAGAACCTCCCAGCAACAACTTGATATAAGCCATGGCCACAAACACAGTAAAAACCTAATATGACAGGTTCATAAAAATAAAAGTTGTTGTGAGTTTTGTAAGCCTCAGTACAGGTTAGAGGGTCTGTGGAGCTCAGGTCTCTACGAGGGCATATTTCAGCAGCAAATGAACAGTAAGTCAGTGTAAACTGTGAAAAAATTAAGAAGATTTGAAACATTTGCCTTTGAACCAGAACATGTCTCCCTTTTGTGTGCCATTGTCCAGGCAGATGTATTATTTTTTAATACAGTTCTCCCAAAGAACACCATGAGATGAGTGTGACCTCCCTCCTTCCACAGGTACATCCCGGCTGTAGTGGATCACAGCGGAGGACTGCCCTGCAATGGCACCTACCTACTGCACCAGGTACTGGAGATCAGCACAATTCCTAATAATCACACTAATTTTATAACCTTCATGGCATTGCACTCACTGTTAACTTAAAGAAACATGATAACCTCCTGTTATGTGTGCTGCAGGGGATCCAGCGGAGGATCACGGTGACTCTCATCCATGAGAAGGGAAGTGAGCTCCACTGGAAGGATGTTCGCGAGCTGGTCGTGGGTAAGTGGTCTTCCTTCAGGGATTACTACCTTTCTACACCAAACAGGCACCAGAAATGTGAAACGCTGCTGTTTCACAGTAGAAGAGAATCAAGTGTTGTTACATGATTGTTTCCTCATTCACACAGCAGAATAATCAGTGGGACACCCTGACAATATTATACAACACCTTTTATTGTCTCAAAGGAGGCAGCACTGAATATATTTCCTCAGTCACAATCCCAGTCTGGGGAGCTGCGTCTGTTTCGCCTCAGGCCGCCTCTCTCTTTAGTAGTTTATACTGTAGCTGTAGCTGATGGACGAAATAATTACATTTCACATTTTACACTCTGAGCTGCTGACATGTTTATCTAGAGATGCTCATGAGTGAGCAGACATGCGTGTCTTGCTGCTGGACACTGTGACATCATGGCTGTTAACAGACAAACTGGCTGGTAAACTACTTGTCCTTAAAACTCAGAGATCTGGAGTTGGGGAAGCAAAAGAGGCGTGACGTGTGTGACATGTAACCAAATAGCATTGGCCTCTACTGGGACATACAACATACATGTCAGTAGGGCTTTCTAAAGAATAACAATGACATTAACCTAGTAATATGAACTATTTGCTGTCCCTGCGGTTGATCTTGTTCTCTGCCCGGAGGGTAAGAAGCTCCTGGACCGCATTGTGTCCCCAATTTACTGACGTTTTCGGTTACTGTTATTCTTCTGTGAATTAGCTGCTAAATGCTGCTCCTCCTGCTGGCTTCCCTTTTACACAGACGTCAATTCGCCCTGTTACTACCTCTGTTAGCGGCTTCAAGGCGAGACAACTCTGTCCCTCCATTACGTGATCTTACCTCTTGTACATAACAGTGAGGCAGAAGAACAGAGCGCAACATTCCCTCCCTGAACAAGGGGTTACTCTTCGGAGAGTTGCCATATAAAGCATGTATAATCCATGACAAGATGTTGATGTGTTGTGCTGCGCTGTGTCCCACCAGGTCGTATCAGGAACAAGGCTGAAGTGGACGATAGCGCTGCTGATGCCGTCCTGTCCCTCAACATCATTTCTGCCAAGAACATCAAGTCATCCCACAATTCCAACAGGTAGCTGAAATACCCACCAGCTATTTATAATAATCGGTATAATGCTTGTTTTCTGATTATTACTCCAAGCCTCATCTGAAACACCTTTTTTAAATACAGCAAATGTCAACCTTAGTTGTTTTGATGTTTTTTTCCATTATTGCCACATGTTACTGTTGATGTCTTTTTCTTAAAAACATTAGAAACAGTATCATCTGTGTGTGTCCTTGTCTTTATATTTGCTGAAGGCTTGGTGGAATCATTGCATGAGAACTTCCATTTTCGCTGCTGTTAATTTTCCTGTTAATTTGCTCCATTGTCTCTGTTGCCTGACTCTCTGTGCTTCTCTCTTTTTTTGTCTGTGCACTCTCTTCTTTCCTCCTGCTGCGGCTGGATTCTTGATTGTGCTCAGGCTTTCTATTGATAAGGATATTGATAGGTACCAGTGACCAGAGAACATAAGGCTCCTTCTGTGAAAGACCTTTATGCTTCTCTTTAGTCCTGTAGATTCATAGAAATAAGTCCTCCACAGTTTGTGTTTTTATTGGCATGTTGCATTAGGTCTGCCTTTATGTCCATCAGTATTTAGCATCTGAAAAATGAATCCTATTCTAACTAAGTTACGCAAAAGTAAAGGCACTCTTACATGCAAATGCAAAACCCTTTTTGTATCAGTGTGTGTCATGGTATGTTGATCTCCTGTGGCACCCAGATTCAAAATGAATGCTTTCCTCTCAGCTGTTATTCACTGTGTGAGTTGTAGCTCAATAACAACCAAGGCCATTGAGGCACCAGCAGGGCAGCTCTGGCTGTCAGTCTGTGGGTAAGACTGCCCCCTGCTGCCAAAGACTGGAACAGCAAAAACCATGAAAGAGCCTCACAAACAGTCATTTCTGTTGAACAATGTGCAGTAAACAGCAGAAATTAATGTATTTCTTTTGGTTTATATATCTGTCAAGTAGTCTGATGCTCTTTACATTGATACTGTGAGGTATATTATTTGTATTGTAGCTTAAACATGTCATAAAGAACACATTGTAAATTCTGCTTGCTGCTGTTTGGGTTTGTGCCAGCTGTCACACACACGGCTCGCTGCACTCGCCACATTCCTGACACTCTGTTAACTACTGCGGCTCCTGATCACGTTGTGTCTATTGTCAAGCTCTCACCTCGGTGTGCTTCCTCACATCTAGTCATGACTGAGGATAGGTGTGAGGGCCACTTCAATCACTGCAGTGTTCACTGTCATAGTTGTACTCCACCACATCAGTAACAGAGTATCTGACTCTCTGTTTGGTCAGTTACAAAATTAGACTTTTATCACTGCTGCTGTTTGCACACAGATCCCACACACTGTTGTTAACAAAGCATCAAGCAGGACTTTATAGAAGATAACACTGTGTAAGTAAATTTCGCTGTAATTTTGTCGATAATTGAAGATTTTTTTTGGTTTTCCCTTTTAGGACATTCTACCGCTTCGAGGCAGTGTGGGACAGCTCCCTGCACAACTCCCTCCTGCTAAACCGAGTCACTCCATATGGAGAGAAGATTTATATGACCCTGTCTGCATATCTGGAGGTTTGTCATTGCTCCTCTGTGTTGTACCTTTTTGCATTCATCTCTATGGAATTATTTCTACTGCATGGCAGAGTCTTGCACAGGTTTAATGTCCAAGACCTGCTCCTGCCCCAACACCACGATGTGCAATACCACTCTTGCCTCACCACCTGCACATATGACCAATTAGTTCTGTATAGTTCATACATAAATATGCCATTTTAAAATAGCCAAGCTACAGTCGATAGCGACTGTAATTTTTTTTAATCAACTCAACCCAGATTTTTTTTAAAATGGCGGCTCGCAAAACTATGCCGTACAATTGATGACGTGCGGATGTCCCTCTGTATGTTTGCCGATGAAAGGATTCAGTGAATGACGTATTGAAGATTATGTCACAGCAGTTTTATGTGGCATTGCCATGGCAATCGGCTGATAATGCCGCCGACACTGAGGGGGTACTTTCCACAGTAGAAAACAAAACAGAGAACATACCTGAGTCAAGTGAGTCGAGTGGTACCATGAGTGGAAATGCAGCATCTGTTTACCCCTCCGTATGTCAACGTATCTAACATACCTGCCGTGTCTCCTCTTCACAGCTGGACCACTGCATCCAGCCTGCTATTATTACCAAAGACATCTGCATGGTCTTCTACTCCCGAGACGCAAAGATCTCCCCTCCCCGTTCCCTCAGGAACCTCTTTGGGAGTGGGTACTCGAAAACCCCTGACTGGTAAGACTCCCATTTTGTGGTAATGTCTTTCACCCAAAGTTAAAGACAGCTGGATCATGTTATAGCCATACAGTACCCTAAAATAGGATCTCCTCTGGTTCATTACAGCAATCGAGTCACTGGCATCTACGAGCTGAGCTTGTGCAAGATGTCTGACACTGGAAGCCCAGGTGAGCAACATCATCATCAGATGTTTTAAGACAAGCTGCCAGTTTATCATGACTCCTCTGAAAGCCTTGTCCTAATGTGTGCTTTTGTCCTGAGCAGGGATGCAGCGGAGGAGGAGGAAGGTTCTGGACACTTCAGTGGCTTATGTGCGTGGGGAGGAGAACCTGGCCGGCTGGAGGCCCAGAGGAGACAGTCTCATCCTGGAGCACCAATGGGAGCTGGAGAAAATGGAGCAGTTGCATGAAGTGGGTCCTTAAAGATCACACTCACCTGCAAGCTAAAAAAAACCCACTCTTTTTTGACCTTTCAAATCTTTCCTTTGTCTCCCCATCTGAGAGAAAATACCCACTTTCTTCTGTCAAAGTTTTTTCACATAATGGAAACTTAACTTATACCTAACTCTGCCCCTGTCATTCATAGGTGGAGAAGACCCGCCACCTGCTCCTGCTAAGGGAGAAGCTGGGAGACGCAGCTCCAGTGGGAACAGCTCCCACCACCAAGTCCCTGAGCGAGCTGCTGTCGCCCAGCATGAGCTCCGACAGCCTCTCCACCTCCACCTCCATCTCCTCTCAGATCTCCAGCACCACCTTTGAAAGCGCCATCACGCCCAGCGAGAGCAGCGGCTACGACTCGACCGACATCGAGAGCCTGGTGGATCGTGAGAAGGAGCTGGCTACTAAGGTGAGAGCACCTTCAGTGTTACGGGATACTGACAGTGATGATTTACTGTTTGCTGCAGAGTTCCTCTCCTCCTCTAACAGATAAGCCTCATCTTTGTTCTCTGTAGTGCCTGCGCCTCCTGACACACACCTTCAACAGTGAATATAACCAGGTGGTCAACAGTATCAGTGACTGCAAGGTGAGTAACGACTGAAAGAAACGATACACTTTAAAAGTAGTTAATATGTTCACGCTGTCTGGTTCAGATTTATCTCAGTGCTCATATTCTGCCTAACAACTGTTTCATGCTCTTTTTGCCCTCAGCTGTCTGACATCTCACCAATGGGACGTGACCCATCAGTGACCAGCTTCAGCAGCGCCACTCTCACCCCTTCCTCCACCTGCCCTTCTCTGTCTGACTCCCGCTGTGGTTCCATAGACCAGAAGTAAGGCTTTTACTCTCACTCAACACTCAATTCATTGTGGTAGATTTGATAATACACAGGCTGTTAGCGTGATGCTAACTTGGAGCACTTTCTTCCTAAGGACCCCAGAGAACAGCTCCCGTGCCTCCAGTCCCTCCTGCTCAGACTATGAAAACTTCCCGATGGTTCCCAGTCTGGAGACCTCCTACTTAGCACGAGCTGGGAAGAACGAGTTCCTCAACTTGGTGCCTGATATTGAAGAAATGAGGCCAGGGTGAGTGTTGACATGTTTGCTCTTCTGCTATTATGTTCGTCTGAAAGATTTTCTCTTCTTTCCACTTTTATGTGCAGTGATGTAATTTTAGAAAGTCAATATGAGATGCATCTCACAGAGCAAACACAAACCAATAATCCTGTTTTCCAATCCAAGCAGAAATAATGTGAATTGATTTCTGATCCCTGGTGTTTTCAGCTGGAAGCAAACCTAATTTTCTTTCTGCAGGAAAACAAAACAGCCTCTCTTTTTCTTCTTGCTCCTTATAGATCCGTAGTTTCCAAGAAAGGTTTCCTAAGCTTCATGGAGCCACGCTCCAACTCGTGGGTGAAGCACTTTGTGGTCGTGCGCCGGCCCTACGTCTTCATCTACAACAGCGACAAGGACCCGGTGGAGCGGGGCGTCCTCAACCTCTCCACAGCACAGGTGGAATACAGTGAAGACCAGCAGGCCATGCTTAAGGTAGAGTATCATGTCTTCAAGTGTATTTCTGCTTCTCAACATTTGTCACTGCCAACAGATGAATGACACTTACACAGTAAATACCATAGACTTTATCATAAAGATGGGCAACTGGACTGCTTCCTTAAAGTGAAGCCAAAACATCTCCATCGCTCCCTGCTGGCTGGCTGCAGTGCAGGACCAAACTAAAAAGTCAAAGTGCATATCAAAGGAATTTTTCCCAAAGATGTTTTTTGTAATTTTAGTCTTAGAGTGCTAGGTGCTTTCCAAATCCACAATTCAACCAGTCAACAAGGGGCCACAAGCAGAGTTTCTACAGACTTTCAGAGAGTCCGCTTGGTGTGCAGACTTCAGCAGACTTTACTGATTTAATAACCCAAAATTCATTGCAAAATGGACATGACATTGTGGGTATTTCAGCTGCTTTTCCAAAAAAATAAAAAAACTTATGAATGTGTAAAGTAGTTATTGATAGTTAGGTCTATAAAAATGCTACTTGAATTGTGAAGGCCAGAAATAATATTCAGCCACATCATGATACAGAAATATGTTTAAGTCTAGGCTCTAGAGGGACTGAAAATGCATTTTGTTATCGTAGCACATCAGGCTGTGCAGTGTAATAGGCTAAAAAATTGGCTGAAAAACAACAAAGGAAGGTCTTCTCATGTTAGTAATACCCAATTTATTGACTCATTGTCCTGTCTTTAATTGCAAACATTTCTCTTTTTAAACATGTGTAGCCTGTATGTAATACAGAGATGTCTTAATACATTTTTGTTCAGTCACATAAAAGGTTAGACTTGGGATTTAGATTTTGTCATCCACAAGGACAGAGGAGTAGCCACTATTCATTACCTTCTATGACATATATATGAATATGACAGCAGCGATAGTTGAACGTTTCCGCGGCAATGAGTAAAACGTCTTAACTGCTGTCTATCAGCTGCTTGCAGTCTCTGGCCACATGTTAACAGTAAATACGTCACACTACATGCAACTGAAGTCTGCAAGGGCTGCAAGTCCAAAGGGTTGACATTCAGATTCAGCCTCTGGCTCCAAATGATGTCACCAGTGTAAGATGACGGTGGCCGTGTCTGGGATATTTTAGCTTTATTGTTGTACAGTGGGAGAATGTGGAGAATGTGGAGACATGTTGTCCATCTTTATATACAGTTGCACGATACACATTGCAAGACTGTAATATTGTATACAGGGATTTATTTTTAATAAGTTGAAAGAGAGTATCAGTAGAAAACTGCACTTTGAATGTAACTATCATTCTTTTTTTTTGGTGCCCTTTGTGATCATGTCAGTGTTCAATAAAAGATATGGATTGGTTAAAGCAGCAGAACTCAGAATTGAGTACACCTTAATATCTGTTTATTCATAGCACATAATGTTGTTATTGCAACATTCAGCGTTATCACATTTCAGATCTTTTCCCCATATGGTGCAGCCCTAGAAAAAAATAACATCGACAACAGCTCTTAAAAACTTGTATCCTTTAGTTTGATAGAAAACCCCAAAGCTGTGCAGCATGACCAATATTTGTTGTTTATTTTGCAGACTCCCAACACATTTGCAGTGTGCACAAAACATCGAGGAATCCTCCTGCAGGCCAACAATGAGAAAGACATGAATGACTGGCTTTACGCATTTAACCCCCTGTTAGCAGGAACGATAAGGTACACACACACACACACACACAATTCTCTTACACAACGCTGAGCAGGAAGAAACTCTACATTCCTCCGAAACCACATTCTTGTCTTCACAACATAAAATCCTGTTCCCACAGATCCAAGCTGGCGAGGAGGCGCAGTGGCCTAATGAAGAACTGAGCGGGTGGACCGGCACACGGGAAACCACGGCTTCCACTGTTTCTGGGAAGCCTTTTGAACATACCAAGTGTTAACACTTATTAATCATTGTGATTCTTGACAGTTTTCTCTTGTAAGTAGACTTGTGGCTTAAGTCTCCTTTCATGCGACTAAAAGTTTCAGTTCCAGAAAAATTTGCCTCCCCCTCTCCCTCCAACAACCCTCTGCCAACTTAGCTTTCTTCCTATCTCTCCTCCCTTCCTCCTCCTCCTCCTCCTCCTCTTCCTCCTCCTCAGCTTTTTGTGTTTTTGTTTTTATGACAATGTTTGGGTCTAATTTTGTTCCGCTTTGTTGTCATTCCCTAACTCCCTAACTAGTAGCATGTTGTAATAGTCTACTTGTGTGTGCACGATTCTTCAGAAAACTGTTCTTTCTGGCCACTAATTTTCAGTTTTGCCAATCATCTGTAAAGAAATTGTCTCTATCAGTGTTACTTGTCTCCCGAGAAGAGTTTATTTTTATGTTTAGTTTTTTTTAATATGCCCGCATGATAACTGCAGCAGTCCTCAGGAGAAGACCAGGTTTGCTTAATCAAAAAAATAATTATTAAAAGTCTGATACAGTTGAAACCATGAAGGAAAAATTATACATCCAAGCGATGTATTAGTTTACGTTCTGCTACAGAAAGCAAGGCTACTTCAAGATCTATTGCTGCTAATGAATTCATAGGTTTTTCTTCTCCTTGTGAGATTCTCATCAGGCCGCCGCCACCTCTTGCTCCCCCCTGCCATATGCTAAATGGCGTTTAGAAACAAAATGTTACGTCTGAAAAATGTGTCCCGGCTCAGTGAGCTCTGAGGGCAGCGCTGGATATCCACTGTCATCCTTGTGATATTTAGACCCCACTCCTCGGCATATTCACCAACGCCAACCCCCAATAGTGCCGTCAGCCATGCATTTGTGTCAACATCAAAAATACATGCAAACATGTATGAAGATTATTTCATATGTTAGCAGTGAAAAGCAGAAGTAGATATTTGTCCCTGTCATTTTTGCTATTACATCTCAAGAGAAAAAAAACAGGGTTTCGAGGAGAGGAGGAGGAGGAGGAAGACGGACAGTCCTCCAAGGAGAGAGTATGATTTGTACATACAGTCTGTTCTGGGATCAGTGTGGTAGTTAGCTCTCATTTAAGACATTCCTCTCAGCTCCTCTCGCAGTTCTTCTTACACGTTGAGCCTCAGACTTTAAGAGAGTCTCAACATTTAGTTAGCTGAAGACAAAACAAAAACCTGGTGAAACGGGAGGAAGAAGTAAGAAAAGAGAATGAAGTTGCAATGCTCCAGCCTTGACGCCAGTAGATAATTGAAGCAGCTGCTAGCACATTGCCTACAGGACAGTTACTGAATAGTCCACCCCGTGACTCCCCTCGCTGTCATGACGGTGTCGGGTAAAACCTCCCAAGTGAAGTACTCACTGTTCAGCAGCACCACGTGTTCATTTTCTACTTGTGTTCTTTGAATTGAAACTCCTCTAACTCTCATTAGATTGACATTTCCTTTTTTTAATTTAATGATTAACATTTTTTCTATCATGCTTTTAACCATTCCACGGTGAAGTTTTATATGAAATGTTACAGAGGGCATTTATTTCTTAAGTTGTAACCAGCTCTACTGGTGTTTAACCTTATTTTGCACATTAACACATATCTATAGCAAGACGAGGGCAGGTCACACACGATGAGTCCAAGATTATTTCTGAGTATCAGGATAAGAGCACATATCGAGGCTACACTGGATAGCTGTTTACGAGAGAGAAGGAAAGTGATGTTAAAGGGACGACATATGCTCAAAAGGTTTTATTTCTGATATTGTTTATGAAAATATTTGCTTTGGACATCACAGCTGCTACATTTGGCTCCTAATGAGTTATGCCTCTGTTTCTTCACGTGGTAGAAAAGTGTGATGAGCACAGACGGGCATTAAAAACTGGCCAGCCAACCAGTTGTACGCCTGCTGTGTCATGACTGAGACATTAAGGTTGAAGGTGTTGAAACAGAGGCAGCCATCGCTTGTTACAAGTTGGTGACATCTTCATTGTTTGCTGATGTAAAGACAGAAAACATTTGCCTCGGAAGTCAGACGTCTCTCTGCCCTCGGGTCGGCCAACCTGCTGGTCAGGGAAACAAAAACCTGCTGAAGTGTTTCTGAGAAATGTTTTGTCTTAAAGAGAAAAAGCATCTATGCACTGACCAAGGCTCCAAGTGCATCGTACCTCACGTTAACCTCAGCGTACTTTAAGAGATCTGTGAGATATCAGAGATACGAAGACCTGTCAGAGCAAACATTTTCACTTCACTGACTAATTTGCAGAGGTCTATTATTTTGGATTGTGTATTTATTGTTTGCAATGTATATATTAGTTTGCAGCTCTTTGCACATATTAATAAAAGGTTCAACTAACTGATCAAATAAAGTCTGTGCGGTTTAGTTGTTCTACTCAGAGTGAACCAAATGATGGTGTGGCAGCCTCTCCCAGTCTGAACTGGGGGAGCGTTGAATGTACTACGAAGGTGTGTGTTTCTCCATCGTTTAGAAAGAGAACTAAAATGTAACCCGCCGCATCTTTTTCAGGGGAGGTGAGTTACATTAGTGCTTCCTCTTTAGTAGAAAGTGGTTTGAGTGACAGTCTGCTTTTTGATTTGAAGAATATTTACTCACGACTCATGCTAGCCAGCCACTTGAGTTATAACAAAACAAGGGTGGTTTTTAACTCATTTTGTTTTTTCTCTAATATCAGGGAATATAATACAAAGTAGCTAGTGACATCTAAAATGACAGTATACTATTGTTGTGCTGGTGTCTTTCTTCACCTCAACACTTTTTCTTTTTTCCGTTGATGCCTTTCGAAACAAAACTAGCCATGATATTTTCCATCTTCCCCTCTGACAATTAATATCAGTTAACTGCGTTCCCTTTGGATCTGTTCACCGAAAGAAACAAAACAAACAAACAAACAAACAAACCCACGACATCAACACTGTACATTATTTGTCAGACTGGTTTCATTTTCATACTTATTTTGTAAATATCTGTGTTGTATGGAGCTTGAATTAAAATGTAAATATGTTTACTGTATTTGTAATAATTATAATCCATTCGCTGTATAGCATAGATGTGTCATGCAGATATCCTAATTCTGTGTATGGTAATCTTGCACCATTGAACTGTTTAGTGAATGAGGCAACAATAAAAAGTACAAACTGTGCATTAGCAGAACAACACCTGCCTGCCTGTCTTGTGTTTTTTGGTCTGTTTGACTCCTGTCCCCAGGTGTCATTGTGTATATGTGACAACTTCCTGATACCTGCAGGCTACAGAAGCATTTCTGCCAAGAGATGACTTTTTAGAATAAAGTTTACGAGTAATTGTCTGTATCAAGTCAAACTCGATTTATCTCTCAAATTTAGTGTACAAAGTTTAAAAAAGTAACTTATGCTTTTGTCTTCCTAAAACATAATGTTAGACTTAGTATCTCATAATGTTGTTCTACAATGCATATATTCATAGAGAACTTTTACTCCTGATTATTTCCTCCAACACCACTTCCTCCTCTAACTCCTCCTCGCTGCCTCTCATGCATATAAAGACTTTCTGATGTTAAACTGGTTTAGTGCAGTAAATTTTCTGTGATCTGCCACAGATTTCCAGTCATTAGAGGAAGACATGAGGCATGGTTTATTAGCTGTGTGAAATCCCATTCTACATGGAAAGAAGACTAGGACTATCTGAGTTAAAGATCTCTGCTGGGGAAAAGAAATGACTTGGCGTTTTCTTTTTTTACATTTTATGAAACATAAATCCTCCTAATCCAGCATTGATTACGATAATTTACTTCTGAATTACACGGTGTATCTTCTAATTCATATTTGTTTATATTTCATGTAAATTTGATAGGTTTTAAAAGGTTTTCATCCAGTTTTCTTTCAATAAAACCTCACATACCAAAATACAGAAGAACAATCTTTATTTCTTTATTTATCTTTATTTCTATGTCACAAAAAAAGTCAAAATTCTTTGTATATAACGCCATTAAAAAAAAAAGAACATAAAAACTCAGAAAGTATGATGCAAAAATGTCTTAAAAGAAGTAATAGTATCATTCAAATGTTCACATCATAATTAAACAAAATTATCATAAAACATGTAAAGAAAAAGACATAGTTTGGTTATCATATCATTGTATCGAATGCCATAAATAATTTCATATTAGTTTGTAATAACAAAAAAACATAGTGAAGTATGCTATGAATGATTTCATAATGTAGTATGTTTATGTCATAAAAAGTCATAAATACTAACTAATAAGGAACTGTAATAAATAAAATGTCATGACAAAAAGTCACATTGTAGGGTGCAATATGTGAATTTATAATACAGTAAGCCTATGAAATTTTAAAGTCATTTAAAAGTTAATAACAACTACAGTATATACTATAATAATGTTGTTAAACATGTCATAGTATAGCATGTCACCAAAAATATCATAAAAATGTCATAGTAAGGGCGGCACGGTGGTGTGGTGGTTACCACTGTCACCTCACAGCAAGAGGGTTCCCGGTTCGATCCCGGGTGTGGGAGCCCTTCTGTGCGGAATTTGCATGTTCTCCCCGTGTCAGCGTGGGTTCTCTCCGGGCACTCCGGCTTCCTCCCACAGTCCAAAGACATGCAGATTGGGGACTAGGTTAATTGGTAACTCTAAATTGTCCATAGGGGTGAATGTGAGCGTGAGTGGTTGTCTGTCTCTATGTGTCAGCCCTGCTATAGTCTGGCGACCTGTCCAGGGTGTACCCTGCCTCTCGCCCAATGTCAGCTGGGATAGGCTCCAGCCCCCCCGCGACCCTCAAGAGGATGAAGCGGTTAGAAGATGAATGAATGAATGAATGAATGTCATAGTATAGAATGTCACCAGAAAAATCATAAAAATGTCAAAGTATAGCATGTCACCAAAAAATTCATAAAAATGTCATAGTATAGTATGTCACCAAAAAAATCATAAAAATGTCATAGTATAGTATGTCATCAAAAAAAATCATAAAAATGTCATATCAAAGCATGTCATCAAAAAATTCATAAAAATGTCATAGTATAGTATGTCATCAAAAAATTCATAAAAATGTCATAGTATAGCATGTCACCAAAAAAAATCATAAAAATGTCATAGCAGAGCATGTCATCAAAAAATTCATAAAAATGTCATAGTATAGTATGTCACCAAAAAAATCATAAAAATGTCATAGCAGAGCATGTCATCAAAAAATTCATAAAAATGTCATAGTATAGAATGTCACCAGAAAAATCATAAAAATGTCAAAGTATAGCATGTCACCAAAAAATTCATAAAAATGTCATAGTATAGTATGTCACCAAAAAAATCATAAAAATGTCATAGTATAGTATGTCATCAAAAAAAATCATAAAAATGTCATAGCAGAGCATGTCATCAAAAAATTCATAAAAATGTCATAGTATAGTATGTCACCAAAAAAAATCATAAAAATGTCAAAGTATAGTATGTCACCAAAAAAATCATAAAAATGTATAGTATGTCACCAAAAAAAATCATAAAAATGTCAAAGTATAGTATGTCACCAAAAAAATTATAAAAATGTCAAAGTATAGTATGTCATCAAAAAAAATAAATAAAAATGTCATAGTATAGTATGTCACCAAAAAAAAATCACAAAAATGTCAAAGTATAGTATGTCACCAAAAAAATTATTAAAATGTCATAGTATAGTATGTCACCAAAAAAAAAAAAAATAAAAATGTCATAGTATAGTATGTCATCAAAAAATTCATAAAAATGTCATAGCATAGCATGTCACCAAAAAAAATCACAAAAAATGTCAAAGTATAGTATGTCACCAAAAAATTCATAAAAATGTCAAAGTATAGCATGTCACCAAAAAATTCATAAAAATGTCATAGTATAGTATGTCACCAAAAAAAATCATAAAAATGTCAAAGTATAGTATGTCACCAAAAAATTCATAAAAATGTCATAGTATAGTATGTCACCAAAAAATTCATAAAAATGTCATAGTATAGTATGTCACCAAAAAATTCATAAAAATGTCAAAGTATAGTATGTCACCAAAAAAATTCATAAAAATGTCATAGTATAGTATGTCACCAAAAAATTCATAAAAATGTCATAGTATAGCATGTCATCAAAAAATTCATAAAAATGTCATAGTATAGTATGTCACCAAAAAAATTCATAAAAATGTCATAGTATAGTATGTCACCAAAAAAAATCATAAAAATGTCATAGTATAGCATGTCATCAAAAAATTCATAAAAATGTCATAGTATAGTATGTCACCAAAAAATTCATAAAAATGTCATAGTATAGTATGTCACCAAAAAAATTCATAAAAATGTCATAGTATAGTATGTCACCAAAAAATTCATAAAAATGTCATAGTATAGTATGTCACCAAAAAAATTCATAAAAATGTCATAGTATAGTATGTCACCAAAAAATTCATAAAAATGTCAAAGTATAGTATGTCACCAAAAAAAATCATAAAAATGTCAAAGTATAGTATGTCACCAGAAAAATCATAAAAATGTCAAAGTATAGTATGTCACCAAAAGAATTATAAAAATGTCATAGTATAGCATGTCATCAAAAAAAAATCATAAAAATGTCATAGTATAGTATGTCATCAAAAAATTCATAAAAATGTCATAGTATAGTATGTCACCAAAAAAATTCATAAAAATGTCATAGTATAGCATGTCATCAAAAAATTCATAAAAATGTCATAGTATAGTATGTCACCAAAAAAATTCATAAAAATGTCATAGTATAGTATGTCACCAAAAAAAATCATAAAAATGTCAAAGTATAGTATGTCACCAAAAAAATGATAAAATGTCATAGTATAGCATGTCACCAAAAAATTCATAAAAATGTCATAGTATAGTATATCAGTATATATAGTATATATATTATAGCCTACTGGTTTCAGTAGGTGTTTAACAGTCTTATTGCCATGATGACAAAGAATCTCCTGAAACACGTTCTGCAAAGCAGTGAGATGAGCCGACTGCTGCAGCTGCTCCTCTGTCGCTCCAGGAGGCTGTGGAGAGGGTGTCTGCTATTGTCTATTATAGCTTTCAGTTTGTTCAATGTGGCCCTCTCCACCAGATATGTCTTAGTGGGTCCAGTCTCCTGCCAAGCACTGAGCCATCTTTTTAACCAGCTTGTCCAATCGCTTGGTGTTTTTGAACATGGTCAACATCTCCACACACACATCAAAGGACCTCAGTGTCCGCAGGAAGAACAGATGTCATCATAATAAAGTATGTCACAAATAATTTCGTAAAATATCATAGTATAGTAACAAAAACTGTCCAGAACCAAAGGTGATAAAAAAAATTCATAGTAGTATTGAGTATCAAAAACAAAAGTTAGGAGAAATCTGGCCTCTGTGACTGTTAAATCAATGATGACATTATTAGATTTAAACACTGGTGCATCATAATGTACAGTATCATTTTATTAACCCTTTGAAACCTGGAGCGACATCACTTTACTTGTGCTGTTTTCAGATGCCTTTCGCAAGGATGAGCAAATTGGTTTGATTTTTGTTTTCAGGAACGTGGGAAAAAAGCAATGAACAACTCAGTAAGAAATATCCCACATATTGCAAAAATAATAATAATAATAATATTTAGATTTTTTTTTTTAAATGAAGGAAAAAAGAAAAAGTGTGGAAAAACAACATTTATAATTTTTCTTATTATTACATTTTAAAATTATTTTACAGAATTATCATAATTTTTACATGCTCTCTCCAGGCCTCTTTTCAGTTTTCTTTTCTTTTTTTCCACTAATTTTCTTGCTTTTTATTTTTTGTCTTTTCACTAATTTCTCCCTTATGTTTTGGGGTCATTTCTTCTTTCATTGCTCATTGCCTTCCTCCTATTTTATGAAAGGAAATCAAGCCAATCTGATCAGGTTTCAACGGGTTAAGGGGGGCTGTGAGATGGGAGAGGAAATTAATGGGAAAGGAAAAGTAAAAACAGAGTTACTCAAATTTACATGAATTCTTTTGGACAATGCATGGTATTATATATGTTTCTTATGGTTGCTTTATGTAGAATTATCATCTAACCATCATCTCAAACTGTACTTAAGTACAATACTTCAGTAAATGTTCTTTCCACCACTGTTTATTAATTTATTGAGTATATAAGACGCGTCTGTGTCCTAAAATAATCGCTCCTTTTCAGCACTTAGGGGTGTGCACATACGTAATATAAATGACGGCCACTGGAGCCAATAGGAGAACAGATACCTCTGCTCAGGATTCTGAACCAATGAGAATCCCCGAATAACGTCACTTCTGTTTAGTAGCCGTCTTCTGATTGGCTGTTACTTTATATGGGCGTACGTGCGCCTCTCCTCACCGTCGTCACGTTGAGAGGAGAAGGAGGAAGTAAAACCGAGTGAGGTGGACTGGTGTGTGAGCCCGACTGTCATTTGAACACTGTTACTTCACGGCTACTTTACGCGCTGAACAACATGGCTGAGTAAGTTCTTACAGTAGTTTTTACTTATTTAGATAGTCGTTAAAGTGTAAAGATGGCGGCTGATACGGGTGGTTAAATAATTGTCGACTTTAGAGTCGCGTAACTTGGTGTTGGTAATGTTCTTCATCAGTTAGTGCACTCGGAGCTGTTAGCTTGTTAGCTAACCTGCTTGGTGTTAAGTAGAAACATAAGTAACATGGTGGACAGTTTTTATTCATTCAAAGTTGATGCTCAGTGTGACACCAGACACCCAGTAAATGTGATTATTTGTCTTCTCCTCACAGAGCAGACATTGCACTGATTGGTTTGGCTGTCATGGGCCAAAACCTCATCATGAACATGAATGACCATGGCTTCGTGGTAAGATGATAACCTCTGTTTAACTCCCACAACTTCTGGCAGCAACACCTGTTTGAATTGCCCCTATTTTATTTCACTTAATATTCACCAAACCTCCCCGACAGGTCTGTGCCTACAACCGGACTGTGTCCAAGGTGCACGACTTCCTGAAGAACGAGGCGAAGGGCTCCAAGGTGATTGGAGCAGAGTCCCTGGAGGACATGGTGTCCAAGCTGAAGAAGCCCAGGAGGGTCATCCTGCTGGTCAAGGCTGGACAGGCTGTGGATGACTTCATTGACAAACTGGTTGGTAGTTTGTGCTGAACTGTGTTACAGTCACTTGTGGAAAATTGAGTCCTACAGATGCATCACTTTGCTCTGTGCTGCACTTGTTGTTCCTCAGGTTCCTCTTCTTGAAGCCGGGGATATCATCATCGATGGTGGCAACTCTGAATACAGAGACACAACAGTAAGTCTTACAGAATTACTGTTAAGCACTACATTTTTATTTCTGTTTGAGGATGTTCTCATAGTATGCGTGTGTTTCTGTCGTACAGCGGCGGTGCAAGAGTCTGAAAGAGAAGGGCCTGCTGTTTGTTGGCAGTGGAGTAAGCGGTGGTGAGGAAGGGGCACGTTATGGACCCTCACTCATGCCAGGAGGGCATGAAGAGGCCTGGTGAGTCTCCTCACACTGTCAGCTGCATGTAAGATGTTGTATATGGGGCACAGACATGCTAAAACAGGCATAGGTATCACTGATAGTTAGACATATGATTTATTCATCCATTTCAGTAAGTTAATGAGCTGAAACACTTGTTTTACTTTGAAGGCCACACATAAAAAACATTTTCCAGAGCATCGCTGCCAAGGTCGGAACAGGAGAGGCGTGTTGTGACTGGGTGAGTTATGTTTAGTTTGTGTGTGTTCACTATACTCATTGGTTGAATCATGTCAAGTCATCTCACAATAATCTGACGGGCTTGCTTGTGCAGGTCGGAGATGAGGGTGCAGGGCATTTTGTGAAAATGGTCCATAATGGAATCGAGTATGGTGACATGCAGCTGATCTGTGAGGCCTATCACCTGATGAAGGATGTTCTGGGTATGGACCATGATGAGATGGCACAGGTGAGCTATATGATGTTGTAATTCTCCTGTTGTGCCAGTTATCAAAAACAACAATGTGGCTGACTCACTGTGGTTAAACAGGCTTTCGACAGCTGGAACAAGACAGAGTTGGACTCCTTCCTGATTGAGATCACGGCTAACATCCTTAAATACAGGGACTCTGACGGTACACATCTGCTGCCTAAGATCCGCGACAGTGCTGGACAGAAAGGCACAGGAAAGTGGACGGCCATTTCAGCCCTGGAGTACGGCACACCTGTGACTCTGATCGGTAAGAGGAAGAAAGGAGGTTGTAGACAAGGAAGTATCTGGTTTCCTTGTCTCCTCTTCCAGTGCTGGCTGCTTTCAGTAAACTGCATTTATCATGATGACATGACAAAAGGCATTACGTCACACATGTTCAGATTTCAACGCTGCTTAAACAAATTAAAGGGCGGTTAGGCCTGATAATCAGAGCTGTTATGGCTAATGTTTAGCTCTGCCAGTGAGCTTCTTCTAGAGAATGTGATTGATATGTGGCTGCCACTAAGAAGATTGAGGGCTTTTCTAGTGGCCTGCTCATCTCAAGTGACATAAGGGGGATTTGTAATACTCCTCCGCAGCTTTGGTGTTTGCTCTGACTGTATGACCGTCTGTTTCTAAAGCAGCCATGGAGGTCAGGGTTCGAGATAAATAATCCAGAACAAAAGGTGTCACCTTATGAAATCATGCCCTATTAAACAGACACATTTTGTGCATAGTTAAGAGACCAGGTAAGTTAGATTTTAGACTTTTGATGGCACTCGGGATGAAATTTGAGACTAATTTTACAATAACTAAAGGACAAAAAAACATGAACTGGCATCAGTTACTTAGGGTTAGGGACAATTTTACCCAAATGTTCATTATAACATAAGACATGACTTTTTTTGTCTCTTGGCTGATAGGAAGGTAGAACAGAACTGGAAAATACCTGGTGTTTGTTGCTGGATTTGTAGCCTGCCATAAGTATTGCTGATACCACTATCCTGATCTGTTAATGTGAGAGGCATTTGGTAAATTATTTAAAAGATAGGTGTCACCAGTTATTCTGCGATTTTACAATGCAATGTGAGGAAAAAAAACATTTCTAAAATTCTACTTGCTATGCCTTAGCAATTTTAAGACTTTTTAAATACATTTTAATACTAATTAAGGCCTTATTTTTAGATCAATGAATTCAGTGGCTTCTAAGACATTAAGGATCAGCAGTAACCCTGTCAGACACACATAATAAACTTGTCTGAAAAGTTCAACCATGCAGACATTTTGTAGCAGAAACTTGCCTGTCACCAAACCCCTGCAACCACTGCTCAGATTAGATAAATAAAAAAAAGATGTTTCCTCGGTCCCTCTCTGCACCGTAGATCCTCTTGTGATGCAGAGATAGAGGCATTACAAAAGGCGTCATTGTGTGAGAGCCGACCCGTCTGTGTGGAGCAGCCTGACAGGCTGGTACTGTATGCATGGATGGATTTCTGCCCCCAATAGGGAAAACATTCCTCACCAGGATAGTTCACTCTCTGGACACGTTTTCTCTTATTGTCATATCTGTCTGTCTGTCTGTCTGTCTGTCTGCCTGCCTGTAGGTTGCATCACCTAGCTGTGCTGTTTTTTTTTTAGCAAGTCATGCTGACCCAACAGTTGTTTCCTCTTATCTCGATACAGTGGCGTTACAGTGTAATGGGTATTTTTTAATGTGGCAACTGGCAACCTCTTTTTTTTCTGATGTACTGATCTACTGTTCAAACAACAGGTGAGCCCTGTTGTTTGAACAGTAGTATTATTACTGCTGAGTCATGCTGATTGTTGGGCACTGTAATTATGTTATCATAATGTTCCTGCAGCATGGCTGTGGCTAGAATAATCTATCATCTGCTGTGAGAGGTTTCAGAAAATCTTGATAACCGTTTACCAAGCTCTGTTTTTCTGTGATGCTTCAGTAATGACGTGCAGAGAGCTAACCTTATTGTCCCTGTCTGTTCCTGTGTCTCCTCCATTCCCCCTCTGTCTGTGTTTCAGGGGAGGCTGTCTTTGCCAGATGCCTGTCCTCTATAAAGGATGAAAGAGTGGAGGCCAGCCGCAGCCTTTCAGGGCCACAGGGAAACAGCTTCAGCGGTGACAAGACCGCCTTCCTGGAGGACATCAGAAAGGTAGAAGACAATATAAAATAAACTGCAGTTGGCAGTTAATTAGGAACACCTTCCTGAAACTAATGCGGTCTAATACAACAGCCCTGCAATGAATCCTGCTGTCATGAAGGCTCCCAGTTTACAGTTTAAAAGTACTGCTAGGAACATTTTCAAGCACTCTTTCAAGCAGCAACTTTTATTTATGAATGTAAAATGTACTTTTTTTTTTACCAGTATTAATTTTAAATTGTGTCACTGTGTCAGAATTTATTGATTCATTCTTCTCTCTCCAGGCCCTCTACGCCTCCAAGATCATCTCCTACGCACAGGGCTTCATGCTGCTGCGGCAAGCAGCCAAAGAATTTGGCTGGTCCCTCAACTACGGCGCGATCGCTCTGATGTGGAGAGGAGGCTGCATCATCCGAAGGTACATTTAACCTTGTGTTTGCCTCACTGCTGCCTTGTGCAACTTTGTGTCCACAGGCATCTTTCACCCTGATGGTGAAAACTGTGGTTAGGCAGTGTAAGAGAGAAGTTCTTGAGAAAACAAGAAGAATAAAATGGAGAAGTTTATCTTTTTTATTGATGTTAATAGGATTTATGAAAGCTTAATATTTTTAATTGTTGGAGAATTCTACATAAAAAGGGAAAAGTCTTAATGTAGCGCAATAAAGGAAGTTGTTGACTTTTTTTGTCACTGCCTTATGAGTAATGCTGGAGTGAGAAATCTATATGGAAGAAGAAAAGACTCTTCCTGCAAAATCAGGCTGAGAGAAGAATGAGGAAATTGTGACACTGGTTTCTTTTGTGTAATCTAGCAAAGACGTTGCATAACCCTAAATCAAATATAACTCCTTATGACTCAACCTGGTTACAGTATTTTCTTTTAAATGCATTTTACAGTTACCTTATGAAATGTTTCTTTACTGTGAGCAAAGTCTTTTTTCCCCTCTGTTTCCACTGTTGGCTAACACTGCCCTCTCCCCTCCCCCCAGTGTCTTCCTGGGCAAAATCAAAGAGGCTTTTGACAGAAACGCTGAGCTGCAGAACTTGCTGCTGGACAGTTTCTTCAGTGATGCTGTACAGGACTGTCAGGTATGAGGAAGGAGGAAGTGGCTAAAAGCCAAGCTGCAATACCCACATTGCGAAGACACACAAAACAAATTATTTCCTCTTTTAGAAAGACAACATTGTGTGGCACCACTTGCTGGTTTAATCAGCAGCTGTTCGAGATGTAAAAAAAAAAGTAGCAACCAGCTGCCAGACCATAAGCAGCAGGCACCTAAGAGACACAGTACAGAAAAAAAATGCAAATATAGCGAGGAATAATACCAAATGAGAGTCATGGTTTTTACTTTCACCTTTGCTGGTGAACATGTGCACAAACAGTGACTGACAAGCCTGCATTGTATAGCTTTAAGGAGAATCCAGTAAATGTATTAATCGTCTAAACTGTCTCCTGAGACTGTTTAAGAGTTCTTGGTTGAGGTTTTCTTTTAAGAGACATGTAACCTACCTGAAAACAGTCTCTGCTGACGGTCAGATCTGAAACTTTCTCAGTTTCTGGATTCTCCGTTGTTTCTTCTGAAATTCAAGGTAACACAGGGTGAATGACTGATATCCAAATGGTCATTTGCAAGGTGAAATATTCCTTTTTAATAAGCAGCAGTGCAAATGCAGCATTTTGTTTTTCTCTGCATAACACTTTTATCTTCTCTTCAAAAAAGACCTCGCTCATAGCGAGCCTGCGGCAACAGACTGATTGGACTGAATATAATTTAGACCTGGCTCAAATCGGATCTTGATTACTTGGAGCTGACTGGCCTCGTGAAGACCTTTTGCTCTTGGCTTCACATGAACACTGTTGTATTATCACCAGATTGCATTACCTCCATGTAATCAAACTGTTGTTGACCTGTTAAATCTCTCTGTTTAGGAGTCATGGCGCAGAGCAGTCAGCACTGGAGTCCAGCATGGCATCCCGATGCCCTGTTTCACCACAGCTTTGTCCTTCTATGATGGTTACAGACACGGTATGCTGCCGGCCAACCTCCTCCAGGTAAGACAACAGTTGATGCTGCAGAGCTGAGCCCACTGAGCATATGGTCGAGTGTGGAGGCATATCGGATTAAAAAGATCACGTGTAGCTGTTGTATGTGTTTGTCTTGGGATCTGGGGGCTTTAAAACCCTGACTGGTGTTTATAACCACTTTACTCATCTGTGTTTGGGCTTCATTTTTTTTGAGTTTTTTGCACGAGCATATAAATATAAAGCTCAAACAGTTTGTCAATTTGAGTAGTTTATTGCACAAAAATGACAAATATTGCTGGTTTAGATGTGAGATTTGTTTGTTGAGATCATTGTAGAATTAATATTTGGCTAACACTTTATAATAACTGTCATTAATAAATGATACATTGATAGTTAATTAAACTAAATTCCAGGATGGACAGGCAATCTTAATAAATGCTTACTAATAATTGCTAATATTAATTTATGTTACTTTAACAACTTATATACCTTTTTTTTTTTTTTTAAAAAAAAAAAAAAAAGATATTTTTTGGGCATTTTTAAGCCTTTAATTGATAGGACAGACAAGTGTGAAAGGGGGAGAGAGAGAGGGAGTGACATGTAGCAAAGGGCCACAGGCTGGATTCGAACCCGAGCTGCTGCGGCAACAGCCTTGTACATGGGGCGCCTGCTCTACCACCAAGCCACCGACGCCCCAAACAACTTATACACTTTAACAACAAATATTTACACAAACAGAATATATACAGTCAGGGTGAAACTGGGTTATTGGTTATTCATCTATCTATGTAATGTTTATTGATGTTTTACAAACAATTTCTTAAAGGTTTCAAATTATGTGGTAATCAGTAAGAAATACTTCATAGTGTATAAAATGTTTATAATTAGTGCAACAAACTGTTAAATTATAGCATTATCAATGATGGTTATTATAAAGTGTTAAATTTCTGTTGGTTGAACGAAACAAGCAGTTTGAAGGTCGACAGATTAAACAGTCGTTGAATAGATCATTAATGTTTCTGCGTGGACGTTAAACCTTGTGTTTTGTGATGTTTCAGGCCCAGAGAGATTACTTTGGAGCCCACACATATGAGCTGCTGTCAAACCCGGGTCATTTCATCCACACCAACTGGACCGGCCACGGTGGAAACGTCTCCTCTTCGTCCTACAATGCTTAAAGATCATCTTCGCGGGATGAGGGGAAGTTATCTGTGAAAGAACAACAAATGTTACACATTCCATCTCTATAACCATGCCTGAATATCTAAGAGCCAACCGCCCCAACATCAACCTTAATTACACTTTTTACTCTTCTTGAGTAGTGCAGTTTTATTTATCAGGAAGTGGTATCATGAATTATGTGTGTTGTAAACTCTGCACCCTGTGTGTTGCAATGTAGCAATTTTTATAACAGTCACAAGAGGGGGAGCAACAAGGTGTTGACTCCATCTGGATACTACAGCTATCAGGCTAATGTTCACCAGTCATGTTGGGCCCAAGGTTCACAGTGTTAACACTGGATTAAGCTGAACCGTTGCACTGTACTGTATTAGGCTAAATAAAGATGTCAATCCCTTTATAATTAGCTTGTGTGGTCCTTACTCTCTGGGTGCTGTAAACAGGATTGAGATGTGTTTGTGTGTAACGCTAAATTAGGCAACAAGTGACATAAGGTGTCTGATATATAAACAGGATATTCAGTTTAAAAAGGCCTGTCTGGTGACAGACATGTTGAGCCACTGGGCTATTCAGGCTGTATCAGTACATGTCTGAAGTGGCTATACACAGGGAATATTGATATATCATACACCCTTTAAAGGGCAAACTTCCACTGCAGCCGCACAATCCTATAAATTGGTTATTTTAGTAACAGAAAAAATTAAAAAATAATATACATACAGTATAATAATAATACAATGAATCTATATTTAGACCCAAATTTGGTGACAGACAATCATAGGATACTTGTGCCAGAGTTGTGTCATTCAAGATGACAGTGGCTTATCACAAAATTGTGAGAATGCTTAAAATTGTTTTACACAATTAGGAAAGCCTGTCTTTATAAACAGACCTCCTCTTTGGCCCAGGACAAAACTTAACACTAAATATAATTAAAACTCTTTTTTGTTATATCCATCTAACTGAACAGGGCTGTAAACAGTGGCCTTGGAGGGAATGGGTCACTATTAATGAAGTATATCCTGGACCTTTTCATGTGTTGTCCTTTCAGTGATCATCCAGCAGGTGGTGCTAAGATCTTGACACATGTTTGTTTACACACAGTGACAGTAATTCCTAAGAGTATAACAGAAAACTGGCTCTAATGCAATGGCAAACTGTTCACAGTTATGGTTATGCAAAGCCAAGATAAAGTAATATAACATGAGGACACATTCATGAATGCAGAGTGCAATATGATATCTGCGCAATTAAAGGGAAACACCACCTAATTTAAGAATTCTTACGTGTTATTTCCATGACCTCGAAAAGTAAGTCAATTAGTGATGTATAGAAAATGAATGGGAGCCTGCTTTTGTGGACCAACAGAATGTTTGTTGTCATTTTTAATATTCAAATGAGCTTTATTCTGTTGTAGCGTTCTCAGATCTGAAAAAGAAAATGTACCCAGATACTCAGAACATTCCCCTGGGTGCTCTCAGTGTCATCTAGAACATTTTTCACCATTCATCGTCTATGGAGCAGCTCCAGATTTTATACCTGATATCATCAAACATTTGAGTTTTAGCACTCTAGCTTTTGGATTTGGGAGCAAACTGTCATGTTTACTTATATTTTTGGACCATCTTAGACCATAGCAATAACGTATGAATTTTGAAAATGGGCGTAGTTCATCTTTAACACTACTTTGGTGAATTTAACATGGTGCCAGAGACATACTAATTCAACTAGATGGTACATTTCTAGGCTGCAGTATTGGATTGCATTATATTGTAATATACAAAAACCACTCACTACAGCACTAACATCTGTCCGTTGCTGTACCCTCTCTCTGGTCTAAAACTGCCCCAGTGTACAATACACAGCAGCTCTAGTGAACAGAAATGGTCCAAATGAACTGTATACTGCATTACAGTGCCCAGTTTCCGAGTCTAGATCAGCGGTTTACAACCTGTGGGTCAGGACTCAGGACCCCTTGAAGGGGTCACAAGATAAAGCTGAGGGGTCACAAGACAACTCATAGAACAGGAAAAAAGAAAAACATTGCACAGCTTTTTTTCAATTTGAAGAAGTTTAGAGAAGAATTCAGCTTGGTTAAAATGCACACAAGTCACTGACACATTCAACCTGTGATGGGAGGTTGATCTGGAGGCTTAAGGGTTAACCTCAACGTCCCTGCTTTACATACGGTTGGGGACTTTTGTTGCAAGTTATTCCCCGTCTTTCTGTCTTTCTCCTTATTCCCTGATATGTTTCTGCATTTGACTAATAGAGGCAAAATATTCACAGAAAATGGAAAATAAAAATCATTTTAAGGGGTTACCAGCCAAAAAAAAGTTGGGAACCACTTTCTGAACAGAACAAAATACAAACTTTTAGTTACTCCTGCTGAAACTCTATTCTCTGCTGTGCTCTCTGAAGCCTCATCAGGGGATTCTCGACTGTACCGTCAGCTGCTGAAACAAATGTGCCAACGGCACTGTTTTCACCCCCCACAGCCGTGAGGGATGTTGTAGCTGACAGGAGTGTGTCACAGCTGCTATTACACCTGCTGTTAAACAGTTAACAAAGCCTCACCTCAGTGCACCTGTGCTGCCATGGCTTCTATCCTCTATTCAGCCATCCTGGGACGCTTCAAAGACCTCTGGGTTTGACTCCTCATGTCAGAGCTTTGATCCTGAAGGGAAACACAGCAGAACAAACAATATAAACACTGTCATTCATGCGCTTAACTACATACACACACTTCAAGTACCAGAAACAAGCAGTGGGAGGCCCTCTACCACATTATTGCTACTCTGTAATTTGGATTCCTCCCATTGGTTAATGAAAACTAAACGTCTGTGTTCCTGTCCTTCTTCTCTAATGCTTAATTAAACCAAGGGAGAGAACATTCTCTACAATTAGAGGCCTTGTTTCTTAATGGGGCCTGATGCCAAACGGAGGTTGCACTGAGCACAAGAGGCCATTAGAGCTCAGCGAAGGCAGTGCAGGTGGAGGATGAGGCCGCTGAGTCATCTGCAGACAAAGCCGGCAGCAAGGCGACACCAGACTGTCTGATGATGCATAATGAAGCAGGAGGAGGAAGACTGGGCAACACACGCTAATGGATTTCATCAAGATCAAACGTTCCCTATGTCCGGGATGCATTCAGCCAAATAACCAGTTAGTGAATGTCAATAATGTAGCCACTTAAAATATTGCTTGTTGCATGAGGTTTAAGCTCCTGACAACTGGTCAGTCAGTCAGTCAGTTGTTACATATATATATGTGTACATATATACAATACACACACATACATGCACATACATTTATGTATACAAATTTTATGTGAATAAAATTTACACCAGACATTGATATTAACTCAATAAAACTCTACAGATGCAGAAATCATAACATTTCAATCCATCAAAAAGTTACGTATGATTTATTGAACTAACACAAGAAAAAAACATGCTGACTGAAATGTATTTACTGTAAGACTTCAATTAATAGCCCAGGCTACCATTTGCTTAAATCACTAAACTTAACAGGCTTATATTTTGGAAAGGCCTTTAATTCCTTTCACATAAAACTGTTGCTCAGTAAAGATGGGAAATGACCAAATTGTTACTTTGAGCCAGTATGAATATTACTTGTATAAAAACTAGGCTTTGGATATTATGATTATGTTTTATGTCATGACACTTGTTTCCCAGCACCCTAGGATAATGGCACCTGGTATTACAACACAACACCACTTGATCCTGTTAAAACAATATGCATAACTTGGATTGATTTTTGAAACACTTTTGATTCTTTGGATTGGTGGACCCTTAGGTACCAAAGAAATATAATGAGCGTAATCAAAGAATGGACACATACTCTGACTTTAATGACAGCTTCAGAGGAAGGGAGTCACCACTTGTTTTTTCATCATACTGATATATCTGAGGTAATTAGTCTTCACTGGTGATAATGGTTTCAGTAAAATGAAATTAACCGAGATAATGATTTGTAGCATCTCCATACTGACAAAAGTTTAAACATTTATATTTGTATGTGCGATCTACACAGCTGACTAACGTTAGCTCAAGTGGGTAGTCAGCACACCAGGTTTATACGTCCAAAGAATGAAAAATGCTTGGCAAACAGACTGGGTGCATTATTGAGACAGGCCTTTATTTGTTCAAATGTGTAGCTACACCAAACTAGTAGAAGGGACTAGGCGTTTAATTGGGACTAGGCTTTTAATTGAAGTTTTACAGTAATAACTGGTGGAGAAGCTTTTGTTCGCAATGCCAGGTTTCAAGATGCTGCCTGTATGAGGAAATCGATTTCTCTGTGTTCAGATGGGATTTTGGTCCATTCCTCGACACAGACAGTCTTTAATCTAAAAGATTTTCTATCAGATTTAACTTTGGTGATTTATTGGGCCATTCCAACACCTTAATTTTCTTCCTGGCATGTTTAATACTTTTTTCCTGTGTTATTCCACCTTACTGCACATACATTTTTGATGGATTGAAATATTGTGATTTCTTTATCTGTATAGTTTTAATGAGTTAAACTTGATGTCTGGCGTAAATTTCATGTCAATAGCTGCATTGGAAATATGTTTAATGAAAAAAAAAAAAAAAGTTGAATACTTGTTACCACCACAAAGCTCAAAGCCAGTATCTGTGATCTGTGACATTTGTGAATGGACCATGAATGCTGAGAGGTACTTAAAGGTTTTGGAGCAACATATGCTGCCTTCCAGACAGTGTTTTTTTCGGGGACGTCCCTGCTTATTCCAGTAAGACAATGCCAAGCCACATTCTGCATGTGTTTCAGCAGCGTGGCCTGCTAGTATTAGAGTGCAGGTACTAGACTGGCCTGCCTGCAGTTCAGACCCATCTCCTTTTGAAAATGTGTGGAGAATAATGAAGCACAAAATGCAGTAACGGAGACCCCCAGACTGAGCTCAGCTTCCAGTTACTGACTGTTGTTTAAAGAAAAGGTGATGTAACACAGTGTCAGACATGCTGACATATTGGAACAACCATACAATTTTAAACAGGTTCTTTTATCCAGACTGCGCTCACCAAATGAGGATAAATGTGGTCATGACTAAATTTTAAATAAATCTTTTTTTTTACTCTTATACTGTCTTTTATTTGTATTTTCTCATTTTATTATGTTAAGCACTTCAGGCTGCACTTGTTATACAAATAATATATATATATTTTTTATGTGTACATGGAGAGTTGCTATATTTGGGTGACTATACCTCTGATGTCTTCTGAATCACACTCATGAGTGAGGGCCTATAAATCAGGCTGCAGCAGTAGTTAAAATCAGCAGATTGAACACAGTGACAGGGAGAGAGAGTCTAATCCCTCTGGTCTTCATAGTATATACTCTCAGAGATATTATTCATGCTCTACCAACCAGTGACAACCTAGGACTGACACGCAATCAGTTGAATTAAGCTTTAGTTATTTCCTATAATATTTACTATTTTAGCTGTAGGGAAGTCTTCTTCCTTTATGAATCAACAGCATCCTTATTTTATCATTTCAACTACTTAAATTTAGCTGAATCAGAGTTTGTCTTTCATTATAAACATACGTATAAGGAGCAGAGTATGTTACAGCAGATGCTTTCAGGTACAGCTGTTACAGCTGTTGCATCCAGAATCGTACCTCAGTGAGAAGCTGGCAGAGGGGACCCTCAGAAACCACATCATCTCCTGGGATGAACCACCCTGTACGAGCTTCTTCTGGGAGACCTTCTCTACCTGCTAGCAGCGGGAGAAATCACATCACTTCACACAGTGTTCACGTATTAACACAAGTAAGGTTCAATTTAACTACAGGTAGAAAAGGATACCTGTGGCCCAAGACTGCTGGTATGATAACTTATCTTTGATGCAGGAAATTAATTACCCTCACAGCCTTGCATGAAATTTTAGTACCATTACAAGGATCTTATTATTTTATTAGATATGTACCATATTTTTTCTTACCATCTTTATTCTTTGAACTTCGAGTAAATATAGGAGTCAGGTCATAACTATGTTTCATAAAGGTTTTTTGTTTGTTTGACTACATTTAAAAAATGGTTTTACATCTACTTTAATTAAAGGCCTTAAACAGAAAATATGTGCAGGTTTTATGAACATTTTTTTTTATGGTTAAAAAATTTCATACTCGGATAAAGATTTTTTCCCATTACCAACACACTATAGAGATATTAAAAACAAAACCAAACCAAACCAAACCATCCTTCACCTCGTTCCAAGCACTTTGTCCGCTAGCAGGACAACGAATAATATTGTATTTTATATCTGATTTCTTCACTCTCTGGGTTTTGCAAAGCCATTTCTTAAGGACATTTTCAAGACTTTTTCATTTAAATTCGGTTTTGGGGGAAACAAAGTAGCCATTTAAATTCTTGGTTGTCTCCACTTGGTGTGTTGACAATTCTCTGCAAACAGAGAAATAGCACAAAAACTACTACATACTTTACAAACCAAAAAGTTATTACATAAAGATTTCAATAGATAAGAGGCAAAGTGGGTGTCTAGTCCCATAGTTCATTACAAACTGGCACTTCAGCACCATCAACAGGCAGAACATAAAAACCGCACCGTTACAACAGCCAGCAAACACTTTACAGCATTCTTTACGCAAAGGACTGAAATCGGAATTTCCGTATAAAATCTGCGGGGAAAAAAAGCACCAAATTAAAGGCACAGAAATGTTTAATAATAAACTACAGATGGAGACCAGTAAGGAAAATGCTTACATCAATCTACATTGAGAGACGACAGATGATTACAAACTCAAAACCTTTATTTTACACCGCAATACTAAAATATTTCCATACAGAAAGTGTGAGTTCCTGCTGGCATGTTCAATCAGTCGTTCAAGTCCCTTTGGAAATCTCTTGGCTCATACAATCCAGCCACTTTACAATCAGGATAAACAAAATGACAAGAACACATCCTGCCTTATTCAAATGCTTTCTGATCACAATGAATTGAAACCAACCAGTTAACACTTCTATAAATCATCAGTGCCTGTATTGAGGACAAGTGGTAAAAGGTTTCACTGACAGAAAAGCAGGTTTCAGATTAAAAAGGCAGACTTTGTTTCACAAGTTGGAAAAAAAATGACTGCTGCCAAGCTGCAGGTGTGACTTTGGTCCTATTTGTGACATTTGTAGGTATAAACAAATACCTCAGCCCAATTGAGTGGTCCGCTCTAAATTTCACTACGGGATGGTCCAAGGTTTCTTGCTAGTGAGGTGAAGAAGATCCTTTGCAGGAATTAAGGCAGTCGTGCAGCAATTCCATTGTTGGTTTGTGCCGGCCCACCCAACAATGTCTTCAGCTTCTCCATAACTGACTCCAACCTGGATTCAGACGAAAACCCGGGCTGTCCGTGTCCGAGGTTCCTATACATGTAAATTAAAGTGTTGGCAGTTCAATTAATGTAACGTCAAAAATAAGTCACTGTCAAGAGTGTATTATACCTAGTCAAATTCATTTTTATTTCAGACTTCCCTTTGATTCACAAAACATAGAAAATGCATTCATAACCACTTCAAACACAAACTTTCGATGGGAACTTGTCAAACATTCACCACATCAACCTCAAACTTCAACACACTTGCAGTGTTTTTCCCTCACACAGACTTCACCAGCACAGAGTCACATTTTCACACAGAGAGGGTGGTAACAAGGAGAAAATAAAGCACACAACCAGACACGGCATTCACATCAAATCAGACAGCAAGAGAAAGCTACGAAAAGGTACAAATACTCATAGCACTTGACATTTCACTGTGTTTGTAAAGAATTAAAGTTGATAGAAAACGATGAGTGAAAGCAGAGACCGTAGGGATCTCGAGACGCAATAAAATGTCCTTGTGATGGCCATTAGGGACACACTCGTACTTGCTTCGTCCTCTCACACTCGCACAAAGCCACAGGTCTTCTCAACTCTCGCAGACACTTGTCTCTTTAAAAAAAAAAAAATTCCACAAGCAGTCCGTCTCACACTTCTTTCATTTTGTCTCCCGTTCGCTCACTCTCACTCGGTCCAACATCAATCCCACTCATTGATCTTGAAAAGCGACAAGAGCAGACAAGATTTCTATATCCGTAAAAAAGGGGAGAGGAAAAAAGACAACACCCACCGTCTAACACAGTATATGCAGAGTGAAGCTGTGTTCTTTGATGGCAAAGCATTTACACATGGGAAGAGGGGAATTGATACTGAGATCTGTCGAACATTGCTGCCAATGAGGCGCTTCCTCCCGGGAAATTGGGAAAGAGTTGGTGAACTGCAGAAGAGACTTTCATGAAGGCGTTTCCAAAAGACGTCAAACAAAAACAAACAAAACGATGCAATCATCTGCATACAGATACACAATTATATCAAGCCCATTTTACAAGGGGCTGAGGGGGCTCTCGAGATACTCGTGCATGTTTATAAATATTTATCTTGCATGCACAGTCATCTCTGTGTAACATTTTCTCAAAAACAAAAAAAAGTGAGTGTGGCAGTTTCCACTAACAAACTAAACTCTTCACCCATTCAATGCATGACTACATAATCAGTCACACACAAGTATAAATTTTCTCTTTACCAAAATAAAAGGCAGTATATTTTTAAATAATAGGAACATAAGATATAAGCAGTTCCCAGCTGTAGGTATACTTACCAGATTAGCCTAATAGCAACAGAAAAGCTAAACTCAAAGCTATCTACATCCCCCAACTAGAAGACTTAGACTCCATAGCAGTGCCAAAGCCAGAGCTGAAGCCCCCGCTGGAGGGGGTGTTAGTGCCTGCAGCCCAACCGAGGCTAGCTGAGCTGGGGCTGCTGTAACTGGTGCTGGAAGAGCTATAGGTCTGGTCTCGGGTCGTAGTGGCTGTGCCTGCTGTCGTGCTCACACCCTGCTGGTTAGCCAGCATGCCCATCATTCCCCAACTGCTCTGCAGTGCTGCCTGGGCAGCAGCTACCATTGCTGGGTTAAGACCCAGAGCCCCGAAGTTAACCCCACCACTACCGCTGCCTAGCCCACCACGATTACTGCCATAGCCCTGACTGAACCCACCAGCCCCAAACCGCCCTCGATCCATCATTTGCCTACTATTATTGTGTTTAGGCTCAGCGTTGGAGATGTGCACGCTGATTCCCTTGATGATCAAGTCCTCTCCACACAGGGCTTGGGCAACCTGAGGAAGAAGTGAGGAGAAGATTATCACTCTTGTGATTATTATAGAATCAACTAATAATACAACTCATCCAACTCACCCTCACGTGCACATTTTATGTATGTGAAACAAATAAAATAGAAATAAAACCTCTGCCATTTATGATGAATCTCACCTGGTCATCGGCAAATGTGACAAATGCAAATGCCCGGAAAGGTTTGGGGATGAAGACGTCAGTGACTTCGCCATACTGCATGAAGTACTGCCTTAGCTCATCAGTTGTCATGTCCTCTGTACAGCGGCCAACAAAGATTTTACGGCTCCGCATGGGCTCATCAGGACATGCCTGAGAGGACAAACAAGCATAGCTATAAATTAAGCAATCTACATGATGGTTGTTTGTGTTTTAAAGTAACACTTCTGACTAATTCAGAATTAGTTTTCCAACAGATAATACACATCTGTGACTTGCATTTCGGCTGCAGAACTAGAGCAGATGTTTTGATCCATTGCAATTCAGTGAATGTATCATTTAAAAAGCTTTGAGTCAAATTAGGAAAAATACAGGAAAAACTGCTAAATAGTTGTTCTGTTTGCAAAGTTTCATCATCTGTGATAGTTAATGGTTGTTTCTAGTTTGTTTTCCAGGTTTGACATAATGTGTAAAATCAAAACAGTTTAGCATCCCTCATTAAAACTATAGATTATGATTTCCCCATCATAACATGAATTCAATATTCATGTGGAAGGCTACATAAAAATGTTTAAGAGCAGAGACCTACATAAACCTACATATCCCCAGTATCTTATTAACTGACCCTTGCCCCACAAACCAATCTGCATCTATTTATACCACAAGGTTCTAAACTATATCCTAGGATTGGAGGAAAAAAATTGACTCTTAGATGCATTGCAATGCATGATGATGCAGGCATGGGAGATTCTGCATCAGTTTAAAAATGTTAATAATCTATTGTCTAACTGTTAGTGAATAACCTGATATTGACAGAACAAAAAAAGAGGCAGGATATAAGCATAAGGCAGTACAGCACCCAGGCTGTCTACAGCGCCCACATGCTGGAGTTATCTTATCTTGTAATTCATCTTCCCAAAAGGCAGCGATTGTGAGCATGTTTTTATGTCTAAATAATTACATTTGCGAGACAAACTTGAAGTATGTTGTGAATACTTTGAATGCCATCACCCAGAGTCAAACATTACTGGAGCACCACAGTAATCAGCAGTGATGTTACCAAATGAGATTGGCTGACTAATACACACTGCAGCATTACAAAACTTTAAACACCTCTGTGGTGAAGAAAATAACCTTTATGCTCAGCATGTTTCACCTAAAAAACGCTGCACCCAGCCCGCCTTGGGAAAATAAAAAGGCTGCAGGCCATTTATCCTGATTGCTAGTTGTGGTTCATACTGTATTTCAGTGTAATAAGAACACCAGTTAACAGTATGGCACCAAGTATACTGGAGCAAGAGACTAAAATTTGTGCTGCCTTATCCATCATTCAATCAAGAATTGAGTTTGAATCGAATCTGGCAACAAATAATCATACTAAAATCACTTGACTCATGAGGTACAGAAAGACTCCCACCCCTACTATACTCTGCACTAAACATGGTGCCCAAAATACCTTTGAGTTGGGAAGTTTGCAGTCACACCATCGTCCATCAATCATGTGTCTCTGAGCAATCACTTTGGTTTGCGTCTCATAGTCGGTGAATCGGACAAACCCAAACCCTTTTGAGTTGCCGGTCTTTAGATCTCTCTTGACCTGGAGTGAACACAGAAGACATGCATGCTTATTTCCATCTTTAACTGAACCAGAAACACAACAAGATGTTCTTATTACACTCTAAGCCTAACAAAGGAATGTTGACAAAAATGCTGAGAGCCAGATGAGAAGTCTACCTGCACCATGATGACCTCCCCGAAGGTAGTGAAATAATCTTTCAGGTCTTGTTCAGTAGTTTTCCACGGCAGCCCGAGAACAATAAGATCTGACGTCTTCTGAAAGCCCCTTTTTACTTTCACAGCTGAGGCAGCGTCTATTTCATCCATCTTCCTTTTGTTATCTGTAGAGAATAAACAGATACGAGTTATGACAGGAAAAAGAGCCAATCCCATGCAAACACATATCTCTCTGAAATAAGATGAAAGGTCACACACTGACCCTCTGAGCTCTGTACTCCCTGGTGGTGACAGCAGAGACAACAACCAAGATACAGTACATGACCAAATCCCCAAATATTAGCTCCACATCTAGTTGTAGAACAATTTACTCAATTCAATTTATTTGTTACATGAAATCATAAATATGATTTCAGTAAAATGAATAATTGTCAGCTCCTTCAATATAGTAGTAATAAATGTCAATGTCAATGTTAGGTTAGGATAAGGCAGGGTCAACACTCAGTATCCTTGTGGCTTGAGGGCAGAAGCTCCTCCTGAGCTTCTTCGTGCTGGCCTGGTATAACCGGAACCTTATTTCCGACCTCAGGAGGGTGAAAAGGAAGTTATCCGGGTGGCTGGGAGCTTTCATGATTCTCCTTGCCTTATTTTTGCAGCGTCTGGTATAAACATCCTTTATGCAGTGTTGAGCAGTGCCTATGGTGTGTTCAGCTAAATGAACCGCTCCTACTCCTAACACATGCACATTAATATGCTGGTTAACAGCCCGAACGCTCTCTTTTTATCCCAAGGTTTTGGAACCTGGATGCAAAAAGCATGAGAGAAGTGATGTTGGGTATTAAAGCCTCACTCAATCCAGTTCATCCCAAAGAAGTTTCAGGGGTTATGGTCAGAGCTATGTGCAGGCCAGTCTCAATGGTCTACAACAAACAAGGCCTCTACTTCACATATCTAACTTTGTGCAAGGGGGGCATCGCCATGTTTGACAAGGAAAGGGCCTGTTGCTACAAAGATGTTAGCATGGTGCTACTGTCAAAATCATTGCGTTGTGAAGTATTAAAAGAACAGCTCACCCCAAAATCAAAACTATATTTTTTTACGCTTACCTGTAGTGCTATTGATCCACCTAGTTTGTTTTAGTGTAAGTCTTGGAGGTATTGACCATAGAGATGTCTGCCTTCTTTCAAATATAATGGATCTAGATGGCACTCAGCTTGTGGTGCTCAAAGCAATAAAAAAAATTACATTTGAAAAACTCAACAGCAATGTCTCTTGCCAAAAATCATGACCTGCTTACTCAAGATAATCCACAGACCTTGTTGCAAGCAGTTCCATGTAGGAACTATTTTCTATCTAATGAACAACATCTGCCAGCCATATCACCATGCAGAAGGAAGAGTGCATCTATTGCTAGCTCACCTAGCACCACTGAGCTAGCTAATGTTACAATTCAGCCGAAGAGGATACCATTACTGTTTACAACTTGTGCTGTCATGAGCCCAAGCCTCTCATCTATGAGAATATCAACGCTTCCTTCTGTGCAGAGATGCGGTTGGTGGGTATTGTTCAGTGGAAAGAAAATAGTTCCTACATAAAACTGCTCACACAAATATCTGTGGACCAAGCCATGATTTCTGGAAAGAGACATTGCTGTTGATTTTTATCAAATGTATTGTTTGAAGCTTTGAGCACCACACAAGCCGAGTGCCATCGCTTTCCATTCTATTCTAGAGAAGGCAGACATTTCTGCAGAGGATATCTGCAACACAGGGCAACTGACACCAAAACATTGTAGACTGAAAAGCAGTATTACTGGTCTTTATCTTTGTTAGAAGGTGCCAAAAAAGAGCTAAAATGGATGCCGTCTAATACATCAAACCTTGCAAAGACGCTAATTCAACTTTGTCATTGTTGAGGCTGCCATTTGTGGTGGTGTTCAGCTGTGCTGCACTGTATTAAGAGGTGTTCCCAATATTTTGACCAAGGCATTTATAACCCTGGGGTTAGACATGATATTAGACACACCACTCAGTGTTAGAGCAAAACAGCTAATCAGCAACATAATGGCAAAATGAAAAGTTGAATCAACATCTCTCCACAAACAAAAACAAAACATTATGGCTTTCATGAAAGTAGAATCTGTTATTGGGTTGATGAATTGTTAAGCTAAATTAGTTGTAGCTGGGTGTGCCTAATAAACCGGCAACTTAGTGTTTGTTTCCAGGGTTCATCACACACGTTTGGTCATACATTATGCAATGAGAATGGGGAAGGCTATTCACACCAACACCTCACCTTTGGGGTAATTGACGACATATACCAGGTTTCCCCAGTCGTTCTCAGGTGCATGCAGGACACCCTCCACAAGCCGGACTCCCCTCATGCACTGGGACTCTGGGTTCCTGTACCGCAGCCCGCACGCCCCTGGGAACTGTGCTGCTACCGAGGACAGCAGGATAGTCCCGTCGTCCTCTGAGGGGATCTCCATGGGCTCCTCGTTTTCATCCTCGGCCACACGAATGTACAACTCTGACATGGTGTCTAAATGGCAGAGCGCTGGTCCAAGTGGAAGCAGCGAATGGAGCTAAAGTTAACCACCGGAATGATGCGCACGAGTTTGTAGCGTCGATGGTCGCTGAAGTTTACTTAACAGGATGACGCAACCGAAATGCAATGGCAGTCAAACACAGACAGACAAACTGTGTGAAACGCTAACACTCACCTCACAACTCTCTAACATTCAATAGCTCACGGCCATAAATACTGTAAATTCTTCTCTGCTTCGTAGCACGCGTAAACAAGTTAGCCAGCGAGCTAGCTAACAAGCTAGCAAACACAAGACGGCTTGAAAAATGAATGACCATCCAGTTTCGCGCTTTGTATACTGTCAGCAAATACACGAGTCCTCTTCTTGTCTACGAGCGTGTGGCCGAGGAATATAAGTAAATAACAACACCGACAAGTTACCTTTTTCTGTAATATATAAGTACTAAATCGCAAGACCCCAGAGAATATTTGCAGCAGCACACGGCTAACCTCTGTAACCTCAAGCTAGCTAACAAAATGGCTGCGCACCATAGAGATGACATCATCTAGTTGGGAGGGCACACTGGTACTTTTTGTAGGGATGCCAAAAAATAAAATGAAAAACATTTAGTCGACAGTTTGACGTCACATCACCAGTTGTTGGTTAATATTTTATAAACTTGACTTACACTTAATGGAGTAAGCCTTATTCATGTTGTCGTGTTTCATAGCGTTCACAGGGCAAAGTTAAAACACCTGAGTTACCCTTTGAAGTCCAAACATAACATTCACCTGAAAAGCCCAAACAAAAGGTGCGCACTGAAAATACAATGTATTTATCATGCCACTATGAGGCATGTGAAAACATTTATTTCCTCCTGTAGCCTACTAGATGAATTGATTTATCATTTTTGGCTTTTTGCTATATATTTTTCAATATGAGGAGAAAAAAATAGAATTATGTGTTTAATGTTTGCCAAAATGTATCATCCGTGTGTGAATGTACCTAGTGATCCCAGTTGAAGTGAACTGAATTGTAAGGAGATAAGATAAGATAAGATAAGATGAGACTATTAATCCCAAACTAGGGAAATTCACACTTTACAGCAGTGTAAGAGTCAGAAGCAAAGGGAAAAAGCAAAAAAGTGTGCTAAAAAAGGATAAGAATATTAAAAAATCAGATTAAGTAAAGATAGAATAATATAACAATATAAATAAAATATGCACCATATACTCCAACTTAAACAGATACTGTATATCTATGATTGATACTGCGCAGGACAACCAAAATACACATGGTGTGTAGCGTATTTACTGTCAAGATAAAGAAATGTAGTCTACACAGTAACATAATATATCTAGTCTGTGTTTCTTATTTCATTCCTGTCATATATATGTATATATATTGAACATTTTGGAGAAAATTAGTTCATCTTGAGGGGCTCACCTGAAAAATCTAAGCCTGTTTAGGGCCCTATGGTCAATGACATAGGGCCTAGTTGAATTAAAGACACAGGACAAATGAAGTGGTCATCACTGATGCACACTCTGTCAATACAAGTCAGTACATTTCATATTTTACAGTACAGTTGGTTTGAATGTTCTAAATTCTAAATAAGAGGGGTCGATTATTCATTTCAATTTATTCTTTAGTTGTGTTTTTATTTTTTAATATATTTATATTTTTACTTTTACTTTTTTTACTATCATTATTTATTTTATTTTATTTATTCCTTTTTTTATTGCAATTGTTGAAATTTTAATGTTAGACCCTGGGGGTGGGGACAAAAATGTAAAAATTGAGACCATAATGTTCATTGTTTTTACATGGTACCTGTTAAATGAATAAATACATTTATCAACAAACAAAAAATAGAAAAAGAAAAGAAATACAGAATATTTGCATTGGATGAAATGGAATGGTGTAGCTGTAAAAACATTAGTTAAAGTTTGGTTTGAAAATTTTACTCATTGAAAACATCATATAATTTAAATGAAGAGCTGGAATGACGTGCATATATGTGAGACTGTGGCATTAGATTATTTTAAAGCTACTCAAGATGAAATAAAAGGGGGAAACTTAACATTAAGGGCTTAACAGATCATCATCACAAATTCTTAAATGACAACACCTTAGCAAATAAAAGTTCTTGACTGCCTTGAGACCTGTTTTTCACACGAGCTGGAGACAGTGATCATTCTATGGGACTTTTTTTGTCACTTCCCTTTAACATGTCAACGCAAACACACCTGTGTTATTTCCCTCCCCAGTGACATCAGCCCACGTACCTTCAAATAGGCTGGGGTCAGACTGCTCATGTAAGTTTTCATCAGCAGAACTGGCATGGATCATCAGAGAAGATTTGGCATCCTTGTTAGAACTATGTGAGTATCATAATGTACAAAACTGACTTGGGCTAGTCACAATTTTGAAAATGTAACCTCAATGTACCTTTTTTTCAACAGTGTTTTGCATTGTTTTATGATGAAGAGTGTGCTTTGCATTCAGAAAAGAGAATGGATTGACGTCCCAACAGCAAGATTAACAGGTAAACTTTTTTTTTCTTTTTTTGCTGTAATGAAAAACTATTGTTGATGGTGCTTCTTATAAAATGTTTGCATTTTCAGAAGGAGATGTAGCCTGTTTTTCTGAATACATGGAGATGTGGATACACAGTGCAAGGATTGAGGGGTTGGGACTCTGGCTGTCTGGGGCCTTACAGATCCAAGGTAATTCTTTCAGACACAATAAATGACAAAATAATGAAACCAATATGAAATGAAATACCTCTGAATCATCTTTTTCTGTCTGCAAGTCAACCTTGCTTCTCTGGATAACCTGAACCTCCAGCTGTCTGCCTGTGGATTCTCACTGCACAAAGACCCTGACAAAAACTTTATTTTTAGAGTCAGTTTCACTGGATGTTTTGTTCAGCAACAGGTATGTCACTCTTTTAGGAAAAATCTCAGGCATATACACAAACTGTGACACTTGACCTTTGCAGCTGGGCCTGGTGGTGATACTTGTCTGGTTGATTTTTCAGCATGGCTACCATGTCCTGACACTGAATTTGGTGAAAAGGATAAGTCGATTTGGAGGCAGACCTCACAGTTTCCTGATGAAGTGTCCTGTTGTTTCTGTGCTGCCTAGCAGAGAGAAAATCCAGTGTGACCCAGAGTATATCCAGGTGACAGCTGACTGGAGTTTTTCATATGTAACTTTTCACTGTTTTAATTTAAATAGTAACCAAATTTTCTATGCATCCGTAGGTGACCAGACAAGTTCCCTCTGACAACTGGCATAATGAGGTAGTAATTAAAATCAGTCCAGTCATGCAATCAGCCCTTGAAATTGTGATTGCATTACAAATGTGAACAAATATTTTTGCGAACATGTTTGGATGAGAGAAAGAAAACAGGCAGAAGGGAACTGTCCGACTGTGTCTCTGTGTTTGCATTACAGCTGCAGTGGTCTCTGTCCCTGAGCGATCACCTCGTTGTAGCTCTGGAGGATGCCAGCCTGATCCAGATGAGCACTGACATGAACGGACCAGACATCACAGTTCAAGGCAGGAGAAGGGAGGTCTTGAGCCCTGTCATAGTAAGAGCATTCACACAGCATCCTGCCACCTAGTGACCAATGGCAACATTACAACTAAAATTCACTTCATCACTGTGTTTTGGACTGTCTCTGGTTAACACAGGTGATGGAAAATGAAGGGGAATTTTTGGCCTTGAAGCTGGTCAGTGGTCAGTATGCCTACAGTATGGAAGCTACGTGTCCTAAAGGTGGGTCATAAGCAGAGAGTCAGTACTGGAGGTTATTTTCCATTGTCACTCTGCAACCTTCAACATGTTTATCCCAGTCAGTATTTAGAAAGTACTCCGATCCTTTTCTTAACTTAAAGTACCACTGCATTGATGTAAAAATACATCACTACAAGTAACAATCCTGCATCCAAATTCCTACTAAGGTCAAAGTACAGAGGTATTATTTAACAGGATAATATACTCAAAGTATTCAAAGTAAAAGTCCTCTTTCTGCAGAAAAATGTTGCATGAGCATAGGAGTAGATTTCAGGGGACAGAAATTGACCTCAGTGGTAATTTAATTAAATATTCACGAGAGTGTAGTGTAGTGAGCAGACTCTGTTTTTCTGTCATGTTACATGATCTCTTGTCCATCACCCTGTATTCATCATCTGCATGTGCATGCTTTTGTAAACCTTTTTGTAGATTTTGGGAGGGGAACACAGGGGACACGTCCTGCTCAATATTTGGAACATGTGCATTTATTCCACCTCATAAAACATGAACGTTGCGGAGGACTTTTATTTTGACATTAAACCACAAAGACAGAAAAGGCAGAAATCGGTGCATAAAAATCCACCAGAATGCAAAAAATGAAGTATTGATGCTCAAAATTTTTTACATGTGAAAACTGATATATTACTGCATGGTTAGATTCACACTGATATATTAATATCCATGTAGCATTTTACTGTTGCAGTTGGTCAAGGTGGAGCTACTGTTAGATAATTTATCCAAAGTTGGGTAGTTTAATGCAGAAGCTTTCTTGGGGTCAGGCCACTTTCAAAGGGTCAAAAGATAAATCTGAGGGGGTTTGGATGATCAATGAGGGCTGGGAAGACAAACACAAATTTGAATTCACCATGGACCTTTTGAAGTGTTGCATACTTTTACCTGTTTTGGGCCTTTGACATTCAAATTAAACCATCTGAGAAAATTAGAGAGGCTCCAACTACACACTGTTCTCTTGTAAAGGTTCATAAGCCAGAAGGTTGGGAGTCACTGGGCTATCTTTGACAGTGAATTGTATTTTTATGCCTACCTCATGTTTTCATCTAAACTCTTAATCTGAAAAGATGCTGGTAACTATATGTGTCAAATATAGTGCTGTAAAAAGGAATATATTTCCATCTGAAATGTAGTGAAGTTAAAGTATGAAGCAGCATAAATGAAAAGTAAATGTACTTTCACCAGTGATCCCAGTAACAGATTTTATCTCTGATGTACATTTCAGTGACCATGTCCACACCAGAGGAGACTGTGCTGCCCATTTTCAAACGACGTATGGGTTTGACTAAGCGAGGCAGTTACGAAAACGAAGCACTGACAGTCAGTAATGTGTCAGTGAACCAGACGAATCATTTCACTGTGCATGAGATGGGTGAATTTGTGACACTGATCATTCCTACAGCACAAATACTCCAGACCAAGGTTTGTGCTGAAAAAGTAGGCACTCTTATGTTTCTAAACCAGAGTTAACACCATGTTGGTATATTCTGTGTTTTTGACATTTCTTAAAATATAAGTAACGTACATGTTTTCCCATAAGGATTCATTACAGTGTAAAACATCTAAACCAGGTTTGTTTTACAGACCTGCACAGACAACAAACAACTCCTGCAGCCGTTCTACAGGGTGGATGTTGTGCTCACCTTCAAAGAGACAAATCACAAAATGCAGTGGACCATGGAGAACACACTGCCGTGCACAGGTGAGTGTGCTGCTGATGAACACCGTAAAACTAAAGTGGTGATTAATTATTGGATGATATTTTGACCACTAGCCATTGAAAGGCTTTTACTGTAGTCACACCAGGCACTTACTTTTGTTTGTTGCTCAGTCAATTAATCATTTAACTTTATGTGGCACCTTTCATCCACTTTAAAGTGAGATAGAAGTTAAAGCATAAGTGATTGATGGAAAACAAATCCAAATAAGATAAAAAAAAAACACACCAAATAACAGCAAAACAATGGAGAGTAATGAAACTTTAAAATAAAACGATAATAAATTCACATATATAAAGCACATGCGATTCATAAGAAGTAACATTATAAAAGACTTAAACCTAAAATAGGGGAGGAACGTTTCTTACTGTTATGAAGATGTTTATCTATTCCCAGCATGTTTTCTATATGAGCATAGGAACAAGTGACCTGATCAACTTGTATCTACTTTAACTTTAGTTTTTGCTGTCAACCTTATCAGGTGTAGAGATGTCTGCCTTTTCTGGAATATAGTGGAACTAGAAGGCACTCACATTACAGGAAGGCGCCATTAATATTTACATTTTGTGCTGTCATGGGCCTTTTGTCCATAAGTAGATGCACGGTTCCTTCTGTGCAGTGATACGGTTGGTGGGTGTAGTTCACTAGAAAGAAAATAATTCCTACGTGAAACTGCTCACAGCACTTGTGTGGATTATCTTGAGTAACCAGGTCATGATTTCTGGAGAGAAACATTAGCTTGGAGTTTTTCAAATGTTTTTTCCTGGATGCTTTGAGCACCACAATCCAGTGCCATCTAGTTCCATTATATTGGAGAGAAGGCAGACATCTCTACAGCCGATATCTCCAACACTCTGCAACTCACAACAGAACAATCTAGACTGATAAATAGCACTACAGGTAAGATTAAAAATAGGTATTTTTGATTTTGGGGTGAACTGTCCCTTTAATTGCTGGACACAAGATGTCTCCTACTACACTGAAAAGTCCATCCTCACAGTGTGGTCACTGGAGGCTTCAAATTTCCATATCACACTTGTGTAAGCTGCACACTGGATCATGACTGACTTTCAAACAGGTGATGTCACAAAGTCATGCTCATATGTCCACATGTTAAAACCTGATTTAAGGTGTCTCAGCAGATGAACGTGATAACAGCCTTCTAGTGTCAAAGTCCGAGCATACTTCATTCTGCACAGTGAAGCTCCAACAAGAACATCTAAGAAGAACAGAACAGAGTGGAGGGGGGTTTTAACTAGCAAGTCAAGTTGGTGTAATAATAATAAAACAGGGATTTATAAGTTAATGGAGTTACTGCAGGGAAGCTGAGATAAGCTGCTTTAGTGTTGTGATGAAAAACGTTTGTAAAATTGAGCAAATAATCCTGACCCATTAAAGCTACAGTAGGTAACTTTTATAAAAGTAACTTGTTGCCATATTTGCAGAAACTGTAATTACACCCTGACAATAGTAGAAAAAAATCATTCCTCTGGCTCCTCCTAGTGCTCCTAATGGCATTTGCAAGAATCCACTGCACCTTAATTCTTTCTTTTCAGCTTGGTTTTTGTTGTCGGTCTTCTTTTGTTCAGGCTACTTGTTTTTGCTGTGCACTCTGTTGTTTGCAAAGGAGGGATGGGCAGTGTTTTCATTGTTGGTAGCGGTTTCTCAGTGGTAGATACTCCTCCTGGCACTGATTGGTTGTTTTGTTCGCTTATCTTGGAAAAATTATCCCTCTGAATGGCCAGAGGTGAAATACTTTGATATCTAAAACTATCACAAGGTAAAGTAATCATTAACCCACAAAGATCAAAACTGGGCTTCACGTAGCACAGTTTTCCCCTATCTCCTTGCTGAGGCCTCACTTTTTACTGCTTAAAAGTTCAGTTTTTCAGTTTTGCAGCTTGTAAAAAAAGTGATTATGGATTCTTTACCATGTTGGTGGTGCATCCAATCACAAAACAGCTTTTAGGCTTTTTTCTGTTGTTTGCTAGCAGACATTAATGACAAGGAGACACCAGCACGCAATACATAGTCAATGAAGGGTGATGAATTGTTGTCCACTCAGGTGGGGGCAGGACTTAAATATGATCTGTCTCTATTATACCCCGTTTCCACCAAAATTAACACATGACCGTGGGTTTTTTTCAACACATTCTCACTCCGACCTCATCACATATTGATGTTTGGTCATGGACCCTCCATGTCTAGATATGACGTGAAAGGTACCCTGAGTGTGTTAGTTGTTTGACGTTTTGGAATGACATGTCAAGTTCTGCCTATCACAAGCATTGTCTTCTTTCAAAACACACTTCTGTTACTATAAACTACACTGGCGACTGACCGCATATCATTCCAACATTAAATGGCGGCTTTTTTCTTCTGTGTCTAACGCTGCAAGTCACTGCCCAAGTGTTGGATTTTCGACGACTTCGGAGTGAGACCGGGTTAGTTTTTTTAAACAACAGGGGGATAAGCCTGCTAAAGCCTGCCGGAAAACAGGTTAATAAACAGTAGAAAGCAGCATGGAGGCCTTTGAAAACTTTATGGTGGTTACTTCTTTTGATATATCTTTTAGTTATTCAGTCTCTGTTTCAAACTCAGTGCGGGGGAATTTGGATTGTGTTTGAGTGCTGCTTTGGTGGAGACGGACGTTATTTTGTGATGGCCCGTCATTGCATCTCACCAGCAAAGGAGCTTATAATAATGAATTCACCTGATTCTTGTGTTCCCATCAATGCTGATCGGAGCTTGAGGCGATAAATACCCATGTCTACTGCAGAGTGATTTGACACTGGTGTGAATGCAGATTAAAACCTTTACCATTACATTAAAAAGGCAGATGTTAGCAGGTGTAAGCTGTTTTTGTATGTTTGTTTGTTTGTTTTTTTGTGCAGTGGGAAAGGGGCTTTAGGAGCACCAGGAGTTTCCATCTCATGTGCTACTGTCAGAATTTAAAAAAAATAAAAGTTACCTGCTGAACCTTTAATTTTACTCCAATATCCATATTATTATAAAATCATTATTCAAAGTATGGGATCATAAATATTATATGTTTATGGATGTTAATTAATTTCACCGTGACTAAAATGATGCAATCATATGTCCACAGCCAGGCCTGATGCACCACACATCACATCCTCTCCTGTTTCAAACACCACAGCTCTGTCCACGCTCAACTTTAAACACCAGAGTTTAACTACAGAGCAGCCGTTGATGGACCACTCCACCATCCCTGTAGGGAAACTAAATGAGAGAGCTTCATTCAAAGAGATGACTGCAGAGTTTTCCACGACTAATTCACCTCACACAGAGACAGAGGCCCGCAGCTTTAATTTCCACACTGATGAGGTGTCAAGGAGTCAAAGTGGAAATTTGTCTTCCAGGTTTGACGGAGACACTTCCATTAATACCACTGAAATACGCTTTTTTGATTTTCTAAATGTGACCGTACATACTTCAGCAGAGCCAGATATCGTTGAGTCATCAGCTGAACCATCAGAAGCATCTGTCCTCACAACGGTTCAACCTGAACAAGAAAACCAACAATTCAACACCACCAGTGGGAATAAAGAGCTGCAAAAGCAGAGAGGACTGAAGTGGATTTGGGGGGACTAGAAACATGACAGAAACAACATCATGCAGTGCACTGATTCCGGAAGCAAATAAGCTTCACTAGTATCCTATAATACAACCTGCATGTGTCTTTCAGGTGTCAGCTTATCAGTTTTTCTTATCATTAAAAGCTTTATATGGATTACTAAATTGAATTTCCAGTTCCACCTCTTTTGTTTTAATTCTCATCTGTGCCACATGCTGCACGTCTGTTTGCAGTCTTGAAAGGTGATGCTGTGGTCAGTCAGCGCTGTGAAGGTTGATTATACAAGCAGAAATACAGCCAGACCTCTGCCAGCCGCTGCCTCAGGGTGGACATTATCCAGACGCAACCGAGGCAGGCGTTAAATAAACATGTCTCTATCCGAGCAGCACAACAGGCTGACGTAGAGAAGACCCTGCAGTTGTTACAGCTGATGCCACCTTCCAGAGACGCTTTGTGTTGGAGACGTACATAATAAAGTCTTGATTTTCAAGGATACGGACAGTCTGCTTGTCAGTGAATCTTTTTCAGGAATTTGATGTTTCTTAGGTTGAACTTGACGCTTTACAAACATTATTTTGTATTAAAAAAGAATAAATGTCTGACTAAACATTCAGCTGTGGTGTTGCTTTATGTGTCTTTGCTGCAGTATACTGAACCAACAGGAGAGGGCACTATTGCATGTGTTTTTAAAGAAAACTCTGGATGGGCTGCAGCCTGCCTGCAGATGCCCATTTTCAAATGAACTAGTTTTACATGTACGCTTATTTTCTTTTTATACAAGTTGCTTTCTGTCTGTATCAACAGCTGAGATGTATTTGAGTCATGACCTTTCTCTGAGTAATACAACATGTAGTAGAGAGGGGAGTTAACTTTAATTAGGCATTCATCTTTGCCAGAGTAGTTAATTAGTTCCTTTATACCTTAAATGTATACCACACAAAATCACAGGACTGAACCAGACTCTTTTGACTAAAAGGTAAAAAGACGTTTCACTTTTGTGCCCACCCTTTTTTTCCGCCTTTGTTATTGTGACCTCCTGGTACGCACCAAAGCGTCTGTAAATGATAACAGTGCAGTGTTACGCAGTTACATGCATCATATACAATGGGCTGTGGGGCAGAAAATCTAAACTTCCTTGTGCCTTTGGTCCCCATCTGCTCAGTGAACTTATGAGCAGGAAATGGAATGAGTGGTGCAAAAAGCACGCCAACATCCCCGGTTCTTTCATGTGGCCTCTCTCGGTCATTACCCTATCTGTACCGACTGTTAACTGTCTTTACAAAGTTAAAAATCCCTTTCATGTTTCACTGTTTCTTTTTTGCTTTAATTTCAGTCAGAGCATATGGTTTGCACATCTGGGAGATGCTAAGCATGGTGGCACCCAACCTCCACACACACTGCTTCTGTGAAGTGATCCATATATGGTCTTCATTGTTATTGCTCATAATCACTCATCATTATTATAAACAAGCCCTGTCTTGATTGGCCGCCTTGAGTTTGCCGTGTAAAGATGCTCAGTAACGCGAGCTTTCAGGATTTCAAACAAACGCAAGACCTTTGGGGAAAGTGAAAACTTTTGCTGGTTTTATTCAGAGATCTGAAACATCATGGTGCCTGCAACTGAATTCTGATTAATCCCAGTTTCCTTACATGACCGGTTGTGCGTGGGTGTCATAATTTTTTAAAAGAAGGAACTCTCTGAGGAGACATTTACACCAAGGTCCTGCCTGGCCTACAGCACATGTCCCCCCTGATTAGATCCCTCTGAACTTATCTGCAGAAACCACCTATGACCTGCAAAAATTAAATACTTCTAGTTCAAGCTCAGTGTGGTGAGACCTCCCAAAGTGTCCCAACAAGAAGACTGTGTGACAAAATTGTGTAGCCATGTGACCACAAACAAGCAATCAGATCAGATCAGGAAATCTGATAAGTGCATCTCTTCCCAGCTCATTTGAGAATAACCACATTTGATCCTACATAATAGAAAGAGAGTGTCATTAACTGACTGGTAATTTAATGACACCGAAATGAAGTTAAAATTACTATTGTGGACAACTTTGGGTCATTAAATGCCACTTCAGCATCCTCTGCTCTCCAGCTACCAGCTCTCAGTGTCACGTTTTTGGCGAGGCAGACGGGATTTCATGCCGCTGGAGAGACGCGGGGAGGATGAGGGGGGGGAGGAGGAAGGCTATGTGTGGCTTTGAGTGGTTTGCTGGGCCTCTTCATCTCGCTCGGCGGGTAATTACAGAATCATGGGTCAACCACGCATGTAACCACGGTTACGTTGCACAGTAGCAGATGTGCTCATGACATTATCCAGCACCAGAGCAAAAGGTAAATAAAAACAGATGCAGCTGGTTGCTACGGACCTTCGCCAAACTTGCGTATACCCCTAATTGTTCCCATGTGGGCCTGCTGAGCTGGAGTAGTAAAAGGGGCGGGTATGCCCTGTTTAAGATATGCCCGTGTTTCTCAACGAGAGAAATTTATGAATGGGACAACGAGCCTCTGATGGTGGTTGTGGTGGTGTGTGTTTATATGTGTGTTTATGTGTGTGTCTGGCATTCAATGGAGAGCCGATATCCTCAGTAGACGGACCATTTTTCTCATTCTCTCGTCATTTTCTCCTTCCTCCTGAGGACAGAACATGGCAACTGTTGTTCAGGCCTTCTCCCAGCATCCCCATGTGCTTCAAGGCCTACTGGTCTTGATGCTTGCTTTGTCAAATTGTGCCTGGATGTGTGTGCGTGACACTGCACAATGTCAGGGAGGATCCTGGTTGGACCTGAGCCAGGCCTGCTGCAGGCCAGATGAAATATTGAGGAAGAGGTTCGATTTCAGTGATATCCTGTCTTTGCTCGGCATCTGATTAGTGGACGCAGCCTGCGCGGGGGCTAAGATCTGCTGTGGTGTGTGTGTGTGTGTGTGTGTGTGTGTGTGTGTGTGTGCAGGTTTACAGGTGTATTTGTTGCAGAGTGTGTGCAGTCATGTCACACAGGTTACATTAAGACGAGGCCTCAGATCGGACTTTACATTCCTGATTTAGGGGCCCGGTTGGATAAGTCGATAAACAGTTTGATGTTTCCTCACATCTTTTGTGTTGCTTGAGCTGTATGTGGTCTATCCTCTCTTACACTACACACACACACACACACACACACACACACACACTTACACGTCTTACACTATGAAGCTCGCTGCCAACAGTGCGTGCCTCCTCTCTCTCTCTCATTAACCGCAACTGTCAGATCCTCCAGATGAGGAGCAATTAAACCAGATAATAAACACTCGCCATCAATTCCTGTTTGTTGATGTTGTTGTTGTTGTTGTTGTTGATGTCGACGAGCTGGGGGCTCCTCTCCTGCCACCTTAGTGCTAACTAGTACTTGAGTAACACACGAGAGCAGCAAGGGGAGAGTCCTTCATAACACTGAAAAGGCCTCTACCTGCAGCATGTATGGCAACGCCAGGCTGATAATAAAAAAAAGGCACAGTGAATGTTAACAATTAGATCCTAATCAGACACAGCTCACAGAGGCTGCTCTTTTATCCCCAGGCTTCACAGAAAAGGCAAACAAAGCGCTGCAAACTGTCAAGATAAAACACTACTTGGGATTGGTCGTGTCTTAGGGCTTCTTAAAGGGCAGTAATCTTGCCGTGCGCTGCTTCCTGAGACGACATGCTGTAAAGACTCCTGTGTTTGCTCTTGTATTGAAGTGATAAGGCCGCTCCTCATCACGCCTCGCTTCTGACGAGGCTCGTCTCCCCTGACGATGAGACGATGGGGCCGTGCTGGGGGGACAGAGAGGGCAGCCATGGAGGTTTTTTTCGCACTGTAGATGACGGAAAAATGGCAAAATGTTCCAAATGAAAGTGGGCCTTAAGCTTTTCTGTTAATTTGTCAATCACCCTGAATGACACAGCTCTTCTTAGTGTTAAAAAGAGCACTCGAAATCAATGCAGTGGAACCAGACATATTGTATTTTATTCCTTGTGTTCTTCTTTGTCAAATCCTTGTGCCTACATTACCCAGAATGCAAATCAATTACCAACACTTTGGTCAGAGATTCAGGTCAGGACCCCAGAAACAGAGCTAGCTGATGAAGCCAATTTGACCAGAGATCATTGATAAACCGAGACGGTTTACCTTAGAATCATTTCCTGTGTCTGTGCCATATGAGTTTCATCACTGCCACGCCCCTTTAGGAGACTATCAGCCGTGTTGCATCTTGTTTTTCCAATGGGAGAGGTGAGTACAGATTATAACCGATCCTTTTGCCCCATAGTCAGTGAAGTAAATTTTTGACCAGTTTTTCACAAGCTGCATTTCTCACCTACATTCTGTTACCAAAAAAGCATTTTTCAGACGAACAAATCAGGAGAGCTTACTTTTTCTGAGACCTGTCTCTGTCTCAACAGCACACTCTTGCAACATCTGACAAAAACTGAAATGATCTTGTACTTGATTAAAATCCAACATAAAGCTAGTAAATAAAAACAAGCATCAAAATAAGGAACAAACATTAAATTTGTATTGTATCTGGTGTTGTACTGTTCTGCTTTCATCCAATCACACAACATTAACTACACATCAAAACGAGGTTGGGGGCTGTGGGGGAGAGACGACCACGCCCGCTCAGGAGACCAGAGATGTATACCATTGTATGCCATTGGCCCAGCCTATGCAATACCTTATCTTTTTTTATAGAGGACCTTTGATTTGACTTAGGGGCCAAACCGTGGAATTACAACTTCTGGATTTGTTACGGGAGGTCGTTAGGCCCAAAAAGACTTTTGTAAATCAGAGGATAATTTCTTTATATTTAATTTTTTTTTTTTTTTTTTTTTTTAGGTACATAAACTTTGCAGTAAAGCTGTCCTCGCAAACTGCTCTATGTTGTATGTTTTCGAAAAGTGATGCACCCAAATCTGTATAAATTCCACGTACTCTGAGAGGCTACAGTCATGTGATCAGTGCGCTGATGGGAGTAAACAAGGAAGCAGTCCTGAGTGGTCTTGTAAGGAGGCTGGTTGGTGTGATGGAAGGATCACAGAAACATGGACTTTCCCCAGGAGTAGCGTGTTCGGAACAGTGTCAACTTCTAATAATTTATGGTACGCCCTACCCTAATTTTGGTAACTTTACCAGCCTAAACCAAAAGGTACCCAACCATGTTTCTTTTTCTGAGCCTAACCTCCGGACCTTTGTATTAATTACATGACTGCAGATTAAGGACATAACATCATTATTGGGGTGCTAATTCATAGAATATCATACAAACTGTTCTATGAGAATACGTTATCCCAGTAAGAACAATTAAATAGCCCCTATTTAAATCAATATGTTCTAAAAGTTGTAAAATTCACCAACAGCCAAATCCAGAGTTATTATGAAACATCATTTATGTGAACAAGTCCAAGACCGAGCGACTAGGAAGTGGAGGCAAAGGAAATGCTGGTGCACTTGCTCTCTGGACCCACTGATCTGGAAGATGAGTCATTTATACCCAGAAATCCAACCTTTTTTTTGGCTTCATGCTAAGTTTTTTTTCCTAGAATGGTGAATGCATGGTCCGTCCTATTCTGCCTTACTCTGCCACTGATTGGTTTACTGTGATATTCTAACCCCAACTCTAACCAGTCTCACTCCTCATACTTAAAAATAACCAGTCTCATTCATCATGACTGTACCTGACCAATCCAACTAACAAAGGCAACTTTCGGCTAATCAAAGGGAGAGTATAGGGAGTGTCACGCCTTTTCCATCCTCGGAATTAAAAAAAATATATATGGATGAATGAACGAGGCCCCACCTCCAACTCTGTATTCAGTTCACTTTATACATCCGTTATTTAGGCATGTTATGCTAGTAGCGGCTAATGCGTACGAGACGCTAGCTTCAAGCAGAGATGAGGAGTGGGGCTGCAGAGGTCTGGTAAAATCCCTAATTCTGCCTCCTTACATTTTTTTCATGTTCAAACTTTTTGTCTTCAGCTCAAACTGACACTGACTCCAATGACACCACTTGAGGACATTTATCAGATTTAAAACAGCTCTGTCTGGAGCAACAAAAAGCATTATACCACATTCTTTAACATATGCAGTAGAAGCTCCCAACACCTGTAAACAGAGTGTGCTTTGTGTAAAATCCCCTTTAATGTACACTTGTATGATGAGAAAAGTTGATGACCTGGATTTGTTCTAATGGCCTGAACTCCAGCTGACCTCCATAATAAGGCAAATGTGCTTGTTCGCTCGTGATTGTTCAGCTCGTAAAAAAACAGTGCCTGGGATGGTTTTCCACTTAAATTTGAAGGCCGGACAAGCATTCTTAGGAATTTAAAGACAATACCCTTTCTTTCAAAGGCTATAAAAACATGTATACAGCTGTACAAGGAGTTTCCTGATCCAAAGGCAAAATATGGTGTCAGATATTCCTATTACCAATCAGGATGGCGTGGCCTGGAAAGTAACGTACAAGATGAAACTTGAAAAAGCAGAAAAAACTGATCCAATTTCCCTTTCTCTGTGGAAAAATAGACGTAGCCACTTGTTTTGAGACCATATTTCCCTCAAAAACACTCTGAAAACTAAACAAAATTGACAGTGTTGGATTTATTGTCCTGTGCTCTTTTGTCTTTGGCCGCCTCTGTTTGTGCCTTTGCCATGGAAACGGCAAGGTTATTTATCTTTACAGGCCTTTTACAATAACGTCCCTTTCCTGACCAAACAACAGAGGAAATATCAGGTCAAGCCTCTTCCCCCTTCTAATGATCAGGTCAATTCAGCCTCAGTGTTTCAGACGGCTCATGCACGCTCACACGTGTGCCCACACAGACACGCTATTGATGAGAAACATACAGTTTGTGATTAAGATTTCCGTCTTGTTAGTGTGTGAATGTTGTTTTTAGACCAATTGTTTTTAAAAGGTAAAGGAAAAGGGAGGCGGTGGTCTTCTATTCATACTCTGCATGTTGGAAAGCTCAGAAAAGAGGCGTCAGGCAGAAACACTAGATGGAGACAGAGAAAAGTGACTCCCAGGTTGCATTTAAGAATACACTTCACAAGCACATGCACAAAGAAAGCATTGAATATATTGCCTTTGTTTCTTTGCAAATGCTCTTGAATTCGTTTGGATGTATACTTAAAATGTGTTTCACAGATTATTCAGAAGCTTATGTTGTGCAGAAATTTGGAAAACTCACTCACTCTGAGAGCTGTGTTCTTCCTCTTCACAGGATAAATCTAATAATATACTTTTCCCAGATAAAATGTGCTCTGTGCAGTCATCTGCGAACATCTTGCAAATCCTTGTGACTTGTGTATACTCCAGTATACTCTAGCTGTCGGGTGCTGTCCCCTGTCTTAGCACGGGGGAGACGAGCAATTACTCCTTTTAAGGAGCTGTTCTCATGAAAGTTGCCAAGAGTATATGCAGACTACTTTCTTCAATCCACACAAACAGTGCCTATAATAGAGGAAACTGACATTTTAGATGAGGAGGAATAGGCATAAAAGCATGAGGTGCGTAGAAAGTGCATGTCACAATTAAATTACTTAATGGGTGGAAGTCCCACGATAGATCACATGAAATTTACATCAAGAGTCAGTGTAATAAAGACTTTGTAAAACTTACATTGAAATTCAATTAGAGTGTTGAATGCATAACCAAAGCCGTGAAAAATGAACTCATTGGGGGTCCCTTTTCATTACTGCCCTGAGGCAAAAGAGACCATTAATTTAATACATTCCATGTTTTTTCACATGAGCATTTTTAAGTTAGTGCACATTTCCGTCCTAATGTATCTAATACAAAGAGAGAGCCTGCCAAAGACTGCATTATACAAGCAGCAAAGAACCCCCCCTCACCACCACCACCACCACCGCCACAACCACCACCCCCTCTCCAGTTGTTACCTTGAGTAGTCAGACCACTTTCAATCAGTCAAGCTTGAAAAACGACCTGGCCCTAAAAAAACAAAACAACAAAAGAAGAAATTATGATATTGTTTTATTGATTCATAGTGCGGTGAATATTCCTGTACTGCAGGTGCCGCCCCTGGCACAGAGGTACATACGGCGGCGCCGACTTTGACTGTTAACAGTTAAACGGCACGTCTTAATTAAGATATTACTGTTTTATCTCAGAACAGTGGATCTGCACCCTTCAGTCAACCACAAAGCCAAAACAAAACAGGGACACCTTCAGAAGTCCCACCCTTAAGAGGAGTGCTAATTAAAAGACTATTTCATTAACTGTTCCGGCTTGGTAAATATAAGTTTACAAGGGGTCAATAGACTTTACAACGCATAATGATTTGGAATATAATTACTGTGTAAAGGGAGCCATGAAAATACCTTCAAAATAAAACAAAGTTGTTTGTCGGTCCCACACTGACCCAGTGTGTCAACCGAGTTCAGAGGGCAGGTCATGTTAGCTGCTATCAACTGGATGCACCAACAGTTTATCTACCTCCTTTTGCACCTTTATACGGCACACGTGGCTGCCATTTAGTGAGCGGCTGGGGAGCCACAATAAACCACAGGCTCTAATACTTTAGTTCAGTCTTGTTGCAGACAGGTGAGGTAATTGCAAGCTAGTTGATATTATCTGTAACGTTGTTCTTCTGTAAAGAGAATTAGCCGAAAATGCTCAAACCCCCTTTAAATATGATTTAATTCTCATTTCTCACATTGCAGGAGTGAAAAGAGTTTCCAGCACTTTTTTTTAATTACTTGTTTTCATGCTGAGGGGGGAAAACCATGCGTATCACATGCAGAAATTAGTTTGAAATGTACATGCTATAGTCTACTCAACTCATGATTCTCTTTTATTTTTCCTCCTATTGTTTTTCCAGGATCTGTACACACACAGGCTGCTAATGAAATCAGCCCATAGAACAATGCCTCATATAGTCAACAATACCTTTAATGAGTGGATGCAAACAGCAATGCTGCATGTAAAAAGTCATGAACACATTTTTTTTTTGTTAGGATATAAAGATGAGAGTGACACTGAAGCCAGTCTGGGCGAATCCATGTGAAGCAAAGGAAGAAAAAAAACATGTATTATTCATTGAAAAACTGTGAATGTTAGTGCTTCTTTTCCTTGTTTCAGCACGCATTTTTCCATTTGTCTTGTGATGCTAAATTTTTAACGTTTTCCCCACATCGCATTGATGTTGCATATAATTAGTGACTTTGCAGCAAAATCACTTCTGACACCACTGTGTTCGCAAATTAGAATACTTCAGATAGGGGGAATTCAGCTGGGAGAAAGGGGCTGGGAGAAGTATGAGAGTAGTCTAAATATTATATGCACTGCCCCGGAAAAGTGACAAAATCATTTGAATTAACAGAAAAGATGAGAAAGCTAATTGAAAACTCTTGGTTTATTTATATACGTTAAAAAAAGCTCATCATGTTTTCAAGAGCAGGATGTGCCCTCCACAAACACGGCACTGTATACTGCGCAGAAAAAGAGCAGGAAACGCTGAAGTGCATATTTGATTTATTTATTTTCACCCAGACGGATACTCAGAGCTTTATACAGATTTTGCCATTTGGAGGTTGAAATAATGGATGGGGCGCTCATCCATTTTTAATTCCTCCATGTTGTGTGAAGGGTAAACATGCTGTTTGAGATGTCTTTTCTCTGCTGAACTGTGTTTTCTCATTATGAGACTGTGTATAGGGAGCGAAAACTAGTCACGAAAGTGCTTAAAGTGTATTGCAACAAGTCATTGTGGGTGGCTTTCCAATAATGCGTATTCCCGAAAGCCACTAATTTCTTCAGAGCAAAAAAAAAAAAAAAAAAACAGCCCACTTTCCATAGGTGCTCCTTGTCACTTTATGTTGCATATATATACAAATTCAATGATGGTTGTGATTTTCCTTTAATTAATTTGTAGTGTTCAGTGATCTAAGGACAGGGATCTTTGTTGACAGACTGTCCACCCATGGGAAGTTATTCTGCGAGTAATACAGTGCAACAGCTCTCAGTTTGGACCCAGACACCAGCCCACAGATCCGCTGATAATTTGGAATCATTTTTAATAAGTCGTAATTACACAGAGGGTCTGATTGTGCTCTGCAGCCCTTGAAAATGAAATATGTTACATTGGGGCCTGATGGTAAAGGATATTGCTTGCCGTTCATACATAATTGAGCGATCTTGAATGTCAAACCAGTGGGAGAAAATGCAACAGAAGCAACAGTACACCTCACCACAAAACTACACAGCATCCTCTCCACTCTGAGCCAGCCAGCAGAGAGGAACATGTGTTATGTGGTGTACCAAAGTGCCCGAAGGAGGTGTACATTGACAGGTTTTGTATTCAAGAGTGCTTTCCCAAACTGCTGCTCTTTAAGTAACTGCTGCTTTTTTCCCTCCATGGATCTTAAATAAGAGACAGATTCCTTTTTAGGACCAAATGATGTGTTTTTACCCTCAATGGATGATTAAATTAGCTGGAAAATAGAATTTTTTGCATTTAAATTAAAAGCTTAGATGATGAGAAATGTAAATGTCTTCCTCTTCCTCCAGTGTCTTCTTCTCTGATGGAGGGTGGAGGTCTGGCAGGAGGAAGAGAGTTGTCTGCTAGCAGATAACCTGACTTTGTTAGTAAATGAAATACACAAGAGCTCGGGGATGGAAGCTTTTTATTTCCTCCTCCTCTTTATAGATAAATGACTTGCTGTCTCCTGAGCAAAGAGCCATCTTTATATTTTTGACGTTTTCGTGTTTAATGTGCTGTATATTTCATACGCAACACATCTTTATGCTCTGCCTTTTTGCATTTTCTTTTAAAGCTCAAATGCAGTTATTGATGCCCTGCCTCTGGTACATTATGCATTATTTGTTAGTAAGTACCATTTTTGCATATTGACGGTAACAAGAAAATGCATGTATGGAAATTCTAATATAAATTGACTTATATGTATAGGGCTTAGACTCTGCTCACTAAGCTCTTCTGCAAATAATATATAGTTCTCCGTGCTGCTAATCCTGAGGAGCAGTCTTAAAGACTGCCGGCTCGAAGGAGGGGGGAAAAAAAACAACATGGGCCTTTAGCTTTTAAAGACTTTTATCTTATATTACAGGAATGACAGACTGTGCCTCTTTCTAAGGCTTTTATGCTTTGTTTCAAGAGGGGGAAGAGAGATGCACGAGGAGACGAAGGGTGATATTGATAAGGATGGAAGGTGCAGAGGAGTGTACTCCAGTGTAATGCAGCTTTATGATGCCCTTTTTCATTTAGCATGAATGGTTTTTATGATTCCATTTCTTGGGTGAACAGGGATGAAAGAGGACTGAAGGGTTGAAACAGACAGAGGACACATCGGAGCCATTGAAAAACACTTTGCCGTCTTCATCTGCAACACAATAAAAACCACTTTCACTCAAAATGTCTCAACTAACCTCAATCGTTGACTGTCTAAAATAGATATTCTGGCAAAAAATGAACTTGGCTGTGAACCGAATGTGTTTGGTTCCAAACAGTTTCCCCCTCGTACAGTCTGGCTGATAATAAGCTGCTACAGCTGCTCTCAAAGTATTCACCCCTCATTAACAATTTGCACATTTTAGTTAAGCTACACAGTTATTACCTTATTATCAGATCGTATTTGTCTCAGATCTCTGGAATGCAGAAAAATCTATTTTTGTCGAAGCATCAGGTTTAACACACTGAGCTCTTATTCACACTCTAACACCATTTTTCCTTCTGAGGACTATTTCTTACTGTCACCTGATTCACGACATTTTACCGGATCTTAACAGCTTTGAAGGCGTAATGTGGACTCGTATAATATACATTTCCAATCCCTTCTTACATAAATCATCACCTTTCTGTCACCTCAGTAAATGCCAGGAAACAAAAGACGCAATCTCTGGCTGCACTATCCTGAGCTACAAAACATATATGAACCTTTATCCTTTAAAATATTTACAGTAACAGGAGAGTAGTTATTTTCATGTTTTATCCAACCATCCAGAGCTGAACACATCCCATGTACGCTGATTATTTTGGTAAGACTACCCTATGTAAGCGTTAGACAGACAAGATGTTGTCTTTGTTAGCAGGTAAGCTAAAGATATACCTTACAATGAAATTTCTGCTGATGACTCTCAGTGGAAGTAGAGGAAGTATTCAGATCTTTTAATTGAGTCAAATACCGCAGTGTGAAAATACACCATATGTAAGAATGGTGAAAAGAAGAAAGACGGCAGACATTAATAAAACTTCTTCATCTCACTGTGATGGCAGATTTATTTTAATTAATTTGAAGGTATAATATGAAACATTTCTGTTTTAAAATGTCTTAAAACAAGTACACCTATGTTATAGTCTATTTAGTGGAGTTGTGAACTGAAATAATCCCAAATGTTTCCAACAATGTTTAATGTTAGAGAAATCTTAAATTTTAATCAACGTAACAATGCGTTCAGTGGCGTCATATCCTCTTTACTCCGAGTAGGTATAACTGCAGCTGGAGCAGCCACGTGACCTGCTCTCTAGCTACATGGGTCACCCACCTTAACCTACACATCAGTCTACAGTCAGCCCCCTTAGCTCCTTGGCCTGGAAGTGTAAGTCCTGATGAAATTGCTAAGTCAGTGATTAGTTAAGTATAAAGTATTACATTAAAAGAGGGGTGGTTAAGGTTAGGATAAGAGCAATGGGAAGGCTACATCTTGTGCTAATGCTAAGTTGGTGATTAGCTAACGTTAACTATTAAGTATTACGTTAAAAGAGAGGTGGTTAAGGTTAGGATAAGGGTAAAAGGAAGGGTTACATCTTGTTACTTTGCTAATGCCAAGTTAGCGGTTAGCTAACGTTAGCTATGAAGTATTACGTTAAAAGACAGGTGGTTAAGGGTAAAAGGAAGGGTTACATCTCGTTACATATGAAGTGAATCACGTCTTAATTCATTATGGATTATTGCTGCATTTGGTCTCATTTGTTCACTACAGTGTAGCATTGTAGCAGGGTTCAGATAGCTGTCGTGTTGGTGAGTTTATCTTGTACTAGTGGTGGGCATGGTTTGTAGGGGTGTTTCGTGTACGCTACAAACGGAATGTGCCTGTAACTATACGTCTCCCTTAGTTGCTCAACTTTACTACAAAGTTTTAATGCTTCCATAAATGGGCGATGATGTTGCCAATATGCAAATGAGCTTATGACATCATCTGGTGATTTTTCCTTTTTTGCCAGCGACTTTTGGAGCTAGTGCTAGCTACTTTTATCGGAAAAGAGTCAGCAACACTGGAAACACAGTGATGGAGGTTATGACCTAATTTATTGAAATGATATTTCAATATTGATTCAGCTTGTGCTACTCTGACAAGCATATAATGCCAGCCACCGAGCTAATGTGTGTGTTAACATTACAACGTTACAAGACCATTCAGCATGCTCATAAATTTATTTTTAGTATAACTGTTTTGATCATGGGTACCAGCGCGCTCTGCCACTTGAATTAGCCACATAATGTTAGCTACAGTTGACTCATCTAATGGTAAGTTAGCAAGTTAACGTTACGTAAGTACAAAAGCGTCACACATTTACATTAAAAAAAAATTGAATTAAAAAGATTATTATCTCAGAAATCTGAGAAAAGTTGCCATTGAAAAAAAAAAATGCTTTTTTCTTTCCTTAATCAAGCATTAGGCTTCCGAATGTCAGCTAACGTTACTTGCGGCTTTTTATTTATTTATTTTATTTTAATTTTTTTTTACATTTAAATAACATTACGCAAATAAACGTTATGTGAATAAACCTTAAATTCATTTCCTCGTCCGTGAATATGATCTGATCTGAAGATCACCAATGATGGTTGTTTAATAATTAAGACGACATACTATTATTGACCTCTAGGCCTATAAGTTCAAGGAAATTACTACTTACTACTTACTTACAGAGGTCAATAATATGGACACAAGTTAGTTGGTAACATGAAGATGTTTGCAGTGTTTGCAGAAGTTGAGTAGCACACTATGAAGTAGCAAAAAATGGAAATAGTCAAGTAAAGTACCTCAAAATTGTATGTAAGTACAGCACTTGAGGAAATTTTACTGAGTTACTTTACACCACTGCTGATTCTGAGAAAAACTGAATTTGTATTTGTCATGCAAGTCTTTAGGAGCAGGTATATCCATCTAAGGAGAGCAGGCTTCTCTTTCCATACAATCCTCTCTCTTCTGTCTGTTTTTTTTGTCTTTTCTCACTCAGATCATTTGCAGTCCAAAACTTTTTTTTTCCTCAGCTAACTGTGGACACACAGATCTGCAGTGTGCTGGAGTTTCCTTTTCCTCTACACATGTTTGCCAGTACTTTGTGTTCGCTCTATGGAGATAGGTTTAAAAAAAAAAAAAAAAAAGGACAGGACATGAAGTTTTTACAGGCTGCCCTATTGTAGCAGGTCATGTTTCTGATGCTTTTATCTATCTCATGTACTTCAACAGGCTGATTTCTGCCATGGATATAAATTAGATCACATACAGCTTTATAAATCAGGACCTTTCTCTTTAAGCTTAAGTAATATTACATCACACGGACACATACATGATGTGGCTCAAGAGAAGGTCTTCTACACTGATTGATACGCACTTATATCCTTATCCACTGAGTTGAGAACAGCAGATAGGTTTCTAAATAGGTAAATGAGGAAACTGTAATATTGTAGATGTACTTAGCATCTGATAAACTCATATAACTGTGGCTGTGAGCGGACCTTGACGCTGAAACAGAGACCTGAAAAGGTTTGTAAAACATATTAGAGGAATGCTTTGGATGGACGACTTCCTTGATCCTTACTTACTCATCTCCGCTCTGTGATCCCAATACCGATACTAGCGTTTAAAGCATCCACTTCCCGGGAACAGGGCATCATTTTTCTGTGTCTCAATAAGGTTTCGTGGTTTTATCCTCTGTGTGTAAGGCACATAAAGGCTTTATAAGGGTGCTTACAGACAAACTGGAGCAGAATCAGGCTTTTTGAATCTGTTTAAATGATTTTAAAGGCGGGGCAGGAGGCTATGATTCTCTGATTTATTGCTTCCCCCCTCTTAGTTCAGATTGATGTTTTGCTTTTCCATGCCTTCCTGCTTTTATGGCATCATCTTGTGTCCAGAGATGTGGCTCCTCCAATAAAGAGCCTTTTAACTTTGCTCACATTTCTATAAAAAACAAAAGGAGGAGAAACTGTTTTAAAAACTCGTGGAAATTAATTATATTTTTAACAGTATCCACACACGTGTGCACAAGGCATGTGTGATATGAATGAGAAACTTTCCCGTGCTCTGGGTGACACAATACAATATAAAAAGAAAAGACATTGATATTTTATTACTGGCAGTATATTTATAATTCTCCTTGAGGCTTTCAGCAAGGGACAGCCAATCACATGATATTTTATGCTGCTGTATTAAGACTCATGCAACAAGAAAATCCTCTGAACCACAGCGTCCTCATGTCATAAGTGTCACATTGGGCTGTTGTCTAAACAAAGACATGGCCTGGAAACAAGAAGGAGTTAGGGGGACAGGTTAGGCACAACGAGAGACATCCATTTTAATTAAATGTTACACAGTCCCACTCCCAGGCCTTAATACAAGTAGGCTTACTGCAAAGATCTCATTTAGGACAAACAAGATGACTGCATCTTTCTCTAACTATCACCCACAGCTGAGGAGCGCCCCGTGATACAGGGCTGTAAAATGACTGATGTTTGTAAAAAGCGACATTTCTGCCTAGTAAGCACTTCTACAGGGACGCTCCTGAGTTTTTATGTGCGGGTTCATAAACTCCCAGACTAATGCACCCTGACACACTGTTTTGATATCATTACAGCATTATACTCATCCTTTTTTGAGTGAAAAAACGTGAGTACTTAGAAAGTCGAAATTCATAAATAAATTTATGTCAAACTGCACTTAATATTGATTTTGTTAGTGTACAGATTCAATAATAAGGTACCGAGTGCATGAATATTTAAATATAATCTTCATTTCTGCATCTCCTAATGGCCTTTTCTCCTCTACACTCAATTTAAACACAATTTGGAAACTATAATGTATTGAAAATGACTGGAATTCTGCAATAAATCATAGCTGGGATACTGCCGGCCTTTTATAAGATAGTGCAATATTAGTCTCCGGGGGGATCCGCACAATTAGATTTCTGTTTTTTAAACTTAGCAATTATCATCATCCCAACTATCGTTTCACCAGAAAGTGTTTGTCTTCCCCCTTTTCCAATTTCCATGCAGAAATGGAGGAGAGCCTAAATGGACTGCAGGCTAACCAGAGACGTCAAAGGTCAAATTACAGGCAGTGAAGTACAGCCTCAGCACACCACAGAGCATGCAAATGATTCCCCACAATGTTACTTTGTTTTCACTGTTTGCTGGAAACTCAGCAACCTGCATAAAGTCAGTTATTGTTAACAGCTAATGGATAAAAGTAAAAGAAGAAGAGTGATGCGTCGTTCAAGGCAGCAGTCCAAGCTAGCGTAAATGAATGAACAAAACCCTCTAATAGGCATGTGGAGCCACAGCGTGCGATCCATATGATGGCTATCAATAATTCATTCTTGGCTTTGGCCTTTTGGGAGACATTAAGGTAATATGAAGAGCAGTCAGGCCAAATGGTTTGCAAATCCTTTTTAAGCAGCATACACGGTATCATTTACCTGATTTCTGCACAAGTAGCAACATTATAGTGAGTCTAACTGTTTTAGATAAGCACAATCAAAGACACTTATGTTCCGTTTTATTTGAGAGGTTGGCGGCAGGATAGCAATATCAAAACAATTCCATTTTGCTCATATTGCTTACTTCTTTTTTATTGGTGTAATGTGATAAAACATAAAAGGTGTCATTAAAAATAACAGAGAGGGAATGAAAACATGAAAAGTATTTGCAGCAGCGCACACAGAATTGAAAAGAGTAAGGCAGTGTTTGTAATACATATGGGGGAGGACACATCCTCCCGCCCTCAATATTCAAATATGTTTAAAATATGTTTACACACACACACACACACCCATGCCCCAAAGATATTGACAAAAATATATTTTAAAAAATGTAATGCCACAACAGACAACCACATGTGCTGTCTGAAATAATCAAAAGCAAGTGTAATCATTATTCTGAGTAAGATTATTATTAGTAGTGGTTCTAGTATTAGGGTGTACTGCAGTTCTACATGTGGTTTGTCCAAGTGGTGTTGCCGTACCCTTGCAAAAGCTGTTGCTCGACTGCTGTGGGTGGGTACTGCCAAACGCTGTGCTGTCTTTCTACTTCATTACTTTTAAATGTGTTAAAAAGTAGAAAACTAGAGTGTAATATTTGTGTTACAATAAGCGTCACTTATGTTGCCCTGCATGTGTACTTTATGTGAACAGTAGTAACTTTCATTTATTGCATATTTGTATAGTTTACTTGTTTATGATGAAAAAATAATTAATTAGGAGATTAATTTTCAGAATTTTAATTTCTTTATGGGGGCACCACCAAACATTAGCAGATTTGGCTCCCCCAATGGTGGCTCTATTGTTATGGCCTTGCAATAGCGTATGAAGAAAATCATATGGAGCAGTTCTGTATTGAAGTCATATATAACCCGTTTAGAGACAAAGCGCGGCTCATATGGGCTTCACACTCTGCCATATTGACAGCTGCTAATAGTTTGTTGTTGGAACTTCCTCTGTAAGCATCATCGCCCCGGCCCATGTGGTTCTGGTTCCTAAATCACACTTTGTTGTCTTTACTTGCCCTCAGAAAAAGCACCGCTTCAGCATTAATAATTGGCTTTTCAGAGACATTTTGATTTGTCCCCGCGCATTTGGGAGGCCATATGGATGCGATTTGTTTTGGAGAAACAGGCTTCCATTCACACACAAACACACTCACACAAACGGTCAATTGATCTCACATGACTAAAGCTAACTGAGGTTTAGCAGACTTAATCGTCAGCCTGAAAATGGTTTTCGACGCAGGATGTGAGTCTGCGACGCATGAGGAAGATCCCACCTTGTTTTCCCTGCATGTCGACGGAGTGTATATACAGTGTGGACTTAAAGCAGTTTGACTCCTCAGCTCAGTGATTAGTCCACACACACCATATTATGTAAAGGTGGCCCAGCACTGGCGGCTAATGGCCTCCCTGTCTCTATAAGTTATGGATGTAGCCTTTTGTGCTGCAGGGTCGCACATAAAGGCCCCTCTTTTTAATTCACAGTCACCCATGGTCAGGCTAAATGGCTGACAGTGGAATTGGAGGCCCACGTTTATTCCGGTACACACACACTTTGTTTCAAAAAATGGCTATTGACATTGACAAAGGAGCTTGAGCTGCTGTTTCTGCTGTGTTTCTACAAGGTTAAATATCTGACTGAATGTAGTAGCTTTTGCTTGTGTGTGAAAAATGTCTCCCTTTGAGAGATTAATAGAGAACATTTCCTGAAAATGTATTTCAGAATACGTAACAAAGAGCACATCTAAAGGTACAACTGATGATGTAGTACTCGCTTGTAAGAAACTGACAGTTAAAGTACTTTTCACAGCACTACCAGTATTTAAGCCTGTATTTCTCTGTTATTTATGTTTTCATTTGCGTTCACCCGTTGAAATTAAAGACTGTACATTAAACTTTATGATTGCTTGTGTAAATTACAGGGAGATTGAAAAGATATCTTCAGGAAATACACTAAGAGTTTGTGCCGGTTGCAGAAAAAAAGGAGACATTTTTTATAGCTTTCACACACAAAAACATGCTAATAAAGCAGCAGAATCTGCGCAGTTTAACATAAATGTGCCATGCAGTGTGGTACTACACGTACACCTGGCAACCGTTGTTAGTAATATCTCTAATTCAGGCTTCATAACATAAAAGCCATAAAAGCTCGGCCTGGCAGCCTTTCATGTTAATTGTGTCTGTGCCTTAAACAAAGCTTGTTTTTGCAGCCTAACACTGATTACAAAATGTTGCAGAATCCTGATCTGTGCATTTCTGAGCAGCACTTCATTTTTTTTTCCTTGAGTAGATTATTAAAAATTGATCATTCTTTGTAATAGCTTCATTTCTGTCGGTTTTCATATTTTAATCCTGTTTTAAGGAAAACATGATGCATTAATCAAATATGACAGAACATACTCTTAATGTAATCATGCAGGGGAATATGAATTGCAAATGCCTCACCACCACCCCCTCCCCTCCTCCGCCACCACCCCAAATGTACTTCCATTAATGTTACAAAATAAAATAATCATGACCATTTTAAATAGAAATCAACTACATGGAATGCAACGGAATATTTTAGATTTGGGTTTGTGTGAAAAGGCAAAATGCAGAGGCTTTACATCAAAAGCCGGCGGCATAATGCTGTGAACAAGCACTGGTGCCTTGGGACGGCGACTCAAGACAAATGCGAGACGACGCACGCTTCGCCAGGCCCCATTTCCTCACTGATCGAGATGGAACACAAGTTTTCTGTGTCAAGAACAAAGATTCTTCTTAGCCCGGATGATTCCTGACTAATGGTACATCATCACTTCCTTCACTGTCCTTGTTGACTGGATTGACAGGTTGAGCCCCAGAGTGCACTGCAGAGATTACACGTCTTTCCACTCTTAATGGATGTTTAAGAAATTTAAGATAAAGACATATAAAAAAAAAGAAAGAATGAAAAGCCCTTAACAACTGCAAAAACAACTGGTGCCTTTGAGTTCCTGAGAGCTGGAAATTAGTGCACTGATGACATCCTGCAATTAATGTAATACATTATGAACGACCAGGCGCCACTATAGATTGCATTTATGGACAAAAATATCTCATCAGCATTTAGAAGTTTTCCTTAAAGAGAGTGGGACAGAGCATTCCAGAGACATTCGCTTGAAATGGAGAGGCACCTTTCAAAACAAGTCAATATTCAGCACAGAAGAAAGAGGTCCTAATTAGATTCATTTGCCTCTTGGATCAATGTTTTCCTAGGGATGTGAGTTATAAAGTCAGAGTGGAGCATAAATAATCAAAAACAAATAAAGATGTGTGTTTGGAGAAATATGGCTGATAGTGCTCATAAAATCTCAGCCCAGCATGCAAAAGCAGAATGAATATTTAAAGATGGGAAGGAAAGAAAATAGCTCAGGTGAAAAAAAAAAAAAGTCAGTTTCTAAAAAGGTCTGACCTTGGCCGGCAGAGTGGAGGAATCCTTTAGAGGGTACCTTGGCCATACTTAGTGAAAAGTAGATAATTTGTTAATGTCACGCACTTGTTGGAAATGGCAGATAAATGGATTTCAGCCATTATTTTCCAGCCTAAGTGAAGTGAAGGAGGAAACGTTGCGGAGAGGACAAACCCAGTTATGACTGATAAGTGTCTAAAAGCTAATGAAGGCTGGCTAGGCCAAGGTCAATGGCTGCTAGTGAGATGCTATGTGCTGCTCCGTTGTCCTGCCGCTTAAATATAGAGGAAATATACATTGAGCTTTTAACACCTTGAAACATAGGAGAGACTGGTATATGAAATATGGGCATGTAATGGCTTTTTAATGACGGCCTCCCAGCCCACTATTCTGGCCTGAGATTGGAAATCGGAGGTGAACCTTGATATCACTACGCTAAGTGCTTGTAATGCACCGTAACTTCTGGCCATCCTGTTGAGTGAGACAGTTCAGGCCAGGAGATAAATGCCCCTGTACTGGACAGGGCCTCTGTTGGCAAGAGGACACTGCACTCCCTGTGATCCCAGCCAGAGTTACTCTGCAGTTCAGAACACTGACGGCCCAGTGAGCGCTGATGTGTTGATTTGTGGGTCAAAAGATGGCCAGACGTCCTGATTAAACAGGACTGTATTTGTTTGAAAAGTAAATCTTTTTATGCGTCTGCAGTTGGGTTCTGCCTCACACTGAAATATAGTGAATGCTGTTGACACAATGGTTATATGTCATCCACAGAGACTGTATAAATATAATGAAATAAGCCACTATGACATCAGCCATTGGTTTATGGACTCTTGTTTTGTGACCTTAAGTTTAGTATTTTGGCCGTCACCATCTTGGATTTTTGGAGCCAGAAGGGACCATATGTGGACCAATCTAAACAGGTAAGTTATATATAAAATTTCACCCTCCACACATGAATGGATAAAATTCGCAATAGAAACCAAAAACTGTTTTTGTACCAGCCAGCTTCAAGTGGCCATTCAAGGAACTGCAGTTTTTGGCACCACATTTTTCAGCCCCCGAGGTTGCTGCTTGATGTAACCTTTAGGAAAAACAAAAACAAAATAAAGATTAAAAAAAAACAAAAAAAACAACGACTTTTGCACTTTTCAAATCATTAAATCCATCTCAACTGGGAAAACCAATAGACTGTATGCAAATAATGAAAGTAGCCACCATGATCCACCAGTTTATGGACTCTTGTTTCAAAGCCTTAAGTTTGGCATTTTGGTCATCACCATCTCGGATTTTTAGAGCCAGAAGGGACCATATTAGAATGAATCTAAACCGGTAAGTTACATAAAAATCCACCCTCCATACAGTTGTCATAAATGGATAAAATTAGCAATAGAAACCAAAACTGTTTTTGTACCAGCCAGCTTCAAGTGGCCATTCAAGGAACTGGACGTATTTACCGTAATGTAAACTGTTGGTTTGTGGACTACTGTTTTAAATCTTTGAGTTTGCCATATTGACCTTTGTCACCTTGATTTTTTGGAGCCAGAGGTGACCATATTTGCTGTAGAGGAGTGGAGGGTGGATCTGTAGTGACGCCTCGCAGCCAGCCCGTCACTCAAGTGGACCCGCCCGTGAATATGCGTACCTTTAAGCCTTAATAAAATTTAAACAGGTGAGTTTTAAAAACATTCATCCCATGCACAGTTTTCATGAATGTTGAAATGAGCAATAGAGACCAAAACTGTTATTTGTACCAGGCTGTAAACATGTTTATGGGGGGGGGGGGGGGGTCTATGGGGACTGACTGGCTTCTGGAGCCAGCCTCAAGTGGCTGTTCAAAGAACTGCAGTTTTTGGCACTTCACCGTTGGCTTCATTTTTCAGCCCTGGAGGTTGGCGCCTAACTAAGTCAAAAACACATGAGGAGAGAGACTAACATTTTATATTGTTTGGTGCTGATTTAAAGATCCACTGTAGACATGTGAATGTCCTCTCCTTCAATAAAACATTTGTTCCAGTTTGTCCACAAAAAAGTTCAATAAACACTTACATGCTCTGCTATTCCTTCTCCGTCACTAACAAAATGATAACCCATAAATCACCGCATATGTGTTGTTTTAAACGTTTATGTGCTGGCTTTTTCCACTGCAGTTGTGTAATTTGTGTCATTGGTTGGTTAGTCAGGAACTTTATTGTGCAAGAATGAGCAAAATTGTCTTTGGCTTCAACACACAGCATTAAAAAACAACACGATAAATGAAGACAGACATTCAAATGTACTATAAACAAACAACAGAATTTTAGAAGACATGGACACGGTATTAAAAATATGGAATGGTTAAATAATAATGATGCATGGTTTAGATCATGTTCATGCTACTTGTGAAGTTATAAAATCACACATGCGTATCTCACACTTCAGCAGAGGATTGTGAACGCAGAAACACTACAGTCTGCTCAGTGAAAGCCAAACATCCAATGGTAAAATAACAATATGATTAAAGAAGAAAAATTACCCATTTAAGAGCAGAATGGGCCTTTAATGTTCATCACTACTTAAGAAACCACTGGGTTTTTTTTGCCCTTTGAGCGGGTCTTCTTTCACAGAATTATCAAGAGGCAGAGAGAGTGCTGGTTGCTTTAAATGCTGCTACAGTTTGGGTATAAGCTGACCCTTGGCTGGACTCTCAATTTTGTCTCCCATAATCCAATCAGATGAGTGAATAATTACAAAATAATAACACCGGTGCAACATCATCTTGGCTCCATCCAGTAGAGTGGCTTCCCTTCCGCCACTTGTGTGCTTAATGTCCTCTAAAGACCCATATTACACCCCAATTAGATGGCACTCTTGTTTCCTTACATCAAGGGCTTGACTCTACTGGCTTGTCACCCTCCCCTGGCCTAATCAATTTCATTACTCCAGTTACAGCCCCAGCCCCGGGAAAGCTGTGCCCTTAAACTTCAGCTCCTGCTTCAATCGATCAATAGCCCGCGTCCCTGCCAAGGTTCCATTTAAAGTTCATTTATTTCAAGCCATCATATAAAACAAGACAGAGCATCGATGCAGCCCCACTTTGTTTTATTTGACTGAGGATTTCCACCATGACACTCAAATCCACTCCGGTTTACTCCCAAAGCTGTTCTGGGAACAGGCACCAGGTAGGATCACAATACGAGGGTGCTTATTTACTTCCTGTTTTCCAGCCCTGTGCTGTGAGTCACATGTGCACTTCTGCTCTCTGTGTTTACTGTTATGAACACAAAAGATGATTTATTTCCCTTAAATGACGTGAGCCTCATTACGGTATTCCAAAGCTACAGCCTGAACATAAATTAACAGTTTTCTATATGCAAAACAGACCATGTCACGCGTGTTCAAAACTCGTGTTTTTCCCCCCTGTTGGAGCAAAAACAATTTGAAGCTACCTTTTGCCTCGGGATACAAACACTGAGCAACATGAACAAACTCAGTGTAAGTGAGTTTCTGTGAATAATCACACATGTACAATTTCACCTTCCGCACGGCTCCTTCTTCACAGTTTTCCATGGATCCCGCAAGTGTAACTTCCTATATTATCACCAGTTAATTAATTTCAATGATTAATGATATATAGCTGGGTCTGTCTCCTCCATTACATATTTTATTTGTGAAGTCTATAGAGATGCCAAGCTTTGGTGCGCAATTATATACAGAATTAAGATCCTTAAATATTCATAAGGGTTATATAGAAGATGATCATGATTGTGAAAGCCTGCATCTTCAGCCCTTCATTAACCAGACAACTTCATTATCATTCACAGCTTGACAAATCAGTGGCATGGTTTTGGAAATCTAATGAAGATAATTTGCTTTGGATATTGTGAATGAGGTCCCAATTTACATGAAAGTGGCCCCCAACATTGATTGAAGTGGTGTGTTTTACTTATTTTGCTGCTCGGAACGTGCTACTGTATTTCACAGCTTACAGTACAGAAAGATTATTGCGGCTGAAAGAGTATTTGTTTGGCGCAGAAATTAACTTGGGACTTCAAAGGAACAATTTCAAACAAACAAATTAGGATCTCAAGTTGCATGACAGGTGTCAGGAGAAAACTGGAGTGACTCTTCAGAGTTTGTTGATTTGGTGAGTCAAAGCTGACGGGTCGACCTGGCACCGCAGCCAGACTCCTCAGACGTCCAGTCACTGCCACATGAGAGTGACTTCACAACCTGTCAGAGGAAATTTTCACCCAGCGTTTTTTTCACCTTAACCTTCCGAAGCCACAGCTGTCATAAACAGTCTATTCTCATGACATTTATGAATTAATAATTTCACATTATATTTTGATCGAAGTGGACAAAACTGGCCACAAGTGGAAGATCAAACCTTTTATGGACAGTTAAATCACACCTATTATCCCTCTCTTTTTTATTAAAATCAGGTTGGCATTACTGTATAATCTTGTATTGCACAAAGAAAAAATGCTTATTAATTCACATATATTATAAATATTGTTTGACCAAAAAGAAAAGGATCAAAACGGCCAAAAAAGAAATGAATGAGAATCTACAGAATACATTTTCCAGGCATAGACGGTAATGAAAAGCAAAACCGTATAAACACCTTAATTGTCAATGATGTGTGCACACAGCCTTTAATATAACCTTGGGCCCCTTAAAATATAATATGTAACATTTCTGCATTAAAAATTACCAGACCTATGTTACATATTTTGCTTAGTTTGTTCAAACACAGAGAAATCTGTAATTTTATTCAAGGTAACAATGCGTTACACCCACTAGTTACGCTTACCTTGCACGGCAGCTGGATTCTTGTGATATACTGAGATCATATGAGAGTTGAGGGATCACGAGATCATACCAAAATACATCTTGTCACACTTCAAGTAATGTGTTTGTGTTTTTAAGCCCCCATGAACAGCGCCAGGCTTTGAGGCCAATTTAACGTAGTGGCCAAACCATGGAAGTACAACTTCCAGGACCACTGGGGCCAAGAAGACTTTTTCCACAGACCAACATCGGGAAAGAGACATCTGTAAATCAGCAAGTAAATTTTCTTTTTTGAGGTACATTAACCTCCAAGTATAAACACTTAAATAGCCATTATTAAAATAATTAGGACCTAAAAAGTATAAATTTCCCTAATAGCTGAATCTAGAGTTATGAACTGTCATTCATGTGAGCGAGCCCGAGGCTGAGCTGTTAGTAGGTGCGTCAAAAGGAAATGTTAGGTTGCTTGCTGTATAGGCCCCATGAAGTGGAAGATCCAGGTAATTTTATACCTGGAAGTCATATGCCACTGAGCAACTTTTATGGAGCTGAATGGGATCCTACCTCCTACGCTATATATCCAGTTCTCTCTATACATCAATGGTCCTAACCACCAGTGGTTACAATTTAAAGCTACAAGAAGCTACTTTATGGGTGCTTTCACAACTGCCCTGTTTGGTTCGGTTCAATCGAAGTCAAGTTCGTTTGTGGTTCGTTTAGACAGGTGTGAACACAGCAATCGCACTCAGGTGTGCACCAAAACAACCGGGCCGAGACCTTCTTGAAGAGGTGGTCCTGGTCTGGTTACAAATGAATTCTGGTGCAGTTCGTTTGTGGTGAGAACGCGTTCCGACCTCGATCCGAACCAACTGCAGTCACATTACGCATTGTTTGGGTTAAACAGTTACAGTCCTGGTGGATTATTAATGTGCGCCTCCTCCTGTACTGCCTTAATATGCACATTATACATCCAGTGCATCAAAACATTGTTTTCTAGTTGGAGCCGCGCCTCATTTTCAAACTGTATGGTTTGACTAAAATGAACAATGACAGCAATATAGTCCACGATGACCAGCGCTAAAATCAACCTGCGTAGTTGTCCCTCCATTGTGACATTAGAAAGTGTCACATTTATCTTGCAAGTGTACTCTTCTTCAACGTTTTGTTTACTTCTTGGATTTTTCCCACATGGAAATTCTGACCAATCAAGAGCAGCTTTCTCACACAAGGCATTTGATCTGGTCTGCTTGTAAATGCTGCCGTGAGAACATGAACTAACTCTAGGCAATTATGCAACTTTGTAACAAAATTTGTCCCTGATTTGGACCAAAGCAAGACAACTCTAGGTCTGAAAGCACCCTGAGTGTTTGTGATGACACAGAGAGTCTAGGTAGACAGTGATAGACAGATGGTTCATCCAATCACCTGCCAAGTATTTTTAAAAGCCTGCCCTTTGCCAAACAGTTTCCAGTGAGGACTTCAAAGACTGTGTGCAACAAACCATCTGAAGTGCCAGGTTAGAGACATGGGAAACCAAGCCCCCAGGAACAGCACTGGGCTTCAAAGCAAATTTGCCCTAGTGGCCAAACCATGGAATTACAACTCTCAGGTTCATCTCTTTATGCCACTGGGCCCAAAAAGACTTTTCCCCAAAGACTTACGTTGTAAAAGAAATGTCTGTTAATCACTGGATGAATTTTTTTAGTGTTACAACCCAAAAGCAGAGTCACAGGATTAAATCATTTTTATCCTCATTAAAGTAAAACCAGAAGTTAGCTACTCGGCCTCTGTAAGTCTCTAGTGTGTTCACTCTATGGGCCCCACAGTGCGGAGGATCCGAGTAATTTTATAATCAAGAAATCAAGGTTTTTTGGCTTCATGTGCCACTTTCAAATAAAGATGAAAGCAAGATGAAAAAAAACATCCAGCAGCAACAGCCGGAAGCAGAGCGCAGGGAGCATGGAGGTTTTATTATTTTATAATTTTATAATTACAAGTATTGTAAAACAACATAAGATAGACATCTGAAACATTGTTAAACATTCGTACGGTAAGATGGGTAAGAAGAGTATATGGTATCCGACATGAATAACATTTTTTGCAGAGCGGCATTTTTAGTAGCAACTTTAATTAGCAAGTTTGTTGGGTCCATAAAATAGCCAGGACCCGGGGCGTGTCTCAGGACTCTCTCCTCTCGGACATGCACCAGGTCAGCTCTGCAATATATCAGGCAAAAACAGGTCGGTTATTTCAATTTTTAAAAATCATCAGGTCCAGTCGGATCCCAGATGCATTTCCCTGATTCATTCGTATTCGGGTGTGTCATCTTGGACTTGTGAAAACCTCTAGAGGAAAATTAGTGAGCCACTTGACTGTTCACTATTGTTGTATTAATGTTCACGTAACGTTAGCTAGCATTGGTTGCAGCTATTTCATTAGATGTTAATGAACGTGAATAAATGTAATTTGAATAAAACTTTAATACATAACCTCCTCTGTGAATATGATTCCTGAGTCAGGTCAGTGTGGTTGTTTAACAATGAGAGCGACAACTCCATCACTCCACGCTACTTCACACCATAGTCCATCTTTTGTCATCGTTTTGACTGAGAGTCTTCCTAAATTATGCACTGTGTGTTTAAATCTCTGAAGCAAATGTCTAAGCTTTCCCTTTATTTATAAGATTATGTAAAAACCCTTAAATTATGTTCTTAAAACTCTTAATCATTAATGTTAGAGCAGGCTAGGGAGCAACATTAAGGGCTTTACTTGGGTTTCATGATGGTCTTTTTTTTCTTAAAAGTGCTTATTTCATGCACATTTTACCGTCATCTTAATATAAAATGTTATTAAATAAGTATTAAATTAAAGGGCACTGTGTGAAAAATTGCTGAAATGACCTCAGACTCCATGGGATTTTAATAACAACTCAGTCAGTTTTAAGAGCAATGTTTCATGTTGACCTGAGTGGCACTGACTGAGTTACACTGTGGTCTTTCAGAGCGCCACTTTGATGGAGCAGGCTTGATTCAGTAGCACATTTGGGTTTAAACCAAAAAAAAAAAAAAAAAAAAAAAGCCTCTTTTGGTGCAATGAGCATGTCAGCTTTGCCACACATGGCAAACCCTACTGCAGTAGGGCTTGGCAGGGAGAGGCCCGTCTCTGGGAGTGATTTCTTCCAAAGCTGGCCCAAATGAAAGCATCTTGTTTTAATCAGGGATTCTGGCTGCGATAGCTGCAGTGGGAGCTGTGAGGACTTGGCAGTCGGTTGCAATGCAGACTGTGGCACTCGTACAAAATACACAAATATTTCCACAGTAATTATGTGTCAAGTTAAACAAGCAATTGAGGGCTCGGGCTGAATGTGTTGGGAGGGAGTACTAAGCGAAAGAGCACGGTGTGTTACTTGGATGCTGGGGATTGAGTGAGACCCCCAACAAGACAAATTAGGCCATCAGACTTTGATAGGCTTTAGGATATTTTTTTGGCTCCGGCAAATGCAACAGACCGCATTGTAATTTTGAATACTCAGTGGATTGAGCAATATCATGTGGTGTTGCCACGTCTCGTTCCAGTGGAGGAAGGTGCTCTCAGTTCACAAGATAGAGTTCAAAGACTGGGTGGATGGCCAAGGGGACTAAGTAATTGTGAGATCAGTGACTTGTGCTTTTTTGTGGTTCCTGGTTTATATAGGCACATTTGTAAATCTACATTGGCACCAGTGCTTGAACATGAAATATGATCGCTGTCTGACTCCATGGTTCAACTAAAGCTGCTGGAAAGGATGGAATGACTTTAAAATTGATGTGTTTTCTTTGCAGACTTTTTGTATCGGCTCAAATACGTGTAGAAAATAGTTGCACCCCTGTCACGGCTGCACAGTCCTTTTATTGCAATAACAGAAAATGCTTTCAAAGGAATACCTAATCCACCAAATGATCATTTGTATACCAATTACCCATCCCATGTTGCGTTAAATTCTGTAAAAAAAAAAACATTGTTTTTTCTTGGATGCCTCCACAGTGGACAGGAATCTAAACCTGAGAAAACACTAGACAATTTGAAGTAAAGCAGCGGTAAAAGTAGCAGAAGCAAAGTTGCTATTTAAAACAATGCGCTTGCCTTGGCCTTTTTTTGCACAGGTGTGAGACTTTTGATGCAGTAAGGTTTAAGCAAAAATGCATGTGTTTGGAAGTACTGAGCATACAACTGGATAAATTAGACTTGGATTACACTGCACGAGTTGTGTGAGAGTTTGTAAACAGGTGTTTTGATTCAGTTTTGCTGTTGTTTAATGCAGACCCCATTTACCACAATTCATCAATAATTTTCCCAGTTCTTGGATTCTTCGTTCATAGTGAAGGCACGCAAGAAAAACAATTTTTTTTCCATGGATTCAACAAAATGCAGGGTAAGTAGCTGATATACAAATGATCATGTTGTGGGTGCAGTATTCCTTTAATGTGCAGCTGGATCCAATGTGCTTCAAATGTGACATTATAGACCATCATGGGATACATATTGTTTTTAAAAGAAGCTTTGAAAAATGTTTGGAAATATCTAAAATCCACCTCAGTACACGTGCAAAGAGAAATTTCACAGACTGGATTCTGGTAAGTAAAAGAATTTCACATTTTGGCTGTTTAACCGTAAGTCTACAGGGAATTATATAACTCTCCTGAGAAGAAGAAAAAATAGTGTTTATTTGAATAAATGAATAAACTTTCATGGTGTTATTAAAATTTCTGGATCTCAAGTTGCTTTACCCAGAGCCTAAATTGAAAACAGCAAATTTCACTACAATCTTCTTCCACATTTTTGATGTTCTCCAAATTGACAAACAAACATCGAGCCATAGCTGTTATCATCACTGTAGGTGCAACTGTCTTTGATGACGTACAACATACCAGATTTGAATCTGTCGAGGGAAAACTAAATATATATACTATGTCAGCTAAAAAGTCATCTCACCTGACTGAGAGAGTCTTTCGCAGCCACTCTGTCGCACTACCTTCCCTGTGACCTTCCGACATGAAGGAACTCTCCACACGCTGAGTATCACAGCACCTGATTTAAAGCTGGCTGATCTGAACAGGAAACCAAACACTTGCCATTCAGCAAAAAGAAAATCCCCCTCTTCACAGACAGACTCACGCCAGTGCCATTCAAAACAGGCTTACAGGGTATCAGGAGGCATCGCAGAGATTTCTCCTAATTGTCTTAAGAGCATGATGTGGAAAAAGTGTTCACATTAGGACAGCGACTAATCGTGTTGTCATTATCCATTCGTCTGTGAAAGAAGTAGTAGGGAAAAGTGATCAAAATTTACAACAGGTTATGTCTTCAGATTGCTCAAAATCCCTCAAAGATATTCACTTTGCAATAATATTAACCAAGAAAAAAGATTTTGATTAATTCTCAGTGGGCCAGTTAATAGATTACTGGACTAGTAACAGTCTTTATTTACAGAAGCAAATCATTAATATCCCAGTTGGAGAAAACACTAGGAAAAGTAGGAAAGTTGTTCATTAAACTGGAAAAGAAATCTGATTTGCAGTTGGCAGATCAGCCCAGACATCTTACTCTACCTGGTAACTCCTCTTTTCTTACTTTGAGTGACTAACAGTTGCTTTTCAGTGATTAAGACTACTTATATTTTTGTATTAAGGTACTTCGTACTGCAACTCCCTGAGCTTGGTGCTTATGAGATGACTGAATGCATGTTGTTTAGAGCGTTGTGTATGTGATGTAAAGCTGTCAGAGCTATTTTATTTGTATTCTGTATTCATCTTATAACTGTTACTGCTGTAATTAATGTTTATTTTTTGTTATTATGTATTTATTTTTCTTTCTTTTTTTAATTAATTTTCTTATTTTGCATTGGCAGTGGGTAAGGGTTGGGTGGGAGGGGACTGACGGAAAATACCAAAATACGGCGGTACAGTTTCCATTTGCATTGTATTTGCATATTTCAGTACACCTAACACCTTCTTCCAATGAAATATTACTAAAAAATAAAGGAGGAAGTCAACAGTCAAACATGAAACATGTAAAATTATAGGCCTACCTCATGTTTTTAAGTATGGTACATGTTACTGTACCAATCAGTAAGGTAAATTCTGAATAAGAGATAATGAAAAGTGAAGATTGTATCTCTAATTTGTTTGTTTTTTATGTTTCAGGTCAGTCAGTCTTCTACAGACTGAGGAAAACATCTTTTATTAAAAATAAAATGTGTCGAAACGAAACTGTTTTTCATACTATTGTTTCTAAAAATGATCACATAAATATTCTACCTTACAGAGAGTAGAGAATGTAAATCTGCAAAGTACTTAAATGTCAGTATAAAAAGATAAATGTAGAGTAAAGACAAAAAAATTGAGTTGAAAAACACTATGAAGTATCCCGAACTGAATATACTCAAGTGAAGTGCCAGTAACTCTGCACAGTACTTATGTACAGTGCTCAAACAGCCAGCATGCAGCTCTTTTTGTTAAACAGTTCCACCAGATATCACCTTTAATAAGTATTCATAAAGACCGTCTTCCACCAACAAAACCTCAGCTTCTCAGGCCTCACTGTGCTGTGCGTCTGAGCTCCTGCACTGAGCTCCTCACAGCAGTATGACACTCTCATTACACCCAATCCAATATAAGCCCCCTCATTTCTCTCCTTACTGTATGGAACCAGCACGCAGAAGTGACACCACCTCTCTGAAAGAATATGCTCATTAGCAAAAGCAGCTAACAGTAGATCTCCCCATGTCTATTAGTGTTACATTTACCTCTGGCGTGACAGTGATTCATCACAAATATTAGCTTTGACTGGAATCCTGTCTCTGTACACTTCCATTGCTGCTGTGACAACCATTAAATCACCTGCCACAGTGCAGCCACTTTACTGATGCCGCTGTTGATGCCTGGCTGACCCGTCTAGCCCTGGCAGTACATACTTCTGTTTTGTGTCACATACAGTTCAGGGCCAGACAAGCCTTCTTTGTGACTCGTGGAATTAAATTCTTTACCATTTCCCCTGCAACTGGAAAGTGAAAATGACAAGTGAGCGCAGAGATGGATAGGGAGACGGGGAGGGTACACTAGAGATTGTTTATAATCACCACATATCATACAGCGACGTTCTTCTTTCCCACTGTGTGCCACTGTTCTCAGGTTTGAACATCGTCATTTCCTGGGGTATTTTATTTTCTTTACACCTTGAAAAACAGTGACTCTTTTAGTTTTCTCTTCTTTTTTGTGTTGCTTTCAAGAACTGGTGTGGGAATTGCGAAATAAAGTAAACAGTTGGGCTCAGATTCCATTTCTTATTTAAATGCTCACATTGTCTGCGCCAAAAACCATGATTTCCCTCCTCACTCTGCTCCACACAAAGCCCACCTTCCCAGGTGCCTGCTACAGATGGTGATAAAAGGTATTTGCTTTTTGAAGGCGTTGTCTTGGGTTTTTGTGTAAATCCATTATTTAGGATATCCTTGGTTGGATGTTTATTGTTATGAATTTTGAGAAAACTTTCCAGGTTCCTGGTGGCGTGAAGCATGAAGGAAAAGGGGTCCCTGGATGTTTCACCTGTGCAACAGTGCACATTCAAAAAGTTTTAATGAAAAGTGAGACAAGAATGAGAACAGTTTATTTGCAGCAGACCTGACGTCCTCATTCCTGCATTGCTGAGGCCCTGCAAGCTTTTCATCCTGAGCAAACACCGCAGCTGCTTATTGAGCCGACACTTTTAACCAAAGAGAGGGAGTATCTGGTTAAAACATCTGGGGTTGGGTTGGAAAATAAACTCACAGATTTGTCGGACACATTTGCACGTTGCTGACACACAGATGTAACTAGGTACTTACCGTGCCGTTTGAATTCAGAGTAGGACCTCCGTCACATCATCTGTCTTCCATATTTCCTCTTTATCTTCGCTGTTAAGATGCCAATAAAACAGAAATGCGCCTTAAATGCTTTTAAAAACAATTTAATAAACAAGAATGACATTCACGCTGCAAGGCAGATTTTTTTTTTTTGGTGAGAGCCCCTGTTAGCAGGGGCCACACAGACAGAGTGGCTGAGTCTGTTTAGTTATACAGCACATTTAAAAACAGCAGGTGTTGACCCACACTGCTTTCCAGTGGAATATAGGATCTGCCTCAATACAGGTGAACATGGTTAAAGAAATACAGGTGCATAAAAGGCAATAATATATAATGAAATACAATAAAACAAGACTAGAAGTAGAATAAAAACAACAACTAGCATGACGAGATTTAAGCTGAAGTGATAAAAAGGAGGTTAGAAAAAGTGGATTATTTAGTGGGTGAGGGACCGAATAAAAGTTTGAAGTACCATCTGTCAGAAAAATGTGTATTTCGTGGATCAATTATCAATAAAGTCAACTTTATTCCAGATACAGATGTCCATATCAGTATGAAAACAAAATAAAATAAATATGAGGACAACACAGAGAAGCCATTGCAGCTCATAAGTCATTAGAACACACACACACATTTGCTCCAGTGTTTCCAAAAACAAGAGGCATAACTGGTGTCACTTTTTCTGGGCTCAGGTAAGGCCATTTTAATAACATTTTGTGAATCAGTAAATCAACACATACATTTGTACATAAATTGACTTAGTCACAAACATATGACTTGCACCTGTCCGCCTTTGAGCTTGAGCAAAATTCAGAATGCATCATTAAATACCACCTGAAGATTTCTCATTTTTGCTTTATCATAACTGAAACACAGATGGGCTGTGTATAGTGGAGTGCAGCAGGCTCTAAAAAGGGCTATTCTAACCTCATCTGTACACATGCAAAACTTTCGTGCCTGCACATTAGCTTGTGCACTGGCGCTGCACATCATCATCATCGTCATCATCATCACATAGATCATCCCTGGTGATGTGACCCAAATATCTTACTTTGTTCATCACATTTAGCACTCAGCCTGCCATGAGGAATGAAGGAAAATTGTGCTTCTGATTCTCCTTGCCTTTTAACAATGATGTCAATACTCTGTTTAGAGGTAAACTTATTATCATACTGCACACTATAACTTGAGCGGATTCTGAGCAGTTGCTGATAATTCAACCAGTCACAGATCATCTAACCAGTCACAGATTACACTGGCTGGTACCTTTTTTAAAAGAGATGACACCTGATTCTTCACATGAAATGAAATTAAAGGGACATTTCATTAAATATTTACAGAATATTTAATGGCAAATCCGGCAAATTCGAGTAAACCGGCCTTCAGAATGATTTGAGTGTCACACTGTGAACTTATGTGACATTTCAAAGGACTCTCAAAATCATTTTGTGCAAAAACATCCAGCAGTTTGTCTGCACCTTATCCATCTGACTGTACTGCACCATGTGTGCACTATGTAAATATACTGTATATGTAGATATGTTTGGGAAATTTACACACCCTGCATTGTTTTCAAACAAACTGTATTAATGCTGCCTTAAACTGGTCTTTTAGTTTTAAAATAAGAGCAGTAACAAGTGAAGAAGTTGGTCAGGTGTTTGAGGAGCCATGCAGGGGAGCTCTGGTACTGAGATGCGCCAGTGGGAGGCGCTTTAGCCGTGCTGTATTCAAAGTGCCGGTGTGCAGGATGAAGAGGCTTTCTCCTCAAAGTGAGGAAACTTTTGTGACATGCACTTCTTTTATTCTGTACATCTTAGTAAAATATGACACTTTTAATATCGCACTATTATTACAATTGTTATTTAGGATGTAGGTGTCAGAGAGGAAAACGTCAGGACATGTTCAGGAAGATTTTGCGATATGTTAATTATTGTTTGTGTTACGCAGAAGAAAATAATCGGTAGTTTTACGCGTAATGCAACACTGTGAATTAAGTTTTTAATGGAGCAAATGTCTCCTTGTGCATGCAAGCCTGACTGTATAGAAGTGTTTGCATTAGTCTGCAGCATGACAGAGAGAAGCTGCTGCATGTTGCTTAAAATGTAAATAGTTTTAACAAAACCACATGGCCGAGCTCAAATGATTTAAGATCCACACGCCCAAATATTGTTGATCCAATTAATAGAGTCCGTGCAAGCTGGTGACGGATGGGCTGAGGGTCAAGGTGCTGTTCCTCAGATTTCAGTTCATTTGCACAAAGACAAACAGGCGCCTCGACCCACTGCGAGTCAATATCGTTAATAACAAAGGACAGGATCCTCGTGTGACAACGCCTGCAAGTTGGATATTTCTCCGGATAAACTCTGCAGAGGGAAAAGCACCCCGAGCAGAGATGCAAAGTGTATCCGGATACTGTAAAGAAAAGGGAGTATTAGCACCAAAAGGAGTCTCTCCCAGGACTCTTGTCATTTAGCTGTTTAGCTTTATCACAGGGGACCTGCTGCAAATAGCAGGGAGGGGAGAAAATAGCTGAATGCAAACGATCTGCTCTCCTCTTGTTGGGTATTAAACACTTTATAGAAAATTAAACCTTTCAGAGGTAGCAGTAAAAGACCTGGGTGCATCTGTCTTTTCTCGGATATAATAAGGCATTGGTATCCAAACAATGCTGGGATAATGCATTTAAATACAAGTCCTATTATTTTTTATTGTTATTTTGCATTTTCTCATTCCCTGCTTCGCATCTTTGGCTACCAGATGTGTCTCCACATTGAAGAATTATTTCTCCTCCCCAGAGTCAAATAAATGCAATCAATATGAGTATTGCTCTCAGGCCTTGAAATATTACATTAATGTTCCATGTGGTGACATTTTAGCCGGAATTTTCAAATACATCATGAAGGCTCAAATTAATATTTATCAGCAAGCGGCTTTTATGCTTTGCAAAACAGTATTAGCGTGAACTCCAATAATCTTGTCCTCTAAGCAGGGAAATGGTGTCTGTATGTAGGATTGAGCAGACAGGTTTGGGATATGATGAGCCTACCTGATGTCTCATTTTAGATGAAATCACAAAAAATAAAGCAAATATCTGGATTGAAACAGCAGTACCTATTCGAATGTTTACATTTCCATACCTTTATTGCTTTTCTTTTATTCCCTGGAGGAGGTGAAAGTCAGACTCATTTGACTCCAGTAAGGGGGGGCGGGGTCCAGCATTGACATTATTATTTATTCAGGTATGTTAAACAATTTGTCCTTCCTATCTTTGCTGATCAGAGCAGAAAAGGCTAAGAAATTCAGAAAAGATCGATATCTCAATATGTACTTGAACTCACCAGATAAAGGCACAGAGCCACCAAACAGGGCAAGGTGTGTTTATGCACACACATGCCTAATATTATAGCGTGTGTGGATGTGTGTGATTTTTTTTTTTTTCTTCCCACACCCACATGTGTGCGGATCCTTGGCAAAGCTTTAGGAGCTTCATCCTGTCAATCTAGAAAATTGTTATGCATCTGTGACCATAGGGAATAGCACTCTATCGTTTATAGATCTGTTTTAAATTATTCTTGTCATTGAGCCCCAAATTTATGCTACCATTGATCCGGCGAGGAAAATATGAAACGAATTGGGGTTGCTATTTGATGACCCACAGGTCAAGGAGATTTTAACATTGGTATTATTGAGCGTGGCATCTGTCGTTTTTCACCTGGGCCGCTGCCCTCTTCACTTTCCCTGCTCGCCGCTGCCATAATGAAAACAAACGGCTTTTTCTTCAGCGTGAAAGATCCAAATCTGAAGCCTGAGAGGTGACAGTTGTAGCTGCAAATTTGCAAAATGCATCCAAGAAAGAATCTCAAACACGATCTCAATCCCAGGACTCCTCGGGACCGCTTCATTTTAAACTTATTACTAAGGTGTAGTGCCACACTTTTACACTTTAGTGGGCTACAGTCAGGATAACTTGTATTAAAACATCACAAAATTCATTCATGTTGTGCAAGGTATTAACTTTTGATATTTTTATAAATATGAACCCTATATCAGTGAGAAAAAGACATGCATTTGGTGTTTTTATTTCTGATTTTGTGATATTAAGAGCAACTGTACATGGAGATGTAGAGTAGAGACTTAGTTTGACTTCAAACCTGCATGTGCATATGTTGATTCCTGCATCCACTATTCATTATTAATACAACAGATTGTTGCTGAAGTTTGCATACAGGAGTTTACATGACACAGTCCATGTAAGCATTGCATCCCATGCTATCCTTGAGCAGTCTATTTTCAGTCAGATAGCCAGACTGTGGCAGAGCATCACCGCTCTGCCTCTGAGCCCAGAGCAGAATGAGCCAGGTGTTGTGGTAACAGACTTCCCCTGTGGCCCACTGATGAAGAACATCTGGAGTGCTTCTGTTCCGCCACTTCTTTCCTGTCCCCAATATGACCAGGCGATGTAGCCTAACAGTGCGATGCATGTCGACACATGGCTCCAAGGTCCCTAGATAGGGTATGAGATGCTCCGATATTCATACCTGACAGGGCTGCCCCGTTGACACGCCGTGCACTCTTTCCATATGTGTGGCTGCCGTTAGGTGAAAGGGTGCAGAGCCCAGTTGCAGAGCTTACTACTTACTTCCTGTGACTCTTTCAGGCCTGCAGGGCGATAGACAGAAATGCTCAGAAATGTCTGACGAGATAAACTGTGACTTTTGTCACCAAACTTCAAAGACAGGTTGGAAACCTGTGTCTATAAATCTTATCAGAAGAAACTTAAAATATGTTTAGATTTAGTCAATTTTATGTCTAAAACACACATTAATATATATACAGTATGTCAGAGTGCATTTTACACAGCCACTGGTCAACTTTGTTTAATTCAGTCTCTTTTTTTTTAACACTAGCTTGACTAACACATACGTCCTGTCTGCAGTAGTCACATTCTTCAGCTGTAATTAGATTGCACCAAACAAACACTATGGTAGCTTCACTTGCTGTGCTTTTAAAAGATTGTAACCATTTTGACAACCTGCATTTACAACATGATTAATGGCTGGGAATAAAAGTCCAAAGCAAACAAAGTAATGCAATAATACAACTTTTCTTTTACAATGCTGCAGTCCAGTCTGAGTACATGGATCTTAAATCATCAGGAGAGTTCACTGGAGCCCACTGCCAGGTGAGCTTGTCATTTGAAAAGCAGATTCAGACGAACAGGAGAAAATCTCACATTTGAATTTTGTCACTTTAGAATGACTTTGAGTTAGAAAATCCAAATTATTATTTTGACGCACAGATAAAAAGCATCTTTAACGCAGGGTTTAAATTCTCAAATGTCGCCTGAAGTTATTTATATGTGTGGCAGCTATTAGCCCCTGATGTTTAGATGTGCATATGTTAAAGTCATATCCTACTTTTGTTTATGGACGATGCATCTAGAAGTGTTTTTGCCCTTGTCCTCTCCTGACAGCTGTAGCTATAAAAGAGTTAAATCTGCTGGAAGCTTGCCCTGCTGGCCAATTGAATGGCAAGCACAGTGATCCAAAACACTCTCCGCAGAAATAAAACAATATATAGAAATGTGCAATACTGGGATTTAATTTTCCCACCACCATCCATTTATATAATACATGAAATGAACCTCAAATTAATTTGCACCGAGGCTCTAAAGTAACAATGTAATCTCAGTGTTATAGCACAGTTGCAAATGGATTTCTGTCTCTTGTAATTTTATAAGAAGCACTCTAGGGGTCACCTTAAAAGATGTCGCTATTTTTTAAAAGCCAAAACTATCCCGTGGCCTGTCAGCAAAGGGAATCTCTGCAATGCAATCTGTTTTGTGGCATCGATTTGTCTGGTATTGCGCCTTGTCACATGGTTTGCCTGTTAGGTTTGCTGGTATTGGCAGAGATGACTAATATTATACCCAGATGTCTATAATAAAGTGTGGAGTATCTGCTTACTTGTGCGCAATCTGGTCCTTACAATTTCCTGACCAGTGCAGAATGACTTGAACCCTGCTAAATGTTAAAGGAACAACATTACACTACATGGCACAGCAAGAGTGACGGAGAGAGGGGCTCAGCAGAATATGATGATCCTTCTATTAGTGCCCTCCTGCTGAAGAACCTCAAACGGATTCTGCAAATTACACTGGATTGCGACCTTCACTGATGCTGCATTCATTTTATATCTGTCTGTTTTGTTAGATGGAAACATATTACTGAAGACATAAAGAAAAATGTCCATTCAAAGATTTTAAAGGCCAAATGTCTGGTCAAAAACACTCATTTACACCCTGTCTGATACACTGTGAAACACTGTAGGTATTTAGTATCTACAAAATTGGTTCCCAAACACTGAAAAGTCATAAAACTTTAACATTTCAAAAAAAGGGCACATCTGACACATGTCAAGCAGCACCTGTCATGCAAATCAGTTGCTGCAGGGCTCTGCCCCACAGCCATAATGTATTCCCTCTTATACTTCAAATCCACTCGGCAAGCATTTCCAGAACTTTTCATACGTCACATGAGCCCACCCAGATATCTCCTGGGCCATAACTCAGTACCTAAATTTAGGCAATATATTAAGACGCTCCCCTCTGGAGCCCGATGGTGACTTTTGCCTTTTTTTGGGAGCAAAGCGTGGCATTTAACAGAGGTTGTCCTTGTGTAATGTTTAGTTTTCAAATTACCACAAAGACTCAAAGAGAAGGTCGCTCAGAATACACAATGTGGCGTGATTTAAAGAGTGTTTTCATGACAGCAGCAGCTCAGAGCGTAACGCTGCCAGAAAACACAGTTGACCCTCACAGTGAGTTGATATAGCTTCAAATAGACAAAATACAGAAATTTTGTAAACATAAAATTTAAGTTCATGGATAAAAGTTTATTGTTTCCATTGTAGACCTCGGTAATGTAACAATAATGACACTATAAATGACACATCCAGATCTGCTTCTGCATGGAGATGATTTTATTTGATTGTCCAAAGCTCTCGTCCTTCGACCTAAACCCTGCAAGTCTCCAGATCAGATGGCTTGTTAATTTCCTCATTTCAGAGTTATATGGATTTTCCAGTTGCTGCTGTGTTCATAAACAGGCATTTCAGCCGACCCCCCTCTCCCTTTATGTGTCAGCGTTTTCTCTGAAGGAGGAATTTAGAGCTCAGAAAGTTTATAAATAAGCCTTCTATCAAGTTCCACAACAGGTGTGACCCCTGTGTCCTAAAACTGAACACTTTAGTGGCCGCTGCTCAGTGAGCGAGGAGGGAAGGACAAACTGCTCTGACTGGCTTATCGTGTAGAAACATCGCCTCTGTGTGTGATAAGTTATTTTAAAAATATATATGTTTATCTTCTTTACACCCTTTCTAAATTATGACAAAGTGTTAAACGAGAGCAGCTTGACTCCACAATGGCAGCTGTAGTGAGGACAGACATGTCAAGTTCTGTCCCTGCCAGGGGAGTTTGAGGTATTCAATGAAGCTTTCAAGGATAAACGCCATATCAGGTGATATAGTGTGCCCAACAGCACTCAGCATGGCACACTGAAAAGAACGCAGCTTGTCCCTATGGTGTTTCAACAAATGCAGTAGGAGGGGGATTGCAGAGCCTGCCAGGGACGTTTTCAACACCTATCCTCAGAGTTAAGCAAGCACCTATTTATTGTTGAAACAGCTCCTACTGTTGCTCAAGGTGTAAACAGGCAAGGGCAAACTAAAGAAACATAAATCAGTTGTAGAATAGAGCCGCATTGAGGGAAGAATTACCAATAAGCAGCCTGTAATATGACAATATGACTTGTAATCCTGCACGTAGAGGCCACAGGATGTACAGTGCTTTCCAAAAATGCTCCTTTTACAAATGAAACAGCGGCTTCTAACCTACAGCAGGAAAAAACATAGAATTGTTGTTACCAGGCATTAAGTGGAGCACAGGTGTGCCTGCGTGCATCTGTTAATGACACCTGGAGTAACTCCAGTAACCTGGAGAGATAATAATGAGAAAAAAAACACACACACCACAAAACTGTGAGGGATTTTTTTTTTTTTTCTCGTACATGTCTCATGCTTTGATTTGAATATAAGCAGGAAACATTGAAAAATTGAATTTGGAAGGAGCCCTTAGATCCCGAGGGAATAATTATGGTCAATCATAAAACTTTATCACGGTGTGAGACAAACAGAGTGACAGCGTCTAAGCTGATTGCTCGAATACAGTCCAAACAAAGACGCTCAGTCATCTGTGACTGATGTGCTTTACTCTTCAAACCCCTAAAGGTTATCAGGTGTGCACTTTCCTATCACCACTTAACAATTGTCATGTAGTCTTAGTGTATATAATGTGCCATACTTAAAATAAAGTTTTGACAAAATTGCGACTTGCAGGTCTTTCTATTAAAAGGTGTTTTGCGTATGAGCCGTAATTCTCGTAAAATCTTGTCCCGCGAGACTCCACTTTGTTTGCGAAAGTAAGATGGACATTCCAAATCTCTTGCAAGCTGGAACAATCATCTCAGTTGCCACTGCTGCTGTTGCAGTAGTCTACAACGGAAGGCGATGAGACCGAGTGGTATTCCAAAGGCAAAGTCCTTATGTGCGGCAGCGACCACGGATAAAGGATTTCTGGGAGAGGATTGTGAACGAGGAATTCACAGAGGACTTGAATGTCCGGTGACGTATATTTGCGAAAAAAAGTGTTTCCATTACACTTTTGCGATATACTTTTTTATCGACACGTCTGAAAAACGGGTCCATGTCATTGGTTCGACAGCCCATTGGTTCGACATCCCATTAGTCCGACTGTCCGCGGTGCTGAACCGGCTTGAGGCGGAGCAGGCTCACGGCTTATGTGTTTGTCACTTTCTTTTTCATTTTAACCCACACCATGATCTTTTCCTGACCCTAACCAAGTGGTTTTTGTGCCTAAACCTAACCAGACCTTAACCACAGGGCATCATGATGATTTCGGAACGGACTTCGGAACAATGGGTTTAATATGGTCGGAACAATGGGATGTCGAACCAATGGGCAGTTCCCCTGAAAAACCACCTCATGAGAACGTAAAAACTCTTTCTTGATATTTGAGAGTTTTTTTTCAAAATGTAGGTGTTTCCATTATTCGTTTTTTATTGCGATATTTAGATTTTGCGCATTTCTAGGGTTAATGGAAACGCACTTATACACACACAGTTCTGTCCAACTTCTATCTGTGGACAGGTTGCTACAGTAATTGTATGTGCAAATTACAGCCTAATGCGTTGTTATCAACTGGTATAGCTAACAATGGCTAACCGGGCTTGAAGTGGTATTGCTAACAGCATCTTGGCCTTCTGACTTGTTGAACTGGAACATGATCAACCCAAGTGTGACGTCATTCCCAGCTTTGACCTCTGACTTCGGAGGTAAATGGAACGCAGCATCAGGCTTGGTGTGCAGTGCCAGACCTAGCACATTCTGCGCCTTAGGCAACTTCCCCCTAACCTCCCCACAAAAAATACCATATATACCTTTTCAAATTGTTATTATTGTTATCTTTTACAAACAAGAGTTGATGAGAAATCAAGACAACTTTGCAAACAAACCCAACTCCACCATACCCATCAATGCTTCAGCATGGTCTGACTGTGATGATCACTCACTGATGAACACATTATCAAAGTGAACTGCATCGCCAGGACCCCTACAACAGACCGAGCATTAGCATTAGATCTTTGGATAATGTTTGATTAGCCTACAGCTGTGGTTCCCGCTACGGGGGTCCAGATTTCTCCTTAGTCATTAGTTTAAGGTCCACACAGTTTAAAATATTCAGCATCATACTTGCGTTTGGCCATGTCATTGAGCTAGTTTGCTGCCTCTGTAAGTAACTGTCTGTTATTCCCTCACTCTACAGCAAAAATGGTACTTCAGAATAAAAGCTCTGTGTCTGAAATTCACTGTACTTCAAAATAAAGTGTGTTTTTCACTAACAACACTTTCGCGAGTCACTTGCTGTCCACTCAGAATGGACCCAATTTTGGACCGCAACCCACCAGTTGGGAACCACTGGCCTACAGGAAGATCTGCCACTGTTGTTGTGCAGTAAGAATAAGTAGAATGTGCTGAGTTTTATTACAGCAGTTGTGTTGAAACTTACCTAAAACCAGTTTACCAACATTTTTATCTGTGAAACTGTTCAACAGGTGAACATACTGGAAATGATTCTGACAAGAATGTACTGTATGCCACGTATGGAACACAGTAGCAGCAGCAGCAGCAGCAGCAAGGTACAAGATGTTGCGTTTTATATATACCGCAATATCGCTGGTATGAACGGTGGAGAAACAAGAGACGATGGGTAATGGTGGGTAAAATGTGCTCCTCCATGTCACTCCCATGTCCTTAGATGTCCCTCCCTGTCCCCTGTCAACTGAGAGCGGTCTTAGAATTAGGTGCAGGTGAGCCAAGAATGAAAGCTGGCTGGATTACTTTACATTATTTCAATCAATTATTCAAATGTCCCCATTGCCTCCATGATGGCTTGACGAGGCATGCCAAATAATGATCCCTCCCCACACGCACATGCTCGCAAGCGAGGACACACACTCCCCCTTACAAATACTCAGCTGGGTATGAAAAACTCACATGCGCAAGTTTGCAACAACAGCAAAACATTCATCTCAGCCCTGTTGATTGGCCCAACTGTGAACGGATGTCCGTGTCAGGTCGACCTGTGTGAGGTCAGCGCCAGTGAAAAAGAGCTAGCTGCATTTAATGTCTCTGTCTTGGTCGGCGTCGCAGATAAGCAGCTGAAGCAGCACAGCGAAGAAGGGAGAGGAATAAGCATAGCCAAACAAGTGCAAGAGGAACAGGGTACCCTTTGTCCCACACTGTGACTTTAAAGAGTGTCAAAAGCTAATAAATATTTTAGAATTAGGTGTGTGTCAGGGGCAGGCCCACTCTATCAGGCGTCTGCTCTGTTTACTCTCCCAGGGAAACAGGTGCAGCCACATGAAGGAGAATTTCATTTCAAAAATAGCATTTAGCATTTTACTCCTCCTGGAGGCCTTCTCTGAGAGAAATTCTCATGTAATCATACACCATGGTTACTGAAAACTTCTGAAGTTGATCCACCGAGACATATGGTGTCTTAGAGAGGGGAGGAGCCGCAGGGGCTTGAGGGACGTAAATAGGATTTAAATGTTTGGTTTGTGATTATTTGCAAGGGGCAAATTTCTGTAACAACCACATGAAATGACTTGTTCCATAATCCAGGTCTTTAAAGTAAAGTTAAACAACCGTGACACATGTGGTCTTGAAATTTTCCCATTAAACCTTTCTGTAGTGCAAATACTGATACAAAAATTTCAAAGCGTCACAATGTCCTTAATCCAGAATCTTCAATTACAGTATTGTAACATGTTCGACATTTTCCTGAGCTGGCTTTGTGGAGGGAGCCTGTTTATTTTCATCATTAGAGGAGTGTGCTGTCTCCTGAACAGCCAGGTCGAGCTCACACTCCCTCTGAGCCTTTGCATCTTATTTTTTTGAGTTTTTCCATTCGCGTCATCAAATGCTGCCTGCAACATAATGAGAGATGTGGCAATTAATTTTCTTTTAATCAAGGTCGAAATGAAGTAAATTGGCGCAGCTTGGCGAGCCCTCATTTTCTATTTTTGCAGTGATGCAAAACAAATACGATAAAATTATGGCCCTCCTCACCTTCTGTAATTAGAAAGCATGAATGATCAGAGGGAGATGATATGTACTATACAGTACCTCCGACTATGCCTCTCCCCCCAGAGATCAGATTTCAGCTCTTTTGAAACAGATGACCATGTTTTCCTCCCCTCGCCTCCCTTATTTGTCTGTTCTTTTCTCTGTTGGAGTTACAGACAGAGGGAGCAGCTCAACATGACATTGACTGCAATGTTGTTGTATGCCTCTCAAATCTTATTAAAGACCACAGCTGTGAAAGACCTTGCTGACTCTACACATTTCTATTAACTACGTTGTTTCAGTGTCCCTCCAAGCTGATTAGGAATTTATTAAAATTAGATTTTACCTGGGCATCTTATCATCACCATATGGTGCGGTGACCAGCACTGTTGCAGATAGACAGATTTGTTTTCAGTTAAGACCACAGTAGCTCTTTCATCATTTTCATCATGTTATCATTCCAGACGATGAACTTTGAGCACACCGAGTACGTTTCAGTTTGGTGTTTGTGGTTTAAAATATCTCTTGCCTCAGTATGTCTTTAGAAAAGTTAAGATCGGTGTGATACTGCAGTTTTCACGGAGGACCCACACCTTAATTTCCTGTTGGAAGTGATTGAGGAAGTCGCCACCTACCTCTCATTGTCCCCTGGCTAAACATGTAAATAGTGTAGATGGAGAAAACATGTTTCCCTGGGATGAGAAGACAAACAACCAGCTTTGTAGGCTTTAAACAACATGTATATCTGTGCATTTAATCTAAAAATAACATAAGGAAACACAGCAGACAATATGTAGGAGATAATATCTTCTTTACATCATATTTCACTAACTGCCATTTTCTTTGAGGTTGGTAGAAATTCATGTGTATCCCTGAAGTTTGACAGAGTAAGAAGAGTAATTCACTGGCCAAGGCATTCCAGCTCTTGCCCTCTGCTGCTCATGTGCTGCGTACATCTGTCACACCAAATGTGTCTCTGCGAGGCCTCAAACACTAGGTGCACACAGTGTTGAAATGCACTGGAAAAATATATACAAAGGCTTGATCGAGCATTAGCTCTAAGTCAGCACAGTGAGGTGGGTATGGCGACAGCTGTCCAATCTTCCCCTCAGCCCCCCCCGCCTCCTCCCTCACCAGCCACCATCACTTTTCAAAAATGCTCCCTGTTTACCATACATAGGCAGCTGCCACCACCGTTAACTTCCATAAGACAGCCACCTGCTAAAGGACATTTGTACATGTCTTTATTTAATTAAGGTGAATGCCAGTTCATCTGCCCCCTCATGCAATGTGACTGAGAATAAGTCGACCTTGATAATGCTCCTGCCGGTGAGCGGTTTGCAGGCTTGTGGCTGCCATGTGTCTTCTGCGTTAATCAAAATGTCAGTTTTTGGCACAAAAACGGTGCATGTTCACTATGCTTTCACAACATGTGTGTGTCATACTACAGCAAGATGCATATAGCATAGTGTATTTGATCACTGTTGACTTACTTTTTATGCCATTTTACTAGAAATTGTGTTTATGTGTTACTAAACCACTTTCTTAATCAAGTTGTTGCGACAACGTAGACGCTGCCTGCATTATGTTCAGAGACAAAGTTTCTTTCAGGTAATGAAACACTACATTCAGGCTTCAGAATGAGATGGCTGGGGAGAATGGTGGACGTAGAAAGCGATGTATCTTGACCGCAGAACTTGGGTTTGCGTCCAGATTCCTCTCTTAGGTTTAGGCAACAAAAGCGCTTTGGTTATGGATAGGGAAAGATCCCAAATTTGGTTACCTTTTAATAAAAAATGTAATTTGCTGACAACTCCTGCACACTTTCTAACTCGCAAAAATAAATGAATTTATTGCCACATTTCAGTAACTCGACCTTTGTCAGGCAAACCTTTGCGCTGTGAGTTTGTCTATAAATTGTGTCCTACTAGTCCCTCTCCTACAATTTGGTTTTGAAACAGATGTGAGATATAATTTGTTCAGACTCTTCTCTTAGGTTTAGGCAACAAATGCACTTTGAATAAGTTCAGAAAAAGACTGTGATTTGGGTTGAGTGTCAGTAAAAAGGTAGCCTAATAAAAAAATAATGCGAGTTAATACTGTATTGAAAGAGTGCCTATTTTGGTGGTTTACATTATTTAGCAACATTTCCTCATTATGTCAGTAGAAAACATAATTTGGTTGGCATTATGTTTGTCTAAAAACATCTTTGCTGTTTCATATTAGTTGTATATAAATGGAATTTTTAGGAGGCAGGGCCGCACATGTTATATGTAGAAGAGGAAATAAAAATCAAATCCACTCACATGCACAGCACTACTCCACTGAAACATTACAAAATGTCACACCCATGTTTAACTGTGTTCGTGTGGCCTACAAAAAAACAGTATCACTTACTTTCAGTGTGAAACCTGAGCTTGTTTTGATGAACATAAAACAGGTATTTGAGCTGGTACTAGCACACACAGAGCTCCTGGCCAACTCCTCTCAGTCTTTTTCTGTTTTTGTTTTTTATGTAATTCAGTCATGAGAGGCTGGTAGGTTGTGGTTACATTGCAGCACTGTATTTTCTAGGAGCTGCTACTACAACTATCTAAGTAATCTGTGCAAAAATGCCGGCATAGGGGAGGCGATAAGGAGAATATGAGAGGATATGCTATCACACGAGAGTGTCGGCATTGATAGGTCATTTTTTTAAATCCTCGGCTTGCACTAATTTACTTTATTTGTGAGTGTGTGTTGTCACAGCACAACTTGGCAACTCTGAAGACACACTGATTGAAAATCACTACAATGGATGTTTATTTGTAAAGGAACAGTCTGACATTTTGGAAAATGTGCAATCCGCAGTCAGATTACAAGTTCGATATCAATTTCATCTCAGTGTGTCCAGCACTGAGACAGGTCAAGCCAGGACGTGTTTAGACCAGCAGCAGGGGGTAACAGCTGCCCTTGTGGAAAAAAATACCCCTTCCAAAAACTCCAAAGCTATATGTTGAATGTCTTTTTTAAAAGTGTAGAAATAGACAAATGAGGTATTGTGGCTTTATAGGAACAGTTGTGTGTCACAGCTATTTCTTGACCAACAGCTGCTGAAAGCTGTGACTGCACACATCACCTCAAACGTCCTCTCCTCATAGTTTGGTTGACTTGAGTGTATTGGTGACTGGCTCACACGGCCACAAGACAAATCATATAAACAACACAGCTTTGAAATAGTTGGAAGAATTATTTGAGTATTTCCATTTTATGCAACATAACTTCATAGTACTTCACTAAATTTTAGAGGTAAAAATTGTTATTTTTACTCAATACATTTAGCTTATCTGACAGCTCTATTTACTTTGCGAATTTAGTTTATTAATGCAACATATTATCAACTAATAACATGTGATACATTCCTATAAGTTGAGCTACCCAACAGCATATGAAGCAATTACAATGCGACTTTAAAATGATGAACACATTTAATGCATTAAAATTCTGATATTCTTATATAGTATGATTAGAAAAAGGCCATGCTGCATGACGACTATTTTTGCTACTACTTTTGTACCTTTACTTGAGTAAGATTTTGAATGCATGACTTTTACTTGTATATTTCTATACTGTGGTATTTTGACTTTTAGGATTTAGGGGGATACATTGATAGAAATTCATTTTGTTACCTTACAGTGAGCCATTTATATCTGCTAAGACAGTGGGTCTTTGTCCATGGAGTCCACTGTTTTGCATGGCCATGTCTCTACAGTAGCCTAGAATGGACAAACCAAACACTGGCTCTAGACAGGGCATTGGCCAACACATTCTCACTCCGACCTCGTCACAAATTGACGTTTTGGTCGTGGACTTTCTGCGTCCACATACGACTTGCAAGGTACCTTGGGTGTGTTGGTTGCTGACGTTCTGGGACACTGTGTCAAGTTCTCTTCTTTTAAGATACACTTCCATTTTCACAGGGAATTTAATGCTTACATACAGTATCTTTAAAAATAAACGCACTATGTCAGTACAACACCACAAATTGAATTTTTTTTTCCTTCAACAACAAACACACATGGTTGGGTTTAGGCAACAAAAACACAGTTAGGTTTAGGCAACAAAAGGAAGTGGTTAGATTTAGGAAAAAAGAACAGGGTTCGGTTTTAGAATCTTATACGACCTGAACACAACTCTCTTGGGTGTAAGTTGAGGTCTGCTGGCCACATATCATGCCGATGTTTTCGTTGATTTCTGATGCTGCAAGTCACTGCTCAAGCGCCAGATTTCAGCAACTTTGGCATGAGACCGGGCTCCATTGGCCACCATAATAAGCAGCCCCTCTGTGACGAGCTGAACAGCGTATGAAAAACCAAGATTTTTAATGTGAAACTGCTTTATTCAGTGTTTTTACCAATTTAACACTGGGTCAGTTTGTTTTGGGGAAAAAGAGACCTCTGCAGATAATACAACTTCAGATAAAAGCCTTCTGAATGTCTGGATCTTAAGATATCAGAAATAAAAGGTGTGCACACATTAGCAGGTGCTGGGCTAGCAGTCTGTCGGCGAGAAGTCAAATAGCATTGGAGGAACACCAGTTTGTAATGTAAAACTTTCAGCAGTTTTAATCACCTGGTCCATTTGTTTTGGCGAGCATGAAACCTCTGTGGATAATTCAGCTGCTGGTAAAGACCTCCTAAACAATAAACAGTAAAGGAATCCTAACCAGGAGTTCACACTTGGCACATGGGAGAAGTTTCAGTCGGTTGCAATCTGTAGTCCTCACCACCAGATGCCACTTAATCCTACACATTGCTCCTTCAGTATGTAAAAGATCTGAAATACCTCTTCCGCCTCTGGGAATTAGGCTACTAGTCCTCCTTTTCTAGTCTTATCTGTACTAAAATTGATATTAATCATCTAGTTTGATTCAACATCTTCCCCCAAAAAACATATATGTACATGTAAAGATATATTTCCCCTGAAAAAAGTGTTCATTTAGGCAACAGAGCCAATATAATGTGTTGCTATTTGTATTCACTCTCTCACGTTTTATCAAGTATATTTTTGTTATATCCATTTGACATAAATATACCTCTTATAATTATAAACGTCTTTATAAATCTGACTCTACCGGTGAATCAAAGCTATGTGCGTTCTCTCAGGATGAAATGAACCCTCTAGTTTAACCAAACTGCATGTCTTTTCTAACCTTGGACTGCCATGTGATTAGCTTTTAATGTTTTATAATTAGTAGTACCAATGGCAAAGGAGTCAGCAGGGCAGAGGTGGGGTGGGTACGCCCTTGAGAGCAGGCCTTATGAATCAACGGCTGGCGATAAATGGACTGGATCATTACTGAATCAAGTGATCTGCAGAATAATCTATTGATTTTCTGGTCTTTCTTACTTCTTTATTATTCTGTATCACAGTATTGCAACATCAGGAGGAACCCACTGATGGATGGGATGCTTGGACCTCTGCAGTGACCGTGGGGGGTTTGCTTAAGAACATAGTATATATAACACATTCCAGGGTACTGGGCATAAAACATATACAGTGACACGTAGATTTATGCTTCATATGCGTTTCCTAAATTTACCACTGACATTCTTAACTATATACAGAGCATTAATGTTTCTGAGTGAGTCATCATGTCAGTGTTGGAAGTTGTAGGAGAACTGGTGGAAGACATTGGCTGTGAGGCACTGAATATGTACACTCTGTAACAACACAGTACCACAGATAATAAGAGATGGGTCTGAACTGTGAACAAGCCCTACAATATTTATTAAACAGATTTTTTAAGCTGAATTTATTCAAATCTAATAGTGGCAGGTGTTAAAGGCTATCCATTCATAGAGAAAAGTCAAAATGCTGCTGAAAACCTTTAATCCCCCTTAAAAAAGCATGAGGTATAGTTCTTGTGTGAAATTATTCAGCCTAACCTTGAATTTCTGTGAATTGGCCAACTTTTGGGGCTCAAATGAGGATGAGATGATGTAATTATGATATGACAAATCAATTAACAAACATCCTAAATGTACTGGAGGGATACCAAGCAGTAGGTCACAATCCCTGAATCCTAAACCGTACAAGGAAGGTAAAGATTAAAGCACTATCTACCTTGTTAGTTGACTTTGCTATCGATCCCCCTCGATTCTTTATTATGTACAACAGGACACATCACAAAACTGCTAATTGGCAATAATCTGTTTGTCGATAGTTCACAAGACTGCAGAATTTAGATAAGGAAAGTTCAAGTTTAAAATACATTATCACAGCCCCACTGTTCCTATGGGCTTTGCTCCTGGAATACCTTCAAGGAGTCTCATGCTCAGAATATTTTACAGTAAATTATTGATGTATGGTAGGTGGTAGGAAAGGTGAGGGAGAAGGAAAACAAAGAGACGAGGTGACATTAGTGTTTTGCCAATGGGAAGGGAAACTTAAAGTGGACTCACTGTAAATAGTGGTTGAGTGGTTGTGAAACTTACGCACATACATAAGTGCAATCCTTGTGAAATTATACAGGACAACATGTTTCAATTTATAGTTTGAAAGTTATATAGTATATATAGTTTGATAGTTTGCATAAATATCAATTATGTCACTAAAATAATCGTTTTAACAACAAGTGATTAATGGCTAGTTAATCTCAGTCAAACAGTGGCTGGACCTGACCCTAACTTTAAAGCTGCACTAATTATTATTTTTACATAAACAATGGATCAAATGACTGTGTGTACTGTGAAAGGGTTACTTGTAGTGAAGAAGCCACATACTCATAATCATAATCATAATCATAGTAGCATTTTCGCTGCTAAACAGCCTATTTCCCTCCGAATTTGGTGAAGACCAAAACAGAGCTAAAAGGACAGACTAGATTAATCACTTGTCCAGAAATATGACTATAAATTAACACTAATGTTGTTCTGTGTCTTCTGAGAGTGTAAATAGGCAACTGTTTGCTAACATGTTCTCCATATTAGTTGAAAATATGTCAGTGTGGAGTTTGTCTGACTCACAGGATGTAGACTTTGGGTATAAGCCTGCTATTTGTGGCCATTTCAGCTGGCATTCTCCTCTCCTTCCACTATCCATGCTACCATTTTGCAAGGGTACGTCACTGCATCCTGGGCTCAACACCACCCAGGATGATTGTGATTGGTTTAGAGAAATACAAACAACCCAGAACAGTTTTTTTCTCCTTTGCCAGAATGATAATGGGTGCTTTCAGAATTTTCTCTAGCACTGAGGAGATAGGTCTGGCTACACAAGACTAGTGTGGTATTGACAGCTCTTTCTGCTGCCCACAAGGGGTGGAAACCACCCCAGTCATGTTTGTTATAAGAAAGTTACGGTAACCCCAAAATTTTAATGTTATTGGTATTGTTCAAATGGCAACCTCTTGGGCTGAAAAATAAAGCCAATGTGGAAGTGCCAAAAATGGCAGTTCATCGAATGGCCACTTGAGGCTGGCTCCATAAGCACATCAGTACCCATAGACGCCAATTTAAAATGCCCGACTCTACAGCAGAAATACACACGGCCTGGTACAAAAAATAGTTTTGGACTCTGTGGCTAATTTTTCTGTTTACGACAACTTTTTATATAACTTTTTGTTTATATTTTTATGTAACTCACCTGTTTACATTTTATTAAGGCTTATAGTTACGCATATTTAAGGGCAGAGCCACTTGACTGACCTGACTTGGCTGTCTGCAAGGTGATGTTACAGACTACGAGTCAGATCCACCCTTCGCTTATTCACAGCTTTCCCCTCTTGTCCAAATATGGTCACTTCTGGTTCCAAAAAAAAAAGGCCAAATATGAGCCTCATGGTGGTGATGTTCAGACATGCGACCATGGTGTAGTTCGTTTACAGCCTAAAATTAGCTTTTTACCTCTGGCAATCGTATTTAGGCTTCAAAAATCATAAATGTGGTCTGAATTTGTGAAGATTATTTTGCTAATCAAAACGTGTTTGTATAAACTTTTATTTGCTACAGAGAGTAATTCAAAATGTAATGGAAAGATCCCATAGGCGTGACGAGGAAACCAGGGCAATGCTAACTTCCACATTGGCCTACGGAAAAACATCATCCCTGGAGCACTCTTCATAACTAAACTAAACCAGAAAAGCACTATGTGTCTCTGCATACATGTTAGCCTTTTGGTTATCCTGACCAACAAAGTCAAAACATGTCACGGTCCCCAAACTAACCTGCAATTGTATATCTACTGATGAGTAAAGTCTGAGTCCAACATAATTTGAACAAATCAAAATAAAATCACAGGCTAATTCTGATTCTCTAAAACTACAACTCTTTTTTCGTTTTTTGATCCACCATAGTAACAGATATCAATTGATCATGTTTTAGCATTTTAGAAAGACAAATAATGACGATGATGATTTGAGAAAACGCCATTAAAATTCAGGAAAAAAACAAGGGGCACGTGGAGCAGAGGCTAACTACGAAAGGGGCGGGGCTTCGCTCGTGGGCAGCCGTGTCTGTCAGCTAGGTGGCGTAAAGTTAACGGGAAGAGCAGAAACTTATAGCCAAAGACACAGATGTTATTTTATGGAGTTTGCGAACCAAAACAGAGCAGACCGTCGGGAAATAAAAGACTTACGTTACAAACAGCAGGAGGCCAGAGTGAGGAAGCAATTTGGATACCGAATGCTAACTAAATGTAAGTACTGTTAGCTAGTTAGCTTCGGCGTTTTGTAAGCTAACATGCTAGCTACAACAACTTGATAGCGGAAGGCATTAGTGTTTGTCCATCCATGCTGAAAAATCAGTTAATGCTGCTGCGTGACATTTTGTTGCTGGCAGACAGGTGCCCACACCTGTCACCACTGCTATACCTGTGCAGACAGGGACAATATGGGTGTTTTAATTAATTAAAATGGCACACTCTTCTAGATAAGGTACTTAACACTAGTAAGCAAGTGATGAATGCTGTTAAATTAAAACACTCTTGCTTTTCGTAGCTTAATTAATTAGAAACATCTCCAAAGTAAAAGATAGTTAAATAGTAAACTGTTTTGACAAGCTGTCAGTTTAGATGGAGAGGACCAATAAACTCCAGTCCAGGTTTTCTGAGCAACACCTGCCAGTCGAGAAATTCAATTAAGGACTCCTCTTCCCACTTGGAGCAGGTCTCCAGGGCAGATCTTCCGGGCGACTCGCCCTGTAAGAAATTAGAAAATGCTACAATAAAACCCGAAAAACTGAAAAAAAATGTGGCAACTTCATTAATAAAAGCTCTCGCGCTACCCACCGTAAACACACACGTCCCTTTAGTTGGAAGTCAGCGAAAGACAGCGAAGTACCTCAGGTAAGAGTTTTTCCTTTTCCTCTCAACTACTGTACATGCTGATTTCATTTCCAAACACATCATCCTCTGCAGAAAGCGACAGCAAAAGTGTCCCTCGCTGCAGCAGTGACACCGGAAACCAGCATTGTTAAGCAGTTTTTAAACAGTTAAGAAATGTCAGTAAGGGATAGAGGACTTGGCGTGAGGACTTGTCGGTAAACACGGTGCAACTCCCAGCCTCGATGCAGCGACAGCAGCGCCGACAGCAGTAGCAGGTCTGGAGCGACTCATACAGTCTGTTAGTGAGCCTGTTTTGCCTTTGAAAATACCGGCGAGAGGACCAGCCTTTCCTAAAACTTTGTTAATTCACACAAAAGCCGTCAGAGACCGGATGAAAACTGCAGGCGACCAAACGCCAGCCCCCTTGCAAAGTTGAGACAGATAACTTTTTCCCTCAGTCTGTGCTTTAAGTCAAGGCGAGCTCAATTACTCCCATTCCCAAAATATAAAGCATACAAGAGACAGAAAACAGCACCGATGCGAGGTATTTTATTATTTATTCATCAGCTGAAACCTACATTAGTGTGGGTTATTACTGTCTGCAGCGATTCTCCAAAAGCGAAACAAGTGAACGACTTTTGGGTGCGACTTCAGCGCCGAAAGCGCCGGTTTTAGCCGAGAAAAACTTAGTGAAACTCCTCTGGTTGCCCCTAAACAGGTAGTAGCCGTCATACAGTATCATTTACCGTAAATAGAGGAACTACTATAAATGCAATCAATATTCAAAGCTTGAAATGCGGAAGTTGTGCTGTTGAAGATTGTCTGTAAATGAAAATATATTTGTCCTTTTCGTGCATGTGTGCTGGGTTAATTGGGGCTGTGGTGTCAGATAGTAGACAAAAGTGTGACCTGCTAAATGCATGACTTCATCAATATTTCTATACTAATTATTGTACTTCAACAAGCTATTGTGCAAAAAAAAAGCATAAATAAAACACCATCATAAATAACACACCATTATTAAAACGTTCTGAAAACCTGATCAGTTGCCCAAAATTTGTCAACTGTTGACAGGTTATGCACCTCTCTGACACCACAGTGACTCACCCACAGACACACTCGCATATGCACACACACCTTATTTGCTATGGTAAATAAGATTTTTCTGCTGTTCCTGCTCTTAGTGGCTGTAAGGCAGGTTTTTCTGACTTCCACCTACTGTTGAACAAACAATCTGTTTAAAACACTGCACGGATCCTGTGTGCTTGGTTAGTTGTGATCTCTACAAAACGCCACTTTGATGTGAGATTTAATTTAACACGCTTTTGTAAAGGGTCACTGTTAGTTCTCTCGTGAATATATAAATGTGTGTGCTGTGCGCTTGCCACTGTGTTTGTTATTATTCTCAGGGATGAAGATAAGGACAGGAATAGATCACTGGCACTTTAAACCGGGAGTTCTCATATTCTCGCCGGATCTTTCTCCTTTGCTAATTATTGTGTTGTTTTCAGAGCAAATATGTCATATCCATGGCGACCAGGCAGGTTTATTGTCTCTCCCGTGCAATAGCTCACAAAAGTAATTAATTATCCCTTTTTTTTCTCTCTCTCCTGTCTTTGGTTAAACAGATCATTCATGGAAAGCCATCTTCTATATTAAAAATGCCACTGCTAGTACAACACAAGGTAAACATGAAAGTTCTTTTTCAATTTTACATTTTTGATGTCCCTTTTCAGTGCTTTGATTTTTTTGTCTCACAAATCAGTTGTAGATTAAATAAATTTATACTGTAAAAAGATGCATTATGCGCACAGTGTGTGCTTTTGAGGTATTTTCCATAATACCCTCATAATGCAGCAGCTGTGCAGCCTAACTGTTGCAGATGTATTCATGCATGCAAAGCAAGCACACACTTGACACTTAAACAGGCAAGCTTAAAAACACATGTTTAGACATGAAATCAGCTTGCATTTTGTGTGATTTGAATAGCAAGTTTTTGCCAGACTAAAGATACGTTTACTTCAGTGGTGTCTCTTATTTTATGAGGTCACCAAAAATAATAACCAACAGCAGGTGACACTACAGGGTACAATAGTTCACCTCAGTGCACTGCAGTGGTATTGTAAATGCACTTTCATACAGCCTGTCCAAATAGGGCTGTAAAGTGATCAGTTGAAGCAGTTTCCAGCTCTTCATCCTGTGTGCTCCCCCAGTGTAACTCTGGAATGTGACGGCATGTGTCTGCTGTCCGAAGGTCCATCTCTAGCTGGACACCAGCCAGCCTTCACTGTCAGGCTGGTGGTACAGGTTCTCATCTCTCTTCGGCATTGATGAGACAGTGCAATATCCATCTGTCAAACATACTGCCCTTCTTTCTCTATCTCTCTTTTGCTCGCTCTCTGCCTTCCTTCTTTCATAATTTTTCATCGTCACCACAGGTTAAAGTAGCGCTGGGCAAATATTCCGAGCTGAGAAAGCAGAGATGCTTATTGTCCATTTGTGCTGTTTTAATTGCAACTTGGTTTGTGTGTTTAGTTCAGTGTTTATGGATGTGGTCCTCTAGGCCTTTTGATTGGGTCTCTCTCTTTCTCTCTCTCTCTCTAAAATGGCACTTGAATTGTTGCCTGTAGTGCTGTGCTCCTGGTTCATTCGACTATTTGAGAATCTCATTGGTTAATCAGTGTGCGATGCCTCCAACATTCTTATTTCCTGCAGCCCTATCAGTCAGTGAAATGCCTCATGTCTCATAAGTACCCATCTGCATCTGTCAAGGGGTGTGTAGAATTAAACCCATGTGTATTCCTTTTCTGTTTGACCTTGGCTGTGGACCTCAGGTCTTTGATGTCAAATAAGCGTCAGTAATCCCAGGCGGCATTTGACAGGCTTCAGGAGCCATTACTTTTGTTTCCCAGCACATAAGCTTTATCAATTGCCCTCAGTGTAATGATTTTGTATACAAATTCACACTACCGCAACCATAGTGTTTTGCCTTGTAAAAATATACTGCCTTCAACACGCACTGTTATACCAGCACAAATGGCACACATGTTTTTTTAATCATCATTATTGTTTTTATTTTAGTGCTAAGGAAATGTCCTTTTTGCATGCTTGATCAGCCAGTAGAGAAATCCAATATAATGGAGGTTCAAGGTGAATTGCATCCCGTGCATTTCCCCCCTTCCACTGAAGGAATATTCCAGAGCAAAATAAACAAATCACACAGACAACAGTAATATAGGGTTGATTTTGAAGGCATGAAATAAGTATCGATTAAATCCTGCAGTTCATAGATGAAAATGGCCTTTTTGGTAATTTGTCCTGGGTCCTTTCAATACGATGGAGAAAGAGAGAGAGGCATGGACTGGGGCAGAGAGAGAGGCTGCAGAAAAGGTGGAGAGGAAGAACAGAGAGAGGAATAAGACAAGTGAACAGTGAAAAAGACAGAGAAGAGCTTTTGCGGAGTTGAGAAAGGGACATGCTGCCCCTTTCCGAGCTCATTATCATTCTTAATAAGTCTTAAGGAAAGAAGGAGCATTGAGTGTAAATGCACGGTAATCCTTACACTGGCCAAGGTTAGTAGGGACGTCAGCACATGCGCACCGTTCCCAGCTGGCCACTTTGGGACAGGGAGGGGACCAGAGGAGCACAGTTAAGGATAGATGTTCAAGGAGAAAGTGAGGACGTTTAGACACTGTATAAAGGTTAGGTCCTTTCCCCCAGCCTGTAGCTTTTCAGTGCCTGCACCACCTGGCATTTAGTGAGTAAACAGTTCTGCATCAGACTAAAAACAGCCGTATTTGCTGCAAGACTTAGAGAAGGCTGTAATAATTAAGAAGCAGAGCTGAACAAGCATTGACAGGTGAGGAATACAAAGCTTGATTAAAAATCGAAATAGGACAGTTTTGACTTTGGCACCATTCAGCACAAGGGATTCAGTCTTGTACTCAAAGTAACTTGGCTGCAGTACATGCTTAATTCACTGTTCTTTGGGTGTGGTCCAAAAACAAGCATTAAGATGAATTGGATGAACTGGTGACCAATTAACTCATTTGACAAATTGCCAGCCACTTGTAGTGGTTGTTCAACCATGTTCCTTTAATGGAAATCCAATGCAGTATGTATTTATATACTATACTAAGCTTACAGTCCAGTGTTGTATCACCTTATGCATTCTACAGGTTTAGTAATACTATAGTATTCCTGTTCATTAATCAAGTTAGATGCAAAACATGTCCAACACATTAATCTTAGTCCGCAATGAAACCACAGCAGAAGGTGATTTTTGTACTTCGAGTAATTTGTACAGAGAGGGTTTTTAGCTGTCACATTGTTTTATAAGGGGTCAATTTTAAGCCCTGTTTCAAAACTTGCACATCAGTGTAAGTTCTTCTGATACTTGAATGTAAACTGCACACCATTGTTGAATGTGGAATTCACTTTAGAGAGTCAGATTTTTGCGTACTTCAGTCCTGTCGCTACTACCAATGTATGGAAGTTCTGCCAGTATATAAAACTATCTGTAAAAAAACTTAAAATAATTTATTTTCCTTAGCATAATTAACTCCTCAATATAACTGCTCAAGAATGCCTTAACTCTTCTATTTTAGGGGTGGGAGTTTTTGGGTATTTCAAAATTCTTATTCATAGTGTTACAGTTTTAATGAATCGCTTCTTGATATCAAAATTGACTCTCGATGTCAAAATTGATTTCCGATTCAGCTAGGAAATTTGCCCTTTCCTTTCTGGCTCTTACTCCAGTGCACTGTGTGCTAAACTTAACACACGTTTTTAGTCTAATGAATTGCAATATGAAAAGGGCTTGGTTTGGGATGTAATGATATATTGATTTTCTCAAATGGCGAAATGGCAAAAAAAAAATAAAAAATGCCGTCATGAGATTGTATCAAGATAAACCACAATATAACCTGGCTATCTCTTTTTGTCAAAAATTGTTAGTGCTTGACATTAACACTTGCCCAGGGCAAATAAAACTGTGGGCAAGTAGAATTTCTCATACAGTTGTCCAATCAGGTAAGTGAAACATAAATGCAATGTCTAATGTAAGGTTATCTGAAAATAAAATGTGTATGTCTGAAGCAGAGCTTTTCCAACTGAGATGTGTGGTAACTTTTATTGCCCAGTAGCTAACCCTAGTGCCATTCCACTACAGTTCAGCCTTGAACTGTAGTGTCCTTATGAAGACTTCGTAAAAATAAATCCATAATAATAAATCTGACGTTGCATGTCTTCTGTGACTATTTATCAATTTCTACATGGTGAAAAAAGCTATTGTCAAGACCAGTTCCGATCAAAGTTGCTCAGTCGAGCATGAATTAAAAAATGTTCAACTGCTGTGTATAGATATAGTAGAATAATCGGCACTGCTTCCGCACTGTGTGGCCCATAGAGCAGGTGTATTAGAGACTTCTGCTGGCCGAGCCAGCTACATCCGGTGTAGTGCCCCCTAACTTGACTAGGGATAAAATGATTCAGTCATGCAGTTATATATAATTTAACTGTACGTGGCTTGTTGGCCACAATTCCTACTGTAACAGTTATGGCACCAAACCAAAATGCAGCTTGTGCTGGTTTGTACAGGGTAGGCACATTGGACTGATTGAAGTGCACATGTGAAGGCACATTGTAGCAAGGCTCAAGCACTCCAACCATATGTTAATTTGGTATTCTCAAAGACATAAGTTACAGTATATGCGAGTGTGGTCGGATATCTGCAGCGATTAACACTCCATAGCATTAGTTGTTTTCAGCATAATGTTGTAGAACACATACACAATGTAATGTTGTTATTAGTGTGCAAAAATTAGATTTTGGAATCTGGATTCGACTCAGAATTGCACACGATAAGAAGTGTGATTCCTAGGGTGATTGATTTTTTTCCTCTTACTCCTGTATATTATGCCAGAATTTCTTAATGACAAATATGTGCCACTGGTTACCCTTTATGGCGGCTTTAAGGATTCTAGTTCAATCAGCTTTAGTATCACATGATCAAAATGATTTTTCAAATGATTTCCTCCCACACAAAACAATATTAAACCTGGGACAATAATGAATGTGGTCCATTTGTTGCAATGAAAATGATTAGAATAAGATAATTTTAGCAAACAGAACTTTCTATTTGCATTTTCAGTATAAACATTACTCTTTAGAGGGGTGACACATTATCACTCAAATGTTTTCACCTGCTGGAAAAGTTGTCTTGAAGCCATGTTAGCATGTTACCAGAAAATCTTTATTTTCCCGCAGACATTTTGGTTGTTCAAATATAAGACATATTTTCCAAGCTTGGAAATGGTCTGCAATTAACATGACTAAGTTTTGAATATACATTATTTTTGTATTTTTTAGAATATCCCAAAACATGTCTATAGTTACACAAAATACATTGCTAATTTAAAGTCTAGTGCGACGCTATGCCACTGATGAATCCTTGCTAGTATCATGTAATGCACATTGACAAGACCAGATCGTTTCATCGCCAATGACGAATCCCTTCTGGGTTCAGAAAGACTCAGTCAAAGGAGAGAAACAGAAAAATGTAGAAAATCTGAGACTTGAGGCACATTAAGATACATGAATATTCACTGTTAATGTGGCGAATTGCTAAATGATGCTGGTGACAGTTACCACTGACAGATAACTAACTAGCCCAAGTGGGAGGCTGCTGCAGTACCATGGTCCGTGTTGCTGTGTCGTACCAGCTGACATCGTATAATATTGGCCATGAATAATTCAAACTGCCCCAGGAGTGATGCTGCCTGTCTCGCAATAACTTGGGGAACAGGCATGCAAAGTCAGAAAATAGACAATGTACGAATATGACATATTTCACTGTATTTATTGGTAAGCTAACTGACATTCATTTGTTGCTAGCACACTAGCTAACAAATACCATTGTCACATCTGGCACTGCCCATATTCAGCACAAACATCACCTCGGCAGGCCATGGTTACTCGCCTGGATTCGCTCATGTATAACTGTACTGTTTGACTCAAACTAAGCCTAGATGATCTCAGCCTAGATCAGAAAGTTGGCTTTTAATAGGTTGCTTAATTACAGACAACACTTAGCCTAATGATACCCCGTGATTCAGTCAAATATGTACAGATGTCCGCACTAGCAATATCCAGCCACTGTATTGAGTTATTGATCCACTTGGATGGAAAGACTGATGGGACATTACACTGATCAACTTTCATTTATGAAAGTATCCCAAACACTCAGGTTCAGGCAAGCTGGCAAAATAGTTATTAGTAATATTTATAAAACAAACATTTGTTCAACAAGAAATAAATGATACAAACTTCAAACTTGTCTACAGGATCTTTGGTTTTCTATCCCCCAAAAAGGGGCAGAGCCTTGACATTGTACTGGTCTGGACTATTAGTATATGCGGCTAGTGGGCGGCTGGAATGCTACAAAGTGCCTATGTAGTAATGTACGGCTGTATTACTATATAGACGTACCCATTTTAAACTACTTAAATAAAATCATGGAAATCTGGTAAAATAGTATGCAATTTTAGTTGAGAGTTTTGAAAATTCTTTGGTAAAAATGTGCAGAAACCCTGGACAGAGTTTTTAAAATTTTGGGACGATATTTACCTTTGGAAAGAAACTCGATCCTTGGAATGGTCTCAGGTTTATACTGTTGGTACATGTAATTCTTGATGATGACCCTGTGGGTCCTCTTAGGAATATGTTGGCTTAATTGTCTAAGAGGGGGACAACAGTCAAATAAGTAAATGAAATTAGAGCTGATGGTATAGAGTGGGGGGTGCCCTTTTGTCTTGCTCAATGTAATGCCATCTCTGTGTCTTTCTGTCATGTAGGGATGATTTACCCAGAGACAGATGTTCTCAGACCTTTGCTCGTGAACCTGCACCGTTTTGTTCTATTTTTGCCCTTTTAAAGGTTAGGAAGTGAAACATGTCAGCCTGTCTTGATTGCTGAGGTGGTGTCAGTTGTTGTGTTCTACTGTTTAGTGAGTCTGGAGGCTGCGCTGGTGGTGGACTTCACTCTGACTGGTCTGAAAACGTTGCCTTGTTACACATTGAAGATGTTTTCAGGAGCATCTCTTCTGTACCATTCTCCTCATCTGTCTGCGTTTTGGTTGGCAACCTACTCCATTACTGCCCCCTCCCCCCCACCAACACCACCCCTCCACCCCCTCCAGGGAGCCTTGGGAGGCAGAGAGCCATCACCATGGTGATCTGAACACAGATCCCCCACACACCGGTCCATTGTGACTGGCATGCGTTGAGGTGAGAGGGAACAAAATGTCACAGCAAGTTTTTTTTTTTTTTTTTTTTTTTTTTGTGTTTTTGTTTTTGCCTCAATTCTCAGTGGGATTGTGCTCTGATCCATGTGCTCAGTTACACTGTAGGGACCGCTGAAGAGACTGTGGGAGTTAGGGAAACAAGTTTATTGGAGAAATGAATACAGTAACATGGAAATGGACTGTAAATACTAATAAGTTCGTGTTTTTGTTTTCCCTTTTTTTGTAGTCGTGTTTAGCATCAGGGCGAAAACACAAAAGAAGTGTCATGAGGGAGTGTCATTGTTATTATCTGATTAAAAGTGTGTGCAAATTCTCCAAATAGGCATAGCCCAAAGTTAAACAAAACCAGCAGGGTTTTTAATAATTTAATGGCTTCTTAGTTTTTATGGTGTGAAACACACAATATTAATTCAATCAGCATATGAGTTTTGTAAATGGGCAGATATTTTACAATGATAAGGTAGTTTAATTTGGGTGAAATTATATGCAGTATGGCAGTGTGCTTAACATTCATAAATTATACATGAAAAAAAGAAAGAAACCTTTCACTATGTTGTCATATAACCCTGCTGTATTAGTAAAGATACTTTAAGGGCCAGGTGTCTTTTTTCAGTTGTTCACAACAACCGTGCCCAGTTTATTTTTTATTAGAGCACTCTGGCTTTTTTGTGCAGCCACTCTGATCACTTCTAGTTGAAAATCTCTTTAACAGAAAAGCACTGGTGACATCACTGCCTCTCCTGTAACATGTCAGTCAGAAACTGTCACAAGCGTGAAGGCAGATGGGCCGGACACTGAATGTTGCTGGTGAGTTTTGTGTTGTAAGCTTGTTGTTAATTGTGTAGGCAATGTCACATTACATTAGCTACCTAGCTAACGTTAGTGTCAAAATATTGTTATAGAAACATACCCACGTGTACCACATCATTAAGATAAAGGGCTCGGAGCGCTTTTTCTTACGAAGTGCTGGGATTAAGCGCTCCCCAGTGACCTGCCACCACGTTTCTGCCAAATAAAAATCATGTATGGACACAGGCCCTAACTGGAACTTCTCCCTTCTGCTACAAACAGATTGTTGTTTGTCCACAAAGGGCAGCGGGGACAAATTCAAGGAGCTCATAGTTGTCGAACCCCCGAGTCATGTCGAAACCCATTACAAGAAAACTTGTTAGACTGAGTTGTTTCAACATAAGTGAAAATGGCAAGTCCCTGCACTGCTAAATCTGATTACACAATATTTATGACAACCTATACAGTTTTCCTGGCAGATTTGTGATAGTTATGCTGGTGGCAGATCGGCTACTAGAAGACTCTTCATGCCCAAGATCTAACTTGCTCCAAGCTTCACTGTACTTCTGCCATAGCGACTCGAGATTAGTTTATGGTGATACCCTTCGAGCTCTCAGTTAATGCCGACCTTTGACCTGTTTGACCGAGGCGACATGCTATTGGTTGAAGGCCTTGAAGAGGAAAGGGGGGTTATAGGTAATGTGGCATCGAAGAGTTGGAGCAGATTTTGCCCTCAACCCTGAAGAAGATGTGGGCTGTGTGCTATGACAGGTCCAGGGTTGCCCTCAGTCCCAGAGGTTGGGAGGGAGGGTCAGCCTGTGCCAGAGGGCACAAGGGTGGCTTCAAACACACAACCCTAACGTCTGGCATAATGTCCGGGCCTCCTGGCCTCTGCTCCATGTAGGGTATCACCCCATAGCTCCTATGATATTAAGTATTAATTTGATTGTCTTGTCTTATCTCAGTATTTCTATACATACATTTTATACATAATTTTTTTTTGTTATGGAGTTAGTTATGCAGTGTGTATACTGCATACATATGCGTTTACTTCCACAATAACCTGTTTTATTATGCAAGAACCAGAAGTCTCATTAATATTTGTTGATATGTAGCTATAGCAGTCAGGTCTTTTCGTGCCAAGTCTGTAAGAGTCTGCCATCTCCGTTCCCTGAGCAGATGCAAAGGTGCAGGTCCTGAGAGATCCTTTTATGTTTCGAGACCTCTCCTTGCTCCTTTGACTGCGACCTCAACCACAACACAGCTCTGTCTCAATCAGCTCTTTGCTGTAATCCCACTTCAGAATTCCTCTTGGCTAAGGGAGTAAATAAATTTTTCAGCGTTTATTAGAATACAGCTTGCCAGAAGGGACTCCTCTCTCCTCTCCTATAGCTGCTCCAGTAATTAGCAAATTGATTAGGAGAACTTCAACACACCTCCTTGGCTCTTATCTCCCCATTCTAGGACAATATTGCTGTGCCATGGGACAGCGTAAATATTTTAAGGGAAACCCTCAGTGAATCTCATTAAATGGCTATGGGGCAGAGCAGCTGTCTCCTGCTGAAGGTCCCAGCCAATTTTCTAAACTATGATTAAAGAAAAGTTTTGGATTATTTAAACATGCCATGTCCTGTGGGTTTTTTTCAGTGCCACTGAAGACCTCTGTGATTCCCCCACCCCTCCGTGCCAGGACTGCTCCTTTCCCTTTGGATCTATTAGTTTGAAATCGTTTGGGTGATGACTCTTTGAAAGTGGTGGTCATTCTGGGATGCCGTGTTCAAAATGCAACAAAGACCTCTCTTTTATGCACAAATGCTAATTAAAATTTTTACCCCCCATCCCCAAGCTGCAGAGGGAAAGACTTGGTAGCAATTTGGCAGATAATCAAATTGCATTTTAAATGGAGCCGTTTAAAGATGACTGGGGTCTGCTCACAGGAAGACACAGTGGCACGAATTAAGCTCGAATAAGCTGCTATGTGCATAGAGGAACAATACAACAAAATACACATCACAATAGGAGGCTGCATTTATGTAAATGGACAACATGCAATGTTTGATTTATGTTTTTATTTTAATTAGTTAAAAGGAGCTCAGGTACACAGTCAGAATTGTTTTCTCCAAATGCATGCATGCAGGAATTCTGTTTTTCTTTTGATTATGATTTCCCTCTTGCTAAATGGTGTTTTTTTCCCATCATCTGTCCTTACAATTTGACCGATTGAGGCAAAATGCTAATAAGACATGATTTGTTAGTAGTTGTGGTACCTTGAAAACATTTTGTTCTTAATTTTAGATTTTCAGCCTGACAGAAAAGGCAAACTGTGTGGAAAATGTTGTCAACAGCTATGTTTGTCTACAAAAATCTGCGCTTAGAAGCTGTCCCCCCACATTTGGTATACATCATTAAGTTCTTCGTGGCCCATCAAATTGTTTATTCACACGGCATTCCAGTACATATTAGTGACATCTCGTTAGCAGAAAACAGAAAACTGACACAAAAAATTTGGGGAGCAGGCCTGAATTGTTTATCTCTCAGAAAGAGTAGAAAGTGTGATTCTCATGAAATGATAGAATTGGATCAAACATGCGGCTCCCAAAGCCTCTTTTATTCTCCGTCTTTGTGTCTCCGAAAAACTGAAAGCACCAAATGATCTGTTTAGTTTTCAACACCATTCTTACCCGGGCCACATTTCCTGTAAAGTTTAACATTCATCACAAGACCAATACAGCCATCAGAACTGCTTCATGTCCATAAAACCCTATTATGGACAGCACAACAAGTGATGCTTGACTTGTAAGTTTAAAGGGTTCTTAATTGGCTGTGATTTGCTGGCTGTACAGCACTGCCTGTAGTAGTGGCATAATGATCCTCCTCGGATGATACATTACTTTTCTGGCAACTTAATGCACCTTAACGCTGCATATATCTGTCCTCTGTGTTGCGTTCATCTTAGCATCATAACAGACTGACATGACAATGGTTTTAACCTGCACAAAACAGGTTGCACTTGAGTAGATGTTATGTTGACCTCATCCACCTTCCATATAGATACCCACATCCAGAGATAGTCCCCTGAGATCTTTGACAATGATCCCCCAAGGCAGTTTCTCTGTTTTCACTTTAGATTTGTGGTTAAAAGCAGCTGAATACATTTAGAGAACTATGAAGCATTAAAGCAGCTCTGCCTTGCAGAATTTGATGCTCAGTATTGGAGCATTTACCTGTCCAGTAGGCTAGGGAAACTAGTTCAAAGCACCTATGATCCTTTTTGATTTTTCTTCTCTGATTTTAGAAGATTACGCTTAAAGACAGATGTTTCACTGGCTGTTTTTTTTGTGTGAATGATGGGACATTATCATTAATCCAGTCAAACTGCCTTTTAAATGTTAAATTGTTTCAGTTACGAAATTGATAACTTCCATTTCTAATAATCTTATTCTGCATTGGATTTGTGTAAATTTGTGATTCTCTCCTTTTTTTAAAAACATAATAATAAGCACAAGATATTTTTAAATAAAAGCAACACAAAGGAGGAGGGATACCTTGTCCTTTCTGTTGCTTTTATAATTGGAGCAACACAATCCCTGTCTTATGATGTTGATTGACAAATATTGTTGCAAAGTTAATGACACAAGAGGGATTTGATTGATCAAGTGGGTGACTGATCATAAAACTGTAGTCAATATTTGGCTGTAGCTTTATTTCCCGTCTGAACAACAGTGTGGCAGGATGTCTGAGATGTATGGCTAGACACACAGCGCTGGCAAAACACATATTTACACTCCAGTCTCTCCTGAGCATGATGATGCAGCCTCTGTTTGCCATACAGTAAATAATATCCCATGATGCTAAAATGAACAGTCTTAGTGTATTTATTCAGTTGGAGCAAAGGGTGTTGGTTAAAGCTGACCAATTTTGGTGTAGTTGGGATGAAAATCTCCCTCTAATTACTGTACTGTGTGGATTCTTTAGTCCCAGTCCCCCTGCTGCAAATGATGGTATTAAAAGTCTCTTTTATTTATAGAAATAAAATTTTAGCTTCAGAGACAATAGGCTAGTTCTGTTTTACGGTACAGCAGACTTTATCTTTTTAATAAAAATTCCTGACTTGGTGAAAGTTTAATTAATAAGGGACTTAAAGCTAGGGGAATGAGCAAGGGAGTTAGGTCTTTAAGGGGGTACTTATTTTTCCATCTGGGCTATCCTCCAAAAAAACTGTCAATTAGTGTGTTAAGCTGAAGAGACAAAAAACGTCATTAGTTCTTGCAAAAAGAATAATGGGTTTTAAAGGTTTTGCTTTAGAGGCAGGCCAAAAGCACAAGAGTGAGTCTTAGTATTTTCATTCATTTCTTGCAATTATCAAAGTTTGAAGGAAGGCTTTATTGTTCTAAGGTGCATGATTGAGGAAGCAGAGACAGTGGGTTGTTTTTCTAAGTAACTTTGCACCTTAATTGTCTGAGATAAGACAAATAAAATTAGTTGTATTTGGTGGAGTGAATCATACTGTGTAGAATATATTAATTTCAATTTTGATAGTTTCCTTGTTAGCAAGCAATATTGTTGTTGTTGATGCTCAGGCTGCACTTTTGGACCACAATTAGACGTCTTTGTGTATTGTATATGTTCTTGTATATGTGTGTCATGTGTGTGTGTGTAACTGTATAGCCGTTAATGCTGCAAAAAAGTATGATTTCCAAGCAAATAAAAATGGTTTGGTGGTCTTGCCATTGGTTTGTAAAGATGTCATGAAGCAACTGTTTAGGGCTTTCCTCCTGTTTCTTTATTTTTGATTTCCTGGTTCGACTTTTCTCTGCTGAGTAGTTGTAGTAATTAGCACGTCATAGAGGAGGAGAGCTTCGAAATAAATAACACTGCTCTAAGCTGGGTGTCACTATTGATGTGTGACAGATGGGTTATTTGATTATCTAGTTAGCTAGTTCAGAGAAAAGGGACTCCCCATCCTCTGTGTAGCATTGAGCCATGCATAAACTATTACAGGAGAAGCCTGTTACTTGGCAGAATTTGTATTTTAAAAATTCAGGCAGCTTATTCCATTTGTCAACAAATAGCCTATGTGTATTTGTAAATGTCATGTTTCAGCCAAAAATGATTCACAACCAAGGGGGCTTGGTAAATAAGTCTTAGTACAGGATGCAAAGGTGCGGTTGTTGGCATTTTGTCGATCTTAGCAACAGGTGAAGTTTTAGAAATTAACGGTGGATAGGCAGTGATGGCATGTTAACTTAACTAATCTATCTATCTATCTATCTATCTATCTATCTATCTATCTATCTATCTATCGCTGCTCTGTTGTACTTTGATTTCCAGTTGTTTATTTTTATCTGCAATGTCTCCGTTAATCAAGTACATTTGCATTTTGGATTTTAATTTTTATGTAATAGAAATATCCCCACTATCCTTGTGGAGATTTTAACAGTATTTTCATGTCATTTTTTCCTTCTTTTGTAACTTCAGATGCTTGGCACAGTACAAAGACAAGTACTGAATATTGGTCAAGATCAACTTTCAGGTGAAGGAGCCTTAACTTTTGGATCTTGTTTTTTAAAGAGTATACCAAGTTATAGTGCTGCAACATAATTATTAACTAATCTCAGCAGTCTGGCTCTTGTTCATAAAACTAAAGGTATCATCAATGTATTAGATCATCTAGAGCATTGAGAGAAAAATGTATTTCACCTTGAAGAAATTCTTAGTAAATGTGGTAAGGTAACCTGTAAATGGGCAGGGTCCTTTTTGTAATGAACTTCCTACCTTTGAGATGGCCATTTGAAGGGTTTTTTATGCAGGCAGCAAGTGTGACAGTGGTGCTTAGACGAGGCTTACATAACTGGTCATAGTGCAAGAGGTTTCAGGCGCTGAGCCCAAAATATGTCATTGACTTGTGCCACACACAACAGGAGATGGCTTTTGCATCACAGTGTGAGTGCTAGTAAATGATTGGTTACAGGAGATTCTCCAATAAATTAATTGTTTCCACTTCATGGTTAAGTATGTGCTACTCTTCCAAATCGAGTGCTGGTACTTGGTTATTACACTTTAATAGCTCGCTTGCCAAACTAACGATATATTACTCCATGTGCTGGCTCAGATCAGAGAAGATGAATTGGCTATTAATTAGAGTTGCACTGAGAGGGCACAGGGGAGAGACTACTCATAGCCTTGCAATCAGTGTCAACGGGGGCCCTTTTCTGACTAGGACAGCCAGGGCAGGCCCAGGTCACTGAGTGTTATCATGAAAACCATTGAATCTGGTGGAAGAAGCAGCACCAGACATGGCCACCATCTTGTTGAGTCAAACAAAGGACAAGGGAGTTTAACATTGTGCAGCTGCAATTTCATCTGATGATTTTAGTCAGGAGTGCGAACAGAATGGCAGAGATGTGTAGGAGGTTGTTTGGCTCCATGAAGTTCCTTAACAAAAGCCTCACGTCCGAAGGACTTTGAATTAGAAAGTTATGGAGGAAATATTTGACGGGCAGAGATGATTTGTAGGGAATATTATTGTTTGGCTCACTTTTCTTGTGCAGCCTCTGAATTAGCCCTTTTATCACAATTAATTAAGCTTGCCTATAGGAGATGTTCCATCTTGAGCTCATCCACACAGGATAAATAAGTCAAAGCAGCAGGATATATGTCCTTTTATTGGCTGACTTGATCTCGGAAGCATCTGTAGTGGGGGGAAGCTGTCTCTGTGGTGCGACTTTGTGGAAGAGTCTTTGCCATCACTCACTTTGAATGCTTCTTTTATGACTCGTTTTGTTAAAAACCTCTTTTTTTAATGCAAGGTATCAGGAGTTATAGCCTGTCTATGCAAATTAGGAAATTTTGACAGTTTGTTATTCATGTCATCGCCTTTTTAAACACTTAAAGGCAATAAATTTCACCGTGACAGGCTGCTCCGAAATTGCCACTAAATATTATTAAATATTTTAACAAGTTCCTTGTAAATATGCCTTAAATGTTTGAACGATGGGCAGGAAGAAAAATGGCTTTGCATCAACTTATTAGAGGCTATAAAAGTGGCAGTGATTTATCACGGATGTGGAGCAACTCAGGCCATCTTTTTTTTGTTTTGCTTATTCTGTTAGCTTGCTTTGTCCTGATGTGCACATTAAAGAGAGGAGCATCATGTTAAAAGCCTGCAGTCTCACAACTCATGAAAACGTTAGCAGCAGATATTGTTGTACCTGTGGTCCTTGAAAGACAGAGCGATATATGGCAACATCATTTAAAGTTTTAAAGCTTCTCATACCCATTTACAGTTTTACGTTTTGTGATATCACCGGCTGTAACAGAGTGTGTTTATCAAGGAATCCAGTTGATTTGATGTTGCACATATTCAATTTAATATACGTCTGAGGTGAAAGTGTTGTTAACTTACACAGCTTTTAGCTTTTATGTCGCTCTTTAATTATCTGCCACATTTAAATGAGCTGGTTTTGAACATTCAAGGTAAAATATGAATATTCTTATGACCATTTAAAGGAAGCCAATTTTGAGCAAAAAGAAACGTTATCTGTCCATGCAAGACAAATTATCTGTACTATCGTAATTAGAGATGTAGTTCTTGAAATTCTTGACTGATATTGATGTTTGAAATAACAATTTGGCCGATAGCCGATACAGATGTCTGTTTTTGTTTTTGTTGTTATTGATAATTTTGTTTTTGTTGTTATTTAGTCCCCCCTTTGTGCCAGGGAAACAAAGAGATCTTCATTATAAAAAATAATTGAACTGTTCAGCCTTTCATCACACTATCTTTGACGCACAAATTCAGTCATACACAATTATATAAGCTACGTATACGTATGTATATGTGTGTGTGTATATGCATACATACATACATATGTATACCCTCTCTAATACCTTTTTTATGTTGCTGTTAAAACATCGACAAATTTCTCCTTCAACACATTTATTTAATTTTCTTGCCAAAACCAGAATTTTACAAGATGACACTTGAATATATCATGATAACGTGATACTTAAAGCCGCTACAAGGAACTTTTAACTGGATATGCAAAATTCTCTCGTTTCTGCTGATGTCTGTGCGTGACCTACAACAGCAAATGAGACCATTGGTGTGAAGATAAGCTATTTCTATATAATGTATATCCATACCTTTAGGAAACTGTCTCCGGGTCCGCCCCAGGTCGCTTCCAGGACAAAACGATTTATGGCACACGTCATCTTACCTAGCTGCTTACATTTATAGTGTAAATAGTCGCTATTCCTCCTCCTCGACCTGACGTCCGCGGGGAGTTAAAATAGCAGCAACCATCGGGTAAAAGTTCTGTGAAAGCACTGGACTCACCAACAGTCAGCCACGTCTCAGTCACACAGAGAAAATCCAATCCTCGGGAAGTCAGGAAATCCTTCAGGATAAACGTTTTGTTCGCTAGCGATCAGCCCAATCTTGGCAGGAGCTGGCGGGTCCACGGTGTTAGCTGTCCGGGGAGCCACACACAGAGGCCGCAGGTTGTGCAGATTCACCCCACGCCAGCGGGGACGAGGAGAGCAGGGGCCGCGGGGCTGGAACACCTCATCCGGGCCAACGACAGGTACCAGCCAGGCGTTGACAGGGTACAGCGAGTGCCGAGGAATAACGAGGCGAGGCACCGCTCCATACTCAGTCCAAGAAGCTGTGGAAGTCCTTGCCAAACAGGCCTTCATCCTTACCAGCCAATCGCTGTGTTTACCCCGGCGGCGGTGGCGCTTACGCCGGAAAGGTGGAGCTGGGGCGCGGCAGAGGTGAGCTGGGATCCCCGATAGGAGCGGGGGCAAAGTTTTCCCGTCTTGTTGTTTCATTCATCCCCAAAACAAACACATGCGCGAGACAGGTAAGCATCTTTACGACAATACGCGCTAGAGCTCATGGGAAATGTAGGCTTCATTCCGGCAAAACACTACCGCTTTTGTCCACAGGGTCGCCAAAATCAACTCAAAATGAAAGTTCCTTGTAGGGCCCTTAACCTTAGCCTAATAGTCATTTTTGCTGAATAGAGCTTGAATGCATCACACTGTAATTCGGTGCAACCTCCGTGAACTGTTGGTCCAGCCACAGGCTAGCTGCTAACATTGACTAGCTTTCCTCCTGCCAATTTCTACACATATTTCGTTTTCACAGTGTAACATCAGGGGAAAAAACAGGCTATGTCCCATGTGTCAATAGTGAGTTTACTGTGTTCTTTTGTCCCAAAGACATCCCGGGGAAGATCTCTGTTCGTTCCAAACATGTTTTCCATTGTCACCGGAACAACAGGAGGCCAGTTGTCTGGAGTACTGCTTTTTAGCCTGCGCAAAATGCATGTGACACAACAGAAAACCATTGGCCACTGCCATTGGTAAATGTCATCTTATTTGGTAACAAGGCTATATTGGCTAATACTGATGTTCGGCAGATGAACTGGCGCATTCCTAAATGTACTGCCTCTGATCTGTGACACTGATCATCAGATAGCTTGTCAGTCTCGCTATTCTCCAGCGCCTGCGTGGCTGTATTATTGTTCATGACAATGAAGGTATCAGTTTGAATCGGAACAAAATTCTGTCTGTTGTCTGTCTGCTGTGTTACTTCTAGATGTATAATAATAATTTTCTCTGGTGATGCGAGCCTCTTTAATTACAAAGTCAAGCTGCAAAGACAAGCTGAATTGTCTAAAAATAGTTTGAGATGTGACACAGTCTTGTGGTTTGTGGTGCACCTTTCCATCGGTTAGGGCTGGGAATTGAGCATCAGATCAGGGTCATTTAGAGTAACACGACTGCGTTCCAGAGGATTTATGTTTTACACTGGCAATATGCAGATTCCTTCATCAGCCACATTCCAGCTTTTAAATTCAGAAGTCAACTTTTTTTCCTGACTAGCCTATCATTTTGTGACCTAAAGTGGTTTCTTAATTTATTGCACTTCAATTACGATCAAGTTCAACTTCATGTTCTTTATTAACTCTTAAGAGAGGAAATGATGTCGGCCAGCACCCACAAAGACAAAAAAAGGGAAGAAAGAAAGAAAAAATCACGACTTGGCACAAAATTGCAAGACACAAAAACATAAAATGAAAAGTCTGTCCTATTAAAAACTGCTGACTGTGCAGTTACCTCAGTGGTTTTATTATAGCCTCATAGTCACTGAAATGGAAGAGCTATCAAAAAAGCCTGGTGCATATTTTTTATAATATGCATCTGCTCCAGTAATGGTGTCAGAGCATTGGTGTTTGCTCATTATTTGCTTTATTTTGTCACTCATCTACGTAATTCACACATTCTCTGCAGACCTGACTGGCACCTGTTACCTTACATGTGTCAGAAGCTGCTTCTTGTACTCATTGTTCCAGAGATGCACAGCAAGAACAAGGACAAAAAAATCTCTGCACAAGTGGGCCTTGTCACGAATCAAAGGATATGACATTTATTTTGGATTTTGTTTATTCTTTAAGGTGCACAAAATATTACCTACTCAATATTACTGTGTTCTTTATTTATGCTGCATCATTTTAGTTCTGGGATCTGATGGAACAAGAGTGCTCAGATCACCCCCATCCCTCTTGCTTTCCAGACATCTCGATCTTTCAGTGTTTGTGTTCGTCTCATGCTCATTATCATATTGTGTCTCGCTGCCTTCACTTCTTGATGCTCCCTTTTAGATATTTAGGTACAAAGAAGGCAGTCATGGGTCATGTAATCCACGAACCCCTCGTTGTTTTGGTTAGAAGGCACTACAGTATTCTACAAATCTCAGTGCTGTCTGAGCACATCACTCTTACTGGTTAGTGTGACGTGACGGCTGCCATGTCAGCAACATGGCACATCTCTGTTCTCCCTCTCTGGAGCCTTCTGTGAGTTTTCCCTGGGGTTGGCAGAATACGAGTGCCCCCTTGTCTGACTGGCTATAACCTTGCCACCAGCTTGTGTGTGCGTGTGTGTTTTTTCCAACTCTAAAGACTTGAACAATGATGACTCAAGCCACGCAGAGTACACCTCAGGGAAAATACAGTGGAAATAAAAATAACAAGTGGATTTTTGACTGCAGTCAGATGTGAGAGGAGGCACGCTGGCACTCGGCTAAAAGCCTGAGCAGATTCTGCCCCCCCAGTTCATTAGATTAGGCTGTCTCGTGTTCAGGAAGTGCTGAAAGGCACTGCAGATTGTATCTGCACGAAATGCTGTCCTTACGTCCAGAGACAGTTGCCAGTCCCAGTCTTTGAAATTCCAAAGTAGTTCTCAATCCAGTTAGGGACTGATATTGTGGTTGTCTCTCTGTGGCCCTCCTGCTGAGGGTTCTTATTAGAAGGGTTAAGTATGAGGATGCCTGTGTTGGTATTTCTGCGGTTGCTCATCTGCGCACCGCACATGAATTTCTCTAAATTATTTATTTTCCTGACACCACCATATGGTGCTGTAACTTGTTTGTCTTGGAGCATGCTGGAGAAATGCAAGACCTAGACTGGATTACTTCTTGTGTGTATACATGGGAGACCCTCTTCAAACAATGCCTGTTTTTTGTTATTTCTTTTGCTGGGTGGGCTCTGTTGATGCAATTCTGCGTAACCCTCTACAAGAGTTCTCTTCTCATCTCCTTGAGAGCAAAGAGATAATAAAGATAATTGGGCCAAAATCTGGAGATGTTTAAAAGAGATGCACAGAGGCCGCTGCCACGGGTCTGCAGTTGATGGGGCAACAGAACAAGAAGCTTGAAGGGCCCTGGAAAAATGGGGTCCTGATCTTCTTTGAAATGCCACAATTAATTGCCATGCGTTGTCCCCAATGCATGGATGATTAAATGTGCTCCTAAACTGCCCTGATTTGTGGGGGCACCTTGCCGATTTTATTTGCCACTGTTAACATTTTCATTCCTGCATTATGCATGGTGCTGTGGGGCAAGGAAGTGCTGCAAACAAATGGCCTGAGGGATCGGCGTAAACACAGCGTGCCATCAGGGGGAGAAGACTAACAGTTCAGCACCGCCTCCCTCAGCCAGTCTTCTTCTGACAAACTAGACAGCCCCTCTGCAGCTTGGCTGTAGCGTAGCAGAGCAGTACAGTGTGCTTATCAATGTCAGTTAGCTCCAGGTATTCAAAAATGTTGACTGTAAATGAGTAGATATATATGGAGAACGTAAGGACAGGGTGGGGATTTGATAGAATGGAATATGCTCATCTGTATCTTTATTAATCAACAATGAATGCACGTCTGATAGAATATTTCTATCCAGCTAATTGAATATGATTCCTCCTCCTTCAGCATGTATAGGCTGAGGTCACTTTCACTAGTTAATTCTGACAGCCAAAGCAATGTGGTGCTGGTTCCTTTGTGTTTAGGGATTTTAATTCCTCATTGCAATAATCAGTGACTGATGGGAGCCCTAGTGCTTTATGAAGGCATGCCAAATGACATGTGCTCCCTTTTGAACATGAAACACTCAGGGTAGAAATATGAATTTTCACATTAGAGGCACACTAACTCTCTGATTAGGATTTACTTGATCTGGGATCTTGGCTGTTAGAAGTGCAACGCTGCACACATGGCCTGCTGGAGTTGTCAGCTGTCATGGCATTGGCCCAGAGCCTTACAGTTGGCAGGTCTCCACCCTCTCACCTCCGGCTGACAATGCAAATACAGGCAAACGATGTGTAGCCACTGGACAGCTCTGTATACAAGCATGTAATTCCATATGGATTAAAAAATCACGAAAAACTTGGGTCTGGTGTAAGCTGAAGATCAAAATGATAGCCCTTCCCACAGTGATTGCCTGCTGTTTTGACAGTGGCGTCAGTTCTTCATTTGAATGATAAACCAGTCCATGCTCTCAAGTTCTTGCCCGTATACGCATTTTTTTTTAACCCAGCCCCTTGCCATCGAAGCGCTCTGCATGGCATTAACAGTAACTAATGCACTAGGCAATGGAAAGAGGGCAGATATTGTATTTTATGGCCTGACCTTTGAGGCATTATTATTTTTTTGATGAATAACTGTTTACTCTGAATGCGGGCATTAAACAAGTTTCCTCAAGGTTTTGCAGTCATTGCCCCTGACACAAATGGCAAAACAAAAACATCTCATCCTGTTCACAGGCAAAGTGAAGCGTGCTGTCAGTGGATATGGAAAGTCTGTTTTAGTGGACTGGAGAGTAGTGTTAAATAGGTGGCAACCAGTTCATTAGGATGTCTTTCAGAGCATGAAAAATGACCTTTTCCCTTGTAATTGTAGCCTGAGTTCATAGATAGTTGACTGGAACCAGAGCATACTGTACGTTGACAAGGATCACTGGAAACAATTAGCATTGCATCTCACCAGTCAGGCTGCAAGCAGCTCCCAGTTACCACTTTTTACACCTTCTCGCCTAAATGCTGCTGTGATTTGATTAAATGTGACAGATTAGACAAATAAAAAAGTACACATACATTATTTAATTCATGGTGTGCATTGAACTGCATCTAATACTTCACGTGTGTTTCATGTATTATAGTACATCTTTAAAAAGAGTAGTTAAGCACAGTTTGAAGTGTAACAAAATGATAACGTATCCTCACACAGTAAAGTCCTAGATATTCTGCACTGTAAGTTTATTTACATTTATGCAAGTAACTACATGTTTTTTTGAAAATAAAAATTTAAACTGGAATGCTACATGGATGATTTGTTATGTAAGGTTAGCCTTACAGCATTTCAACTTTTAAATGTATTTGTAAAATGAGTAGATGTCTTACCTGGTTAAAGGCAGCACGTAAATGGCTTGTAGATATGGCACTAAATACATGTAAAGGAAGAATTAGTGGTCCAAATATTATCAAAATGGAAGACCCACCAACATACAAAATACATAAATGACATTTACATATATTTGATTATAATCAGCTGAAAGGGAGACATTAATGAATATGCTTAAAATCTATCCTTCAGTTATGATAGAATAAATTTGTATTTCATGTAGCCAAACTCCAGACTGGCCTTTTTATATGATAGTTCATTGACAGCCAGTATTTACTGCATCTTTGTGCTATTGGGATACAAATTCATGGCATTAGTATGTGTTTAATGTAGTTTTCCACAGTTTAATGACTATTCTAGTTTTTTTAAGCATTATTTAATCTCCAGTTTTATCATGACTGATTGAACGTCTGTGCAACACAATTACAATGTTTAGTGTTATGTATATTTTGGGTTAATTTACTCCATGATGTTAGCAGCTGGTATATAACTCCTGAGACCTCTAATGTACTTGTTTAAGTTAATCAATTCCATTTAAAGAGATACAATGTTTAATGTATGTATGCTTTGTATGTCTTTTCAGCACGCTCATCTCAATCTGACATTAATATGAACCTAGACTCTAAGGGGACTGCAGTGTATTTACGACACTTGTGGAAAGCATCAAAAATGTGTTAGTCAATATTTATGTTCAGCTCTTGTTTGGCGATGTATGTTGCCATATTCAGCTGAGGTTAAAGCTAGGACAAAAGAATTAATATATATGTAACCATTTTGGATCACTTCTCCTCTTTTGAATCTTCATTGCTGTCATCATCAGAAATTTCCCTCCTACTCTGTGGTGTTTTGATAAGGCAAATGTGGTTGAACAGAGCAAATATTTAAGGTATCTGCAAATGTGATGCACATCTGTCAAACAGCCCAAGGGTGAAAACCAGTGCATAACAAGGCAACAAATGCTGATCCGGGACTTCTCTGCGGCAAAATAAAATATGGCTCAAGTTTTCATTAAGGTGCTATTGATTAGCTTTTCCTGGCAATGAATTATGGACAACATTAAATAAAAGGGAAAATATTTTTATGACTTTGCTTAGGCCATGCCAGATTCCCCCTTTGCCTCTTGTATGCTCGCCCTGACAGGCATTTTGTTTTCTCTCGAATTCTTGTGGCTTTTGTGAGACCTAGACTAAGTACAAAAAAAAAAAGTTATTTCACTTTGATTACCTTTCCCATTTTAGATTGGTGTAAAATGATTAGGAGTACAGACTGCAGCAAGGGTGTAGAATTTTTTAAGAAAAATTTTAGGTCTTGTTTGTTGTTGAAGGAATGATTTAGAATTTCAGAGACTCCCCCTTGTAATGAGTAGTTTTAAAATGTTAAAATGTCAAATTGTCCATAGAGGCAAGAGACCAGTCTTGCAGTGTAATCCAGGCTGCTGCTCTCCCCTTGTATGTTCGTTATATTTCAAACATTATTATCATGGAAAGGATGTGGTCACTGAAGGCCTCTACCTCTAATTGCAGGAAGACTTTGTCTACTTTGATGACCTTGGCTCTGTATCTTGAAATATTAAGTCAGAGATTTTTGGCGTCACACAGACAAAATAGGCAATGTGTCGAATCTCTAGAGGTTCTGCAGCAGAGACGCACTGCTCAGACGGGCTGTGTGGTTGGCTGCTCTAACCTGTTAACATGGGTTCTGAAGTGAAATGTAAGGGCCTGTGTCCACATAGCGTTGTTTTTTTTTCAGAGCTCCTGCATCGTTTTCAATTATTCCTAATGAGGAGTGAGTGTATGCAGCTGCATGCGGCCGCCTACAGAAAAAGTGCCACGCCCAGCGTCTTTTTTCAGAACACTGGCTTTTTTGTGTGGCGACTTCTACTTGAAAATATCTGAACTTTTCAGAAAGGCGCCACTGATGTCACTGCCACTCCTTTAACTGGGCTATTGTCTGACTTTCACAACAGGGACAGAAAAGTCCATTTGTGGGAGCAGATTGGCCGATGGACACAGGATGTTGCTGGTGAGTGCTGTGCCTTTTGTCATTGGTTGCATTGTAAGCGTGTTGCTAGCTGTGTAGTCAACCCTCTGTTAACGTAGCTTTACCTTAGCTACCTAGCTAACAGCAGTGTAAAGATGCTGTCATTGAAACAAAACTTCATTACTTCAATACGTCACTTAAAAAAAACACTGCAAGTGCGTTTTTTTTTTTTTTTCCTGTAATAAAGTTCTGGGATGAAGTGCTACTCAGCGCCCTGCTACCTCTTTCCTACTGAAGAAAAACACTATGCAGACATGTGCTCTAAAAGGTTCCGCGACGCACATGCGTTGCTCAGGAAATTCAATTCAGTTTTATTTATAAAGTCCAATATCACAAATCACAATTAGCCTCAGAGGGCTTTGCAGCATACGACATCCCTCACAGCGGATAAGGAAAAATTCCCCCCAAAAAGTCCTTTAATCGGGAAAAATACCAAATACATACAAGTGATAAGCCGTGTTGCCCACACCTGACACCAGGCAGAGAGAAAGAGAGCGCGAGACTACACCCTCACACAGCATAAACAGCTCCTGCCTCTTGTATTCGTGCAAGCATTCCTCATAACCTTTATTCTTATAGGTCATCCAGTGTTGTGGTACTGCCTCTAGTGGCCAGGATGAATGAAATAAAATCAAACCAAGTCACCAAATTAATGCAATTTTGAATTCTGACAGATGACTTAAAAGATAATGTTCATCAAAAAAAAAAAAAAAAATTAAACTACAGATATATATGCATACAACATTCTACATGCAAATCTTTCCTCAGGGTGAAAAACAAGAAGGAAAATTTATTACAGACAGGACAACATATTTCTCTTTTTGTCTCATGCACACCCACAAAGGAGCAGCTGCATTCAAATTCCCTCAGCGTACACAATCTTGGCATTAGTTTTGACTTTTACTGGAATGTTCTGACTGTTGGTGTTGAACGCTTTTATTAGAATAATTACATCCCTCTATAGAAAATAATAGTTCAACCTGTCCATCCTGTTTTGTGTTCTTAAACACATTTTGTTTTCCTACGTATAAATGATCTGTTTTCTTAGCTGGGACAAGTTGCAGGGCCAGTTTTCGCAACTGGAACATCTTTGTGTCTTTTGTCATGTTTTATCCTGAGTTGAGATGTGTTGAGTGCCATGTACCGATTGCTCACATGCAGTTGTAAATTTGTTAACACATAGTAGACATGGTACAAATGTTGTATTATGAGATATTCTTTTAGATGCAATAGTGCCACTCAGCTGTTGTCCCACTTGAATTTAGCCAACAGGTTTGCCCATGAAATCTGTGTAGACTAAGGCCCTTTATGCTACATGGCAAGTAAAGTAGAGTCATTTCAGAGGCATGTCTCAGAATGAGCATTCCATGCATACTGTATGCTTGGTTTCAAAAGACACAGAACACATACAAAAGTATGTCCCTGGCATTTGCGTCATTCAAAAAAAAAAAATAAAAAAAAAATCTTACACTGTTTTTAGAGAAATGCGGCCGCACCTACAAGCCATTACAGTACATGCTGGATGAGCTATTATGTTCAGTATGTTCTTTTTGCTGTGGTATTGTTGCAATTATAGGGAGGTATGGATTTCAAAAATACCACACATCAACAGCATAACATTGTGTTCCTTTTGTGAAGTGCTGAAACTAGATCCTCAAGGGAAATGACCAAATAAAAACATGATATAAATGTGAACTGAGTAGAATTTAAAGACTGTACAGAGGTGGGACTGTTTTATATTGGGGACTTATTTACTTTACTCTGATAACAGTCATTTGATATGATTTTTTAATCATTAGTTATTTCAATTCTGATGGCTTGACAATGGATTAATTCCAATATGGTTTAGCAGCTTTTTACTTCAACAGATTTAAAGGTGATGACGTGAGGCCTGCAATGGAACCTGCCCCACCTTCCTTCAGTGAGCTACTAATCCATCTACTGTACAAGATCCCTATGTATCAAATTGAAAATACGCTTACTATTGGCACAAAATATCTGCTGTTGGTTTGTTATGTAAAAAACAATTTAAAAAAAAAAAAAAAACTTGGCACACTCAAAAACTTGGTATTGGTCTAACCCGTCTTTCAGCTGTATTCAAGACACCTGAAGCCTAGTCCTCAGTCACAGAACACATTTTTCATGCATAAAACATTACTGCATGGCAGAGCGGTAGAGTAAGAGCTGGCGGATTTGAATGATATGTTTTTAAACAGACAGCTATTTTATTGTTTTAGATAATTTACAAGGTAAAAGGCTTTGAAATCTGACTTTGGTAGTTCATTAAGTTGCCACATAACGACAATCAAGAAATGACAAATCTGGTATAAAGCTGCAGTGCATAGTTAATAGAAAATGTTTTAGATGTGACAGTGCTTTATAAAAGAACGCCATGACTGCTAGCTGCTCTTCAGTGTTCAGACTGCAGGCACTTAGTGCACCAGGTGTTTTGCCCAAGATTTTTCCACAAGACAAATGGAAAAGTGCCATATCCTTTAAACATCCCATTAATATGTCTTATAAGACTCGCTACAACTGAGCACCAAAAGCTCAATTTTATTACAGTTTCTTGTCTTTGTCAGGCATAGCTTCCAGTTTACGTTTTCAGGTAATTATAGAGCCCTGCACACAAGAGTGGCACAAATTAGCACTTTGGGAGAAGAATCAGTTGGCTGGATGCCCATCATTGCCTGTATGGCCTGGACATGATAAACACAGAAGCACAAATGCCTCTAAAAGGCATCCAAAGTGTGCGTCAACATTTGAGGGGAGCATGTGTCTTGGCTCGGCGTGATTTTGATTCAAGACTGAATCAAAAATGTAACATTAGTACTATTAGTACTTTTACAGGACAGTTTTACTTAAAAAAAAGGGTTCTATATACTGTGAAGTTATGTTATATTCAGCCTGGAGAGTAATGTAAAAACAAGTCATAGAAACTAGATGTGAGACAGGACTGAGCAGAGAAATGATCAGGGATGAGCTCAAAACACAGATAATGTGGATAAAGGATGTTCTGACCTAAACCCTTTGGGTCAAGTATCTTTTCCAGGAGTGTACCTGTTTTTATGGCTTTACTGCCTGGTTTTAAATGGATACACTGAAAAAACACTATTACACTAAATGATAAATTGAGAGGACATCTTATGAAAGGCAGAGCAAGGGCTGGGTCTTTAGACCTTGATGTGCGAGGGATCATGTGAGAGGTTTGATGTGGTCTGAGGCGTTTTTCTGTCATAGATGCCATGAAAGAGAACTCATGGCTGCACTGTTTGCTGTGACAGCTGATGCTCATGGTAGGAACTGCAGGACAGAACAGCGATTCCCCCTTATTACATTTGGAATTTCCTCCCAGCTGATTGAAGTATCAGCATATTGCTGCCATATTCCCTTCCACAAGAGCCCACAGTTTTTAATAATTTGCAGAATGAAGGGGGCAGATGAGAGGTTATCAAAGTCACTTGCATTCGTTTAATCTCTGAAGCACTGCCATTCACCCCGTTTTCCACAACAAAAAAAAGAGCAATTTATAGTTTTCACTAAAAAGCAATGTTGAAAGCAGACGACTAAAGCTGAATCAGTCGGCATTAATGTACCCTGTTTACCCGGTGTGCATGTACTGTATGTATACAGTGATCAATATGTGCCAAGAAATACTATATGTACTACGTTTACAGTATGATCATGTGGAGGAAAAATAACAATAAGTAATCTCATGTCATTTAGCTGTTCTATGCAAAGTTAATGTAATCCTCTAATGTTTAGTGTAACGCATCAATCATGCAAAAATCTATTGTTGCATTAGCCTTGAAAGAACAATAATAATAAAAATGCTATAATGGTTTTAGCTTCCTTTCCATAAATCATACTTGGAGGGTGGGGAGGGGGCATCTTAACTTGCCACTTCAGCTCATCTGAGCAGTTGAAGGGATGCTAAATACTGATATGATATTGAACAATAACAGGAGCCGCTGTTGGTCACTTTCAACCTGAAGTGGTTTGAAATACTGCGTGACACAGTCAGTCGCTGCTTCTAACAGAAGTTGACCCAACACCTTCTACAATGACATAAAGCAGTTTTCTGTTCAGTAGCCACTCAACAATAGACTGTAAATCAACCATAAATGCATAAAAACAGTGCATAGAGGGAGATTTATTGTAACACTGCAAATCCTTTTAAACAAATATTAAAATAAGACCCAAATCAGCTGGAACGTCATTTAACAGGTCATGCTCACTTCGGTTTTTAGCTGGGCCGCGTTAGCTGACAGGCTGTCTGAATTTACATCGATATTAACATTTGATTAATAACACAGCTCTCACTCTCAAGACGGGTTGTGCTCTAAGTGTATATGTCTGTGATGTATGAACAAAATGCAAATAGAATCAACACATGATCGGAGCACAGTGTTCTTTCCAATGGTTAAACAGCACATTAGGATACATATGTGAATGTAAACGTACACCAGTTAAGCAAATCTCCTGTTCAGTAATGTGTCATTATACAAACAGTCATGTAGCCAGACGCATATGTATAGAGAGGATTTCTGAAGAGCACAGCTTTCAGATTTGATAAGTGGAAGTGCATTTCTACCATGTGGTTTCAACCTGGGACCTTTACAAGTGCTTGTCAGAGTAGCGCTCAGAGTACTGCCTAAAGAGGCTTTTCGATTTCACAGAGAATACACTCTTCCCAAGAAGTGGGTGGAGAAGATAATTCTCTAAAAGAGGGAGAAAAAAAAGAAAACTGGAGAATTAATAAACCTTTTTAGTCTGCATAATCATTCATTTTGAACTTAAACTGAACAGAGCAACAAAACAAATCATTTTTGGGGAAAGAATACATGTATTTTAATGCCCTCAAGCAAAACTAATTAAAGACGACACCTCATTTACATAAATAAGCATTATAATTTGCATGCATGCACAGGGGAATAGAGTCAGAAAAGAAAGCAATATTTTGCAGTCTGCTAATTTCATTTTATTCAGGATTTAAGCTTAATAAAGATTCATTTTGGAGGGGAAAGGGAAATAATCAAAGGGGAAATTTGAACTATCTCCAAAGATGCAGCAGCCTTCTATTGAAAGGGCTCTTTCCGAGTCACCAGATGACTCCTAATCTGGAGTGGCACTTCCTGGCCCAGCTCCAACACCAACTCCTTGAAAGGTAAAAAAATTTTAGAGCCCAATTTATTAGTATGCAGTTCTGGCATCGGGTAGAGAATTAATGGCGGTGACTGATAATGACTGTAATCGTGGCACAAATGGGGTGTTGAAATAGCAAACAACGGGCACAAGGCATGTAATGGGGATTTTATTAATTACCCGAGGTCCCTAGCATGAGCAGTCTCCAGGATTTACTGTGGCCATGCCAGCCGGTCGAGGAGGGGTCGGCCAGTCTAATCTGACAATGAAAGGGTCACTACAGAGACTGCAGTGTGGGCAAAAGGGAGTAACGTGGCATACTACTGCACTTGCTTTAAAACTGCTGAATAATATCACGAGAGTTACAAGTATTGAAACAATGAAAGGGTTGATATTCATTTGGCTCATTCATTTGGGTTTGGATCATATCAAACATCAGAATCTTTTAGTACAGTACTTTTCAGTGAATAGTTAAAAAAGAGCTGAATTAAACCAAAAATAGGCAGATTTGCTCATTGAGAAGATGCTTAGTCACATAAGAAAACGGATCAAAGGACTAGAAACAATTCAGTTAAATTACCCTCTTTCTTTTTGATTAAGGTATATAGTAAATGCAGTCACCTACAGTGAAATAAGCTCCCTCTATCTCTTTGTTGGCTATTAGAAAAAGAAATCAACATATGGTAGCACTGTCAGGTAGGATAGCCCATTCACACATCAACTCATCAACAAGAGAGGATTGATTAAAAGTCCTTTTTATTACTCACTGCATCCTTAATGGACGCTAGACTTTCAAAATGGAAGAAACAATTAGAGTTTTACTGCTTTGTGGGCACTACTGATTTATATAAATCACTGCACGGGTGTAAATTTTCCAATAAAAGACTGAACCACTCCTAGCATACATAATCAACATGTCCACACTTGGTACACACTCTAGACTCGCACAATCTCTTTAAATTGGTAGGACTCAACAGTCACACCAATTCAAGCAACCAATCAACAGATTGGGTGTGCTTGATGGAATTTCTAAACTGTTTCTATATGCTTTAGCACTACTAATCATACGCAGTGCTTTCAGCCCCAAAAGATATCTCCCCAAGGCAAACAAACATGGCTGTGGCTTTGTATATTTGAGTGCTGTATGAAGATGAAATTGGAGTTTGCTCTTGTTCATTTAGAGCAGTTAGTATGAATCCTGTAGTGATTTCCCCCCATAAGTCTGGTTTGTCCAGGCATGCAAGACCACTGCCAGTGTATTTGGATGTAAAGCTACTGAAATTGAGAAGGAGGTTCATCTGGAGTCACTGGGACACTAATGGAACGACTGCTATCATAGGCTTTTGACAACACTACCTCATACCTCAAATAAAAGATAGGTTATTTGCCAATGACTCCCGAAATGACATATATGACCTTTTGAGGGTACCAATGTCAGTCACACATACTAATGCTTTCAACACGTGGTTAACATTGTGAAATGGTAACAGTTACGGAACAAAACTACTTTGTTAGTTAGAGAAAACATATTGTTCGGGTTAAAAGAATTATGTTTGTTACGTAATTTAAGTGACATATGGAAGTAACTTAAATATGTTAAGTATGGTATGTCTTTAAAAGAAGTCAACGTTGACTTTTGGTTTTACATGGGACCCAAACAGCGGTATCCTTGGTGAAAGATTGTTTTTGTTTTACCATCCATCCATCCACCCACCCACCCCAACCTCCTCCCAATACTCCGACTTTGTCACTCATTATACTCTGCCACCTTACTTCCTCTTTTGCTCTCATGATAATTACTATGGCCTCTAGGGGTCGCCACTGAGCAATAAATTTAAATATCAAGGTGATTAAAAAGACAAGTCACCGTATTACTTGGGTACAGCACACGCGCAGTAAAATCTGGTCTACACTTTTCGGAAGGCTCAATATATGGCACACCATCATAGAATATGGGAATGGTTGATTTGTTTCACTGTGGTGTCGACAATCTGACATATATTTAAAAAGAGAGGGGTGAGAATTACAATTCTACAATTGTTAAAAAGATCCTTTAAGAAGAACCTCACCACTGGAAATATGGTCTTTTGATAAAACAAGTATGTCTATGCGTTAGAAAGACACAAATAATTTTGAAATTGTTGCTAGGAACCAGATAAAACAGAGAAAAAGGACTCTTTTGTCCAGGAGGGAGAAAACCTACAGCTACCAGAATGCACTGCGTCGCAACAAACCAATTAATGCTCCCACTGGTGGGTGACGTAATGCGAACGCATCTGTTTGAAACAATGACAGCTAGCTGGCGAGAAATTGTCTTGTATTCCAGTTTAACAGTAAGCTAGAACATAACATAACATAACATTTTAGATGAGACATTGGCAACTCAGTAACAGAATCTCTGATTATATTTGATCAGCGCTGCCTAGTTTTACTGTTTGATCTCAGTTTTTTTGGCTTTCAGTTTCACTGTGCAGGAAACAGTATGGCTGCCACTCCCTGTTCACAACCTCTTGCTATTACAGCTAAATACAGCACTGAAATATGTTTCTAAAAACAGTGTAGGCAAGAATTTGGCAATGCAGTAACATAATCTTGATATACATTCGGTCAGCACTGCTTAGTTTACTGTTCGATTGGATTTTGGTTTGAGTATAAGAGAGAGAAGGAGGGACGTGTCTGACTCTTGATCTGCTCCTATACTCTTTGTGTCCACGGTGGCAGCATGGGTGTTGGGCAATACAAAAATGCGCAAGTACGGCCTCTAGTTCATGCAACAGCCTGAGAGTCATGTGTTACCCCATAGCTCCCATAGGGTCAAAGACCATGTTTCAGCCTCTTTTGTATAGCCTCAGTAAATACGGGTAGTAATAAGCTGCTTGCACAGATGACCTGTTTGGCCATTTTTTAGGTGAGGGTGGGCTGGATTTTGATTACAAGGACACTTGAGATTTAGCTTTATGAAGGCTAACAGCTAAATCTAGGCCTGGTAAAGAGAACAAAGTTGCCCTGGGTGACGTAATCACTGAGCGTCATTGAAACATGAAATAGGTGGAACCATGCTGTACAAGGCACATTATAAAAACACCACTCCCTGTTATACAGTCCATAACCTAAGTTTAAAATAGCATTTTAAAATTGGCTGGGTACCTTGATGCAATTAGAGTGATACTCCACCCAAAATCTATCTTTGGAGTATCACGTAACAAACCTCTGTAGGCTTGAACGGTTTCTACCCTCATTGAGAAAGTGGTGGTGGTCAGCTTGTATCCATATCAGTTACAATAGATCCTTAATGGGGAACAGTTTTCATAGAAGAACAAAGGTATTCAAACATCCATGGAACTGAAAACTAATGCTTCAGCTACCCGTCTGCTCTCCATTCATATGCTCAGTATGTATGCCTAAATATGATATTATGGTCTTCACATCAGCAGTGCACTTGGACTATTCGCTATTGGGATCCAACAAAATCCACATGAATTCAAGCTTTCCATCTTCACTGAGGAGCTACACGTTTTGTTGCCTATGTGGAAAAAAAAGACAGACCTATTCTTGCACTGTAATTCAGACACATACCATCTGGGGGTGTGGAGTGAGCTTCCCAGACCTCGAAGACCGCTCCTCTGTTCTGCTTGAGGCTAGCAGCTTGAGGCTCGATTAACCGTCACTAGCGTAGCACACACCTATCTCAGACTGAACTGGCGGTGTTTGAGATACTTTGTGGGTAATGCAGGCATCGGGTTTTGACAAGAAAGAAGATTGCATTGTTGTGATTTATCTATTTAAATCTTTTTCAAAAAACCCTGTGCATCATTATTTCGACAGGATTATAGGAGTGCATTTCTAAATTGGCAGAGTGGAACCCCACTTACTAGGACTTCTGCAGTGCCTTGAAAATAAAGTTAAGCCATGAATACGTTGGCTCTAAAATTCTAACGCAGTGGTGTAAGCAACCAAAAGTCAACAGGTGACACCACAGTTGGTGCAGTCTGAGTGAAACTTAAACTTAAATGTCCGCATTTGGACTAAAATGTACTGAGAGTATAGATAGAAATGACAGTCCCAGGCTCTTATTTTCCAATTTCATCTCACACAGATACACGGACACACACACACACACACACACACACACACACTGAAACTGAACTGAAACTAGTCAGCAGGATTTTATTTCAAAGTAAAACTAAAAGTTTGAAGTTGGACTTTGAAATCATTGATTAAATAATGAATGAAACTGTGAGGTCTGGAGTGATTATATGAGCAGCAGTGTGGTGTAGGCACAAGATGTTTCTATATAATAACCCTTTCTATGTAATAACCCTGAAAACACTTGCAAATTGCTATTTAGATCAAGTGTTCTTGAAAGAAACCTTTACATTTAACATTCTTAAGACTGATATGAATAGCGATTAACCTCAGTATTCAGTGAGTTAGTCTTTAAAGCTGCTTATTTTTCTATCAGCAAGGCCTCTAAAGCAAAGAAAACACAAAGCATAGATAAAACAGTAAGATGGGCCAGCGGCACATTGCATTTTTTTTGCTGAAGTCACATTGCGTGACAAAGGTGTGTGTATATTGTACAGTATATTTATCTCATACCTGTGCCCAAGGGCAACTGTTGGTAACATGACCTCATAAAATCTCACCATTCAGGTTCAGATTTTTTCTTTTTGTTATGCACAGACTTTATGGTATGAGAAGTTTTGCATAGAGCTCAAAACCTCATGATTTTTTGTCTTATGGGAGAGGCGAGGGGGGCGGGGGTAATTTTCATAAATTTGTTTTATCATAACTTGAGCATCTCTTGTATACTGATTGAACTTCTTTGGAAAAATAAATTCCAATCTGCAGATCACAACACGACAACAGACGAAACACTTTAGCCTCTTTTTTTTTAAGCTTATAACATTTGATTTGCAACCAGATAAATACCAATTATCATTAATGGAAAGCTTTCAACACTTTGTAAATGGCATACCATTGTCAATTACTGTTAGTAAGCACGCTTGCCAGCAAAAGTTAAAGTTAAATCTAACGCCAGTTTAACTGCCGTCTGCCGTTTTGCCTCTATAAATGTGGGGTTTTTTTGGCATATGTGTTGTGAATGCCCGCTGCTTATGGTCTGACACCTGGTCTCTCCTGTTTTATGAAACCCTGACCTCACCTGAACACTGGGGATACACACCCATTAACCTCCTGAACACAGAAAATAAGAAAATACAGGCAGAGGGCAGAGTCTCAGCAGAAAAGCACTCCGTCACACACTTCTAGTGAATCATAAGAGATGATTGAGAAGGATTACTCCCTTATGAGTCTATGAATTGTTTTTTTGGGGGGGAAATTCTAAGTAGTTTAAGTTAAGGAATTGATTTTTATAAAACCTTTTGTGTTTTCATCCCTTAACAAATGCTAATGAAACATCACCTGATCAAACGGCTTCACAGGGGAGCAACTTTCACAGTCACTGAACAGTTAACACATTTCAGCTCCCGTGATTGCTGTTTTATCACCAAAATCAAAATATGCACTTTTTCAGTACCTTCCCTCGTTCACATGTTCTGACACGGCTTTCACAAGTGGCTTGGCTTTAGGTTGTGTTTATAGTATTACTATGTGCTTTAGTGTACCTTGTTTTTATTTAAACATTGTTTTTTTTTGAGTGGATTGTGGAAAATTTTTACCTTGTAAAAACAACTGTTAAACAGGGAAATAGAATACATTTTAAACTGATGTGTGAATACAAAAGTCTGTAAAGTCTGTAGTAAATACCAACGTTGTGTACAAATGTGATTACAGGTAAAGATCTACATATGTTTAGAATGGAACTTGTATCTTTGTGAAATGTTGGCATAGTCTGTGAATCTCATTTTTCTCCAAAAAAACTAATGATTATATTCTGGTAAATGCTGGTAGCATTGCCTACTCATTTGTGCTTTCCAGTCCCAGAAAGAGTCATCACTATAATGGAAAATACCAGAAAGTACATACCCTATTAACTTGTGAAATACCCATCTTCCTGAAGCGTGTGTTGTCCCTGTTCCATGGGTGTGTGCATTTTTCTCATGAGGTCATGTAAGATGAAAAACAGTCATGCCATAACATATCGAAACCTGTTTTTGCGTAATGATGTAGATATTTTGAAAAAAATCAGCCCCATCTTAAAACATTGACTGTTCCTTTATAGTTGCGTTCGTTTTTTTTTTTTTTTTTTTTTGTTCTTGTTCTTGTCCTGCCTCTGAGGTGAGAGGGAGAGACTTTGAAACTAAAGTTGGCAACATTCTTTGGCAGTGACACACACAGAAGTATCACCTTATTGCTCACTTTTTCAACATATAAAAAACACAAAGAGCTGAACCAGATGTTCAGGGTCTGATCTGAGAACTGATTGCGTGTATAGCAAGAATAGTCAAGTCATGCGTATATCACTGAATAATGTTCACAACTTTTTGTCAAAATCAAATGCTTTTGTTTTGTCTTGGTGCCAAGCAGTTAGTGTGCGTGCTGTTGTGTCTTTGCGCTACATTTCTCAGAGATATGTTGGAAGGTAAACAATTGATGTTGGATATTCTGTTGACTGTTTTAATGTTGAGCCATTGTGGCTGTTACTGCTCATGGTAACCAGCCAGATTTTCTGTTTATTACAGATTACTAAACTTTGTTGCTCCTTCTGGTGATGTAAAATCACTTCTCTTGGCAGAGATTTTTATTATTTGGAGTGATTTTCCCAACAATGTGTACACAGAAAAACAAATGTGAAAAGCTTTTTTTAAGAATACACTGAATTAGTATTGTCTTATATGGATCTGCCACACACCAGAAAACAAATATGTCCCAATTTTTACTGGAACCCTCTGTGAACAAGTTCCATGCCAGTCTGAAGCAGCAGTCCCGTGTTGAGGAGGAGATCCCTCTGTGTTCCAGAGGTGTCTCAGACAGGCGTGTTGCCTCACCTGGTCCTGTGTTTACCTCAGATGGTAGGATTAGGAAGCAGCCATGTGGAAGATATGACTGTAATCCGTCGTGCATTTACTTGGCACTCAGACACGGTCCTCTGCAACACTTCCGCTCTCCTAAAGGTAGAGCAACGCCCTTAAGGAATGCGAGAAATATCAACAGCATTTTGAGACACTGGGTGTGATACAGCAATATTATGACAACCACGTGGGGTGCAGTTTGCCCTGTGGAGGAGGGTCGCAGGTGGGCTGTTTGGGGATCAGTGAGAAGGGGTGTAATGATTGTGTCTGATAGCATTTTTCTAGCAGCTATCAACCAATATCAACAGATTCAGATGCACAATTTGGATCAGTGCATCATATGCTGTCCAGTGCAGGCAATAACTTAACTCTAGAGATGTCTCTGGCCTCTGCCAAACATACTTTCATAAAAAAATATATATATATATCATTTTGCAGCTTATTGAATATTAAACTCTCTTACAGGAGCACATAAGTCTCTGGTATGTTGTAAAAACCCTTTGTTTTTCCAATGAAAACTACAACAGATCATATTTTTGTCAGCTGAAACATGTTGCTTTCTCAAAAACTGGCTAGCGATTGAATGGAGATAATGGATGTACGTATTATTAGATCTGGAAACTGAACCCCAAGATTGTGCCTATTCAGTCCAATGAGAATTCCTAGCCTGGCACATACACTAAAAAGTTTAGCTTCCAGGATTATTCCCAGTGGCATGCAGCCTGCTGAATATGTGCATGTTTCTCCCGCTGCCCCTGCCCATGAGTTTCTGCTTGGCCCATAGATTTAAAGTCATGATGATGTCATTGCTTTACTTGGCTCAAGGAGAGATTTACAAATATGAAACCTCCATAGATCAAAAATTTACAACAAAAAGACTCATAATGGACCTTGTTTGCAGCTAGAGGTGTCCTGTCAACAGTTTTACAGAGGTCTCTTTTATAATGGTGGTTTGTGGGAAAAATGCTTTTGGGGCAAGGAAATTTTTTACTGCAATACCACAAGTGGCTACTGGGAAAAATTGGAAGCAAGGTCTAGTTGTAGTGCCATATCCAGTTCTCTAACACAGTCATAATGGAGACTCCTAAGTCATAAGAAAGACTTTCCTTTTTTCAGTATGTTTGTGTTTGTCTGCCTGACAGTTTCTCTTTGTCTTTGATCTTCAACAATTAAATGTTCTGTCAATGAAATAGCATATAAAGTTTAGATTTTGGTCATGTAAAGAAGGCAGTAAGTAAACATCCTAATTAAACAGTGAGGTATTTTATACAGCTGCTCACACAACCAGTAAGTTTACAACAAAGGCCGTCTTAGAGGCCCTACCATGATAACTTTGATAACAGATTGTTTCCCACGGTGCAAGGGGCAGGTTGAAATCTATAAATTATTGTACATATAGTTAACATTATCTGTGTTTTATCACCATTTAGGTCACCATGCTACTGTTTACGGCCTTATCGTGTGTGTTTTTGGTCAGAGGGCTCGCCCTTGATGTCGTAACCACATCACCACCTCTATCACAAACGCCAGAAAGCCAAAGTCTTATTTATCCACTGTGCTGATAATTAAGCCTTCTCATTAGTGACATAATTGGAAATGTAATTAGCAATAGTAATAATTATTGGATTTAATACCTTTTCTCTTTAGTTATCAGGCTCATTCAAACTGGTAATTAGCAGTCATGAGAATTTTATACTTTTGTCCTAATTCATTTTGGTCACCAATTATTTCAGTTGTATTTTACACCAATGAATCATTACCACATTCATTTAGATTTTTCAGTAAACATACAAACACTGTGCATGCCTACTTTTTAGAGTAGCTTTTTCTTTTCTTTTGTGATAATTCTAAAGCTGCATTAGTTCAGCTTTCCCTTAACTTGTTGACCAGCAACAGGAAGAATGGGGTTTATGGGAAATAATTTCTTCATTTTGAGAGATGAAAAAATAGCAGCTTTCTTAAATGCCATGTTTCATTTGCTCGATATTCAGAGAACAAGCCCCCCCCCCTTACTTTAACCAGCTGGGCCAGAAATGTGAGCTGCTCCTCTTGGTCACACCTGGATGCAACACAGGGTCAGGATTCTTGGTTTTCCCCTGTCAGACTTAAACCTTTTATATCAATCTGTTTGCACCCAAAAGTTTGCTTTTCAACATAAAAAAATGTTCACACAAGATCAAGTGCTTTAATCTCTCAGTTCAAAGAAACTACATGTGATGATAAACGGCTGTTTTATGTTTATCTACAGAAATCAGATGGCGGTAGAGTGAGCATCGGGCAGAGGCGATAACTGCTCAACGGATTCAGTTTCGTCACAGATTGTTCAGCAGGAAGGTGAGTCTTAAACTTACGTCTTGTCACCAAATATTTGCTGTAAATGTACTCAATAGGTAAAACAGCATTGGGTACTAAGAAAACATTTTAAGAATTAATTAGGGCCAGATTTGTTTGCCATCACTAAGAGGTCAACTAGTTTTTTTGTAATTAAGTTGTATGGAAAAACCTTTTGTTGAAACAGTTCTTGAGACAGTTTCTATTAGTAGGAAACAAATTATTGGATCATTGACTTTGCTTTACCAAAACACAAAATACGGCTTGTAATGTGCAGTATTGGTGTCTCTGCTTCATGTTGAAGTTGCACCTCTGTTTCGAGGAACAACTTAATTGTCTCAAACATGCACGCAAGCAGCACGCACGAGTCATGATACCCCAAGGCCTAGATTAATTAAGCTATGAAAACCCACGAGCAGAGAGCATTCAGCAGGTGCCTGTTTGCCTTGGTATGGGACTTGTTTTTGGCAGTGGTGCAGTGGCTCATTATAAATCTATAATTAAGTTACAATTTTATTTCCTTTTTTTAACATACCGTCATAGGGGATCATCATGGCTTAAACTCTGATTCTGTTAAGTGCACTCTTGGCTATATTTCTATTGTATCCTCTATTCTTCCTCAGGAATTATACTTTGACAAATATGTGAATGAGAGGGTGAGAGTGATACTGTGTGTGTCACTCACTGGTGGTTATCCTGTGCCTCCTACAGGTGTTCTTGTTTTCAACTTGCTGTTGAGGCGCATCTTGTAATTCTTAAAATCTCTTGATTTGTTCTTAATCCAAAACAAGCTGATTTGCACCCCCCCCTTCCTCCTTCCACCCTCTGCATCTCAGCACAAAAACAAAACAAACATTGCGCCCCCCTGCTAGCTGAAGGGATGGTCCTCAGAACCCCCACAGCTCAGATCATCCCGTGTTGGGGTGTGTTGGCAGGGCTAAGTGAATGCGATGAAGCGGCTCTCTCAGGGCAACGTCTGTTATTTTGAGTCACCTGCCAGCAAAGAGGGAGGGCGAGATGCACAGCAGGGGCCTGAAGGAGGGATGAGCAGGGCTGTGGGAGAGAATCCCCCTGCCTGCAGGGTGGTCAGACTGAATGAGAGTCACCACCACGGCGGTAACGTGTGCCAAGAGCTCGCTCAAGCTAACAATGTGGCCTGTGGAGGGGCAGACTGGGAAGGAAATTGAGGTTAACAACATTGTTACATATTAAACAGGGCTCGTCTGTGCACACAGGATGTGGAATGGTTAATTCTTGAATAGTCAAGCATGTTATTTAGTAATGAAAACCTTAAGAACTTGTATTAAATTAAAATTTTTGTGTTCTTTTTTGAAGGAACTAAGGATCAGAAAGACATTAAAGTTATAGTGAGGTAATATTTGCTGTGGAAAGCTGCAGTACAGTGTTTAAAAAGCTTTAATTAGTGTTTTTATAAAACAGTTAGCATTTTTAAAACTCGCTAATTTCTGAATAGTTCCAAACAAAGAACACAAGGTTTTATAAACAAACAAACAACCAACAAACAGGATAGTTAAACCTGAATTCAGCAGTATGTCCACAAACTGTCTTCGAGTAAAGTGGCTAGTCAGCATGAACATTATGAGAGTTCTTGCAGGTGCTAATTGTACACTACATTACATTAGCACAGGTCTTAGCACTGGTTTTCACAGCCAAAGCCTTACTAGTGATTCTCACCGCTTTCCTTTACTCTTTCCCCCACTGTGCTTGGCCCATGGGAGAGACGCCTTCTACGTGTTGTAATAAGGGTAGCTGATATAATGAAGGTCATTGTAATCAGAGCTAATGTGCCAAGGAGTCAAGACACTGTAGCTTTATTTGCCAGCAAGGCCCGGCATTTGGTACCCATGGGGATCAGGCTGATAGTGTTATCTTTGCTAACCTGACTCTAATACAGGCCTTGCTCCGCTGTTTGTGTCAGTGTCGGCGCTGAACTTTTCCCAGTGATCCCTTCCATGTGTGGATGGGCATGGATTGGGCTCCACTCCTCTCCATCCTGGTTAAATCCCATCCCAAGGTGTTTGGCTTCTCTCAGTTCACATACTGTATTTAAAGAGCTGTGCTCCCTCTCTCTGACTGTCTGACTTGGAAAACAGACTGGTGCTCGCATAGGCTTCGATTGAATGTACTTGACATAGAAACATTACATTGGCGTCTGCTGAGGACTGGCTCGTAAGAGATGACCTCTAAATCTAATCCTGTCCCTCAGGATATGCAAATGTCCTCAGCTCAAATTTGATTTGTTTTTGTCAGTTCAGGACACAGCAGTTTGTTTACAACTGTTATCTAACACAGTGTTAAAAAACGGATGGTGCACATACATAGCTGTACGTAATAAGGCGTTTCACAGCCTTTTTAACCAGACTGTTTTGATTTTAAGGTGACGTATAAATTTGCCATTGAAATTGTTTTTCTTAGCTAATCATTCTGTTTGACACAGTGGATTATACAGCAAGGCTTAGCTATCAAACTGATAGAATGATCCAATAATTAACTGTATTTGGTTATTGTGAGGTTATTTGTATAATTGAACATGTTAGATTATGAACAGAGGGCTATTGTCAAAACTTGACTAAGAGAGTTGTGTAATTGTAGTTGCAGAACTGGCAGTTCATCATTTTTGATGACCCATATGTGACTAGACATTTATCAGAACCCCTAAGTCCACAAAATAGGAAACAAAACCCATCTCTAGCACAGATCCTCAGCAGAACTTGAAGCTTGATTACCATTTCTCTTACTTTTTCCACACTTGCCTTTTTAATGTGCCACTTTCTGTGAGAAACATCAAAGGCCTTTTTTTCCTATTCATCTGAGCACCTCCAGGAAAAAAAAGGCTACCCATATCTAACCCCATGCAAGTCCCCTGGTCCCATCATTCAAACTTCCAAGCCTCTCTTTGTGGCTTCCTAGAGGACCACGGTGAAATGATCTCTTTTGTTTCGCATCATTAGTTCCATCTGTTGTGCGAGCAGGCCTGTCTGTTCCGGAGCATGGCAACGTGATGGTCGCCAGGGGCGATTGGAGACGCTACCGTCCCGGTGGCTTGTGGCTCGACCTCCGCCACCACCATTGCCTCGTCCGTGATCCCCATGACACTCTCACACTCGCTTGACTGTTTTTACTTATTTATTCATACATCTGGGGGAAACAGAAGCACACGTGTGCTTCATGTGCATGAAATACAGTTAATTTAGTTGCATTTTGAAGGAAAAAATTTAGTGGTGTGATGTTAATTTTTCGATATTCACCATCATTGTGGAGCTGCAACGATTAATGGATTAATTGTCAAATTAGCTGTCAACTATTAAAACTAATCTCCAATTATTTCGATAAATGAGTAATTGGTGTGAGTAATTTTTTAAGAGAAAAAAGGTCATAATTCCATGATTCAGGGTTCTTCAGTTAGAATATTTTCTGGTTCATCTACCCTTCTGTGACAGTAAACTTAATATCTTTGGGTTGTGGGCAAAACAAGACATTTGAGGATGTCACCTTGGGCTTTGGGAAACTCTGTTCAGCAACTAATCGATTGAGTGAGAAAATAATCGTCAGATTAATGGACAATGAAAATAATTGTTAGTTGCAGCCCTACATCACTGATACTCTGTAGATGAAGAGCAGGTTATGAAGTTGGGTGAGTGAAGCAATATATTCTTTGTAAACAATTTTTAATCTCTTCGAAATTATTGTATGCAGTTAAATACAAACAACACCACTTGTCAAATTCACTTTGTACGTCCACTCTGCGTTGAAAACAGTCTTTAATAGGTCAGATTTGTGTGCTTATTTTCTTGCAGTCGGGAGTAAATGATGCACCAACAGATGTAGCATTTTCTCTCAACAAGGAAATATTTTATTCATGATTTACATGAATGATAAATCTTCAGAAAGTCTTAGCGCTGATGGGCATACACAATTTAACATCTGTCTTCCTCAGAATAATTAATCGCATACCAGAACACTTGGGACTCAGTGTTGGATTTTTCCTCTCACTTTACTTGATCTAATTACTTCTTTAAAAGCAAAACATTCTGTAAAGAAGACTGGAATGATAAACATACCAGCCGTACGCTCCGCTAAACGGAAGTATCCAGGAAAAGGTGCAGGAAAATCTTGTTCTTGTAGAGACTGCTTTAAAGCCCCGTCACTGTGAAACCATGCAAACCCCACCATACGTATGACGGGGGGAAATGTGGCCTTACGTTCTAATTATAATTCGTAATTCCCAAATGAATATTTCCATAATGTCTCCTGAGTGAATTGCTCTGGCCTTATCACCATAGTGTGAATGTACAGCACAAGGGCATCTGTGTGCATGTCAATGCGGAGATCACCAGATCATTTTCATTGAAGACAGAGCCATCAAAGGTCATAGCCATCCGAATGACCTAACCTTGCAATGTAACACCTGGGTGTAAAAGTGGACTCATCCTATCTACCGGGATGGGTGTAATGTACCTCTAATGTATAAAGTGCGGAAATAAAATAAGAGTTATAGGTTGGTGGAGGAGGTTCAGTGTGGGCTGGAGAATACTGTAACTCTATAGGGTGAAATAGCTGTGTTGGTATCACTCGAGGTGACAGGCTATTGCCAAAGTGCTGTATTTGTTGGAACCATTATGAAATAAAGTCTGAGAAAAAGGCCAATATTCAGTTTGAATTGATTCCTGGAAAACTCCAGAAGTGAATATGCTTTCATTTTGATAGTATTACTATGGACAGACTGTGTTGTGTCAGTTTCACCTTGCCATTACTTTGCTCCATTAAGGCAAAACCCACTGATTTTATTTTTGCTCAGTCTATTTTCTGTGATAAAATGAAAATCGGAGAGCTTTATTAAGTCTGAGTGACACCTAAAGCTGAGAGCCAACAGGAAAATAAGTCATGTGGGATCTAGTTTCAGTTCATTTTTGCTCAATTTCCATCTCCTGATCAAATACTGCACTTTCCAGTAGGGGCCTAATGGGAGTGTCAAGTTCACAAAGGCCCTCTCTCTTCCTCTGACTCCATTACCTGATAACAGCACTGGTTTTGGCACTTATTTGCACAGTGCAGTGAAGCTATGCCTGTGCTGTGCACATTTGTAGGAGGTTGTAATTGAAGCTATATTGAGGCCATTTTATTAATTTCTACAAATCTTCCCTGCACATGTGTCCAAGTTGCTATGGGCACGAACCCATCTCATTTTCTTCCCAGTACTCCCTGACTATCTGAACTGTTCTTTTTAGTGAAGCTTTTGAATGCTGCTCTTCTTTAAGCCAAACAAACATGACCACTGATGTCTTGGGTTCAGGGCCTTTCAAACAACCTTTCAATAAAACAAGCTCAGCTGTGAGACATACAGGATCTCTCATGCTGGGCAGCCCCGCTGAAAATACCCTCCCTCCTGTTTCAAAGCCATCAGCTTTTGGTTCCCCCAGGAGAGCCAGCATTATCCTGCAGGGTTTATTTAAACTTGTTGGGAAGGTCTTGCCTTTTTTTTTCATACAGTAGGTTATGTGACATTTAGGAGAACCTCACTACGTATGAAACTGATTTTATTTGGCTCATCGATCCCAGTTTCAAAGCTATAGGAGCTAATTTCCTGTGGCAAGTAACTGGTGGCAGGTTTTTGATACAGGGCCACACCTGCAGCTCATCTGCCTGTGGCATAAGCATAGGATGATGGATGCTGAGATGCTTTGGAGGCCTGCTGCGATTGTCAGACTTTTAGCACTTTGCGAGTAACTGTAACCTGAAAGGTGAGAGAAGGCACGAGTGAAGGAAGGAAGGGAGGAGAAAGACAAATGAGGAGAGATGACAAATGAGGAGAGATGACAAAGGCATCCTTTACGGCTTGATACTGAGGTCCCTGCCTTGTTTTTATTGACCTTTTCTCTTTTCTTTGCCATATCTATCTACAGTATAAGGTACGCCACTTAAATAAATGCCATTTGACCATCTCTGGTTTCAGTTGTCAAACACTGACATGTGGCATTTTGATAGAATTCATTCATTCATGTGGAAAGTGTGTCCACTCTGGCTGTTATATTGCATCACCTTACTGTATATGGAACTGTATTTTACTAAATATAGGATCTTGCAGTGCATCCTTTTTTTAATCACTTCTCTTTAACTGCCTCTTAAATCGTCAAACTGGTCGGTCTCAGTGTGTTACTTTTTGTACCATCTTGGGAGGACAACTATGCTTTGGCTGAGACATTACTGGACCATTAAACTGCATACCCCCCACCCCAACCCCCACTCTCAAGCACTTTCAGTTCTGTATAAATGCATCGGAATTACTTCCAGGGGGTGGGGTGGTGCAAAAAGACCACTGGAAAGGCTACTTATTCTCTTAATGATGTCTTGTCCTTTTAAAAGTCGCCATCTTCATCCACAAATGGATGAGTACGGCAGAGGAGCACCCCAGGGACTGAGGTCATCCCAACCTTCTTGTCCCAGCACAGGAAGTTACTTTCTATGAAATGAGGCAGGACAGTTTGCATTAAAAGTTAAAACTGTTGACAAGGGGTGGGGGGGCAGTGTAATGCCACATACCACATAGTAATTATTGTGGGGGTGGATTAGTTGGCAGGTATTTGTGATTAGTTTTCTGCCCACTAATAGCTGTGGCAGGAAAAGTACTGTAAACACAATATTTATGTTTTTGAATAAGCGTGTTGCATGTCAAAGAAGGAATCCTTCACTGACCAAGGCCAGAGATCTTCTTTATGAATGGCTATGTTGATTGTTTTCATATATCAACACTTGGCACTCTTAGCTTCATCAACTCGTTATACATAGAGTGTCTTTGAATTGAACATTGTGAAAGAAGTTTGGAATTTTTCTCATGGGAGTGTACAAAAAGATAATCCATCCATTGGCAAGCTAGGGCATTAAGCTATCAACGCCCATCTATTATGGTTTGTGTCATGGTTGTGTGAATGAATTGTTGCTGAACTGAAATTTTGGGAAAACAGTGGGAATTTTTAAGTCTAGACTTTTATTGCGAAAGCTGGGGGGAGCGAGTCACTTGATACTGTTTTGAGCCGTAGTGCCAGCACAGTGGTAATAAATACCATTGTAGATTTAGAATATAACATTATTTTTTTTTCCCAATCCAAGCACCTTTGGGCTGCCTACAAGCACACATCACGCGGGTGAGGTGTAGTCAGTGATATACATGACATGCGTCTCTAAGGACCCTCTGATTTGTATAATATCCTTCAGACAAGGTCATAGCAGTGCCTACGTCTTTGAAGATAGAGGAAAGAGAACATGTTCCCCCTTCATTGTGCCTGTGGAATAGAACAAACGTGAGATCACGGTGTCGAGGGGCTTCCACTCTTCAAAGTTGATATGAATCAGACATGAAACGATTTAGATAAAGTGATAGTTATCTTGATTCCTGGCGCCGTCCGTGGAATAGACAGAGTAACGCATTGGGAAGCTGAATAGCTGTGTTTTAGTGTGAAATCCTGGGGAAACGTATCCATCTGGTGTATGAATAATTTAGATGGCTCAAGTTGGTTCCTGTTGCTGTTGTGTTTGCGCTCAGCTTTCTCTCTCAGCTCAGCACCCCCACCGCCCTCCCTCCCTCCTTGACATCACTCCTGAGGCTTGTTTGTGATGCTTAAAGGGAAGTTGGGCCACATGAGGAATCGTGGGGAGGAGAGACTCACTTTCCCTCTCTGCTGTGCTTTCTGTCTCCCTTCTTCTGTCTTTCCTAGACCTTCACAAACCTCAGATAAACAGTTTAACACCCACAGACACACATACTCCTCCACTCACACACTGGCATATTGCATGCTGAGACACTGTAGATGTAGAGAAACTGTAGATGTGCTCTGTGCTAAACATACAGTACACCTTGCACACCTTTGAAGTTTGAAAGGCTTGGATTTCAATAATTAAAATCAAATCATTAGCGTGCACTGAGCATTGTGTTAATAAGACTGGGTGTGACCGATAATAGATTTTTACGTGGCACTTATAAATGCATTATGCAGCACTTAACAGAGATGCATCAGAGTTGGTGAAAGTTCTTCTCATGAGGAACTCGAGTGGACAGATTTTAAAATGGATTCAAAGTGCTGAATTGCTTGACTGACCCCCCAAGCACCCCCCCCCCCCAACACACAAATACCAAATTTAAAGCTGTAAAAGGCAAAAAATTGTAAATCATCCTCCTCCTCCTGCAGCTTTCCCTTCTCTGTCCTAAGCCCCTCCCACTAGAGGACCATGGGCGTATGCACATGCTGCATACAGTACATTGGTTTATTTAATCTTATTTCATTATATTTAATGCAGTGTATTTGTTCAACCTCTCCTCTGTTTATCAGACTACAAACGAGAAAGGAACTAGCTAGCTAGCCACTGTACGTCCCTCCACCTTCCTCTCCGCAGCCGTACACTGCTAACCAAGGAGAAGAGGGCAGTAGCCCTAGAAACAGACGTTGGTGGCTGTAGCGGCTCAAATTCAGCCAGCGCAAACTCCCCAGCACTGTTTGCCACAACGGGCTGGTGGCCAGTGGTAGCACTGGGTCTAACCTGCGTACCAGCAGCAACAGAAAGTTTGCTGATCTGGCGGGGAGTCCGATCTGCTGAGTTTTCGCTGGCTGGACTTAAGTTGTTGCAGCTGCTAACTGGGTGTCTGTCTCTGGAGCTGCTGCCTGCTCTCCTCCTGAGGCGGAGGACACACTGATTCCAGGCTCTAGCTAATGTTAGCTACATAAACGTGAACATGGTGCAGAAGGCTAACCCATTAGCAACATTTTCTCTTCATCTCTTAAAAACTCTGCCGATATTAACAAGTGATTTGTTTTGTTTATTGTCAGACTCTCTTTTAGACTCTCTTTTTGTCTGTCTTCTTTTTTTTGGGTTGCTGCTCTGCAGTGTAGGTAGTAGTTGCCAATGCTGGTATAGCAACTTTCTTTGCAGGGCTTATTACCATTGGATTAGGCTTTTACTGAAGAGACTTGCATATGCATCTGCCTTTGTAGAACAGCCAATAGGAGTGCCTTCTCTCTGATATGACCTATGCTTGACCAAAGTCTCCTGTCACAGGCTAGATTTTCTATAGTCTGAAAAGAGAGCCAAGAGAGTTCTCATAGACCACGTCAAATAATGATCCCACTTATACCAGATTTAAACATTTATTCTTTACAGTTGCATGTACAGTTATATACCAAATGTGCACATGCGCCTGCAGAAAAACACATGTTGTGACAAACATACGCAGCAGACACACATAACACACAAACATGCAAATCCACTAATACGCCAGGCTAGCTGTACTTGCCCTGCATTGATTAATTTATTGTAAAAATGCAAACGTGCTCAGGTTGAGTTGTGTCCTCTGGTGTAATCCAGTCCCTGTCTTTAAAAGAACCAGTGAGGATGAGGGGGGTGCCGGCATTGAGGAACAGGAGGAACGAAAGACAGAGAGAGAGAGAGAGAGAGAGAAAGAGAGAGGGAGGGAGGAGGAGGGGGATGTGACAGGCCCTTGGAATCTCAACCTCTCTCTCCTGGCGCCCGCACTAATCAACCCCTGTAATTTATGCAGAAAATATGATTTATATTTAATTTCACTACACTTGCATTGTTAATTTGAGATGTAATTAACGCGTCGCCACGGCAACTAATTTCTCAATGCCGTAAATTATCACCGCCTTTTCATCAAAATTCAGTTACTTTGGCTCCTGTGTGCAGTGTTGTGATGCAATTAGGTTACCAGGGCAACCCCAAACTGTTAATTTTCTTTTGTTATATTGCAGCGAGGCAGAAGTTTTTATACCACGAGTCATATTCACTTTTTTGAGTGAACAAAGAACTTGGATTTTTTTTACTTTGGAAAGGGGAGGACAGGAGTGTTAAACGGTGCCCGTGGAACATGCTGCTCATGAACACAAGTATACAACACTGCATGCTGCTTTTCCCAACACTTGTTATATTGTTGTGAACTGATTGATTGCTAAGAATTCTCTGCAACTGCAAGTAGAGGTGTTTCAAAGTTGTCCTTTGGGAAAGGGCATATTTGTCAAAGGGAATCTATATAAATGAGAAATGTGTTCATTGTTCAAATTTAAGAGAGCCTGGTCTTTCCTTCTCCCACAGCCCCCCTTTCCTCTCTCTCACTTTCTGTCTCATACATACAAACACGCTCACACACACACACACACACACACACACACACACACACGTACCACAGCACATTTTCAGTACTCGCACTCCTTTTATTCCCCCAACAGTGACTGTGAAATGACTCAATATTTTAATCAACTGTATCTAATTTGCACTCCAGCAGAAGATAGGGCCACATGTGTGCTGTTGTTGCCCTGGCTGGCACTGAGTATGCCCACCGGATGCCTCTGAGCCGCCCTGGATTGCCACGCTTGCCAGTCTCTGTGGCCCACTCGGCGCGTCCGTCTCCAATCCATCCCCCCTTAGCTAGTCTTCAGTGGAAATATCAGGTCATTGGCTGCTAAGCTCTGGTTAACTGCAAAGGTAATTAAATTTGTAAGCAGGCTTTTTGAATCTTTTTAGCCTCTTCGGTAATACCGGCAGGGATTACAGCGTTTTTGAAGCACAGCTCTATTTTGACGCTCTGGCAGAAAGGGGCCAAGTCCCAGTGACCAGACAGGGTTCACAACAGACAAACTAACTGACAGAGCCATGACGTCTTCTTTACTGTGGCTGCACACAGTGAAGAATATGACAAAAATGGTTGGTTATTACAAAGCAGCCCCTGCAGCCACATAGAATGATGCACTTCTGCATTATGTGTGTGTAATTTATTCTTCTCTAATAGTCAAAATGAGTTCATTTATTATTTGATGCCCACTGGCACCCTCAAAATCACTAGCCTCACATGTGGTCAATACATTCATTTTCCTGGTGTCTTCTTGAGTTTCATTGGTGCTAATATGGCACTGATTTGCCTCATTTGTGGTACAGAAGACGAGGAGACAACTGTAAGGTGGGGGATTTCTTTTTCATATCACAATATTGTCCCCGCTGACTTTAAACAACAGTTTGACATTATTTGCAAAGACAGCATAATATAAGAGGATTCAGTGTATGCTCTCTGTTGAGGGGGACCGTGGGGAAAGCCTGTTTCTCACAAGGTAACAAGGGCACTGATTTTAAAAACATCTTTATGATATCATTTGGCCTGTTTTAGAGCATTAGAAGAGTGATATTTGTTCCCTTAGATTACATGGCAGCTATTTGACTGTAACTACAACCTCCAGTGCTTTGATCCCTCCCTGTCTGATCTTTTAACTATAGATTCACTCCACCTCAGAGTTTAAAACAAGCTTGCACTTGCCTTATTCATCACATCTATGGTAAATACCAAGCAGGATGTAGAAACTCCTAGAATTTCCAATGTATTTCATAATCTCTGAAACAATTAAGTGTACATACTCTGCATTGTGTCGAGATAGTTTGTGGATAACATTAACAGCAGCAAAGTATAATTATGAAGCAATATGAGCAGCGTGAATGTTTTTCTTAGGCAGAAAGCAGCTAACAAAGTCATTTGTCCACTGATGTCAAATTTTGTCTAAATAACAATTAGAAGTCACAATGAGGCTGAACTGCCTAATCAGAAGCAGCGTAATAGAACATCTAACCTGTCTGGTATGTCTGGCAAGTCATGCTTGATTAGAACAACATAGTCAAAATATTCTTGCTATTGTCCTGGGTGGATGCAAAGTACAAGTGTGAGGAAAGGTCATCAAGGAAGTTTTTATGTAACTCGCTCTGTAAAAACACTAAGTTGATTAGACTTGTTTATTTATTCAGGTCCAAAAGAGTATTTGCTTTTGTCGCATTTATTCCCATTTTGCCAGCACAAGGGGCCCTGGAAGACGAGTTACCAAGGAACACAAAATTTTAATTAGTGTATTTTAATCATTCAGGCTTTTCAAGCTAATCCACAGACTCCTGAGAATTCCCAAGATGCAGCTCTGTGCTGCTTTACCATTTATTGTTGAGTCTATTATAATTACTGTTAGCAGGTGGGGGCAGGGAGACGTTTATTATGTTTTTCCATCTTTATTATAATTACTAGAAAAAATGAAAGGATGCTGTTTCATTAAGTTTAGAGATGATGCCATTTTCCCCCTGTTTTTCCCCTCAATCTCCTTCCTGCCTTTGTTCCATAATGCTATTGTACTGGCTTTCATTCCAGGGCTTTCATACATTGCACAGCTTTATGAGAAAAAAACAACAAATAGAGACAGATCTCTTATTAAGAACAGAAGAGGGGAAAGATGGTCTTAAAGAACTTAATTTCTGAGAGAGTTTTTTTCTTTCTTTTTTTTTTCAAATCCAAGCAGTGCTCTGAGAATGAAGTTGACGCATCCTCTGAAACACAAATGTTTAATAGAGTTGGACTGGGATCAGAACAGAAATACAGAAAGTAGAATATGTTTGCGTCTCTTTCACACTCGTCAGTAATGAAAGATAAGAGGACTGCAGTAAATCTTTAAGCCCCATGCTTTTGGTGCTCTGCAGGGATTTTAGCATCTTCCAGAAATATTTTATGTTTGTCTGTTTGTTTAAATACTATTTTGCCACTCCCTCTTCCTCTTGAGTCCCAAATGTGTGGCACTTGTGTATCAAAAACAATCAGGCAGCTGGAGTTGCCAAATAAATGGGTGTTCTCTCTCTTAGTTTTCTTTTTGTATCCTTATTTGTGATACAAAAGTTATAGTATATGGACAACCAACTTTTAGCACAATAGTTTTGCTGTTTAAATGAAGAGACGCTGCATTTAAATCTGAATGTGTCTTTGTGTATGAGAGAGAAAAAGATGCAGCAGTTTCCGTGGATGCCATATGGGTTGACTAGTTGATCAGAGCTTGTAGTGTGGTTATGTTGGAGTCAACTACATCACATAAAACTTAACGCTTGCCATCATTTCAATGTCTGTCAAGGGCACCATTTTGGCAATGGATCTCATCAATTTTCTTAAGTGAGCAGATCTGAAGCTGTCACTTGGCTAGAAAGCAATATGCCAAAGAACTTTATTTCAGAATGATGTCATTATACTTTCAGTTCTGTGAATGGATGCTTTAGGTCTTTGTTCATGAACACCTGAATGCTAAAATCCGTCTGAAAAGAGAATTTGCATTTTTGCTGTCACCAGGAACAGCCACACAAAATAAAGAATCAAAATAAAAACTACCAAGATAACTCAGCACATACCTTTGCAAACCCTCAGTTCACAAAGGGAAAGTTAAAACAACAATATTTAACTTATTTATATTAATACCCAGCAGCAGTGATGTGACATTTATGTCTTACTTGCTACAGGAGCTAAAATGGTCAAGTTATGACAAGAGAGCCGTTACCCTGAAAAGCAAACAGACAGATTCACTCAAGAGATAAACACTGGAGGTTTACTCTGTACAGGACTGAGAGACAGTATTTGCATGTGCGGCGTTATATTTTATGGTTGAGTGGCTGTACTTGATCAGATTTTTTAAAGAGAGGGACTCACACATGTTTTTATTTGACATCTCAAACGTTCCATGAGATGGTTCTCTGGAGTCTAACTTGTTTAGCCAGTCCTTTGTAATAACAACAAATAATGACAATTAATAATATTTGATATATAATTTCTCATATGTGATGTGAAACAATGTAGTGGTAACTCATATTCAGCGTTTAAAGAAAAGTCTTGCCACTAAGTGTATGGACATTCAGTCTGTGTTGGTGGTTGGCTACTTATTAAACCTATAACCACTCTGTTGCTGTTCATATTAAGAGAGAAATTAGTGGTCTCATCACTGAGAAGCTGTTTTACAGCTCCTGCAATACATGAACCAGAATGCATTGCGTGTGATGCTCTCAATGACAAACTCTCCAAATTTACAGGCCAGTTTAGGTCATGACTCTGTGTACCTGCGTATGAGATACGCGCTCTCTCACATTTGCCTATTAAAATCAAAAGACTATGTTTTCCTGAGAAATAGGCACACCATATGCTGTAGACACTACCTGTCCTATTACAAAATACCAGATAAATAATGAAAATTTTGTACACTTTTAAGAAGCAGTAGTGGCTAGTGATCATTAGCAACTATACTAGCTATGCTACTGCCCCTACATTTACCTTAAACTTCACTTAAAAGCCAAGTCCCAATTAAACACTGAGTCCTTTTACTTACTCAATTAGATGCTGTTTTGCTAGCAATTCCTTTTTATAGAAGTTCTTTGGATGTATAGAAGCTCTTAAAACCCATTGAGTTGTCCAACGCATTCTCATCTCAAATCATCACATGTCGCTGCTATGTCAGTGGCCTTCCATGTCTACATATCAGGGATTAGGTATCCTTCTACATCTGCTGTTGATGTTCCAGGATGCCGCTACCAATGCCGGGACATCAACAAAAGCACATGGATAGGTTTAGGCAACAAAAGCACGTGGTCAGGTTTAGGAAAAAAAACCCATCATGGTTCGGCTCTACATTCGTACATGACGCAAACACCAGCCTCACGGGTGAAAGTCCTGGGATTGTTGGACCCATCTATCACCCCTCTCAAACAGCCTATGCAGACTTTACTGCTCATTGTGTTATGTTGTTTCTGGCATCATACCACTGTGACAGGTGCTGTCTGGCTGCATTATGAACTGAGGCCGCCTGTCCGCATATCATACTGCCCCGCGACAGGTGCTATGCGGCCGATTGGTGACATATCATAACACCACGAAAGGTTCTGTCTGGCTGCGTTACTGAATAACGCTACCTGGCGGCGTATCATAATTCTGTGAAAGGTGGCTTTTGGTGTCAGGTGTCTGACACCAAAATCACTGACAAAGCGGCAATATTTATTCGACTTTGGTGTAAGAATGGGCAGGATTCTTGGCTACAGACTAACAGAGACAAGCTAGGTTATGGTAAGTGTCTACTCCTTCTCAGAGGATTTCTGAAGTGTTAAGACTCATAAATATTCACCAATTCATTCAGTGAATGTTAAGCATAATCAGGTATTAAAAACAAAACAAGACAGTATATTGTGTCTTAAAACCAACTGCAGTTTTCAAGACTCAAACTAAATTTAAAGTTTTTGTCAAAATTAACACAGCCTTGGAGTCACTAGTCAGAACTCAGTACTGTACGCAGCAGTGGCTCTGATCTGTAGTAATGCTCCAAGGTGGCGACACATTTTGAGCCAAGAAATTTGTCTGAGCCAAAAATCCTCAGTCGTTTGTCCACCATTCATTGACCAGAATGTCTTAGACTACTACTACTGGCCAGAGCGACACAGAGAACTTTGGCAAGCATTGTGGATGAAAACAGACCTGCCACGCTTTGATCAATATATTTAAAAACCAGATTTACATGTCAAACTGTTGTTAGTAAAAATCACCCAAAGCCTGTGCCAAACAAATCAGTTTTCACTCCTGCTCACGAGGTTTCATGCTTCAGTTGAAAGTTTACTGCTCTTAAACCTGCCTCTTAGACTTGAAACTGTTCTCTCCCAATCCATTTCTGAAATTCTTTAAGCTTCACTGTGTATTTAGCACCACATCATTGCTCTATTCTGGGATGTTTTTGAGGGCAGAAAGGAGAGGAGAGTGAGCGTTCATCTCAAGTGGATATTTTTCATGTTTTCATGAAAAATTCCACATCTTCTTATGAGGTGGCTTTCAGGAAAAAAAGAGATATATTCCAGGACAGGTCCTAGGAAAAAAAAATATTAATAGACCTTTGAAGTGTGAAAGGCCACCCTAATGCAATTATAGAGTCTTTGTGAAGTGTCAGGATTTTGGAATTATAAAATCACTCTGGATTGGCAGCAGTAATTATGTCAGCTGAAAGACACATTTTCTCATACCTTTGCTGATACAGCCTATCAACTGCCCAGTCTTTCCACTCTGTTTAAGGGTTTCCTAGTTTTATATGCTATTTCACTAAGAGCTTAAATGATTAAAAGTTATTAAATGTGTGTCTTTTAACACAAAACGTACAGTATGATGTAACATACAAAGAAGTACTTAACTCCTCATTATGTAATGGAAAACAGCTTTTGCCTGCAGTGCACTCATACTGTAGCTGTCAAGCCGAGTGTCTTTTATATTTATTTTTCTATGTAAATTCATGACTTTTTCTCTTGTGAATGTTAAACTGGAGCATTTTTTGTTTGACCTGTGTGCTCTGGTGGCTTATCTATTAGTCATTGATTCAATAACAAGGGCTGCACAGTTTATGTCATTACAGATACCTCTATGCAGTTTCTTTTTTTCAATAACTTTCCTGCTTTATTTACACATAAGCAAGGCGATCTGTATCAAGCACTTTCAAAGGGGTACTCAAATGATTTACAGCACACGTTACAGTGGGTTACAGGTCTTTAGGCAACCCTGTCTCCTAGAAATCATCTTTGTATTTTACTAAATTGTTTTCATAATTATGTTGTGGTGACAACTTAATTGCTGCCTGGATAATGTTCAAAAATGTTTCTTTGAGTTAATGAAACACTCAAGTTATGTATCGTACTGGATTTGCAGGGAAGTGATTGGAGTGGATAGTGGACATACAAAGTGCTGGACTGTGACACAACAATCTCAGGTTTGCATCCAGATTCCTGTCCGTGGTTAGATTTAAGCAACAAAAGCACTTTGGTTAAGCTTGGGGCAAGATCATGATCTTGGTTAACTTTCATAAAAAAGATGACACTGTTTTCAAACAAATTAAGTACTTGTTTATCATTAGATGCAGAACACAGAAGGTAAGGGCAGCTTTTCTTTTTCAGCCAATGCGCTTTGGTTGCATCTGGTTGCTGTGATACAGAATATCTACAGAAGTAAAAATGTAGTCATAACGTAGAGTGCCAACTTGCTTTGGCCCTTGCTGTGGATGAAGGGAAGGCTGAAGCATGTAAGGAGAGAGGACGGACTGCCCGTCTGTGTGGTTTCAGTATTAATTTCTCCTCTACTGATGTTGTTGTTCAGCGATGTGATGCCCATTCTCCACTGTGATTAGACAGCTGGGTAAAAAGTGACAGTGATGAGCAGCTGCAACATTTTCCCCAAAGTTGAATGTTTTTAAAATCTCAACAGCCAGAAAAAAAAAACACCGAAGTGCAATGCTGATTGAATTAGTAGCATGGGGTAAGTAAGTGGGGCTCCCATGAAAAACAGAAAAAACGTGAACATAGCAGTTGTGGCGGTTGCTTACCATTCCCTGCGGTTGGCTTGTCAATAGAGTGATACTGCATTATTGTGGTTAGCGCGACAGCCCTAGAAGGGGCACCGCTGGGACTACTTGTTGTACACAGGACTTTGTGGCTTCAGAGTGAGCTGGGCCAAGTAGTATGATTTGCCTCAAGTGATGTCACCTGAGTCAGCATTAGTTGGGGCTAAAGACTAAGGGCCAATCCCAATTCTCTTTCCAAACCTTACCCCTTGGTTTCAAGTGCGCTTGCCAGATAGATTCCCCTCAACGATGAAGGGGTAATGTTGAGGGGTAGGGAATTTTAGCTATGAAGTGGGACGCCACTTCATGCAAAGTAGTCTAACAGACGTGTTCACCTACATCACGCGTATCGTCGACGTAGGCTTCTTGCACGGAGAACTCTGTAGATATTCATGTCGGCTACATTGTGAATTGGTGATTTTTAAGCATTCATATTCTAACTCAGCGTTTACAGATGACAATGCATAATGCAGAAACATAACACATTCTGACATATATTGGAATTTCTGCATGCTTATTTGCGAAAATAGTACTTAAAACTGTGCGATGGCTTTCTCATGGAGGCTGCCATCTTCCTGGAAAACTCGCCTGGCTGTTTCGCAATGCATCCTGGGAATTTCAATCTTCCCCTCTGTTGAGATGGGTTTGTAAGTGTGCATCACACGGCCCTTCAAATTAAGTGGGGATTTTAAGGGCTGAAAATCACTTAAGTTTGGGACACCCTAGCCCTTCGCGGGAACGCACAAAAACAAGGGCTAGGGCCAATTTTGAGGGGAAGTGTGAGTATTGGGACGGACGCTAAAAGTTTGAAAATGGAAAACATCTGGCAGTGTGTAGTTAAGAAGAGTGGAGATCACCAGACCTCTGTAGCGGGTTCCGCTCACTGCCAGTGGCATGAGGCCATATTTGCAGGTACTAGCATAACTTATATAAATCTCAGACCTAACTGTAAGCGGTTGACTTGCATTGTAGGTAATGTAGGTGCCAGGTCTGACAAGGAAGAAGTATACGTCAGATAAAAAAGACGATACATCTAGTTCTGCTGCATCAGTTTTGTTACTTTGTTTTAAATGTCTGTAGTGAGTCTGACAATGTTATGTGACTGGGACAAACATTGCACTGGTAGAGTGGAAGAAACAGTAACTATGTGCTAATGTGTGTGACAGATGGCCTGAAGAGTAACAAGAAAACAAAACGTCATAAAAGCAGGGTCATATTCTCTTCAAAGATGATGGTGATGACAGTCAAAAGCTCATAATTTGCGAACAACATTTAGCCAAATTGTAGAGTAACGCCACAAATCCAAACATCATCATAAAATATGGTATGAAGACGCTTTTAAGGCCACAAAACTTACCGGAAAATCCCTGCCGCTGAACTACACAAAGATCCATAATGGTTTATTTTTACAGTGTGTTGCAATACAAGCTCCCATACACAAGTTTACAGATGCATTATAATAGGTTTATTAAGAAAATGTTTCCATAAGAGGTGTGACGGTAAATGTTGGTCTTAACTCTGAGCAAAAAATTGTGATTATTTTACCGAGAATGAAGCAGGAAAAGGAAAGGGAAGTGTCGAGGCAATGTTCTTTCTAATAAGCCACTGTGAAAAGGAATCTAAGTGTATCAGAGGTCATGATAAAGTTGCACAGTTCTTACCCAGGTTCAAAAACACATTACTTAGTATGAACGTCGCAGCAGTGGTACAGTAACAGGACAGGCTTTATTGGACCTCTCAGTAGCACGGCCTTGATCAGCTTTGTGGAATAATAATGAGTGCATCTGTTCTTCACACACAGCCAGGTGATGTTTAGGTTTTTGTATAATAGTAGGGCAAGTGTTTCCATTAGCATCCATGATGGGTCTCCTGGGGTTATTGAGGACAGAAAACCTGTATACTGCGTCTGCCTTTCCCCCCTCTCTCTGTCTTTTTTTTTTAACCAGCTCGATGTCTGTTTCACCATGATGCAATACAGAGGCTCTTTTCCCAGTCTGATCCAAAGGTCCATGTGCTTAGTTTGAGTGTGGCAGGCTAACCAGGCCTGATAAAAGTGGCATTAAACCATCAGACTTCTCCCCTCACACAGCACCCACGTCCACATCGTACAAATTACTGCTCAATTTGGCTGCAATCATGCTCTTAACATGGAGCTGGTTTGGAGAGGAGCTTTTCTAATTATGGGCAATCTGTAAAAGATTGTTGTTGTGATTACAGCACAGACATATGCCCTAGTGCAGAGTACATACAAACTAGACACCAGCATGCTAAAAGCCCAAAATAGACCCTGGCTAATGCCTTATATGTTATAAATATCATATTGATATACTTTGCATAGTGTTACATTATTCATAATTTTTAGAAGAAAATGTAAATGAATCTGGAATTCAAAATGGGATTTTCATATGTGTATCTCTGGTTTTGGAGGTTTGACATTAAATTATGATAGAAAAACTAATAATTGTTAAACACTTTGTTTACTAAAGTACATTTATAAAATTGGAGCTTCTCAACATACCGCACAAAAAGGCATAGTGATGCTTTATCAGGAGTTGCAATGATTAAACTTGGACACATTTCCTTTCAGCAGTCATATCAAGAACAGCATAGAGACAAGATCAAAATATCCTAATTATAATTACAAAATTACACAGGGTACAACAAGGGCATCCAGTCTGATAGTGATAATTACAGACATAAATGGCAATAAGAAATATGGCATTGTGAGAAACTCACTTTTGTCACTCCACCACTTCTCTATGGATCGCTGTGTGTCTGTTTTCCTGCGCCTGTCTATATTGGAGCATTCTGTTGCTACTTCATGTTTCAGTGCCCTAATCAAGAGAGGTTTAGTGAGCCACCACTACGGCTTTCAAAAAAAAGACTTTGGATCCATCTCGCCTTAGAAAAACTCCTCATCCACCCAAACCGCCACACGTGCCCTTTTCCTGTCTCCGTTTATTACACAGCCATGATCCTCTTACGAAGGCTTCCTCTCCAGTGGAATACCATATGTTTCCAGTTAAGCCCAATTTCTTTTTCTCATCATTCAAGACAAGCATTTGCCAAGCCAAAAGCATTGAGAAAGCCCCACTTCTGCCATTCTTTTTATTCCCCCCCTCCGCGACATGTCTCAGAATATTTCAAATTGCTGAGGTTTTAAATTAATTTACAGCCACAACAAAAGAGCTCAGCATTTTAATAGCATTGTAAGTAATTTTAAGTTAATTCTGTAACCTTTGAAATAGAGTTCATGCAGCCACTAAATTGTGGTTTCTGTTGACGAAGACAGAGGTCATACAGAGGGTTCCAGCTTATTCATCAAAGGATTAGTGGGATATCATTTTGGAATAGCTATTTTTTTTATCCAGTGACACTTGAAATGTGTCACTGATAGACTGTGGAGACTCTCAAAAACAATTATTAATTTGGTTTAGATTAGCTTAAACTTCTCCGCATTTGCTCAAATTTTTTTCTGAGTAGCAACCGCGGCGTTCAGAATTAAGCAAAAGTCTTTTTAAATGATCAAACGTGTCTTTTTAGGAGCTTTCAAAGGTACATTACGCAGGTAATTGCAGTGCAGGTAGGAGTTGTAAATTGAATTGTGAGTCAACCACAGTGGCTACAGAAAAATATTAAAGAAATCCTTTAGCATGTGATGTATCATTTAGTTTCTATAGGGAGAACTCTGTTGAACATTTTAAATAGGAATGCAGCTTGTCATTAGTAACTGAATACCATCTGTGCTCTTCAAACTATCTTTTTTAACTCCCACAACACCAGCCAGTTCATTTCCTACACAGTGTATTTAAAATCCTTTTTCACCCATTACTGCTTCACAACCAACAAGAAATAAGTGGTTTCCTTCATAATGTATTCAACAATATGAGAGTATAGCGTTGGTGTCACCTCCTTTTTAGTGTGAATTTTCCCCCCACATTAAATGTAAGCTGTTATAGGGCCCAAAGGAGCTCGGTAGTCTATTTTCCAATGATGTTGTCAGCCATGTGGCTTACACCCCTGAGAGGTGAAGGTAATCAGCCTTTTCATCTCCAGAGGAGGGGCAATGTCGAGGTCCTGGCTGACTCCATATTTTCCTCAGCCATCCTCACAGTGTCTGAGCAAAACTTCACTCTTTCTGAGTGTTTTCTACTCATTGGCACCATCTTTCTAATCAGGCTTTAGTAATATCAAGATGTTTTTCATGAATCCCCTTTAAACGCTTCTTGAAATAAGTGTTTGTGCGTGTGTTAGGACTCATACCCCTCAGAGAGCATGTGGAAGAGAAATGTTGGACTGTCATCTGTAGTTTCCCAAGATTAATGACACAGCTCAAGAAGCGGAATAAAAAACGCATGAAGATGCGTCTTTGAAGTTTGTCATTCAATGAGTGTTTGTTTTCTTTTTTGGATTATAAGCTTGAACTAAATTCAAGGATAAAATACATTCAGTTTGGGTTACTGGGACATTGGAGCAGTTCCCTTTATATACACACATATATATACATATTCATATGTGTATCAGCCTCAGATGTACCACACTATTGAAGAATGGAGGCTCTAATTTTTATTGTGAATGCTGGGTTTGTGTTGTTCTATTGACGTGAATGAAAAGGAATAAGCACTTAGGCATAAGATCAAAACCCATTCCTAAGAAAAAGATCAAAACTCTAAATTCCCTCATTAAAGAACAAATTTCCTATAAGGCTTTGAAATCACTTTTCTTCTGAGAGCACATCCACGTTTGCATTTCTTTTGTGTAGGTGTTGAAACAATTGCTCTCTTCTGTGCACCTCCCTAAAATAGCAGACGTACAGGGCTTGTAAGAAAATTAGTCAATTTAATTTCCTTGAGTAATGAAAATGTCATGCACCATTTAATAAAACTGCAAGAAAAAAGTCTGCGTTTCACACGTTGGAGATAGCTCGGGCCCCATGGATTTGAAAGTTTGACAGTTGCCCCTTTTGATGTTTTCTCTGAGTTTTGTTTCTTTTTTTTCTTGATGTGATTTCAAATTAATCTCAACAGCTTGGATGTAAATATGAAAATGAGACTTGTTTGGTCTCCCCCTGACAACCCAGAGCACTGCTGGCTGAGGTAACCGATATCTCTTTCCCCTTTAAACTGCAAATTATTTTACGTTTATGAGTTTGTCTCATCTTCAAGGTCAAAAATGTAATTTTTGCTCTTTCAAAGGGTTATAACCTTAAAAGAGAACCTCCATCCTTGCTGATTAATGAGAGACTCCTGCATTTGATGTTTCAACGGTGACATTTTAAACTTTAAATATTTTATATGCATACCTATGAAAAAAATGAAGATATCCATTCATGTGGAATAAACTGTATTGCAGAGAAGAAAGGCTGGGCTGGGTATCATTTTAATAGAACAGTTAGAGTGCAATGGTTTTTCTTGGTGATTTTTATTTGAGGTTTTTATGTGTGCGCAAGCTGATTTAAAGGCACACTAAATCATTGGGGATGGGGAGTAGTGGATTATGCATTTAATCAAGGAGTAGGCCTTGGGAGAGTGGCTGGCCGAGTCACCAGGGCATCAGTGAGGGGTTGGCTCTAACATGGGGCCCTATCCTCTTTGTTCCCTGCCATAATGGGCCATTTTCACATCATTTGTACGGAAAAAATGATAGAGCATGTGCTTCTGTACCAGCTGTGTTCCCACTGATCACTGGAATTGTGTGAGGACTGTATGTATTTAATATATATATACCTTTATCATTAGGTGTCAGTCCTTAAAGTCACTTGGACATGATCTGCATGAGCAAATTCTTAATGTTAATTGTAGCTTTTTGTACAACATACTGCTTTCTAATCTATTGTGGAGATGTTCCACTTCATGCATATATTTACATTGATAAAAGCCTGTATTCACAGTTACTTTCACAGTGAGTTGCATCACCTAAGGACCTGATTGAAATGGATATGGCTAACAAACACGTACGTGGTTCTGTTTATATTACACTGTGTGAACATACTGATTTGTGCAAATGACGAATATGGTTGGTGCTTGTAGTCATGTCGATAGTTATCCAGTAATTGGTTAACTACCGAGAATAGTTTTGACAGGTTTAACATGTCAGTCTGTATGTTAATTTAGCTACCCTTTAGTTTACTGCGCTGTGCACCTCGCAGGTCTGGTGGAAGGATATGTTAGCTAGCTGCTCATTCACCGATAACTATTTGTAACACCTTCCTGACACAACAGTGTTGCTGTAGAAACAAACACCCACCCACCCAGGTTGTCGGAAGTAAGCGGCTCAATTTTGAGTCACAAACCCCATTAAGCACTGTTAACTATGTTATCGATATTAGCTCTGTTAGCAGTGTCGCATGGCAAGTGGTGCTAACCAACTAAAGGGGCTTAAAATAAAGCTGCTTGCTCACCAGGGCTGCCTGGGGGGAGACCATGTTTTTGCTACAGCATTTTGCCACTGGATTGGCGTAACTAGCGGTAATCTCTAAATGAGTGGCGCAACTAGAGAGCTCGCACCCAACCCTGGTGGTGCGAAGTGCGGAGCTGCCTAGCCGAACGTTAGCTAACAGTGGAGATCGAAGGGTAGGCAGTAGGGCTGTCAACGAATATTCTAAATTCGAATTTAAATTTGAATTTGAAAAAAAAATGGAACTTCGAATGTGAAAATTGATATTTGATTGTGGAGAAACAAAAACCCACCACCGCAGCTGTCCTCTGTGCGAGTGTGCGTTGGCCTGGGCCGCTGCACTGAACGCACTGCATAAACACCAGGGCCACACCGCCCGCGGAAGTGCTGCTGGTCGACAAGCGGTTCTGCTCCCAGCTGTTGTCTCCGTCACCCCCGGCTTGACACATTCGCTCGCGGCTCGCGCAGAAAATAGACCAGACGCCGAAACGGAGCTGCGCGGCGCGGCACAGCCGGCGTGGATGACACAATCGGTTAACATGGGCGGTGTGGCCATGGGTCAGAGAGGGGGGGCGAGCCAGAGGTCCGTGGTCGTTTATAACGTAATGTTATAGATAATTGTTTTATGTGTTTTAATGTGTAGGTATGTAAATGTTTTCAAAGACGTTTATGTTGAAATAAAAATACCTGCACGTAGTTATGTTTCCTTGTATTAATACATTTACAAGTACGTTTCCTTGTATTAGTTTGCCCTCTTGTGGACATAATGCGAAAAAAAAAAAAAAAAATTCGAATGGTTCGAACCTATGAGCTATTTTTAGAAGGAATATTCGAACGTCATTTTTGAGTAATTTTGACAGCCCTAGTAGGCAGTGGACACTATGTTTACCCATATATAATGCAGCTGGGCGACTGTCTGTCAGCAAAGCCAACAGAAAATAAAATAAAAGGCAAGACATCTTGAGCTGAGCAATATGGCTAAAAATGTTGTCACGATAAAAATTTTCATAATTATAAGAAGGATGCATTGAGCAGAAGTATCTTAATCAAGGAAATTATATCGAGGTAATAATCATTATCGTTAAATCGCCCAGTCCTATTTGTATCACAAAACATTAAAATTTCACCACCCTTTAAATGGATAGCAGTTTGAAATAGTCTTAAGCATTATAACTCTCATAATACATTCTGCCAGGTCCTCAACACTCACAGAACCACTGTAGTTTGTTAAGGTAACTGTGAATTATTATAGGACACCACTTTGGCTTGTGTAAAGATACTCTTCTTAATTGCTGAAATATAATTATGAAATTGGAAACAGTCCAAATAGCATCAAATAGTTTAGTATCAAAGGGGCAAGATTTTGGTGTGTAATTCTAATTTTCTATTTTGAAATTTTCTTTTTGTACTGTTCTCTTGTCGAACTGACACTGAAAGCGAAAGCTTTGCGAATTGCACCGTAGAGTTTCCACAAATCTGCAGTGTTTGTCTTGGTTGTGTCATCAGCCTTATCACAGCTACCACACTGTCCCCCATGAAATTGAAATACTCTGCCGGTGGTTTTGTCTTTAGACATGGACTGGTGCGTGACGTCATGTCAAATGTTTTCATTCAACCATACTGTACTTTTTGTATTAAGGGTGTATTCGAATTTAAAACGTGTCTAGGAAACTGGATTTTTGGCTCACCGCGATTAAGTTAATTTGGGTGTCCTATTATCTTTGGGTAAGATAGCGTCACTGTCTTCAAGATGTTTCCATTAACTTCTTTGAAAATTAATATGTGTGCTTAATGCTTGATGACTTGCTTTCCTACTGGCCATCTTAATGTTTAATTTCAAAGTCGCAGTGTGCTTTGTATGTCAGAGCCGTGCAACTGTCTCAGGTCTTAATCAGGATGGCAGCACACAAATCAAGGATGAATTTGGAGAGCAAATGGAAACACTAGCTGCTGCCAGCCTTTATCTTTATATGAGGTAAAAACTACATGTATATGTAGATATTCTTCTCATTATCAGTTTGTCTGTGGCAGCTCTGCATGGGGTTGCATGTAATATAATGTACAATAAGACCTTGTTTACATGCAACATTGTGTCCTAGATTCAGCTTTCAACTATAACTAGACAGTGTTTGTGTGTTGTTGTTGTTGTTGTTGTTTTTTGCCTTTTTCGAAACATTAATTTGGTCAATTATGCAGCTTAATTTCTTAATAACCTCCAGTGTTCTTGGCTGTGCCATTAGATAGGTGAAATATTTACCCAAAGTAGGATTTAAACAGGGACATGTTTTCTATAAGGGCATGGTTTGTTTTCTCCTCCTATTTGCTCCTGTGGGGGATTAATACTGTCAATCACATTGACTGGCACCTCTCAAATCACACCCTTGCAGCAAAGTGGCTGATTTTGTCAGGGAGAGAATGGCGTTATCGGTAGAACCTTGTTTGGAGACTCACAAAACCGCTAAACCCGCAATTCATGGGAGATCTGTTTACAATCTGCACCGGCCATTGACTGCTAAACAGCCCGCGCAGATCCATCCTGGGCCACTCCGAGGAGGAGAGGAGCAGAGCAATTACATCCTCAAACAGCAATCTGAGGCTAGGTCGGCATGCAAACAGACATCAAGTACACACACAAACACTGACAGATTCAGACACAAGCAATACGTTTGCTCAAGACTTTGCAGAGTCTTGTTAAGCTTTGGGTATGAATATGTTTGGCCTGTCTATTGTTGCACGTGTACTGTGCCATACAGTCATTTTGCTGACATGTAAGTCTGAGTACCTCCTTTTACTTTGCCAGATTTCAGAAGCAGCATAAGAAACCAGAATCCTGATATGACGTAACTTTATAGCTGAATTGCAACAAAATCTGCCAACAAATATTTTTTCATGTTAAGCGCTCAGATGTTTGGGATCATTGTGGATCAAAAAAACATTTTGATTAAAAAAAAAACTCTTTGAATAAGCTTTGTCATTTGATACTTAGCACTGGCAACATGACAGGCTTCCTTCTTCATTTGAACAGATGTGTTTTCACACTTGCTGACTTGACTGGCAATATTGTGAATCCCAAACATGCAAAATTACTTCCTGAGAATTATTCACAATGACATAATATTATCCACATTTAGTTAGGTGATTTTTAAACCATAGTGGTTATCAACGTAAAAACAAAACATACTGTTTGTCCATTGTTCTCTCTTAATATGTTTTGTCCCATGTGTATAACAGTGTGTTTTATCATATTCCTATTGGAATGACTTATTAATTGTTGTTCAGACCTTTGTTCTAAGACAATTTCTGTTGAATTTTGGTTAAAATTTTCTCAGTATGTACAAATGTTTGCAGATGATAATGTGAATACAAAGGTACTCAAGAATTCTTGAATAAATTACTGTTGTGAGCCATCTGAGCAAAAACATTATATACTAACCCGACTGCATGTTTTGTAATTTTGAGCAAGAAGGGATAATCCCCTCCAATCAAAAATGTGTTTTTCTGGAGTTTAAATCCCCTAAAATTTCTGACCTGGGCTATACTGACTTGTATCAGTGCAAAGTTTGTCACTAGAGAGGTGTTTTCACATTTCTCCACTGGAGGTGTCCACTTTACTAAAATCTGATTTTTTCAAACGTACCCCAGGCAAGCTAGCTTATGCCACAACTTTGATAGCCAATCGCTGTCTAATATGCAAATAACCTGAAACCTCCAATGCAGAGCGGAGTTACTACACGTAATATTAAAATCTCAGCCAGACCAAATGTATCTGTCTACAAACTTTGGTTAGACCTTTAATATATAATTACGTAATAACAGTGTGACATTGTAGCAGATATTACTGTTTGATTCACAACCACTAACACTGTGTCAGCCACTGCCAGTTACAACTTAACAAGCTAACAAACAACATGAACACTTTTCCCACCAGAGTATTATTTCTAAATTGCCAGCCATTGTGAGCATTTTGGATCATATTCACTAATCTTTCAAGACCCTCAGAATAATTTCTGTGAATATGTAAAAAGTATGTACATGAAACTAAAGAAGAAAATTTCTGTATTTAAACACGAAAAAACATTTTTTCCATCTTCTTCCTTTTGACTATCACTTGAATTTGTGCATGTTCATAGAAAAAATAACATTTCGGACAAAACACTGAGAAAAATGCATTTTTGCCAAACAATGTCATTTTCAAGTACAAAATCAATTTCACGTTTACATTTTTTTTTCCTCATTTCCTTACATCAGTTTAAATTGTATAAATGAATATAACAATAATGAAAATAATATTTTCTTTGAGGTATAGCGGAACACGTTGCCACATTCAGTAATCGTTCAGTGTTGTGATGTGTTCCGCTCCTCTGTGGTCGTCTTGTCTATGTGCCACTGTCATCGTCATGGAGATCCCCTTTCGTCCCACCAAACTTCGTTTGTTTCTTCATCCAAATTGGATTCAGAATGTTGATCAAAACAGGAATTGTCAGAGTCTGAGTCCATCAACATCTCCACAGCTCGTGCAACGTAAACTTTTCCATCGGTGTCTGCATTTCTGTGCGGTTTACAAGCTGCTACATCTTTTTCCGATTTACAGTGGATCTTCTTCGTTTGTTTTTGGACATGGCAGTGCTGTCTGTGCTGCTTTACAAGATGTGTAACAGTGCTCCCTGTCTTATAACAGTGAAAATACGGATTGGTGGAATGTCTCATCAATGGCAGGGAAGCTTTTTGTCATAAATGATGGAAAATCTCGTCAATGGCAGGGATCATGTTAACAAACAAAAGATGCTAACTACACTTACCATTGTGATACATCTGCTAATCGCCAATTTTGATGCACAACAGACTCCTCATCTTAGTCTGGGTCTGACTGAGGATCAATCATGTATGGGAGAATCTCTATTCTCTTAACGCTAGCCATCTTAATGTGTGCTGCTTATCCACGGTCAACCTAGCATAAGCAGCAGGGGTAGGCGGGGCAGGAGGCCAGATCCAGAATTTCTCAATGAGGGAGCAAGAGTAGATGAGCTTCCAGTCCATCTGTGTTTTTTTATGTGATAAAACCATGTTAAACAAATCATTAATCATAGTAAAGTATATAAAACGTGTCAGGAGGGGAGCTTTAAGCATGCCTCTCCACAGAGTGAGTATATTTCTCTGAAGAACTGTAAATCCACAGAAAAACTAAGCTGCATGTGCTTGCAGCTTTTCATCAGGTCTAAGACTGGCACTGATCACATGTAATGTTAAAATATTACAGCTGCTCTTTGTATTATCAGAACCTTGACAGTTTCATATCCATGGCGAAACAACTTTGCAGATCCAAATCTGGATCCAAATGCTGTTCTTTGAACTAACATTGAGCCAAGCATTGTCTGCCTCACAAAGCAAGGTTAAAAGCTATAAAGATATCACAAGAAGATTAAAAGCATTAGAGACGTTGTCAGTAGATCATTTTATTTTGCCCACCCTACTGCTAGTCAGCATCTTTTTTTTTTTGGTTGTTGTTAAAGGACATATGGCCTTTTAATCCAAAGAGGCTGATTGTTGTTTTTACAGCCCAGGAAGTGTTTCTCGATTGGGCTACACTAAATCATCACTGCGCTCAGTGCAATATAAAATGGCTAAAGGTTGTCCAATGGGGGACATGTAGTACATGTGCTGTGGAGACAAAGCAGCCAGGCAAGCGTATTACTGACTGATCTGTTCATTGATGGTTAAAGACAAACCAACCTTAACTATAGCACAGAATTTCAGTGTTCAGTCAGATTTTTGGCACATCAGCATTTTTGAAAAAAATCTTGTTCTCTCATTTTACGTGCAATGAAGTGCTGGATCAGTGATCACTGTTTGTAAATCCTGCCCAAGACAAATAAGTCAGTTTAACATATTGTACGTTGAAGCAATATGTCACAATAGGTGTCAGTCACGCTTTACGGTTCTTGAAATGTAAGCCCTATTCTGTATAGTGCCTCAGGCATTAAAGCTCGGGGATGATGCAAACAGCTAAGTATATTGCTTCATCCATTAAAGGATTTTAATAGTTGAGTTACATTATTGATTTTATTTTACAGTGATAAATACATCACTGATTGAAGGTTTTTCACGTCAAAGATGAATTGCATTAGTCTGCCATTTTGAGGAGTCGAAATAAAGATAGGACGCGTGAAAGCCATAAAATGTGTATATGTGACACTTAATGTGGGCATTACAACTGTGCTAGTGCAGCCTTTTCACAGTATTGTTTTAAAAAGCGGTAATAGGTAATCAGATGAAGGAACTATATGTAGCCTGAGTCTTTACACGTTTTAATTACTTATCTAATGAACGGTATAAAGTAGAGTGCACCAAAATATCTGATGGACCACTTGAACGTACTGTAACCAGTGTTGACATGTTAAGCACTCTTATACATGTGATTATTTGATTTACTTTATGTTAAATTAAATCATCTTTTCAGACAAACTGTAGTGGGTGGCACTGCTCTAATCATGCCAAAACAAGACATGATGCACTGCACTGCAACAAACAAACAAAAAATAAATACATCTTACCATGTGCATGTGAGAAATTTTTATCTGAATTTTGGTATTTAGAAGATTCTGAGTGAATGATGATATGTGACAATCAGTCACAGCAATTAGTGTTACTGTTAAGAAGCCTTTTTGTTTTCTCTCACCCATACAGAATGTCACAAATAAATCCTCACTTGCATTTGCATATTAATTGGATCTGAGACGTCAAGCATCTTTCATTAAGCAAAATGATCTGCATATTTGGAGACATAAAATAGTTTATTTCAATGTGGGAAAAGAAGTCATTGAAAATTGACCGCATATGGGATGTAAACTTTGGCTGATCCATTAACCCTTTACCCCCTGGCTGCAGATTGAACACAAAGCAACAACAGGCTGATTAACAATGGGATGATGTTTCTCAGACTCAGACAATGCTGCAGTCAGATGCAGGAAATAAAGCAGCAGTGAGATCACATGTTTATTATAAGGTTATTATTTGTGTTTTATGTATAGTATGTGTAATGTGGTGACAATGAAATTTTGTTTTTCTTAGGAAATATAAAAATAGAAGATTTGCTGTTTTGCATTCTCTAACTGAAATAAGCTTCATTTAAACTGACAACCTGTGCATGCAGCAACATGTAAGCTGTATAGATGTGCCACAAATTAAACATATTACTGATCAGCAATTTCTCCAAGTAAAAAATCATGCCATGTTTTCAAGCTTAGAAATTCTGTTATTGCATAAATCATACATGTATTTGAATCAGCAGTTTTGTTTATCTTCTTTTCGGATTAGGCCCTGAGGGAACCCAACCCCATGATTATCGAAATCCCTTGTGTCATCTGCAGTTGTCTTTCAAAGTTATTCTCAATAGCTCCAACTCTGCTCTGCTAATTACTACAACAGCCAACTTCCCCTGAAAGCATCATTTGAACATAATGTCCTATTGTCTTAAGATTGTGTACTTCCAGTGATAAAATTCTCTTTCTCTTAGTGTGCTCTGTTCTTCAAAAGTAAATAAAATCCCAGGACAATAAGAAATGCCAAACAAAGTGGACAAGGGGGGGGAAAGATGTTGTTTGTCTGAAATCTTTGTGTGTCAGACACAACCATGCTTTGTTTGCCGCGTCTGTTGGCCATTCTAAAGGGAAAAGTGACATTGGTTGGTTCGATACGATTAAGGCTCGCAGGCTGGTAATGGAAAGGCTGTGTATCGCGGGGTCTACATAGTTAGGGGCTAGACTTGTGAATAATTTGATTAGGTTGCAGGGGAATATATCTGGAGGATTATGTAAATGGCGGTGCCCCCATGCAGAATTCTTTTGAACTCTTCAGAACTCACATCTGCCGGGGTCGACAGCTAGACAGGACGGCTGGCTTCTTGTAGCCTGATTCCTCTGTGTTGGAGGAAGGTGTTTAAAGGTCATTTTCAGTACAAACAGCCTTGTCCTGAAAGACCTCTCTATTCTAAAGAACTTCAATTTATTTTTTGTTGATGCCCATGCAATTATCATTTTCTTTGAGTCAACAATAGCTGAGCTTAGGACAATTATTGTTGTATACTAATTAGCCAGACTGTGTGCGTGTGTGTCACCAGTAACCTCTCGCAAGCACTGTGTATGTACACACTGGAATAGCTTTGACCTGTTTACAATATATTTAAGGTTATATCTGCCTCTCCCTCTGCGCCGTCTGATTATGAGATTTTTCCCCCAAGCCTTATTTGGTGTATTTCTGGGTGGGGATATGTTTGTGTAGAGCACTATGGCAACCAAAGTCAAGGTGACCAAGAGCATGTTGCACACATTAGATTACCAGAATAGAGGCAGGAGACAATGCAGTCAGCACAAAATACCATTTATCTGCAGCCTGATTGTAGGGATTTCAGAGACCATCCCTGGGCTTGCTGTGGATTTATTGTCTCGGTGAGTCTGACCACTGCGCTCTTAGCTGTATGAAAGCAAAGCTGCTTGTGCAGTGGCTTCTGTATATACTGTGTGCCTGGTCACAGACACTTAAACAAAAGTGGATTTTTTGGCTTTATGTGGGCAGCAGTTGTTATGGTTAAGCAAAAAGTTTTAATGTTCCATGAATAGAAAATGTTTCTGTGAAGTCTTGTTTTTCCCCCTTTTAAAACTATATTAGTAGCATATGAGAAGCCTTGTTGAAATTTCCTCAAGAAAATGTTATCCATATTTGTTTTGTTGAAAGACCGATAGAGTGTAACAATGTTATCACGTCAGTTATATCATAATTCATATCTTTAAATTCCACTCACAGTAACTCCACCACACTGTGCTGGGTTTGTTCTGAGCGTATTTGATCAATCTCCAAAAAAGCTAAAATGCTCTAATATTAGCAGCTGGTTGAAAATCTGGCAGGCTCATAGCAGCACATGTTAAGTAACTCTGGCAACTTATGCTCGCTCGTGCACTGTGGCTGCAAGTGTATGTTCGGGCCTTCAGAGATGAAGTGTTTGGGACTGCTCTGCAGAAACTGAGGCGGTAGTGCCAACGCAGTAAAAACTTAATCACTTTGGCAGGCCGTGTAGTTGTGGGATTCAGTCTCACTCAACAAAACATGAAAAAGAAAACAAGCAGATTTTTACAGTGCTTAACCTCCTAGTTTATTGAAAGTTCCTTCCACATGTGAACCCCCATACTGTGATGGATATGTGAAATATGGGGAATGTCTGACTTGGTGCTTATGTGTGCTCTCAGTCAGTTTCCTCTCTCAGAAAAAGCTGAAGTCCTGAAATATTGACTGAAAATAAGCTTGACAAAACCTCCCACTTCCCCTCTTTGAGAATGTTTTTTTTTAATTCCCAGGAATGTATGCAGGGCAGTAAGCGGTTACTTCACCAACAGGAAGGATGATACAAGGACATACTGTAATTATGTTCAAAGATACAGATTCAGCCCAGTTTTTACTTGTAAAACTTGAGCAATCAGTTTTGGAATCTAAAAGAATCCTCTTTTGTGGTTGTCATGTGCTATTGAAAGAGTCTGCTTTGCCCCGGCTTGTGACCACTTGTTGAAGGGGTTGGGAGTGATTTAGGGAGGGCAGCTGGATAACAGAGATTTTATTTATCTATTCTGAGAGCCCTTTATTTTTGCAAGCAGTTCTCAGCTTGCAGTTGCCGCTTTCATGACTTTGTGGCAGATTGTGTGAATTGTGTGAAATGACTATGACTAAAGGGGGGGAACAGCTGAGAGAGTTAATGTGTGGAAAAAAGTGAAGAAAATGGAAAATGCCGGAGATGTTAAACAGAGGGCAATCTGGATCTCTGGAAGTGTTGCTTAAAGTGCTAAATGCTGATTTCCTTTGGCTCTGGCTGAAGGGAAGGGAGGGCAAAACATTTTACAAAGGTCAGGGGCTGGGACATGGGAAAAGTATAAGTGTTTTCTAACCCTACGCAGGTTAGATTCAGCATATTCATATTTTCATGCTTTAAAAGAAATATTATGATAAAGTGTTCAACATGTTGGATCACTTTTCAGAGTTCATGACACAAGAGTCACTAGAAATAGAAACTTTATTTCTAACACGGCTTGGTTATTCGACAGTGTTTCTCACGGCTTTGTGAAACCTCTCTAGGCATCTGAATATGTGATTGTTCTGTGCTGCTACGTGTGTGAGGATAGATATGGAGGCATTATTACCCAGGAGAGGTCAAGGGTCAAGCATTAAGCAAGCTGCCTGCTTGGATCCCTGCATCAGAGATTTCACTCTGTTGGCCCGGGAAATACTCCCGTGTCTTGTCTAAATAATCAAGGAGTCCTTCAGCGTACAAATGTGAAAACTGATAAATAAACACAAGAGACCGAGATTAAGAGGAAGTATCACTGCAAGGAGCCCACAGTGCCAAAGTGAAGATTTTTCCCTCTTAATTATAGATCAACAGAGTGGTGTTTACAGGGCCTTGCTCATGAACAGGAATACCCTGTTGGTCTGTCACCTTTAGTCTCATTTTCGTAGTTTCATAACAATGTTGTTTGACCTTCTACATAGGAACAGTTTGTTTTAACCTCATTCCTCTAAAAATGCAGGGAAACAATGGAGCAGGCTGGGCTAGGAAGTCACATCTCACCGTATCAAAAACAGATTAGAAACTGAAGAAAAGGCCAAAATACATGAATGCGTGAAAACAAAAGCAACGGCAATGAAAAACATTAAAGCGCGCATGATTATTTTTTTTCCCAGTATGTGCTTGACAGAATTTGTTTTAGTACTGGTCGTCTCCTTACGATGCACTGGTGTACTTAATCTGGGCATGTATGGATGTGCTAATAAAGGTCAAAACACATTTACTGATTTTATTTTTGTTGAATATGTCTTAAACAAACCACATTGTCATTTTTTGCCCTTTATTGGTACATAAGCACACCTCACACAATGAACATTATTATTTTCTTAGTGGTAGTAGTAGTGGTGTTTCACAGTCCTTGAGCTCTCCCTTTTATCTGATCAAACATCCATTCTCTGAAAGTTCCTGGCCTGCCTCCTGTTAGAATCTCTAAAGAGGGACAAAGTTAGAGTGAGCATTATCACACAAACTCAAAATAACCCCAGACAGTGCCTTATTAGGTCATGGATCCACAATGGGAAGGAAGTGAACAAAAAAAGTATATTGACAGGCCAGTGTTACTTTGAGTCCAGGCACAGGACAGCATAACCTAAGATAGAGTTTTTGCCCGTGGATTTTACTTGGACAGCAATTAAAGAAGGTTTTGCATACTTTAAGCCAGGTTTAGTTGTATTTAGGTGCACTTATGTGAGACAATGTACAAGGTATGCACAGACATCTGTGTCATTGCCTCAGGCTTATAGAAGCACATCACCTGTCTAAGTAACTGAATAACTTCCCACCTAATTGCTATTGAAGCATAATATTGAGGTTTTCTTGTATCAGGACATAGAGTATTGCAGGAATGAGTCATAAAACCCAAATAAATGAGATAGCGTTTCAGCACTCCCAGATCCCTCGTCTTGAAGCCAGTGGGTTTTTTGAATGGATTTTTGGTTAGATGCCTGAAATAAGGTCTGTAGTCAATACAAAACCAAAAATAAAAAAATGTTAATATGTAATGAATTTGTCACGCCACAGAAAAATGTGTTAGTAATCACCCAGCCAAATACGAATGATTAAAAACATCGTCAGGTATATAAACATTTCAAAATCATGAAAAAGTATTAAAGCAGTATTTTCTGCTCTGCTATGTGCTGAAGCCAGGCCCGCTCATGGGAAAGCTGCAGCCTCTTTTATAGTAGCTCTACAATGGATGCTACATCTAGCAGCTTTACTATACTTGCACAGCCGTGCATGTTTGAGCCACTAGAGCCAGAATCAGACAGGACACTGACCTGCCCGAAAATCAACCCATTTCTTTTCAAGCCCAGTTCAGACCAAAGATTTGTGATGAGATGAGTTTAAACATGCAACTACTTGCACCGTTATGCAACGTTCTAAAAACCTGCTGGTTCATACTAATGCAAGTAGATGAGATGGTCTATCATCTCTATGCAACAGCTCTTTGTACCGCCGCCCTATTTTCAGCTTTTCAGGCTTATTTTTTTGTCTGAATATAAATTGTAGCTCCTTAAAATATGAATGACGATAGCGATTGTGTGATACTGGCTGCAGTTGAATTTGTAGTACTGATGAAACAGCAAAAAACATAAAACGAGCATCAGATGGACTGTGTTCATGATAAATGTGCAACAATAATATTAAAAACCAGCGCTAATTATTTCCCAGTGAGAATTTAAGAGACTTTCACGTTTTGCGCTACAACATAAAATATGTCAGTACCCAACTTGTGATTTTTGAAGCCTCTACATATCTTAAAAAAGTTGGTTGCTAACAAGTGGCTAAAAAGACTTGAAAACATCATCATACCAAACACAGCTTTACAGCCTCACTGGGCTGAAGAAGTTTAAGTCATGCGACCGTGGTGTAGTTTGTTTAGCGCCTAACATTAGCTTTTTGCTTCTGCCGATTGCATTTAGGCTTCAAAAACTAAAAGTGGTATTCATCTGTGAAAATTATGTTGCTGAATAAAAAATGTAAGTATCATGAACTTAAGTTCGTCACAGAGTTTATTTTCTGCAATAATTCAAAATCCAATGGAAAAATCTTTGGCTTTTGTCAAAGAAACCGGTGTGATGTTAACTTCCGTGTTGGCCTCCATTAAAAACATCGTCCCTGCAGCACCCTATTGAGGTTTGTAAAGTATTAGTTGAGAACAAGACAAAGTAGTTAAGCACGTTAACTGCATTTAAATTGTGAATGGAAACCTCACAGTCTATTTATGGGTCCACTTGGTAAAAACATATCTGTCTGTTCCACAACATGCCTCACTTGTGTTTAGTTCTATTTTTGACCTGATTCTGTCCTTGAAAAGGACGAGAAAACTGACAGTCTGTGGGTGTGTGCATGTGTGTGTGTTTGTGTGGCTGTCGGACAGGGTGGAGGGGGGGGTAGTTTGGCGTCACAAGTGCTTCGGTTTCGGAAAAGTGACACTTTGCCTTGAAAGACTCTTCGGGCCAGTTAGATAAGGAATTTGGTGGCTTTATCACAAATGCCACTATTTAATTTAAAAGGGTGAGGCACTTAGGATCTGGCACCGGTCTTTCAGTCTAGTGATAAATTTGCAAGAAAGTGGAAAAGATTGGAGCCTGAGAGCAGATTAGCAGGATACAAATATAGAAGTGACATTATAGTGGGTATTAGTCAGGTGCTCCTCTGAACAAGTGGCTGGTTCCTGATAGGCCTGAGAATGGGGCCTGACTGCAGGCTGTGGGGCCAGGTTTCTGGACTTACTGTGGAAAGACTGATAGTAGTAGTAAGTTAGATCTCTTTTTAAAGAAACACCCTGAGGCTCATTCCTGTAGAATATTTGTAATGCGTCAGGAAATCAATATTAATATTAGCTTTCATAGCAGTGTGTCAAAAAATGAGGCCATTGCATTGTAAATTGGTTAATTCTTTGTTTTGCTTTCTGTCATTATTCTATTTGTTCCTGGGTATAAGTTGGCAGAAATATGTAGGAGCGTCAGCCAAAACTCATATTGAATTGCTCTATTGTTGTGCTTACAGAAACAAACAGACAACAATGCAGAGGCTGACGTTACCACAGTCCTGGAATAATCACATGATTAACCATTAGGGCTGCAACTGACAATTATTTATATTTAGGATTAATTATTTTCTCAATTAATCGCTTGGTCAAAACATTTCAGAAAACTGGAAAAATGCTGATTTTCAGTTTCCCAGTGTATGCTCAAAATGCTTGTTTTATCCAACTTTTATGCATGTACCAACCCTACAAAAAAGCTGCAAGTGCTTACATTTTAGAAGCTTTAACTACTGATTCAGAATAGTCTGTTTCTGCCAATTGAATAATCAGTTTATCATTTCAGCTGTAAATGTAATTTCAAAAACTGATTCTCTGTCTTCATGTAAGACAACTGAATTCAACTTTTACATTAGCCTTTTAGAGAAACCGTTAATACAGTTGCCCAGAATTAACATATTCCACATTCCTATTTCTACACAGCTGCTTGGCTAGCTCGGTGTAGCTCTAACTAATACACTCTGCAGCAAAAGTATTTTCAATAAAAGGGACCTATTATGCTCATTTTCTGGTTCATGCTTGTATTTTGGGTGTCTACTAGAAGATGTTTACAGACTTTATGTAAAAAAACAAAACAAAAAAAAAGTTTATTTTCCTCATACTGTCTGCCTGAATATATCTTTGTTTACCCTCTTTCTGAAACGCTCTGTTGTAGTGCCTGTCTCTTTAAGCCCTCCTCCCTGTAAACCCAAGTCTGCTCTGATTGGTCAGCATTTCCAGGTGCACCACCACATTTGCACTCTCAGCATCTCTGCACCATCATTGCACCTACAAAAATGACTGTAACAAAGTATTGTTGCACTTTCTAAGGTCAAAAAAAACAACAACAAAAAACAAAATGTTTACAACCAGACATGTCTCAGCAGGAATATGATCTAAAATCTTGGTGATTTTGATAATAATGACAACCAAGATGACACTTTTCTCTAATGTTAGCATGTAGCTACATGTAGCAGTGTATTTAACGTAAACACTTAAAGTAGCGTGCCTGGAGCAGATGACCATATAGAGAAATCCGTCATCAGTTGATGTTAGCTTTACCTGGAGGTAGAGAAAAATCTTGGAAACAATATTCAAAATGATCTGGTTTTGCTCACAGGGATTACTTTTACCTCATTATGTGAAACTGTAGTCACGTGATGTATGAACATTTGACATTGTAAGCCACCACAGTTACAATCTTAGGTTGGGTCAAAAACAGTAGGCGAAATGAGAAACCGCTCTTTCATTAGCATTAGACAAGATGCTCTCATCTGTGCAGGCCAACCAACCAGCAGGAGTCAGTAGCGTTGTGACATGGACTTGATCCCCTGCAGGCTTCCCACTCAAAAACACTGCACATTGGTCCTGGGTCTCTGCATTCATGATGGGGTGCTTCTTTACTTCTGTGCCACCTGAGGGCCTACTCGACCTCTGCTGCGTGGTTTGCGCCCCATGAATGACTGGGACATTACAAGAATTAAAGTACTGGAATCACAGCCTGGTAAATTGACCCAGTCTGCTCCTTTAATGTTTAATTTGAGATTTTATCTTTTTTTACAGCATTCAAAAATGGATGTAACTAATGAATATTTTCATCAATGATCAATCTGTTATGGTTGGTCTTTTAGATAACCAGAAACTTGATTGAAAACACCAAAACTGTTGGTAGGCCCAGCTGCCACACTTGTATACAGCTAATACATTCTTCTGTGTCCATGTTGTCTCCATTCATATTCACATTCATGTAAGCTGTCTGTGTTTATATGCTCCTTCCCCCGCTTTTGACTTAAAGCGGCATGTTCACACCTGTTCCCGGGGTTGTTAAAAAGCACTCTAGGAAAACAGTGGAAAATGACGTAGGTGAGCATAACTGAGAGAAACTACACTCACCAAGGAACTTACTCAAAGTTTACAGCAAATATTAATGGCACTGTGTATAACAATGTTATTTGATTAATGGAGTTTTTTCTGTTGATGCACAGCAATGCCATTTCCCCCATTTCTCTTGTCTTTTCTCTTATTCTCTGCCAGTAAGCCAAAATGTTTTAGAATTTTAATTTTCCTCTGATCCTGTAACACACATTTCTATTTTGTTACAAAACCTTCCCTTTTTTCCCATTTGCCCTTGCCCCCCCCCCCCTTCCTCTCTACCCCCTCCTTTTTTTTTTTTTTTTTTTTTTTTGCAACAGTTGTTGTGTGTTCGTCTTGGCAGCGCTCCATAGTCTGTTTGATGTGGTTTCCAGAAGTCCTGAACTGCAGTCCCTGGCCACTCTTTCTGTCATCAGTAGACCTGCTGTCTCTTTAGCCTCCATTGACTCCTTTTAACCTCCTCCTACCTTCCTCACATCGAAGCAGCTGCTTTCCTTCCCGCTGCACATTTCTGCATGGAAATGATCTGATTCCCATTATTTGGTAGTAAACTGCATTTGGCTGTGGGCTGCATGCACAAACGTACTCCTGCAAATACAGTTTGCTCTTTAGCCGAGCTATGTTGCCGAACATCCTCCAGGCTCTGTTCCAGGCACTGAAGAAAAATTAAAGAAGGCTACTATTTCCCTGTTGTAAATATAAATTAGGGAGGCCTAAATTTATGGTTCGCTTTTTAAGTCATGAGCCACCCAAGACTTGTGCTTTTTCCATCCCAATAATATGTAAAACTAGATCAAAGTTAATCAGCTCTGTTGAACCCATTTCTACCAGCGACCTCTACACACTGTAATTTGAGTGATAGAAGAAGGGGGGGGTAGAGCCAGCAAGATAGTAGCTTCAAAGAGGGCCTCGCAGAGGACAGTCAGTGACCCTATATGGGCGCCTTTCCTGCATATACCAGCACGTTTAAAGGGAAACTGATAGGCAGGTGAAATATCTGCCACTTACAGAAAAGAGGCAGGGACCAGGGAGGGCAGACAGGACAGAATGGATATGGATTGGGTCACAAGGCTGACGAGGCCTTCCTAAGGAAATGAATATTCCTTGCAAAGTACACTTGGTGACACTTAGGTCTAAGGACAAAACACAAGAGCAAAGGAAATCCATTCCTCACTTTTATTTGGCATACAAAAGCACTGGATCACAGTTTTTTTTTCCACCACATAATATCTTACACGCTGTATTAGGCGTTTATAGTGACATTACTATAAAATATGCCGTTGTTCTGACACCATTTATTGTTTTATGTTTTGTAGTACCAAGTAACAAATGCAGGAAAATCATTCTTCAATCTTCAGCGTATGTTTGAAACTGAGGGATTAATCAATTGACGTTTTTTTTTTCCATGTTCTGAAGTGTAGATGTATCCACTTTCACCCCACCAGCGGAGATACATATTATTATCGTGTGGACTTCCACTTTGTATCAGATGAAGGCGGTGCGGTGAAGGCAGAGCTAAACATGCCCAGGGGGCTGGAGTGAAACCGGTGTCTCATTTTCAGGGGCAAACAAACACATACAGGGAGCAGACATGGCTGTCACATCTCCCTTAGCTCCCCCTGTCACCCCCGAGGGCAGTGGGCAGGGGCAACCTCTGCGCTCTGGTGATGCCACGAAAACCTACATGTTCTCATGCAGGAGCAGAAATACATGACCAGACATTTACAGTACACAGACACAAATACACAAGCACACGCTGCTGTACAAACTTTCTCAAATACAGCAACTCTGTGTTGTTAGACCTTAACATCCCTCTTGAGATCACCAGTTTGACCTTCCAAGCTGAAAAACAGCAGATTTAGTCCATAAACCTGGCTCCATTTTTAACTTTCCCAGATTGATCAGTGATTGTGCTGGCGCCGAGCAGCTGTATAGCTTTACATCAGCGAGAAGGAGGTTTAGCGGTTTTCAATAGTATTTCAGGATATCCTTGCTGCTGCTGCTGCAGTTTTTGGCAGACTAACAGCTGCCACCAGCATTAGTGTACAAGCAGACACTTCTTAATGTTCCCCAGCCCTGGCCTCATGTGTCACATGGACTCCATCCAGCCTAACCCAGTTGCCATCCGCAATGGCTGGATTGGTTGAAAGCGGTGTGAGACCAGCAATTTACAATATGCTGGAGGCTATCCTTTCATTTTGGTTTAAGGTTACTAACAATAATGTGACCAGTTCTGACGATTTGGTGGCCTCTGTTTGCCCGCAGAAGGCAAACAGAGTGGAGACACCTTTCTAATTATATGCGATTTATTATCACAGATGAAAAGTGATTTATTACTTTTTTTTTTTAACAGTCTCCGGACCAAGGGAAATTAGTTACGTAGCCCTGTTGCTTATAATTTGACAACACTGCCTTGAATTCACTGAGATGTAAAATTAATTCTTGCAGTTGTTTTCAATGGGACTTTCGTGTTTGCCTTGCTCACTGTTAAAATCTGAGAAAAATACAAATGATTGGGCTTGGCTCAGTAACTTCATTGTGCAGGGAACAGAAAGCCAAACTGGACGGGGTTCAGTGGTTTTAGGCCTTTTGAGGGTTTGTGTGTCAGGATTTATGTATTTAATTACACACTCATTCTACTAATGTAAGTGGAGAAAAAAGGAAAAAGGATAAAAAAAAGCCCCATCAAGCCTATAAGCTTGTAGTTTCCCTCTTACTGAAAGTTGGCCACCACTGCTGTTTAGCTCCCCTTGAACTGGGCTAATACTTGTCTATTCCGATTAGGATTAGTATGTGTAGCATGGGCTCAGGGACCCGGGACTCGTAATCTAATAAATCAAGATAAAAAACTCTGAGATTGGTTTACAGAGGGCTCGGATTTACTATTGGCCATCTCAGAGAAACAGGGATTAACACAGCATTTGGTGCTGTAGCTACACACTCCCAATTCTGTGCATAGGGAGAAAGAGGGAGACTGCGGCGGTGAGGGAGGGAAGAAGACTTAGAGGGAGGGAGTGGAGGAGAAGGGCTGGCTAGGGCTTTATATTGCCTAACAGACAGCAAGTTAAACTCACAGTGACAAGGTCAGGTTAGTCCTTGTACAAAAGGCTTTGTTCCATAGGCAGATTAAAGGTCTCTTTGACAGTTTTTACACTTTTGGATCATGTTGAACATGTTAGGAGTTAATCCTGTCTGCGAGGGGAAGAAGCCCTGTTGCCACACAAATGAGAGATAGGTGCGGAGAATGGTGAGCGTACTATGTTCAATTAAAAGAGCTGCTCACAAAATAACTTGACACTTTTAATATTTTGACAATGAATAAATTCCTTTTTGTGTTTATGTTACAGACAACATAGTTGCTGATTGCTTCTTTAGTTTCCCCATACTTCCTCTGCCTCATCGATAAAGGCAGCAGCACATTGTATCACATTGTTTAAGATTAAGCACAGTGAGTGCTAGTGCGTGTTAATGCTTAAAAAGATCAGCTATGAAGTATGTTTATTATCTATCCTCTACTACGTTTGGCCTGTATTTAAAAAAACAGCCACCATTGTCTCCCACAGCCAGATACAACACATGATTACACCACTGTGTAATGTGAAGACAGTCCCGCTGGCTTTTTCACAGTTAAGGGTGCATTTTCCCATGCCGAATCTCCAAACAAGAAATGAAACTGATAATTTAAGGACACTTGGTTTGCACAAAGTCTCTTTTTCACTGATAAAAAAAAGGCTCCGAGCTGTTTGCTGAGATGATATGATAAGAGTGTTGGTTTTCTGCTTTGAAGACATGTTGTTCATGTTCGCAAACATTGATTTCTTAAGCATTTTAAGTTAGCTGGGTGGTTGTCTGGAAGAATGAATTATTTGGTCGTTCTGTATCAATTTAAGTTTTTACCTGATGTGAGAACAGTTTGCTGCTCACAACCTATTGCAGTCTATGAGAGATACAGCAAATGGCAGGCAGCCAGTGCTTGTTTATCCCTAATATATTTCAACAGTATCATTTTTCGCATTTGTTTGTACAGTTGTAGAGCCATATACACATTTTCCACCAAAGTTAGCACATGCGTGTAGGTTTTTTAAACGTTGGAAAATCTGTTTAGAATAGGGGATAGACTGCCTTCCCATTGCCAGTAGACGAGTATGCCTTTCTGTTGTTATTTTTTTTCCTGGTGTGGCATGTTCGGCGTCATGAACGTAGCAGAAAACAGGTTAGTGAGCAGTAACAAGCAGCATGGAGGCCAGTGAAAGTGTTGCGGCCGTTACTTCTTTCTGATGTCTCTTACTTATTCAGTCTCTCTCAAACTCAGTGCTGACTTAATTTAAACAATGTTCATGTGCTGCTTGGTTGGAGACACAGTATGTTGTTGCGGCCCGTCATTGCATCACACCTGCAAAGGGGCTAAAATTAGCATGTCCACCTGGGTATCGCATTTCCATCACTGCTGATCAGAGCCGATTGGTTCTGGAACTGATAAACACCCGTAACTACTGCAGAGTCATTTGTCCGTGGGGTGAGTACCAATTGTAACCTTTCCCGTTAAATACAAATGCCAGATGTTAGTGGGTTTTTTGTCCAGTGGAAAAGGGGCTATGAAGTCATATCCCAAAAGACTATAAAAATATATAATATACATTGGGTTTTGCCGTCTTATATATAAAATGTGTGATTTGGATAGGCATGCTGAGCAGCTGTGTTTAAGATAATGACCTGTTTTTCCCCTCAGACCTGTCATGTGATATAGATGTCAGATTTTTGGTGTCCTTCTTCACATTTGAGTTTGTTTACAAATGTTATGTGCACTTTCAGTGTCAGTAATACTAAGATACTATATCAGTAGCGACATTATGTGAAGGTATATTATGTCACCTTTAAGTTATTTAATGCAATATAGCATGTTTCTCTTTGAAACAACAAGTGGTTATGATGTCCAAAGTCTTTTTCGTATTACAGATACATTTAAGTGATATTTAGTAAAAGCAAATGAAGTGTTCATAATAAATATTCAGTCTGCGGGGTAATGCAGACACAAGTAAATGTAGATGGTTACAGGGTAGAGCACAGCCTTTGTTCTCTCGCCTGATAAAACAACCAGACATACTTAGATTTGGAAAATTGTGTATTTCTGGCAGTTATCTATCTGGTGCAGCTCCTTTTCTGCTAAGCGTTTTTCTGAGAAACGAGACTAAAATATCTCCACCTGAAATTTGAGCTCTTTCTATTTTCTCTCTGATGCTGGGGTTTCACATAAAGTTTTACATATCAAAAGTGGAATGTTCTTTCATCTGCTTGCATGTCTTGTTAAGCAGTATCAAACACAGGAAATTCTTTCTACATCCCCATATAAAGGTTGAAAAATCCTAGCAACATATCCCAGCTTTTGCAAAAGAGGCCTTTTCTTTCTTTCTGGGGGAACTGTTAGCAATATCACTGGGCAATTAGCAAGGAAACGAGAGAGAAATGGAGAAGCCAATTACTTCTGCGAGTTAGCTAAAGGCCATTTTAAACTGTGTGCCCATGACATAATAATGTTTATGGTAAATATTATAGTTGGAGACAGTGAGTGCATGGCGTGAGAGGCAAGGAAAAAAAGGCATCAATCTCAGATCGAGAATAATTTATTAAGATCTGAGATGCGGCAATTACGTGGAAAGGACCAAAAAGAAAAAAAAAAGAAGAAGCCAACTCTCCAGGAACCGCATACATGATTGCAATCTTGATTAAATCCCCCTGGATCTAATGAGTTGATTTTCTGCTGTTAATATTGCATTGGCTGATGATGGATTCGTTAAGATAATGGAACGAAGCTAAAATATAAATGACTCCCTGTCAAGGAGCAGATTTTCGTCATTTTCCGTCTGACACCTCCGCCGTGGGGATTTGGTGAGGCCTTTTTGTGTTTCGAACCATCAGGATCTGGAATACTAATTGCTTATGTGTGGACGCTTCTAATGCCTCTCCTCCTCTCTACATCCCCCCACCCCTCCCTATCGTCTTGGTAAATATCTCCTCCACATCTCTACACAGAAACAAAGAGACAGGAGCAGCTTTCTTTCTTTAAGGCTGCTGAAAGTATCCCTGTTTTTATGACACGATAAAACAACAGTTTTCACACAACACAACTCATTTCTATCCTGTTTGACATCCCCGGTCCGACTATCAAATCACATAAAGAAGGCAGATATTTAAAGCCACGGTATATGACACAAAAACTGCCAACAAAAAGAAAACATGTAAGCAATAGGCTTCTCATATCGACCTGTGCTTTTGAGATAAATTAATAATGTGGTCTCCCTTTGGTGTTGTGCAGAGTAGCTGAGCCAGTCTCTCTCTGTTTTAAATGGTCTGTCACTTAGGTCAACTGGAGGAGTAAAATGTCCGATGCATAGAATATTGATCCCATATCACACACGAGCCACACACAACAACACTACAACAACACTACATGTATAATTTTTCTCTCAAGTGTGGCAGGAACCTAATGCAAAAGGCATTTATTATAATACAGACATATACTATACTGTGAATATGCCGAGATAATATGCTGTCATTTGAATCGGCTGGGCAGAGCATTGTTGACCAAACAGGAAGTCGGTATGTTTAAGTTCACATGATTTTAAATGGCTAATAAAATATCTAGTGTCCAGTTGTCTGATAACCAAATCCCAAACTTTTACTATCATTATCGTAATCACCATTGTTGTCAAGTTTCATGCTTATCCTGACCCTTTCTTTGTGGCGATTATGATATTGTTCCTTTTTTTCTGTGCGATATTACCGGGGAACCCGTCTGATTGGGCCATCCCCGAGGGCCCTTTCTTCTGCGTGTCACTTTTTGTGTCCTTTAACATGGTTTTACTAAAAAGTCTTTTTTAATCAATCAAGAAGCAGGCAGAAAATAGGCTTTGTCATGGCTTGGCCTGGGGTCGTGTGATGCCTGCTCTGCCCGGTGACAGGTCTTCAAAAGGGATAAAAAGGAATATTTTGGGGGGAAAACGGGGGTTTCCATGGCACCGGCACTTGTTGCACATGGATCACCATTCTTTGGTTCTGCATGAGATTGAGGTTTCAAAGGGCTGGACAACAAAAATTAGGCGAGGAGGGGACAGCGGGACTGTGGAGGTAGCTGCCCTCAAGCCCCCGACTCTGTCCTCTCCTAGGGGAAAGGGAGAATAGGAGCCAGAAGTGACAGCACAAAAAGGGGCCTACTAGGTGCTGTCAAATATGCATGAGTAAATGGTCAGTTTCTCACTCTGCAGCGCGTTGGAAAAACTCAGAACGAAACACGGACCAGGAAACACCAAGTACAGACCTATTCAGTGAGAAGTGTATTCTTGTTGCGGCTTCCACTTCATGTAATTAGAGGTTGTTTCATGAAGAATGAGGTCACGTAAACTTGTAAGTTTCTGAGTTTATGTGTGGGAAATGAAACCAGGAAACTTAGACAATAGATTGGCAGTGATTACAGCAAAGAGGATTATTATTTTAAACTGTTCTGTTCAGCTGAGTGCCTATTTGTGTGTTCCTGTTATTTAAATTTGTAATAAGTGAGACACTATGGTGTGATGTACCAGCTTAACTTGTTTACCAACTTTAAGTTTAAGAGAACTTTACTGGATGCGGGTTTGGTCTGCATTAAGCGTGTTTATCACATTAAAATATGCATGCATGCATGCAGCCGTATATTTCACACATGAATGGCTTTAAGCTATTTTCACTTCTGTAAAAATGTTGTTCATGGTGATTACCTTCGTGCTCCACCTTGAATTTCTCCAACAATTACGCATTCCTCCGTCTTTGGGAGGTAGCATCGTGAGGTCAAGGTTTTTGCATGTCAGGAGTCCTTTAAGCAATTTGCAATAATTTCCATAGCATCATCACTGCCACCTTCAATAACAAACAAGGTTATACACATGTGTTGCTCTTTACACTCATGCAATCAGAGCTGAACGTGTTTCAGTGTTAGAGGGCTTTAGCCTGGTCACATTTGGATAAAGGAGGTCAAAAGCTACAGAAGCACATTTAGCTGCAGGTTCATATTTAAGAATTTAAGCATAAGGAAAGTCATGCCATAATGATAGCTGATAATGTTGAAATTTCAAAATATAGTGATGGGTGTAGCTGCATCTTATTATAACTTCTGTGTATGTATTTATTTATTTAGTTCTTTCAGGTTCTCAACAATGTGCTGCCAGCCTGTTTAAAAGGTTAAGGCAGTCGGGATATGTTCCTTGATGGGATTTTATCATGCTAGGCATGCTCTGTTTCCTGATGAATATATTAAAATTATTACTGTGCAAACAGAGTTTCTAATTACTGACCTGCTTGCCATTGTACTGTGCGTTCTGTATGCCCCCCTTCTTCTCCATGCCTTGTTTATTTATCTGCACCAGTGAATACAGAATAGTCTATGCAATGTCATTTCCATCCACATGAAAATGATTTTGAAAATGCCAATCTTGCCTATTATACAGTGTAATTACTTGTCTGCTTTTTGATTTTATCATATCTTCAGCCAGTGGGAAGATACTTGGAGAGGCTAAACATCTTAGCGGAGCTTGTCAGCTGATGATTTGCAGTGAAAAAAAAAAATCCCCCCAGTTTGCAAATGAAAGTGCTTTCTGCCACATGTACAAAGTCAATGATTGTATTTTATTGAGGTGTTTACCTATGTGCACAGCTTCTCTTGAGGTTCAGGCATTGTGTCAAGTTAAAGTATATGCTGTCGTGTCATACCTGAGTATGTAAGGAAGGGGTTATCTAGACAGCACTGAACTTTTTGGGGACAATTATAATTAGAAGCCTCCAGACAGTAAACTTGGCATCAGCTCCGCAGATAACAAAAAAATCTTTGTGAGTCTTGCGAGTACATTTTTCAAACACATATCCAACACAAACATCTTGAAGAAGGTATGTAAGATATGGGCAGATGGAACCACCTTGACGCATTCTTACATTATGAATGAGCATTTGCCTGTTACCTTTGCTTTCACTCAGCAGGTTTTTCTACTTGCAAGGCCAAAAACGGTACTTTTCGAGTTCATTTTGAGCGTCACTGCTGCACCTCTGACACGCCATGCAACTATTCCTTTTGAGCGGGTGCATACATATACTGTATGTGTATGTGCAGTGCTAAAAGTGTCACCGATTTTACTGGAGCATCTGCACTACATCATGGAAAAGGGCAACCCTGTTGTTTACTTGTCTGCCTGCAATGTTGCACAGGGGGTTGATCAGGGGAGTTGATAGGAGCTGCAATTTAAAAAGAGGACACTGCAGCTCTGAACAAAAACAATTAAAGGAAAATGAAAGACGGCCCCCAAGGGTTAAAAATAGAAAATTATCAACATGCATGCTGGAATCCACTCCCCCCCCCCCAACCCCCCCACACACCACCTCCCGCACCAGCAACCCCCCTCCACCTCCCCACCCCCCCTCAAACTTACTGGGCCTGCATTGTTATGTATGATCAGATCTGCCAGTTCTTCCTCTAAGCTCCTTGTCACATTTTGACTTAATGAAGTGCAACTTAGAAGGGAATTGGGTTCATCATGCTAGTCGCACGATGCTCCCTTGTTGTAGCAAACAGGAGTGGCATGGGACCGAAGCGCTACAGCGCGAGTCGTTATCATTCCGGTCAGTCTGTTTAACACAAAATTAAACAAAGAACTAATTAGTGCCTCATGAATTAATAACTGCACTGTTGCCGAGAAGAAGTTAGGTTGCTGAGGGGAGATATAAAATAAGTAGGAAGATCAGGTTAGAATTATTATTACTTTTTCGGGGATGCATGGGCTCTCAAGGTTAGGAAACTTTTGAGAGGATTTAAGAGTGACTCAACTGGTTCTGCCAAAGTCAGTTTCTGTCCTGATGTAACACTGTGCCTGGGTTAATGGATGTCATATAAGACACTGTGCTTTTCTGCATAGAAGCATAGAAGAGAAAGATGTATAGTTGTAATCGTCAACTTTATATTTCAGCCTTGTAGATGAATATAGCACAGTATGAATAAGGAGCCAGCACAGTGTATTTTCTCCCATTACCTACTTTCACCCTTCAGTTACCAAAGCAGGGTTTGATCCAGGAATCTTTTTATCTTTATTAAGTCATTTTTGCCACTGAGGTTTCATGGGGAAGTGATTTATTTATTTTTTAATCTGCAAGACTGTGCGGAGTCACTCTTAGCTAAGGAGTAGGAAACAGATATTTTCACCTAAGTCTGATCTTAGGATTACTCCCTGTTAGTAAATTATTACTGGCAAACTGCTGAAATATGCACAGACAGAGTCAACTGTACTCTGCGACAGCTCCCCATGCTTCAATGGGCTTTACAAACTAAAGCTTCCCTGTTGCCCCCCTCCCTTGGTCGCTAACCCCTTTCCCCCAGCTGTGATGTGGGGCCTGGGTATCTGTGGACCTTTATACTGTATATCAAAAGGACAGGAGCGAACAAAAGTACACATTTTCCTTTTGCATCATCTCGAGGCTGGCTACATTATGTCAACCACTGTAGATTAGATGAGTTGGGTAAATGTATGGATTTCTCAAGAACACGTGTGTGCATGCATATACACCGGAATAATCAGCGTCTGGGTTTTTAATGTTCCTCCTTTGCTCTCCCTCTCAGATGAAGTGAGCCCCCGTACGGAGTGACTCCCCAGGAAGAGAAAACGAGGTAGGACAAATCCCCAACATGACTGATTACTGTCCCCACCATCTCCCCTGTTCATATCTACAACAATATCAGGCATCTTCATTAATCCCCATGGATCAATGTGTCTGGGGGTTGTAAAAATTGACAAATGACTTATTAGAATCCCACCGTTTTATTTTCCAACTGATTAACTCACAGCAATGTCGTACACTATACAGGCACACTGATGTATCTGTTTTCCAAAGAGGGCTTCTCTCTCTCTCTCTCTCTCTCTCTCCGTCTCTCCCTCTGTCTCTTTCTCTTGCTAAGAGGGATCTATACAGTGTAAAATGCACCCCTAACACTGTGTATTAGAAACCCTGCCAGAGTGAGACGACTCAAAACTACAAGAGCAATAAGGTGCTTTTGACATATACGAGCTGCCATCGTATCAGTTTCCTGACATAAACAGTTGTTGAGCAGTACTTAAAATACAAAAATACATTAATGAACACAGAATTGGAAAATAATGCACTAGAATCTAAAATAATATAAGCTTTTCACTGGCAGTAATAAAACATGTATTTAACACCATAAATGTGCCACTATGTACGCCGTATTCTGTTATCTATCTTGTTACGCAGCTCCGTTAATTATAACTTGATATTCTTTTATGCCTGCTTTATGTCTAGATGTTGTTGCGGCAGCGTCCCACATTGTCATCTTGACAAAATAATATAATTTTTCCACTATATGGCATTTATTACTGTAACAGACATTAGACACAGACATCTAAGTACAGATGACATCCACCAAATTAACAAGAGTATAAAACCTTTTGTTGCTGATAAAAAATCTGCCTCTGTACAATTTGACTCTCGAGAGGACGCTAATGACTTGTGACTTGAAGAAACTGGGTTGCTTTTTTTTCTCTCCCTGAGATGAAACCTTCTGTGCTAATGATGTTAGCTGGTATGAGCACAATGCTGATGTGGGAGTCTGTCATGAGGATGCATACAACAGCCCTTGCCCCTGGCCTCCTAGTCAAGAGGGATCTAAACATTCAGAAGTGACACCGTGGGCTGTCTCATGTCAAGCCAGAGACCCTCACTATCACCGGGGGGTGGCATGGCCGTGAATTGAGGCGGAGGGCTACACCACACTCCTTTGTTTCTGGTGGTGTCACTCACACACCAGACACAGACACACTCCTTGCATCAATCAGAGCTCCAGATACATGCCCAGTGTACCTCCCTACAACACGTTGATGACACTATCCACTGATTTCCACATTGATACAATGACTAACAGCAACAGGAAGATGAGAGCAGATTCAGCGCAGCCACATTTCCCTTTATAAGTTTCCTCCACAGCCGCATGCATGGGTGGACACACACACACCAAGACATCTTTTAACAGGTTGCTTTGGAAGCAAAGTTAAGTGTCATTCAACTGAAGCGCAGACTACATTCACTAACTTAACTTTCCTCTTGTTTAACCACATAACAACAACATAACTCAGTACAGTTAGTTTAATTGGCTTTTGATATATGTTAATGCAACTAATCATAAAGGCCAACTGGCTCGAACACTGGGCTGGCATGACATCCCCCCTCTGCTCCCACAGACTTAGGCTAGAGAGCACTCCCAGAGCGGAGTCCCTCTCTTAGACAGTGGGAAGAAAATTAAACTGCCAAATTTGTTTTCATTGGTTCCAGGGACAATCTCAGGGGACTTCAAGGCTTTTAATTGAGCTCACTGAGCAGAAATTTGTAGGGCTGCTTACCAACAACAATGGTGTCTCCCTTTTACCTCTCTCTCTGTACGCCCTTTTAGGGCTCTGTTAAGGTTTTTTTTCTGCATGTAGTTCTTCATGGAAAACAAGGACATGGGTTTGATGATAATTTATAATTGAAATTCAGACTCACTTTGTTTAGTGTTTTGCTTGCTTTTTGGGGTTTGTGTGTAGGAGGGCAGATATTCTCCAATAAACAGGAGTTCATTCAGTCATGGATAAAGGTAAATAAAGCCCACAGTTTGCCGTAGGAAAGATAATTTGTCTCACTGAGAAAAAAGAGCAACAACTCATGAAACTCAATTTAGTGTTATTATATCACTCTGTATAGTATAATAACAAAAATGAGAGAGCCACCTTCTCATTTTCCACACTTTTTCTCTCCTACACTTTTTGTCCTTTAAATTTTTCCAGTGTGTCAAAACAAGCAAAGGCTACATGGAAACGGCAGCCCTGTGTAAATATTTATGATGTAACATCTCCATGTGAATAGACTTTCCTCCCAATCCATCCATCATTACGGGCATATCGTGAAAGCCCACCTCCCGGTGGTGGCTCAGGGCCTTAGGAAGCTCAGACAGGAGCGGCGTGTCCCCCTCTCATTCAAAGTATTTGTTTTTCTTTTGACTGGGGGCAGCCCAGCTGTGAGGGCATTTCATGTGTCAGCCCCGCCGTTCTCATTCAGGGCTGACTTCAAAGCCCATTTTAGTCCATTGTTTCTGTGACGTGGCTGCTGGACCCGAAAAATGCCCAAACAGAAAAATGTGATGTAGGTCAAATTACAGCAGTTGCGCCCCTGAAAAAAGTGGAATTCTTATGGTCAAAACATAAAGCCCTGGTTACCGCCTAACCCTGTCTTTTGTGTATGCTGTCCTCATACCTCTTTATTTGTTCATTGAAGAAATGAATGGAAGTTGGGAATTGTAGAATTAAAAAGGCTGCAGTTCAAAGTGTTTGGCAGAAAATCAAAGTCTAATCCTCAATGTACTGCTTTTTTTCATAGTTTCTATCACTCAACTTAAGAAAACAATGTCAAATATCCTATTTGCTGAAGATGTGTTATTAATTATATTAAGTTGGAGACTCTTTTAAAGTTATATATTTTGAGGTTATTTGCTCATGCAAGTGTGACTGAGACATATGAATACATATAGAGCATCTGTTAGGGCCTGTGCATGCACGGTTCTTTGACTTGTGCAATGGCTTGTGAGACATGTCTTCATTTGGTACAAACAAAGTGGGTTGAAGGATCTGCTGTATTTTTTCAAGCTCGGCAGTCTTTAAGAATGTTAAGGTGCAGTAGATTTATGAGGTTGTGTGTTTGCAGAAGTAGGTAAGTCTACTGCCTTACCTAAGTGGATTACAAGGTTTTAGGCTTTTCTCCTTGCACAACTTATCGGCAGAAAATAGGCGTTGCAGACGTTAGCGAAATATTGCCACCCAGACTCTCATAACATTATCATTAGCCACGGAGGATTGCTGAAATGTGATTAATACATCACCATTTTGACAGACTGAGCCTGAAAAGGTAATATGGATTATTACAATGGTTGTAGAGCTCAATACCGCCATCCAAGTTTATCCATTTATCTGCAATGATGAGACTCCTTTGTGTTGTATAGCATTGTAACATCTATCTAAATAACAAAAGATATCTCTCCCATACACAATTGTCGTGCTGTTAATATTCAGCCCATGCAACAATGCACATGGGAATGGAGTGCTGAGACAAAACTTGACTCAGAACGGCGGAAAAGTCCATAGAACATTATGAGCATTATGAATCGATGTTCGAGCCTCTAGTACTGGACACTTTTTCCTTTGCTTAGGTATCTGATTACCTTCAAACAAAAATATTGCTCCTTTATTGTTCAATTACAACTGGTTGAGTGCTGAGTCATGCAATTCACCATCTAAGAGCTATTTTTTTCTTTCTTTGTGTATATGCTTTGTGTGTGTTTCATTTAGTTGGCCTTGGACGAGACACGTTGAATAAATGCCATTTTTCTGTCGTTTCAAGTGCCTCTTTTCTCTCTGCGGATCCATTCAAGCTTTCAATACCTTTTCTCCCCCTCTCTTCTCCTGTCTCTTTTTTCCACGAGCAGGAGGGTTTTACTTTACTCCTTTGTCATCCTAATTGATTGCATTAACCTTTTGAGTATTGAATTTCCTGTGCATCACGCCGAGCACAATGTGGAATATTATCATAATCCTTCCAAGTAATGGACACAGGGCAATCAACAATGCTTTAGGAAAAGTACATCTTTGAAAGATGGAGCATCATATTATTTTCAGTCCAAAGACCTGGATAGGGTGAGACTGTTGAGCATTAAGAAACTTTGTCAATAAGTAAAGTATGTTTCTTTTTTTTCTAATCCACTAAAGAAGTCAGAGGAGCTGCTTTTAATGTGGGCTGTGTTGGGAAACAGTTTCTGGGATTGTCTTGTCTGCAAGGAAATGATAGACCTGTAAAACACTGTTACTCAAGCACATACATTATCATGTTTTTCTTGATATTTTGATATGACAAATTATTCCATGATAATGGACCAGTAATGAGCAACTGAATATCTACCAGCTTAAATTCTTGGAGAAAACATTTCTGTTTATCTGAGCCATTCTTGCATATTATTACAATCTTTCAAAAACCCTCAGCTTCACTTAAACTAATTGCGTAATTACTCAATGAGTTTTTTTTATTTCTCATGGCCTTTTTAAACATTATGATAGTTCATTAAAAAATGCCACAAATTGCATCACAATATAACGTAAAAAATGGTATAATACATCAAAATAAACACATTAGAATTCATCATAATAAAGGGATATGGATATCGGATGATTTACACATTTTGGTCAGATGGTGGTATGCTATAGGCATCCACTGTGCATAATCACCTGTGCTTGCCTACAGCCTTGGGTTATTGCCAGGTAGCCAAAGCTAGCAGAACTACCTACTTATAGCTAGGCTCACCTTTATGCACAGCACAAGCTCTGAAGCCAAATTCCTGGATACTGGTCCAGTATCTCTAAGAAGTGAGAGGGGAGTGAGCGGTGCCAGGCTGTACTGGGAGGGTCACGAGTTCCTGGCCGAGCGCTAGTGTTCTCCTTTAAGATCGAGAGAGTGACATCTATGTGACTGTGTGAGATCCCTGTGATTCTTGTGTGAGGACAGTAGCATCTGTGGCTGTGGAAGCAAAAGCCAGGGACATTGAAGAAGTCTGGGTGGGTCTTGGAAAAATGACTTCAAGGGACCTGATTTTGAAAATTATTTCTGTGGAGGATGCAGAGCCGAAAACCTTGGGGGACGCCTTGCCTATTTGTTTGGCAGTGGTCACTAAGGAAGGCAGAGTTCTCAGCATTGACAAAGCAAACGGAGGTTGACAAGATTTTCTTTGAGATATTGTGGTTGTTCCCTTTTTAAAACAATGGAACTGAAGGGTGTGTTTTAATAATTAAGCATCACACAATTTAGCCCTTCTGAGAAAACAAATATGATTGTGCTGGAATGGAGGCTCCAGCTGAGAGTCAAACCCAGATTCAAGAGGAGCATTGCAGATTCTTTATCACAGAAAAGTAGACCAGCTCTCAGGTCTATGAATGCACCCCTCAGGGTGGCATGTGGGGGCAACTGTGGAAATATGGGGCCATGTCATCCTACATGCCATCTGACCATTGTACAACCTACGTAAGATCAGTGTCTGTATTCTTTTTCTTCACATATCAGCACTATTTTCTTAGTGAAGATTAGTGGAGTGTTGTGTTTGGAGATGACAAGATTACATTTCTGCTTTTTGCCGATGATGTTCCTCCATTGCTTGTTCGCACCAGACAGCAAAGAGCTTTACATGGAGGATGCAATGCACATGAAGGTTGCACCTTCAACATCCCAGTTGCCTCAACCAACCACTAGAAGTCATTAGTGTAGTGACAATAACGTGATCCCTCACCATGCTCTCACCTGTGAAGACTGACAATTGTATTCACTGAGGTGTCTAGCCAGCCTGCAAGCACCACTGCCAGGCAGTTTCTATTTCGACAGTAATAAGCTCTTCAACTACTGCCAACATTGGGATAAATGTTACTTTACTCCTACCTTATTCCTAAAAATGGGAAACATCTAGTTTATTGTGTAGAATGCTTACTTTTAGTTAGTATTGAATACAAAGTACAACTGAAGGTGATTGGTGCTGTTAATAGTTTTGGTCATGGGCTAAAATGTTGGACAAATTTAAATTTTGACTTGATGATGGCACCAAAGAGAAGGTCCAAGGGTTACTGAAGTACCCGGGTTGAATGCACAATTGTCTATGAAATGTCTGTAGCATCACTGTGCTGCATGTTATGATAATCTGGTCACATCTCTTGCTGCATTCAGGCACTGTCTCACTCCCTTTTCCTCCTTGCAGTTCTTCTACTCATACAACTTAAGTTACATTACATCCAGTACTACCATTACTTACAAAAGAACATTACCAGGTGAATCATTGGGTGATTTTGCAACGTCAGTGTCGAGGATTATAATTTTTGTTACAACTTGAATAATATCTGCTGCATGTTCGACACACTGCTCCGCTCGCTCACTAGAGCAGCTTCGGTCTGTGTTTGTCTTTGCTGTCTGTGGTACAGCAGCTTTCAGTCTTGATATAGGCTATTACTTGAGATGTGTAACCAATCAGATAGTGCTGTGAGCCGGACATTGAACGAGACTACAGAGTGGTGACTGCAGTGGAGACATGTTTGGAGAAATTTGCCTTCAGTTTCTTGGTTTGGTTTAGGAAAATGATCGTGGTTTGGGTTAAAATGAGAGGATTTCTGCCAGAAAGGCCCTCCTGGCAGAATTCCTTGAAGGCTAAGTTCATCAGTATGCAGTGCAGACAGAGACAGGCTGTGGCATCAGAACCAAAGCAGCACATTTATTATCATTAATTTATTTTATCTGCAACAAAAAGAATGGGCGTGACCAAATCAAGTGCTGGTGCGACCAACTGAGAAAGTTGGTAGCTCCAGTGCTACCAGTTGAAAAGTTAGCCTGGAGCCTTGTGTGTGTACCAGTTCTATGAAAATCCATCTAGACGATGTTGAGATATTTGACTGGATAACTGAAAACTTTGACCTGTTCCTGACCTAACAGTACTGCATATGGTGTAATTTGTCACCGCATAATATCAAAACCGGAGTCACCACACCCTGTTCCTCTGCACTGTGTCAGTCAAACTGTGACCAAAGTAGTAACAGCTTGAACATCAGTGAATGCACATTCAAGTTGCAGCTCACTATGGTAAATTACTCAGTAGGTTTGTGAGGATGAAGTGGCAGTGCAGTAAAAGGAGATTATTTCCTTAAATTGGAATCAAACTTAAAGCTAATGTCATTTCTGAACTGTAGATAGTTTTAAGTTGAGGGGTGAGGATAGACGAGCTTTAGTGGCAAGGTAAGCCCTCGATTACCATGCCACGTACTTTAATCTCTTTACCCGCTTTACAATTGCCTGTTTTGGTGTGGGGGGAAGTGTAAGTTGAGTTTCCCTGTTTTCTTAAGAGTCTTTGCCTGAGAATTATTTAGCGGAAGTCCACTCTCATTGGTTTATTATTACGTGCCTCGCTGGCCCAGAATGATATGAATGGAGAATTGGGCAGGGGCAGTGAAATAAATTTAAACAGGCATTACTCGTATGTATTATATAACACTGCACCTCAGCTACATCAATAATATTAAGGCCCCAAGCCTAAAACCTACAGAAGACACTCCAAGGATAACAGTACAATAATAGCTTGTTAACAAGGCAGGAGGTAGCCTGTTGGCCTATTGAGTTTAATCTGTTGCTGTAGCTGTTTTATTTAAACATGATGGTAAAGGCATAAAAAGTAGTTTATGTTGCAAGACCAATGTAATACCCATAACTGTCTTATAAAGGCTTAATGTCAGGAGGCTTTAGGGGAAGTGTCACTAGAATAACACTGATCAGCCTTGAGCTTGGGAATTAGAGACTGCAAATCTTTGAGCATAACGTGACAACTGGGATAGTGTGGAAGGATATGAGTGGGCTGCAACTTTCGCTGAACAATTTATATATAAATTTTATACAGCTCATTATAGTATTATATTTACTCATCCTATTATAACAGAACAGACCAACACATTTAATACTATGTCACTGAGCAAAATGTAAAATTATGGGGATGACCTGCATTTGGACACAAATAAATATGATGCAGTAGGTAGCATAATGTGCTAGCTTTGTTTGTTCTGCAGTGGCAAACTAAGATATGGTTTATTTCCAATGGAATGAAATGTTTTTGATCATCTACGCCCACTTAGAGCCCGCCAGTATGTTCTGTGTGTTTCTGCCATAAACCATCTAATTACGGTATTTGTTGACTTCTACTGACGGTCATGTGTTTCTCTGTAAACAGTAGCATAAATGCATTAAAGTAATTGATTGTTGGAAAACAGACAAAAACTGTTATCATGTTTCCCTGGCAACGGCGAGCATTATCTGGGTTGTGTTGATGAATTGAAGCAAAACACCCTGTAATTCATATCAACTCTATTATATTTTTCAGCTCAAAGAGGAAAAATCAATTGAAACAAGCTCTTATGCATGGATAGATGCTAGTTTTGATCAATACTGTTTTCACAGGGATGGTGCCTTTGAGTTTGATTGAGGCCAGGTTAAACAAAGCTAACCAGTGGTGGTCAGGACTAACGCTAAAAAAGAATGTAGATATTCAGAGAGGGAACAGTCACTATTTGGGTAAATTATTTGGCACATTCACCTGAGTTTTATTGATCAAAATAGAATCGTGTGATTGAGTGAGGATGTGGGTCAGCAAATAGGTCAAGGTCAGTCAACAGCACAAAGCCTAATCCTGTCCATCTTTTGTATTCCATCAAGCGTCACTGGTATTCCACTGGGAACCTGTGCCCTCAGCATATGGAAACTAAGGGCCCTTAGTTCAATTATACAAGCCCATTGAGCTTCAGAATATTGACATATCTCTGTACTCTGAAAATGTCATGGATAATGATCAACCAGTTCACCAGAAAATGCTTTCATAGAAACCAAGATCTGGGGGCTAGATGTGGAGTACGCTGAATTTGTGGAGTGTAGCTATAAGGTCAGGATTTACCTGCTTGGAGGTAGGTTTGATATGCACGAGAGCTTTTGTTGTTTTCCCCGTGGCAATGGTTATCAAACGTCCACAGCTACACACAGCGTTCACAAAAATAATGCATGTCATATTGTAAATCAGGTGTTTTACAAAGGTCGTGAAAGGTGGGTTGAGCGGTTCGTTGAGGTTACATAACCGATCTGGTTATGTTTACTGATCACTGTTAATGTCCATTATCACTGGCTGGTTGCACAGATAGACTTTACCCATTGATATAATAAATTGTAAGACTTTAGATATGTATCTCAGGTCATTGCTCACACAAACCTGTCTAATTATTGACTATCATAAGGAGGATAAAGTTGCTCTTTATTATATACGCTAAGACTTTTCAAACTCTGAGACATGGCTGACCATAAAACAGCTTCAAACTGCTCAGCTGCTCCGACAGATAATGTGTGCCTGCTGGAAGAATTTAACAGTTCGGCTTACATCTGAGCTACTATGTTGTCAAACATGGTGTTAGCTGTGTAGTTGGGAGATCCAAAAGGCATGTAGCCATACCAGAAGTGATGGTAGAGATTTCTTACTGAGGGTCTCAGTTACGTCTTTGATGCAGAGAGCGTGCCGCCTAGTTTTTGGAGGTTTTATTTACTTAACTGACGCTTGGATATCGCATGTCTTGACATTAGCTGATCAAGCCAACACATAAATGCGTTCACCATGGTAGAATCCTGTTACACTTCTCAAATGATCACTAACATGATGCAAGGATTGGAGGAAAATGAGGAAAAAGAAATATAGAGTTTCCAGATACTGCATTGCAAATAGAGTTGACTGGACATCAACATACCTTTAACTTTTCTTAGTCACAAAAATGTTAAATTAAGTAAAAGTTGTGGACACAGCACTTTATGTCTTCTGTTTTGTATTTCTGTAGCTGTCTTTACCTTTGAATTCTCAGTCTTGCTCTATTCAGCAACAGATACAGACCGAATCTTAATTGATCTAATCTGGTTACCGCTTGCTATTTTCAACAGTTCCATTATAAAACTCCCATCCTCCCCCACTCTGTCTCTCTCCCTTCACCTCCCACACTTTCTACCCCCCATCTGCCCTGACCTACATGGTAGTCACATGGCCCTGGCTCCCTGGCTTGGCATTTTATGGAAAATCTGCAGGAGATAAAGCCACAGGGTTTAAAGTGTTATCCCTGCCTGTCCTTTGAGAAGGGCTAAACACTGAATGAGGTGTTATTGCATCAATGCTGTTGGACACACACCGGCAGCAAAGAGGATATCTTCCTCCCTCCTTCCCCCTCTCTCTCTCTCTCTCTCTCTGTCTGTCTCTCTCCCGCTCCCTCCTCAGTTTGATTGGATTTAGTAGAGTGTCACCACTGTGACTTTGGGGGATTTCTCTTTCCCTGTCACTGTCTTATGCATGCTTGCTTGGGTTATTTACTTAACTTGTCCAGAAAATGGACTGTGATCTGCAGCTTACCGCCAAAGCTAGGGAGACACAAGTGCCTCATGCTAGTTAAGATATGCCAGACAGGCACCTAGACGCTTGCTTGCTGCTCTGGCTTGCTTACTCCCTTGCTGGTGCTGAGGGCTTAGTTTTGCACTGTGACCGAGTCCCCTTCACACTGTTGTCTGCCTGTAAATTTTCTGCTGCCCTTGCTATTCAGCCAATTACAGCAAAAGAGCTTTAGTGATTTTTTTTTCTCTTCTCTTCCTCCTGGTGTATATTTATATATTTATTTTACAAGCGAATGACAAGCATTGCTGAAGGTTAAAAAAATGCTGAATTTCATAGTGCATATAATGTCAACTTTTTTTCTGTAGTAGGACTGATCAATAGAAGTCAGCTTGTGCGGTGTGTATATTTGTTAATACACACACACTGCAGACTAATATAGCTTTCTCGCCTGTTGCGTTTCAATTTGGATTCTTCCTTATAGCTATTACCTTAAATGTAGGAAAGGACAATGCAGCTTGATAAAGTCCCTGCAACCTAGTAGTTTTGAATAGAGAACAGTGAGTCAAAAAACATTTTGTATTATATTTTGCTTTCATAAATTCTGTTATGCACACAATAAACAAATGAGATCTAGTAAATACATATAATTCTGGTTTGATTTCATCTGCTTTCATTTCTTAGTAGTCCCTTGTTGAGGAATCTATAGCAAGGACAAAAAAAATGCTATTATTCTTAATTTTAAGTGATTATATGAGACACTATGAGAGTGTAAGTGAAGGTAAATAAGCTCAGTTTGTCTGGAGTTTGCAGGTCTTATGGTTTGTCCCTCCGCACCTATTGTGGATTTTATGCTGTCAGCGTCTTCCCTCACCTCTTCAAATAAATCTGCCCTGTCCCATGCTGTCAAACTTAGTAGCTATATATCCAATAATTGGTTTAGAAGTACACACCCTTAAGTCCATCCACACAATAATAAGGTCTGTTGTATTTCAATGTACCATATGTTCCTCTCAAGTAGATTTTCTGAGTTGTTTATTCTTTGTGAAGCTGAGACATGATACTAAATATATTTGACCTGACGTCTGTGAAAGGCCACACAATGACCATCAGTACAATGTCAAATGTAATGCAGAGCCACAAAGCAGTTTAGGAATGCAACCAAAGTGCTGTGCCATGTTGCATTCTGGTGCTAAAATGACCAGAGAAACTACAGGATAAGATAAAGCAGTCAGGACTGTGGCAGTCGGCTGTAGTCACACTGCAGCTGTACTTGATGAAGTGAAGTGCAGGCTTATACAACAGTCCCACTGCAACCAAAAAAAGAACATCACATAGGTTTTATTGTTCTGTCTCTCATAAAAACAAAACCAGAAGTTACACAAGTGATAATTGTGCATAAAAGAAGTGACACCACAAAATGCACAGTGTTCCAAAACAAGAGAGCAGAAGAATAAAGGGCTCTTTCCACCAGTGTAAAATCAGCCACGCCTAGCAGTGGGAACGGAAAGCAAAACTGCTTAATGTGACAAAATAAAGACAGAAACACTCCAAGGGAAAGTTAGAATTAGGATCCTGAAAGATTTATGCCTCCATTTTATTTATAATTTGTTTTCTTTTCCTTATTGGAATTGAGTTGCAACTGAATATTTGATGAACACAGCCTAGAAGTAAGGATGTTATGTCAGCAAGGAAACAAAAAGTAAAGAGAAACAACCAAGAAATGTATTTTGCAAAGTTTGCGCTTTGGAATAAACTAATATGCCTCTGCTTTCATAAGTGACTTGTTAATTGAATGTGGGGGGGAGTTCGCTATCTGCAGGTTGTGTTGAGCCCTAGCGAGGCTAGCTGCGCCTTTCCGTATGCACTGCGCTGAGTGCTGGGTACTCTCCGTGCACAGAACACCATCTGCATTTTGCTGTTAACGCGCCTTCACATCCAAGGGAGGATTAGGAGAAAATCCCCTGGTTTTTTTCAACCAGTTGACAAATATCAGATTTGTCTCTAAAAAATTAGCTCCATCTATATCTCCCGCCATATGACACACAAAAAAGATTATCTTTAATACCCAGCCAGCTTGGGTGTGGAAAAAGCAGATTAAAGTTTCAGTTTGGTCATATTTACCCAGCCACTTCAAGTACGAGACTGCCTGCATTACACAGTAGACAGACCTCTTCACAAAGATTCCTCCCCCCACATGCACTCCACCCCCCAGCCCCAAGCCTTTACCTTCCAGAAACAAGATGTCTGCCTTGAAACAATTAGACATCATACTTAAATAATTCATCATTTCCCAGTCAGTCTTTCTCTTCTACGTGTCCTTTAAACAGACAGAGTGAGCTGCCAAAGGGGCTAAAGTGAATAACAGCAGCAGGTGCCTTTTCAGATGGAGCTTTGTAGTCTGCAGAGGGTGCTGAGCTGTTATTTTAGTGGCCCACTGGTGAGGAGCAGGGGGTGGCTGGGAAATGGACCTGGTGGCTGACCTGAGACCCCAGAGCTGTCCTGTTAGCAGTGTGCTCGCAACTAAACGTTACCAGCAATAATCCATGGTTTCAGCTGCACTCACATCCTGGGATACAACAATACGTTATTCACCCACGGTCACCTGTGAAGTTAAAGGGTGACTCTCCATGTTTTTGTCTCTGGGTAACTAATGGGAACATACATTTTTGAAATTCTTCAGTATAGAGTGACCGGGCTGCAGCCGGCAGCGACAAAACAAGCTGCAATGAAACCACTAGGGGCATTTGGCACCGTCATTTTACGTCCACGTAGTAGTGGAATAGGTGCTTGTTTTTGCTGCTGACAGGCTCAGATTATTATTAATGAAGGATCTCCGCAAAGATAGACCTTTACTAGATAGGATCATTTTTGTTGGACCAGGAAAAAAAAACAAAATAGCTATTACTATTACTAAACAGAACAGATTCCATATGAATAAACAGTAATTTTAGCATGTATACAGCTAGCATATTTTTATATCTAAGTGGGTAAATTAAGGGTTTATGTCAACCAAACCAGAGTAGGCAATTGTTTGAACAGTGGAGAGACAAACCAAGATGGTTTTTGTGAGTTTTATTTTTGTGTCACTCGACTCTGAATGATCTTACTATGATAAAATTACTGTTTTTTTTAAATAGACTCTGATGGGTTTGGTTATAGCAATTTCAAGGCTTTTCTAGTTAAACAAACATGATGTTCTCTTTAAAAAAAAGGACACTTTATGGATGTAAATTGATGGTGCCAAATGCCCCGGTGGTTACATTGCAGCCTGTTTCACAGCTGCCAGTTGCAACAGTCTTGCTCAGTACTGGACCAGTTTAAAAATATGTGGCCCCCATCATAACCTAGACAAAAACATGGGAAAGTAGAGTCCAGGTTGAAAAAAAAACAAAGTTACCCTTTAAAAAAGTGAAAAACATGTCTTGAATCCCTATTTGATAGTTTAAGAACCTCACCTCCCAATCATAAACTCCTTTGACCCTGAAGGAGGTCATTCGTGCCTGCAGTGACAGATTGTAAGACTGGACTTGCATGATTATTACCCATCAGCATGCATCAGAGGGATTTAAACATATGAGTAAGATGCTCCTTAAGCCTCTGCTAAGTCAGTATGTTCTTCCTGACCATTTCATTATCAAATGCATAATCGTCATCTGCCCAGCACAGAACTGAGGGCCTGAAGGCTCTACCTGATGTCCTGGATGTTGACTTCCTTGCTTCCGCTCAAGACCACTGCCCCACCCAGAGGTTGCTTTATGAACACAGGAGCCCCATAAATGAAATTAAGGTGTCAATTAGTCAATTACAGCATAATAACTCTGAGGGCAGACATTTAGAGACAGAGAGAACCTCAGCTAAGTTCATTTCCTCCGGCCCAGGAGCCTAGCGCTTGGCACACGTCACTCCCCACCCAGACTCTCTGAATGAAGGCCCCAGTGCTCTCCCTAATGTTATTTTCCCCTGGATATCTTTTTTGATCAACAATTTCCTTTCATGGGTTTGTTTTTCAGATGCAGGGTATGCACTTTTTCTCTCCCCAATTTGGCTAGGGAGAATTTTATAATTTAGTAATTAAAATCTTTGTTAGGCTTTAGAAATTGCAGCTAATTGAATTTAATGGGAAGATGAATTTCAATTTTATTTGATTAGCAGGACCCCTGGCATAGGTATTTATGGAAAAAACTCTACAAAAATATGCTGTGTGGGCTAAGATGGCATAATAGAATTACAGATAATCGGATTTCACTGTCATGAATTTCACTCTAATTTCACTCTAATTTTCCATTAGATAGCTGGTTTACAAATATTTGCTCATCTGCGATGGGAAAGGCTATCTGTCTAAAATGATTACGGAGCAAGCCTTCAGAAATATGTCCCTTTTTTCCCCTCCCTTTTAAAAACCAGATTGCGAGGGATCAAAATTAGGAAGATTGCATTATGGATGTCTGCATCCGGGAGAGCAATGGGGGAGATATGATGATTACGGCCGGGGGATGAAAGCAGTGTCAAGAAAAATGTATGACTCAAAAACATAGGCCTATTCTATCTGCAAAATCTCTGCTCTCAGCACACTGCCGCCAAGCAACATGCTATATCATAATTCATGTAATATCATAAACAGTCCATGAATATAAGAAAGACTTTGCAGTACGTTGACATACAGATATGCCTTATACCTCATACAAACTCCATGTTAATTGCTTCCAAGTGTGCACCTATAATGAGATTTTACCATGTGATTTTCATAGTGTATGTATGTAGCGCTATATACAGCTATACAGCAATTATGAAAATCAAATGAGATTCTGAAGAATCATTGTCATGAGTAATGCAAATGATGATCATCAAGAAGTGGTGTATTGCCATCATCATTGTTCTGGCTGTATTTGTGTGTAAGTTTAATATTCAGCTCCTTCTCTGCTTAAAAATAAATATATAATGCAATATAAACAGACGTGAGAGGGAATAATATCCCACATCACAGACAACCTCGAATAACACTAGGGTGAACTCTTGTTGAATCCCACTTTAAAAGCCCCTGCTTCAGAATTAAGCTTTTACACGTTCAATTTCCTGCCAATTTGACAACAACATGACAGTGAATATCAAGAATAAACTTGATCCATTGTCTGCTGAAAAACACAAACTCTTTTAATTTGTTGTGTTTAAAGTTGGATGCAGCAGAAGCGCCTCATGCCACTCCTCCTGTGTAGTCCCTCCACCTGTACGCTCCACCAGTTAGGACAGACCTCCACCACCCCATGCCAAGTTGCACCCACTCCATCTCCTCCCATTCGCTCACTCACTCTTTGCCCTGAACTGCCAGAGACAGCAAGAGGGGTTCAAAAACACAATCTGACTCTCGGCAAAGGTCAGATTTCTCACTCGGCATGTCTCTGGGCTTTGGGCACAAAAGCCACTGAATTCACATCTATCAACCGGGCCCTGGCTTTTGTCCTGGGGAATGGAGGACGCGGAGTGGGCCCTTCACCAGACCAGCCCCTCCTGGAGTGCACTGTCAGGGGCAGCCAAACGTCTGGCCCGGCGGCCCTTTGACTGATGTACCCCTGCCATGTCACACGCACGGTGGCGCGCACACACACACTCACACGCATACACACTCCACCTTGCCCTCAACATTCTCCCGCATGCAACATACAATGCCCCCAGACCACATCAAACGAAAATCCCCACCGCTCCTTTTGAAAAGTAATGGTTTCGGCCCCAAAGATGGCAGCTCAAGGGCCAGAGGGCTGTAATGCATGGACGACAAACCCTCCCTCCTGTGGACATGAATAGAATTCACCCTGCAAACCAAAACCTCCCCCAATATCAAGTTTAGAGATACTGTAGTAGTTTTTGTTTTCCTTTTTATTGATTTATGGCACCCATGTGGAACAAAGTGTCACAGGTTGCAGCCAGACAGATGGTTACATGTCTTATTTTTAACCACAATCATTTAAAACTGCTAGAAATGTCAATTCTAGAGTTTAGAAGAATGTAAAATTCAAATAATCTACATATACTGTCGCTTATCATGGTGCAGTTGGTTTAAAGTTGCTCAAAAAGAGCTCACCTCTTCCAAACTTTGTAAGAACAACAGCATCACCGATTTGAGTACATTTTAGTCATTATAATATTGGGGCCTTATATACAACATTTTATGCCTTTTGCGCAATACTACAGTAAATAACAGAGATATATAAGCATGTTACCACTGTGGTCAGACAGTATTTAGCCCTAAGTTTGCACAGTATGATCCACATGGGTGTCTGACTTTACTAGGTCTCACTAATCTACCAAGCAAAATATGTTTGTTTGTATAATATGTGATTGATGAAGAACAGGACTGACATTTGACACATGTCCAACTCCAACAGAAAAGGTTCGGCTGCCAAGTCAGGTCATTTGAAACAATTAGATTTTTTATCATGGCTAACACAAAAACCAAAGTAGTATTTACAGTACAGTGTTAGATCAAGGGTGGAACCCTTTGATAGAAACTCTTTTAAGGACATTTCCCTTTATGGGTGTAAGGAGGAGACAAAGCCTTTTTTTTATTTCCATTATTAACTGGGATGAGTCATCGTAATCTCAAAATCAACCAAAACCTGTTTTATGTACATACTTTGAACTTTGCTGACAGCTCTCAGGAACTGAAGCCAGGACTATGTATCATTGCATTACGGTTCACAGCCATAAAGTTGTTCATTTCCTCTTTTCTATAAACCAGTAAATGCTAGTTATACACCACCACCTTTTTTCAAAATAAAACTGCTGTGGTAAACAGGAATACCCAGTGACCTTTTGAAGTTTTTGTTATTTGGTGTCACTTTGTAAATTCCACATTCTTGACACGGAGCCATGTTTACAGTATATGGGCATTATGTACAAATGGTCCAGAGGCACTTTGCATGCCACTGCGGAAGAAACTGCCAGGCAAATAAGGGGTTTGTCTTATAAAGTATTCATTGTCACCTGGTAACGGCTGTCGTTTATCATTTCACCTGAAATTACAATGAAAACTGATAGCTTATCAGAGGGAGGGAAGGAGAAAGAGCGTGCTCTGAGGGAGAGAGGCAAAGAAAGTGTACGACACGACACTGAAATAGAGAGGATCTCTGTTTTGTGAGAGACGTGAAAGAGTTATTTGCTTCGAGCTAAAGTGTCAAAGTATTATCTCTGCCAAATATTTTAAAAACTCTTGATGGCTGCTGGCAAGAGGCATAAAAGTACAAGCATGTTCATCACATGCAGTTTTGTCCTTTTTCTTTTACATTCAATGATTGAATAGTTAGATGACTTGCTTACAGAATTGTCAAAATATCCTTTCACACACTGTGGTTGTACTTCATATAAAACAATAATGAGATAATGGCATTTAAAAAGCAGTTCTAAGTTTAAATAATTAGTCTAAAAGCCTCAAATACTCGTGCGCAGTAAAAGTGTAATATATTTTTATAAACGTATAATCTCTTTCTCCCCAAAACCTTTTTTTTAAGTGTGGTGCTCCCTTCATTTGAATAGAGGCAGTGGAGGCTCCACCCCAAGAGAGTTGAAAGGCTAGAAGACCACAAAGATGGAAAAGGCCAGCCCACTGAGGGAGGGAGAAAAAAACTGCTCCGGTTCCTCTGCCATAATTTCCTATCAGCCTATTCAGACAACATCACCAACAGCTTGGTCTGTGCGTGTGTGTGTGTATGGGGGCAAAGCGGAGAGCAAGCGAGAGAGGCAGCGTGCGAGAGGCAGAGAGAGAGCAACACAGAGAGCGGCAGAGAGAGAGAGAGCAGGGAAGGGGGAGGCTCCATATTCTTTCACCTACCCCCCGTCAAACCACAGGAAGGAGGGGCCAGACCCTAAGCTGCCAATCAAATCCGCTCGTGGCAGCCGGCATTATCTCAGCAACAAACTATTGACAGATTACATGTCAAGGAGTTTAGTGCATGATTGAAGGAAGCCTTTTTTTATCTAGTTACCTTTCCGCTTTATTTCCCCCTCAACGAACCAACATTCGAATGACTTTCTAACAGAGTTGAGTAATATTATGAAAGTTACATGTCTGAGAGGATTTAACTTCGACTTCCCTGAATATGGTGAGTACTCTTCTTCTTTTCTACCTTTGCCAGAAATGTTTTATTAGCTGACAGTTTAAGGTGTGCCTTTATCTCTGACTAAATACACAGAGAGGGGAAGTTGTTCATGATTAAACTATGTGCCAGCGCGTACGTATACCCAAGTGTTGCGACACCCTTATTTATAGCTCTTTGACAGTGCCCAAAGGTGACTGCAATATCAAATATGATTGCCCATTTCCCCAGCACAAGTCTCAGGACGCCGTGCTACATGCAGTTACACATGTGAAGAAAGTTCACAAAGCCAGTTTCATTTTCTCTTGTCAGAGTATATTTCTCTTCTAGGACATGAGACCAGCTCAACTCCCTGTCAGGCTTTATCTTTTTCTTCGTTCGTGTGTTCTCCTGCTTGTTTAGTCGCTTCAGTTAATTACATGTTTTTGAACGAGCCAGTATTGGTACTGTAGAAATACAGGTATTGGGTTTTACCCACAGAGGCAGTGGCAATGCCATTAGGGCACATTGAATGGCCTAAGGGTTTGTTGCCAAGGGGACAAAGCAAACAAACTGTTGTGTTGCTCATGTTGTCACACATGTAAAGGGAACAGGAGCAGGGCTAACACCTTTCCAGGTACTTCTAATTAGTGCATATACAGGACGCTGGTGTGTGTTACTTTTAAATGTAAACAGTCTGATAAATCAAATGAATTACATGTTAGGTAAAATTATAACAAAAGCCATATTTATTTAAAATATTTTACACAGTTGTTCTCATTGATTAGTATTTTTGTACTAAAGCACCTGTAGGGCAGATAATTAAAAATTTCATCTGACCTGTTACTGTCAGGTTAACAGCAGTCATTCTGCGCGTACTTTTGGGAGGATAAACTTGTCCTGTGTGTAACTGGATTACACCTTATACACACAGGCGTCACTCTGCTCGCCACCTTACTTCTAAGAAAGTGTGTGTGTTTTAAAATAAGTAATATTTTATCGTTCCCATTTAGTTCTGTCTGTGTTGCGTGTACACTATGTACGCGTGTGTTCTCTGTTTGCATGTACTGAGTGGTGGCTTCCCTTTATACATGTGTGTGTGTGTGTGTGTGTGTGTGTGTGTGTGTGTGTGTGTGTATTAATAGCCCCTCAGTAATTCATTATTTGCACAACACATATATAGAACTACTCAATAACGAAACTCTAACTTCGTAGAGACATTATAGTTTCCCTTTGACTTTTATAAATCTTATCTACCCTTCTTTGAAACGCTTTATTTTAAACTCCTACAGTATATGAATATTTAGTAAAGGTTGTGGGGATATTTTTAAGTAGGCTGCTACTTTCAACATGATATCAGTGTTTTAAATTACAGAAAGAATGCTCCTAAAAATATTTATATACAGAATAATTTCATTTTTATTTTTTTCATATTTTTAGAGGCAAGAAAAAATCTGTAATTCAAACTTCATTCAAGCAGGTTTTGCTCCAGGCTGTTATTTTTAATACGTTTATTTGCCAGTTATGTACTCTCTCTGTACCTTATTGGAATCACCTTAACAAGTATTTCTTTTTCTTGCTGTCTAATCTTGCCGTTCAGCACTCGTTACACCACATAGGCTTTCCTGCTCTTTAACTTTTATGTGGCAGTATTATTGAAAAATAAAACACAATCTAAAGATAATGTTTCTTATTAAGTAAAACTCTGAGACACTATACAGTAGACCGCTGTGACCACAGGCTTTCACAAACACATTCAAGAGACAGACGTGAAGGCTCGGGTATTATGTCAGGTTATTTAAGGTGTCCTGTATTATGGTTTAAAATAACAACAAACACGTACAACTGTTATCGTGACACACCCTAATTTCAAACTTTTCGTCAGCTTGGAAAATGTTTTTCTACCCTCTTATGAGTCATAATGTTGATTGCCTTCTCCTTCACTGAGTTGTCTCATTAACCCTTTGTGGCCCTCTCCATCTTTTACGGCCTTCCACAAAAACCAGGATGAAATGAGGGAGAAAAACAAGCCCAGTTCTGAAGGCCCTCAATAACCTTTTATCACAATTTAGCAATAACCTGAATCAATTTGATGTCTTAAGCAATAAAATATGCTGTTGCACTCCTATTTCTGCTGCTCCTTGGATGACAGTAAATTTACATTTTTTAATTAAACTAGCCGGAATTTTTATTAGGGGGCTGGGCTATGCTAATGGGAATGTTGTGTACAGCAGATTAACAGAGTTTTGAAATAAATTTAACAGGGAGACATTTGGAGGAAAAAAATGCGAGTCATTGTCTTTAACCTCTTTCATGCCGATTTCTCCTGGGGGATTCTTGTATTCTAAGGAGCCTTGTCAGGGAAGAGTGCTCCTCAGCAACGAGGTGATTAGTATCGCCTTGTCAACCGAGGAAAAACACTCACATTCTCAAGATTTATTTTTCAAATGCCGTGTTCAAATGATACCAAAATATAGGATTTTTGTTATCACTTACATATGCAATTGAATATACTGACACAATTTACACGACTCTCTTTGAATTGGTTAGTTGTTGTTTGTAAATTAAGAAAAATGCCTGTATGTTATTTTGCTGTGTTTTAAATTTCAAAAGCAGAAACATTTTACTGCAACATTTGAATTTATATTTAAAAACAGCAGTGGCTTCTTTCTTTTAATTTTCCTGTCTAAAATAATTTCTATCTCTAAATTTAGTTTTCTGATTTTACACCTACATCTGGCGAGAACTATTAAATAAGTGTCAAATACAGTAGTTAATGGCAGCGTATATGTTTGTGTAGTTTTATGGTCCGCTCTCAGTATTTGATTGATGTTACGCGAGGCTGTGTGTGTTATGCCTGGTTTTAGCAGAGTGGCAGGGGGAGAGAAGGGGGAACATAGACAGCAGACAAGGGGAGGGAGGTGTGTGTGTGTGTGTGTGTTTATGTGTGTATGTGCTGGGGGGGTAGACAGAAAGAGAGGGACAGCTGAGTCCTGATTGAGCATGTGCCCAGTCATCAGACACAAGCCACCCAACACCATAATTACCTTAACCCCCGTCTTTTAATACCCAAATCACACCAACTGGCCTTTTTTTTTTACCGGCAGAAAGAGGAAACATTAGAGATCAAACGATCAAATAAACTCCAGATGCACGTGGGCTGCCATGCATTTTGCCGCAGTAGCCAAAGTGTTCAGGGCTACTTGATATGGGCCAGGAGCAAGGCAAGTGGCATCACCACCCCCTTTCTTCAATCCTGTGCACTCATGCAGTGGCCAGCACCTAATTAAAACCTCAAAGCTTCCCGTCACCAATCTGGAGTAATGGCCTAATTAATACTCGGTGAAGAAATATTCCAGAATGATAAACAGGTTGCACCTTGGGTCTTCATTGCCTTTATTATCTAAAATGTAACGGGCCAAGTTTTTATTATCACAGATAATGCATGTTTGTTGAACTGCATAATAAAAATAAGGGAAATTGAAACAGTGAAGTATCCTTTTTAATTATACTATCTTAAAAACGACGGCAATGAATTATATATTATGTCATTAATTAGAAAAAAAGTTTTATCAGACATTCTTTTTTTTTGTGGGAAAAAATTGCCCTTTTTTCTCCATATTTTTGTCTCATTTGTCTCGGCGTAACCAGGCGAAAAGAAATCCTGCTTTTAATCTCACAGCTGAATATGCCGTGTCATGTATTCCTGTGCGCAGAGTCAAGAGAGAAGCTTCCGGTAACTTTTTTTTTCCTCCTCGACTCGATTTCCTAATCTTTCATATGAAATTATAATTTCATGCAAAGTAAGGGAGAAGAATAATCTCTGGTCGTTGATATGCTATATAAGAGGGGAAAAGGGGAAAATGAAGAGGTAATTAGCAGAGTGGAAGACTTTGGCGCGTTTGTCTGAAAGCGTGGTCTCCACTGGCCATGAATGAATTTGCATGCTTCGCTTATCGAAGCACAGTTATTAGGCCAGCTGAAAGAGAGATTAAGCCGGCACAAAATGTGGTGACTAATCCTTTTAAATGTGGCAGGGGGTCTTTAAGGTGTGAACTAGTCCCTACATAGGTTAGTGGGTATGGAATGTGACAGACCACAACTTTCATACAACTGAATGTGTGTAACAGGAAGCAGCAGATGTGGGGTTAACTATTTAATGACAAAGACAGTGATTGACACAGGTAATAAATTGATAGTTTATCTCCTGACCCTCTTATCTCTGGAACAAATACAGCAGGTGGGGTCACCCTGGGTTGAGAATGACGGAAAACACTTTGTGTGGTCCAACATCAGTGCACTGGCTTTTCCTTTTTTGTATTAATCAATAATTGTTTGAGTGTAGTTAATCATACATGTAAGATAAAAGCTTAAAAGATGACAAGAGTAGGTGCTGAAACAAATCTGTCCACTCATTTTATCGCTCTTTTTTAGCGTTGAGCACATCTTTTAGTTTCAGTTCTCTGTCACCTTTTCTTTGACAAGAATTCGGTGCCTGCTGAGCTGCCTTTGGCTTTATTTTTTGATAGGAGTAAGAGAAAAAAAAAATCTGCACAAACAAACATGGGACCTCTTTTTTTCTGTCACCTTCACTGTGAGTGAGAAAATGTTTGCTCTGCCGAGTTACAGAGCCAATACCCCTGTCCTCGTCCGTAATTGACTGCAAACAGGAACGTAGTGACGTTTAAACACTGCCCTCCTCTCTCTTCTGTGTCACACACACATCTCTCTACACAGTCCCCAACCCGGCACCCCTCAGCTTCAGGTCCCCCTTCTGCCGTGTGTTTTTTCATGTGACATTCTATTCACTTGGGTCAGTAGCAGGCAGCACCAGCAATAATTACTGTCTGTACATGATAAATCTGAAGCCCAGCTGTTCGTTTCTGTCACTGCCAACAGAGACAGAAAGATAGCGAAGAGAAGGGAGAAGGGGGAGGGAGAGAGGGGAAGAGCCCAGGAGTTTGCCGGATTTCTTTCCTCTTTTTTTTCCTCCTTTTTTTTTCCTTTTTTTTTCAACTTGGTAACTTGATAGGATTACATGGTTCTAGAGCCCACACCTGTTAAGAGGCTGTTAGCAGAACAGTTGGCAGTCCCATAACCACAGCTTAGCCTTTTTCTTCTCTCGCTGCTGTCCATTCTGTATCCCCTTTTGGGGATTTCACCCTGCATGTATGACGAGTTTGTTTCTCCGGGGCTCCTGCCCCAGTCAGGGGTGAGGAGGGGAGAGCGCTTCTTGTGACACGTGAGCGGTGTGTGTTTGATGTTAGAGAGTGTACCCTACTCTTCTGCGTGTGTGTGTGTGTGAGGCTGGGTCGGCTGACATCTCTTTTTCCCTCCCTCTCCTGAGACACGTCTGCCATCAGTTGTGCTTCCCTCTCCGACCTCAGTCACACCGGAGCCACCCCGGAACAACGTATATACTAAGTAACACGACAGCAAACAAAGAAAGAATTCAATTTGGTTTGTTTTCCGCAAGGGTGGGGGACAGGTGTTGGCAGAGTCGTAAAATGCCCAAATACAGGTTAAACCAGACGATTTAAATGATTAAGGGTTAGGTTGAGAACGTTTGTGCATATTTTAGGAGTGCCAAAGCCCTGCTGTCAATTAGAAATACTTTTGGAAGGAGTGGAGAAATGAGTAATGCATAAAATTTGTTGCTTGTTTTCTCTTGTTCGGGTATTATTAAAGTGGGAAACAGCCTTGAATATAGTCTGAACTCAGGGAAATATCGTATAGCAGACAGTTTGTGGGGGAATCGGTGACAGTCATAAGACTCAGAAAATTGCTTTACAGGAGGTTGTTTTGTGCCTTGGTGCAACGTGTCTCACTGCCTTATTTGGCATTCAGCAGCAACCCAGCTCTTCGGCTTCGTCACTTTCTATGGGCCCTCAGCACCTGTTCCCCCTATTGTGCCGGAATTTTCTATATTTGGCAAGAAGTTGGTCTCTCTCAAATGGTGTGTAGGTCAATGTTTCTAATAGATAGAAATGAACTCTGTATTCTCCACTGTTATTTTTCTCTGTCTTCAGCTGTTGCTCAGTTGTTCAAAAGACAATATTAGAAAACATGATTCAACTTGGGAGGACTACGAAACATTTCTCACCAGGGCATCTAAATGTCATGTTGTCCCTCGCATGTTATTGACACGTTGCGTTGCCAGGAGTGCAAATTATCTTCCTTCTGAAGCACAGGAGAAATAAAAAAAAAAAAAAAAAAAAAAGGAGCAAAGTTAATAGATATCTCAGGCTAACTTTTAATTGTTCTGATATGTAATCGCTAAATGACAATAAAAAAGGAGCAGGGCCACTTTAAAAGCTTTATCTCTCTTGCTCTGTGCCCAAAGTGTCATGTCCATAACAGCACCACCTGATCTACAGAGTAAAATAACCGCTAAGGCTTATTGTTTGGACAATATTGAAGCCCCCCCCACACCCCGCACCCCCCACACCCCCCTGCTCCCCCCGCTGCTTCTCTCCCCTCTCCCTTGATTCATTTCACCCACTGTCCTCGGCTGCTGGAAAATGGCGTTAATTTTTTTATTACCTGTTTGACTCTCCAGCCTTATTACTGTAGCCCCTTAATGTTCTCTGTAACCGTGGAAACCAGATGAATAAATGTCCGCCAAAGAAAATGAGATGATTAAACAGGTCACCCTTGCAAAACAAATTCGCTTGGTCGAGCGCAATTTGTGTACCAAGCGGCTGTCTTAACAGTTTGCTAACAAGGGGATTGTTTGCCAGACTAACTGACAGAGAAGGGAGGGGGAAAATGAAGATATCTGGGGAAAAGGATATGATTGAAGAGATAATATTTTACATCACCATGCTATTTGTCTCATCTCTTTATTCTTCATGATAATGTGGTGTTTGTACAAGATTGAAAGTTCTACCTTTCTTTATTTTGTGTCCTTTAAAATAATGGGCAGAGGCTGTAGAAATGTTCTTTTCCAGCGCCCTGTACATTTGACCAGCATTTACAAGTAACGCTCAAGTTTAAAGCAGCCATCCATATTATTGTCAGAGGCATTTGGTCTGTGATCATCAGCAAGTGCAGTAGCAAATAGAATTTTCCTCATTTATGTGGCAACCAATCATTACTGCTAATTGTCCTTGAGGCCATCTGTATACTGTAGGATGGCTCGTCCTCTATTGGTGTTGGAACGGTGCTGGTCATGGATTTACAAGTCCAATAATAATACTTAACTCCTCCAACCTCCATAGTCAGCGCAAAACAGTTCATATTCACAACTGCAGTAATAAATGTGAAGGTTTTTTTTCCCTTCTTCCTCAAATTAAACAGTAGCCTGAACAGCATCCTGGTTTCAAAGTGACACTAAGCTGCTTTCCCATGATGCCCCCGCCCTTCCCTTCCTTGTTTAAGTGTAATGTTCTCATACAGTATGACTTGTTTTAAGCAAAGCTCTCTGACAACCATATGAAGCGTCTGGTGTTTTCATCTGGGAAAATAAGAGACTACGTTCGGGCAGATATAGCCATGTAACGATAGGGCAAACACGCAGACTTGGATTAAAATCAGGCCTGTGTTGCCATTCTGACCACAAATCATAAATGTCGGGGACACGGCGGTGGTGTTGTTTATGGAAGGATGCCACGCTGCGCCACTCAAGGGTGTTGCCTGTTTGCATTGATGCACCACCACCACTTACCGCCTCTTGCTTTAAAACAACTTCCGCATCCCACTCAGCCCAGCCATTTTGTCCCGTTACCAAAGCAGATCCCAAATGCTCACCACAACTTTAGCCTCAACTTTAAAAGAAGGAAGGGGGGGTTGTTGCTTAAAGCAGGGCCTTGGCTTCTATAAGTCGTTTGTGGGACAGAAGATGGCGAGCCAGAGTTTTTCCACTGGTAGAGGGGGTATATCATCCCAATACAGGGACACTACAGCTCAAAACTGAAAAGCACTTATGCATTATTGATGTTTTAATTTGTGCAAATGCCCAAGTCTTTGTTAAGTGATTATAGTGCTGGGGAGATAACAGAGGAGGTACTTCTCTATGAAACAAGAGCTTGCTTGCTGGCCGCACTGGGAAGCCATTGGACTAAATCTAACAAGTCCACGCTCCTACTCAGCTCCGTGCGAGAGAGAGAGAGAGCGAGGGAAAGAGGCGGGGGTTGGGGGTGGAGGGATGAAGAGAGTTGACTCAAAAATATCAACGTGTCTTAGATAAGAAAAAATTCAGCCGTTGATCTTTTGTCCTTATTTCAGCTACACCTCTCCCGTTTATGATGTTGGGTTTATAGGTCTTTTACATCCCTTATCAAAAATTATTTGATGTAAATACAATGGAACTGACCTGAAAAGCCCTATGTGTAAATACTCCTCGTGGCACACTAGAAACTGACCTTGGGAGAAGAATGCAAAGTTATTATGCTTGCAAAACAAGCCAATAAAATAATACACCGTTGAAAGGAGGGAGTTTGGGTAAATATAAAAGAGAAGAGAAGAGAAGCAGTTTTCTTTCCTGCAATGATTAACTCAGAACAAAGGTTATCAAGGATGACATTTTTTTAAACTCTGTAATTTATGTAATTGCCCGCCACAGCTACCTTGCCTGATAAACAACGACGGAGGGAAAGGTTGAAACTTTCCCGTAGAAGACAAACATGCGGGTATATATGCAGAATATGAGCTGGGCTAAAAAGATTTTGTTCCATATCCTAGCTGATCCATTCTCCATCTACCTCTCAGATCATCGTCACCAGTGTGTAGAAACCTGTGTTCCTTCTATTGTGTCGTTTGGTGTCGGTGGTGGTTGTCCAAGCTCGGCCTCATCCCCGCTGCTCCCACACCTGCAGCTGTTCACACAGCCTGCCTCCCTCCAGCACCTAATGCATGTATAACCTGTAAATTATGCTGTATTCATTTAGCTCAGGCTGCATTAATATGGGCTCTATCAATGTCAACCCATGAGATAAGTGTCTTAGTTTTGGCTTTGGTTTCAGTGTTAGTCATTCTCTTTTGTTCATTGGCTTTATTCTTGCTTTATTCTTTGGGAAAATCTGCTTGAGTGTGGAACCAGGCTCTGCCTTCTGCTTTGAGGTCCCTGGTGGAGGTAAAACACGAGAGCATGCGTGTGCACATACGCGCGCGCGCACACACACACACACACACACACGCACACACACAGTAGGCTCTCAGGCTTCCCCAAGCATTTACTGCTTTATTAAGCTGTCTCATGAACCCACTAGCAGAACATGAGAATACAGGAAAAAAAAAGAAAAGCCCATATTACTTAGATGATTTGATGTCATTTGTGGACTACAAAACACTAGGCTTTATTGTGTGCGCAGGGAGAAAGAGCGAGAGCAGAGAAAAAAGAAGTTGGCTTAGAAATTCAGAATTTCAATTAGCGTACGTAATCTGAACCTGCCGGCTTTGATAGAGGCTTTTTTTTTTGACTAAGAATACAGCAGCACTTGTAAAACATTAATTAAGCAGACTTGTTTTTTTAAAGGATGGAGTAAAGTGTGCTTTATGCAGTCATTTTCACTGAACAAAAGGCGGTTACCTCACATAGAGGACCGCTTCACCCAAACCATTTGGAAAAAAAGGGCAATTTAAATTGAAGGAAAACACAAAAGACAAAAAAGACACAAGCCATTGAGAGTAATGTTCTAAAGGAGATGATATCATATGAGAGCAGAGCCTTTTGCTGAAGAATAGAAATGTATCCCTGCCTCAGTGAAACCTAAGCTTGGCGCAGGAAAACGAGCCCCTATTTTAATGACTTTCTACCTGACAGATGACTTTAGACCGCCTTTTGGATCACATTGCTCTGACTTTGTCTCTTACATCATCAAACCATTGATTATTAATAGTTTATATGAATTGTTAATTGATGGGTAATATGAGTTATGATAGCAATATCCTGCTAAAAGATTACTGTTCAGTCTGTTTTATAAAACAAAAAAAAAAAGTCTTGAACGAGTCGCTTTTTTTCCGTGGTGATGGTTTGTGGCAAAGCCGTGGTATGTCTGTTTGTGCTGCATGGGCGCCTGAGCTCTGTTGAAATTTCTACTCTTTTCTGGTTAGCATGGCTACGTGATACTGCAAGCTGAAATGCATGCTCTAAACTACACTGGTTAGCATTAAAGGGGATTACAGTCCATTCACGCGCTTTGGTTTTATTTCCCATGAATGTACCAAGATAAAAAACAATGCAGGTGATTCCCAATAGATCATTTACCAACTTCAGAGGCAGATAATGGCAAAGGTATAAAAAATACATGTCAAAGGTGATTTTTTTCCACCTATTATAAGACATAAGAGGTTTTATGGGGACACTTCTTGGAATATATAACAGAAAGAGTCCCTGTCTCACATTTGCACATGGTGTTGTATATGCATTTTCCACAGACTATTGTAAATCCTCTTGCAGTAGGTGATGAGTACACATACAGATGATACATTAAAACTGCCATAACTCGCACACCCAGCAAAGCTAAAAATCAATTGGAATGGATAGTTAAGCTGGCCCCTAAAAATCAATGAGCAATTCATGTCCTTGATCACAGAGTGTCATTCCTCTCAATGTTAGAGGCTGATGAGGGCTGAGCATACACACACACACACACACACACACACACACACACACACACACACACACACACACATACTCACATTCAGCACAAATATACAGGAAACTTGCAGACACGTTCACTGTGCTGATACAAGACGTTTAGAGTACATTAAACATGTAGGACAAGGGCACACACTTTAACACACTTTGATTTTCGGCTTGTCTATCATGTCTTTATCAAATGTGTTCAGTTTCACACAGTGCTGTTCATTTACTGTATTTTACAGTTTGTTTTTTTTTTACTGTATGGACATACAAGGTTTTAATTAACAGTTGTTGAGACAGTATTATATGTGCTTAGGGTATTTTATCAGGGCCAGCTGGTGAACACAACATTGGAGTCAACCTATTGAAAATAGCAGGGAGTCAAATTTCAAAGCTCATGTTGTTTTTAAACCGTGCAAAATGTTGCAATTCACGACATTGTACACTAAGCCTGGAAAATAGAGATGACCTTATAGCCATGACATGGTGGGGGCACAGACGCAGCCGAACACACCCACCCACACACACACACACACACACACGAAAGGAGAAAGGCGATAAGGTTAGCCAAATGAAGAGGATGAAAATTCTGTGTTTCAAAATAGCAATTTTGCCCTTATTAATGCCATTAGTGTAACAGTCATAATGGATCAAATCAACGGATGACCGAAGCAACTCCTCTGTCTCTGCGCTATGACGGGATCATGTCGGGAACAATTTGGGTATTTTGTGTTGATGAGTGAAGTTTCGAGTGCCGTAGTATCCTGCAAACTGCCCCTAAATTATGCCCACAGTTCCTTTATCTCTTTCTCTTTTTGCTCCCTTTCCCTTTCTGCTGCTCTTTGTACATATTTTTTAGTCAGTTTTTAAAACCGTTGAACATTAATTTGCTGTTCCCACCCTTCATTTGGGCCAGCCATCAGTAGAAGTGACCCTTTCACTGGGAACTACTGTATTTTTAACCCAGATTTAGATAATGGCACTGTGACAGTCATTTTTTGCTCCTGGGCTACTCGCTGCTTTGAGGCCGTTCATGTCACTCACACTTTGTATCCCCCCGTTACCAATTATAGCCACACTGTCCAATTCAGAGCAACGCTACAACAGAAATTATGTCTACGCAACACCATATCTGTAACTTTGAATCCTAATTCCTGCTCTATGAGGCTTTTCCATGAACTGTGTTCTCCTTCTTTGTCCACACAGCCTGTGGTATATCAGTTATGAGTTAGCAGCAGTTGCTTGGCCTTAACAGGTGGTCATCTTTTATGGTCTATTACTCTGGTAACATTTGAAAGGGTCATTCAGCCCACTAGCTAAATAGCTCAGATTTGGGGAGAGGAGAGGGCCTTCGAAACAGTTGTTGCTTGTCAGGAGGAGCAGAGAGTCAGGAGGACCGGTGAAACACTTGCTCGTCCCCACGTCGAGGTGAGAATTTTTCCAGCAGCTGTCACTTGGCCTCTTTAACTCGTGTTTTTTTTTGGACGAGTGCTTTTTTTTTTTTTTCTTCCTTTCCAATAAAGCAGAAATGAATGTTTGTGGCAACTGGAGGGGGAGGGCACACTCCAGTGCTGTGCCCTGTCACTCACAATCTCGCCCGTGTGTGTCCTCCTCTAGAATGGTTACATGTCTCATCAGCCGCCAATCATGAGACGCACGTGAGACGAGCCTAACGGCGGAGTCTTCTTTCTTGTGATTCAGCTGCTTAAGAGGCTCTGGTGGTTTTCTTCTAATGTCTGGTGTCGCAAAACTCTCTCCGTCGCTGCCATGTATAGTAGCAAAATGGTGTGTTTCATTTGCCTCTGTTCTGCCTCTCCACGACTGCACTACCCTTCTCTCTCTCATTCTCTTTTCCTTTCCCTGTCTCCCTCACTCCCCCTTTCTCCCCCCCTCAATCCATCTGCATCATGTCGATCTGTCAGACTGCCAGTGTCTGTTCCAATTAGATTCCACTTAATACACGTAACCTCGATTAACACGCAATCAAGCCCAGATAAATCACGTCCTTTAAGTCCCCCCCTCTGCCTCTCCTGTGTTGCTTTGCATCACTCAGTTTTTCCCAACAAGCTTTCTTCGCCACAGTCGTTGGTCACAATGTATGAAATCACACGCTGAGTGCACGAGCAGGTAAACTTAGACAAATGTCCTCAGTGGTGACATTTTGCTGCAGAGACAGATGCTTTTCACCTCTAACCAAATGCCCTGTCTTAGTGTGCGTCTCACTTCTGCCTCTAGTAATGTGAAGTTCCTCTTGTGTTTCCAGCCGACTCTTGTTGGTGCCCTTCTCACCCCTGAAGATGAAGGTGTCTTAATTACATCTTTGGTTAAAAAGCTACAAAAGACACCCTGGGCTTTCTCTACATTGCGGGAGGCTGTGTAGTCTATTGTCTCGGTGACCTTTTTAGCTAGCGGACAATTGGTTTGACTAGATTACAAATTAAGACACAGCACCAGGCACTTAGAAAGCAAGTCTGTTAGAGAGCAGTTCTATTACTACCAGCCTGTGAAAGCCACTGGGCCATACATTTTAAGCATCACATAAATGGCCACAAAGTCAGGCATCACGTGCACATTGTGCCGTATCTATAAAATATAAAGTTACATTTGCTTTAATGATATCTGCAATGCCATAGTGCCTCTTTGCCAGTGGCAGAAAGGGAAAAAACACACAAAGCCACTACAGAGCCTAGGATTCAGGGCCGATTATAATTCTTTTAACAAAGTTAATAATTTACACTGTTTATGCTAATAGGAGAAAAGAGGACTGTTGAATTACCAAACAGCGAAAACCACTAAAAATACAAACCAAATGAAAACAACCTGGGGCACTGAAAAAGCACACACAGCACTCTTGGGGTCTTCTTTTATTAATCTCAGCTAAAAGTGCTAACATTGACATGTTGAACAGATTAGCCTCTTTAATAACGGGGCGGGTCAACATGGCTACCGCTGCTGATCCATGAGGATATCCTGTCGGGAGGCACATAGCCCGTGTGTTTCATATTCTGACCCCTGCCTCTATTGGACTCGCCCCTGCACTACAGATGCACTGAATCTGGTCTATGCATGCACTAGTTGAAGAACATAATAATCTTTTTCTTCAATGACTTATTGTAGTTTTTCCCTTTTATATCAAATTTTGATAGGTCTGTCAGTTGTCATTTGCAAACCTGCATGGCTACCGTTTTTGTGGCTGTGCCGTGTTCAAAAGTGGAAGCTGTGGCAGTTAGAGATCTGGCTTTGTTTCACACAGCGACAGCTTGTGTCATACACGCTCAGGCTGCCGCTGTACAGCATTAATGGTTTTAAATATCTCAATGCTAGTTGGAGCTGACAAGGCCTGCCGGTGTGCAGTGTGTAAATAGGGCTTGGATTTAAAATAAATTAAGCTATGAGAAAGGCTCACGTTGATCCATTTCTTATCTCCTGTGCTGCCTTGTCAGCCCCAAGCCCTTTCAAACAGTGTGGACAAGTTAAAGGAAAGCCAGTACTCATTCACAGTTTATTACATGTAAGAATATCCTGTTATTAGTACCTACTAACGAAGAATGTGTATGTATAACTGCAGCAGATACTATACTTGCTCAACTTCCTTGAAACTGTTGATCTCTGCAAAACCAATTAAAAAGTTGTGCGTGTTTTATTTAATTAGTATTGGGTGCAAACAAAATGAGTATTGAATAGACACCCGATAGCCCTCTGCCCTGTCTTTTTCCATTTATAAACTCTGTCCACAGCCACAACAATGTTGCACTGTCTCTTTAAAAGGGGTGTCAGTTTTGACTATAAGTTGAGCTAATTTTTTTTTCCTCTTTCCCAGAGAAAAAAAATGGGAATAACGCTGATGAGTTTTAACAGCTTCAGCCAGGCGATGGGCAAATATAATAAGTGTTTTCGCAGACGTCACCAATGATTATCTCATCTGGGCATTTTGGGTGAATGTAGTGGATTTAGAGGCTCGTCTCCCATTGTGCTGACATCACCCTTTAACAAACCAAATTAAATCATGGCTAAAATCATTTGAAACTCTCCCAGAGTCTGTCTCAAATGACTAAACAATGAAAGTCTGGGAAAAATTTAAAGGGAACGTTGTGTGCGTTTGGGTGTGCATGTGTATGTGTGGGTTTGAGTGTGTTTAGTCATGGGGGATGGGAGGGGGTGCACTGTGGAAATGGGGGCATATTTACCCTCACACTGCATAATGGGATAAGGGAAGCCAGTATTTAACACATTCTTAAGAGAATTTAAAAGGCAGCATTGTGACACAGTACTTTGCACTCACAGTTTTTGTTTTTTATTTAAAATACATAATCATTTAGAAATCAGTTTTTATTTTCTATATTTACCGTAATTTTTCTGTGATTTGTAATTGTATCTGAACTTATGGAAAAATCTCACGGACCTCAGCACAGAATGTTCTCTGCAAGGAAACTCTTAGAAGGCATATAAAACACAACCGAAGTCAGTCTTGATATAGCTCTACTTTTATAGATAGAAAGTCAGATTAAAGGGCATGAGTGTCCAGTTTCCACAGCCAGGCAATGTTGCATGGAAAATGTGTTTTGATACTGATACCACTATGACACACTACAGGCAGGAAAAGACAAAATGACACCTGCATGTTTCATAAACACATTTTGGTGACGTGACATGCCAGTCCCCTACTGTAACAGTAATCATGAAAATGGCCTCTTACATGCTTGAAAATAGATATAAGAATTATATTTGTTGTGCAGACTTGAATTCAACTTTAGAAAGCAAGTAACCAAGTTGCAGTGAATGTGCAATGATATGCTTTTATGTATTTTTGTTAGTGCTTGTTGCATGTTAGCCATAAGATAAGGTCTGCCAGCACGGCTGGAACACACCAGGATTCGTCAGCTGTCCCGTCTCACCACTCGCGTGCTGTAGTCGGCCACCCATGACCTTGTGAAATGAACAAAGGAGTAAGAGAGAGGGAAAATATGAGTGAGTGAGTGAATGAGAGGAGTCAGTGAAGGAGGTGGCAAAGTGTGGAGGTGCATGGAGGTGGTAGTTGGGGGGGGGGTGCTGCTAAAGGCCTCAACTCAGCCAACGTGGCCTGATGTGACAGGATTAGCTAAGCCCCGGTGAGCATGGCTGGTACTGTGAGCCCCTGTGAGTGTGTGTGTGTGTGTGTGTGTGTGTGTGGATGTGTGTGTGCGGCAGGCAGTGTGCACAGCAGACTGGGAACCCAGAACTGCTGCTCGCCACCAGCCGAGCCAAGACAAGACATGGGAGATCAACAGTGTGTCAGCCCATCGCTGCCATCAAGCCCTCATCATCACCCTCCCCTTCCTCCAATGGGAGAGAGCCAGACCATAGAAGATACAGCCAAGGGAGTCAAGATACAGTGGGGGGAGACACAGCGGGGGACTAGTGGGCGGGCAGCTGGGGCTAAAGTGAACGTGAGTTGGAAAATGATCCTATTAAATTGAATTAAAGAGGCAGTCTTCATTTACCCCAAGAATGATGGATTTGGATAATTAACAGTGTTAATGGGGACTGGTTAAAGAGGGCAAGGGAAACCGGTGATTGCAGACACAGAGTAAAGGGGCCAGGTCAGACCTGCATTGTATTTGGCCCAGCGGCCCATAAGGGATGGCCTTTTTTTTCTCTTTTTTTTTTTTTTTTTGCCTTGCACCAACCAATGGTCACTATCTTGGGTTTATTTTATAAGCGTAACCAGACTGTGACACACCGTTTGGAAAGGCTAAAAATCCCCCTTACCTCTTCCCTTTTCAAGGTGTTCTCTTCTTTTCCCCCCACAACCTCACATTTATAAAAAAAGAGCAGCGGCTGTAAGATGATCTGAACACGGCAGATCAAAGGCTGTTGTGTTGTGTGGTTCTGCACTGGGCCTTGCCGAGTAGCACGCACGTGAAATCGGGAAATAAAAGCAATAGGGGGGTGTCACTGATGAGTATGTAGGTTCATCGTCGATATATTTTGTGGTAGTGTGCTGCTGCACCAGTGAGTGCATTATACCAGTTTAATGCCCTCATCTCGGGACCTAATTATGACACTAGTAGTGTGTGTGAAGTGTATGTGCATGCACATGTGGTGGTGTGCTTGTGTGCCTGGGTTTTCACTTTGGTCAGTGCACAAACCCTATCTGCATGTCCTTAATTCTTGATGATGTGTAGGCCTTAGGCATTGTGTGTGATGGAGAGGATGCCTGTGTGCCAAGTTGAAGTGATCAGACGGCAGGGCATGGGCCCTCACCCCTCTGAAACAATCCCGTTGCTTTGCTTACAGCAGCCGACCAGCGGTAGTGCGTCGCTAGTTTCCACAGTCGAGTCAGGACTAGTGACACCCTGCCACAAAGGAGCCAGATTTATAGGGCGCAATGTGTCAGTGGGTAATCTGCAGCTCGTCTATTGCTTCAGAAATAATAGCTAATCCAGGGGAAGAACTAGTTAGCTTTATTTGCATGATCTTGGCCACCACCTTACTAATTCTGTTTATCCCCTATATGCAGCGTATATTATGCGCTGCATTGTTTAAGGTCGAGCAGTTTTCTTTTGACGCAGAGTTGTGGATGTAATAAATTTCGACAGTTGTAGACGCACACTCAACTCTCCATTACCTTGGATGATGCGCACCACAGCTTACCTGAACCCTGATTAGGCAGAGAATGTCTTAAGTAAAGGGATCAAATAATTTTATGCTACTTTTCTCCTTTCAAAAAAATTAACACCACAGTTGCACGCGCGCGCGCGTGTGTGTGTGTGTGTGTGTGTGTGTGTGTGTGTGTGAGCGAGAGAGTGATAGAGTGTGTGAAAAAAAACAATCTCATCAAGCAGGAGGCCGTTTGCTTAGCAAGAGCTGACAGTCTTTGTGTATGTAAATGAAGAATTTAGACTAATGGAGTTGAACCATTTCTAATTTTGTGATGGCAAGAGGATTTTGATTGAAAGTAATTAAGCAAGCTAGCTGTAAAATTAATTAAAGCAAAAGGAGGGGGGGACTTTTATTGGATTGGATAGCGATATAGCTGCTGTCAGGCAGGGGGACAAATGGGGGTGACCTGGATTCTCTGCCCTCCCTCCTCCCACTCGGGACTTTTATGTCACTTTAATCTCCTTAGAGCGGCTGGTGTGCATTTGTTCGAAATAATCAAGGAAATATGGTCAGAAATTGTCAGCTTTCAGATCTAATTTACCTGACAGCCTCGCAAGTGTGTGTGCACGCGCACGTATGCATGTGACAGTGGCAGGTCCTTTTTTTCCCCTTGCCCTCTCCTCAGCTTTGTGGAAAATGCTTTTGACAGTCTTGAAGCATCTTGGTTGTCGAAGGGCGGGGGAGATGAGGAACTTGGGTGGCTTTAAGACGGACATTTCAATGAGGCGTGTTTGGCCCGGCTTAGCACCTCTGACACTGTTGTGTGCGTGCACACACACCAACATGCTTAATTGCCTCTGTAACATATTCAGACTCCGTTTGGCCACTGTACCAGCACTTCTCAGCCTCTGTTGTCTGCAGGTAGCCTAAACGAGCAGAAGCAGATTACAGCCATGACAAAGCCTGTTACAGCTACTTAACCACTGACAAATAAGATCGGCCAATCCTGCACAAATAGAAATGGAACTTATTGTCCCTTTTAGTTTTGAAAAATAATAACATCTTAATCATATTTAAAGTAAAGGGCGATTTCAGAATATTTTTTCGTTGGTGTTCCAACCTCTTATTTTATGGTCATAATTGGACGACTGTGATATTGTTAAAAATATCAACCACCTGTGCAATTTGTGCTCAGATAATAACCAGTCATAAAATAGCCCTGCTAATGTCCTGCGACATCTATATGGCTTTTAGCTGTATGGGGTCTATATTAAAGGGCGACGGGGTTTCCCATGATGCCACAGTGGGTGAGATGCCACTTCCTCTTAAAGCTTCTCCAGTGCTTTTTGGTGTTTGGGACATAGGGTCTCAGTGTGGCCCTCAGTACCCCCTGAAGAGACAGTTAATTAAGGCCTGGTCCCAGACAACGCTGCCGGGACTCACCCACCACACCATCGTCTGCCCCTGTCGCCACCACTCCCCTCCTCAACTCTGCAGCCACTGGGGCCTGTGGGAAAGCAGAGCGCCAGGGCTGCACCACCATTGGGGCCCCTAACGGGATTAGGAGTCCTCTGAAAATAGGACCTCAGCTCCAAAAGCCTCTCACCCACCTTCATCTGCCCAAAGGATCCCCCTCAATTCACCCCCAGTCCTGTCCCCTCCTACTCCCCCCCTCTATAAGACGGCTCCACCCGAGCTCCGTTTTATCAATTAATGTAATAAAAGGTGGAACAAAGAGCTTTCTTTTCCCCCGCTCTGTAATTAGAGGGGGAGATCTCCTGAGGACTGGCCTTCCTTGGGCCCGAAAACATGATTCTCACCCCCCCCCTTTACTCTGCCGCCGCCACTCAGGCGGAACATGGCGCCTCGATGTATAAGGGTGATAATGTAAATGTAGTGTAGTTTGCCAGGCAAACCCGGCGCAACCTATTTTGCAGTAGCTTTATCTAAGTGTGAACAAATGAATGTAACATTTGGAAGAGTGATACATTATTAACTCTAATTGATTCCTTTATAACACTATACATTCACTGTCACCTTCGCTTTGGCTCGCACGAGTACATGCGCTCTGAATTAGTCTTGTCGCTGTCCCTATTCTAACACGTTACGTGTCACCACACACTGTTAACAAATGTGATAAAACCACCTGAATCGAGAATATCAGGTATGGCGTCTGCCTATGTGTGTTTTTGTCTGTTAAGGTGAGATACAGTAGACTTTACTCTGTGTGTGGGTGTGTGTGTCTGTGTGTGTGTGTACGTGTGTGCGTGTGTACACGCGCGCATGTGTGTGTGTTACGCCATCTCTCTTGTGCTTAACTGTGTCTACACGGGTGTGAAAGTAAAAGAGAGAGACAGAGCGCCCGCTTTCACAGCCACTGGAGCTTTCGATAGGAATTAGTTTTACAACATATGCAAATGTTCCCCCTTGAAAAAAAAGGGGGTCTTTAAGTGACAGGTTGATATGTGATTAAACGACAATTAGAGTGCTGAAAATAAGTGTCGGCAGTAGGTCAAGCACTGGGCGGCTCAGCTAAAAGGTAGCAGACTATTGAGGAGAAAACATTCCCAGGCAGAGGCCAGGAACAGGACCCAAAACAAATTAGAGAGGTGAAGGGGGGACAAGGTTGGCACTGTGTTCCAATAAACCCACAACAAAAACAAGTTCTGTGTTTTGCCTGGATGACAAAAGACAGACAATTCATGATTAGAGAAGGATTCTGTTTTCACTAAGCCGGTGTTGGACATAAATACAAATCCCTGAATCCTAACAGTGGCAATGACTGTACGGACTCGAAGTGCCTTAGCGTCATACTTGACTGACATATTTTACCTTTAAGGGACTTAAATAAATGGACTTTGACAGTGATAGTGATGCCCTGCTTGCCCCGAGTTTAACCTTTAGTGCCCCCAGCCCAGATTAAAACCAGTTGTCTGCCCTCGTGTAGGCTGCACCCCTCTCCTCTGCTGCCCTTTAAGTTAAAAGTACAGAGACATGAGGGTCTTTCTCTCTTGCTGTCTTTCTCTAACAAACACATACACACTCACACACATACACACACAAACATACAGGCAGAGACATAAAAGGGCTCACGCTTATTCTGGCAACAGATGGCCCTGTCCCTATAATCCCCTTTGATGCTGCGGTGGGCAGTGGCTCCTGAACATCTCTGAAGCCAAAGCCCCAACAAAACTTGAGCTACTTTTCCTTTAACTGACCCCAATTGCCAAGGAGCTGTCAGCTGTCAGACCTGGTTAAGAGCGTCTTTACTGGGGGAGACTGAAGGGCACAGGTTTCTCTCTCTCTCTGTCTCTCTCTCTCTCTCTCCCTCCTCTTTCAGCTTCTTGTTTGTTTTCTGTCACAGACGGTTCATTCCACCTCTACGGCTGTGAAAGCAGGTTGACCGTGGTACTCTGACTCGTAGTATCGACGGCACTTATTCCTCCCTGTTCCTTCCAGAAGGCGAAAGAGTGAACCTCCCCGAGCTCTAATATTGGAGCCACAGATGGCAGGAGGTGGGCTAAGAGGCTTAGATTTCATTGAAGCGCTCACCTTAATTATTGTCAATTGTAAGAAAATAGGGTCTTCTCACTGCTTGTGTAACCTATATACAATATATACATACACAATTAAATTGAAAGCACCGCGCCGCATTACTTCATTTCCAGAAATAGAACTTTTTTGAGTGATTTACAGTAGATATTTTATCTTTTTTTGGTTGTCCTCTGAGGCTTCTACGTAAGCTCTCTTCAGTTAAGAGCTGGCCCGTTGATGCTGATGAAATAAATCTGCTATCTTTAAAGAAAGTGGTTCAGTCTGTGATAAGATAAAATCCCCATGATAGTAATGAGCTCACTAATGGAGTTTTAAAAAGAATTTAACAAGTACCCTTAACCCCTCTTTCACATTAGTAAAAAGTGACTGTGGTTTAATTCTCAACACTGATATTAATTCTGGCATTTTACACATTTTGCAGAAGAACAAGCGTTTTTTGAAGTCGGGAGATCCTCTTTTATTCCTATAGTCTCTGATTGTGAAGGCATGGAGTTTTGTTAAACACTCCTGATTAAATTGAAGATCACTCACCCCAATGTTTGAGTCAACCAGCACTACGGAGCACTTTGCTTTCTTATTAATTTTGCACTGTAAATAGAATCAAATGTGAACTGGTGTCTTAACCTTTGTCTTAAATCATTTCCTTCTCCTAATGCAGGGAGCTCCGTTCTCAGGCCTCTAATTGGAGGACAGCAGTTAAATGTCTCCTCGGGTGCAGAGGCAACTGATTGCAGCAGTTTCTTCTGTTTCATTTGGAAAGCACCAGATTTGAACACAAATGGGGGAAAACCCAAATTAGCGCTAGCTGGCTTTGTGATTTCAGAGAAGCCTTATGTACTGTTCGATTATGTATTATCATCTGAGAGCTTTGGGGGATAATCATCACTGAGATTTGCTCACGTTTCCAGCAGGTCTGCTGAGATGCATGTACGTAGCTAATGGGATTGGGCTTTTTTTTCTATCCCTCTCCTGTGGTGTTATGGAGCTGGCAGCTGAACTTGAACGGATGCGCATGGTGCTGAGTCGTGCACAAGACTATTTCAAGACTGAAATGCGATTGTTTTAATACTTTAATCCACCTGTCCTTGGCATTCAGGATGTTGCAGAAGTCGCCTAATTATTTCAGTGCCCTCTATCCTTCCTGGTTGAAACACAGCAGAGACAGCAGCACCCTTCTGTTGTACACACAGTCCATCCCAAAGGTATTTCTCCTTTGAATTGATTTTAATGGAAATAAATCAAAATGTCTACAAAGTATGGAAACATACAACTTTTGACTCTTACTCAAAAAATGTATAGCCTAATTGAAATTTTAAAAATGCATGTATGCAAAGAGGATCTGAAATACCCCAAATCACTTTAAAGAACGAGCCATTAAATAACCAGAATTCTCGGAATTGTCCCAGGTTCCAGCCACGATCATAGGCAAACACAAATATTTTCTTTTAATTAAAAAGGCCTCATCTCGCTGTATCCTCCCCCAAGCCTGCTGCCAGGACTCAACGACCCCAGTGTGCACACACACACACACACACACACACTCACAGATCCACACATACACACTCTTGTGATGCCTTTATTCAAATCCATTCGCTCTCACAGTCTCATACATTCAGCCAAATTTGAGAAAAGTGATTACTTTAATTGTGTCCCGGGCCGTGGATTCCTCTTGACTAGCTGCTAATCTGTCAGAGCCTGGTTGTCAATTGAGAACCAGGGACACCAGCAGTGACGGCTGCCCAGTTCACTGATAGCCCCCTGAGGGACAGTTAACCCTCAAACACCCCCATCCCACCCCCCTCCCACATACAAACACCTCCAAAAAAAAAAAAAAAAAAATCCACACACCCTCTCGTGCAGTCCCGTTCCCCACTTACACCCCTCCCCCAGACTGGTCCAGCCTACCAGAACCTGTGGTGGCACTAAAAGGTTGGGGGGGGGGGGGGGGGTTGAAGGACTGGTGGTCTATGTATGTGTGCTGGTTTGGGACAGTATGTGGGGGTTTGTGTTTGTGTATATACGTGTGGTTTGGCGAGGGGTGGCGGCTTGATAGTAATGCATGTTGATGGTTTCAGAGATAGTTCATTTCAGAAACAGGGGCCTCATTAACCGTAGTCTTCATCAGGCCGGCGAGCAGTGGGCACATTAGGGGTCCACAGGAAGTTAGAGTACAGCAGGAGAGTGCATTAGGGAGGCCTGGGGAGACACACTCCCTCTCTTCTCCTCAGTTCCACTTCCACCTCCAGAGCTTTTCTATATCTTAATGTACCTTTCAGAGGAATTTGGATAGAGGTCAATAATTATGCTCTTTAAATTATTCAGTCGAGGTCCTCTGTAATTGTGCTTTTTAGAGCTCGGACATTGACAGCATGGTTTACTGCACCACGTTTGGGGCATGGCCTGACCGGATGAATCAGTAAGAGAAAGAGCATGTGAGTGTGTTTCACTGCTCTCATCACCAACTTCTAACTGATGTCGGAGTGATCCTCATTTCTGAAATCTCAATACGCGTCAACATCAAATGAACACATTAACTTCCTTGCTGAGCAAAGTTGTCAGCACATCAAGTTTGGATCTCTGTTAAACAAGCGTCAGCACTGAGTTGTGTGTGCTGGGCATGTTGGTGTCAGAGACTACCAGCCACCGTGTGGGAATGTTTAGTTTGGGACACAACCGTGTTATTTTTGTTACATCGAGGAGAGGAAAGCGCAAACTGCTAGGGTTAGCAGAAAAAATCACCAAACTTTCTCTACAAAGCCAGCCCCGGCAACGTTTGACTGCACATGATAACATCGTCCGTCCACACAACAAGTCCTCTTTCAGCCACAGATTATTAACACATCGCTGAAAGCGGCAGAGAGCAATTCACTGTTGTCACAGGGTCTAATATTTATATTTATCTAGTTGGGAGAGGCATTGACAAACATGTCACACACCTGCAGTTTTGTAGTACGTGCTACTGCAGTTTGGTGTCAAAGAAAGAGCCTGTACAGTAGAGTTTTGTTGAGGCGAGAGGAAGACTGTAATTACTGTCTGACGATTCATCTAGTCACTGCATAAAATAGTGTTTATCCAGTCGCCCGTGTTTCTGTCGTGGCTGAGGGAGGGGTGGGTCATGTTTTGCACAACTGAGACAGCTAGGGCAATCAGGAGAAGAATCGTGACTCCAAAACATTCAGCCTTTCTTTCTTTTCCCTCTCTTCCTCTCTTTGTCTCTCTCTTTCTCTCCCTCTCTCACTCGGGTTGAGAACTGGTGCCTTAGAAAATGAGATCTCCCTTTCTCCCCCCTTTGACACACCCACACACAAATAAACATAAAAAGCTAATTTGTTAGCGCCCTCATTTCAGAGGCCTGAGCAGGAGAATATTGTTGGGGGGAAAAGTAATGCTTTGTCAAATGTTGACATGTGTTGCAAACATGGGGCCTTCAGCAGTAGCAACAGCAGCAGCGTTTCGTAGAGCGGCTGAGGCACATTGTCGGCACATGAAGAGAGGATGCTTTGAAACAAGATTAGCCTCCAAATGGCCCTGCCTGCCCCCCCCCCATCCATACCCCTATGCATAATGCGTGTGTGTGCCTGCACTAAGATGCTAAATGATCAGATCCACTGAAATATTTGTGGGCCTGTTTTCTCACAGAATGAGTCTGGGTGTCATGTGCTGTATATCACTGTACAGCTGAAGGTGTGTGTACACATTTGTCCTGCTGCAAGGCCCCATTGTCTGGCACATGGTTTGGCTTGGTTTCGTGGGCCAGAAAGCACACGTCCCTGTCACTAAGGCTGCCTCCCCTTGGCTTTGGGTCAGGGTGACACTGGGCAGGGGGAGGAAAAAAAAAATCCATCTCCCCACACCCTGCCCCCACAAAAATGAATCAAAATTGGAAAACAACATGCAAGGTCCGCCTAATACAGGAACACTTGCAATATGCTGATGTTTTCTTTTGCACACTGTGTTTGCTAAATTGCCTTTGACTGCGTGCATCAGTAATGAAACTTTATGTCCTTGTGGAGAGGGCAGCAAGTCCGTTCCAGTTAGGACCGGGACGATCTCTCCTGTCTGGCTTTTGTAAGACTTTTTTTTCCCTAATACACGTCCTTATGAATAAATGAAGCCCATGAAGTCATTTTTTCCATATTTGTGTAAATTGCTTTAAAAGCATTTTATCATGTCATAAAAAAGCGCAATTGATCTGCTGGGCTTAGCCCATTGGACAGCTGTGTGTTTTGTTAATGGCCACTTTGCTCCAAGCAGCTTATTAAAAAATTTATATATAAATGCTAAAATTGCATAAATTATTTAGATACAGTAAGCATTTTTTTGTTTTGGTCAGGCAGGGAGGGGCTGTTATCAGTATGGAAATTTACCATAGTATATTATCTGCTGAAATATAGTAATATATCTGCCCAGACACATATGTGTCCTCCTCACTGCACCCCCATACATGCAGAGGCGCTGGAAAAAAAAGTATATATTTTTTGATGACTTCGTTTCAGCAACCACGGAATGTCACCCATATCCTGGTTGATTGTACTTTCGAGTTTTATGATGTTTTTCCATTGATTTGTTTCCCCGGCGCAGCTGCCGACCTCTATTGAGGGACGAACGTAATCAGCGCTGACGCAAATTAGATGGTTATTCGTTTCGAAAATTGACAGAAAAACAATAAAAAAGATGAAATGCTCCCAAATCAATAGATATAATGAAATTCAAATAATCCGAGAGATGAGGTCTCCATGGCAACTGATAATGTGGAAAAGAAAACAATTTAATAAAGGACAGACACGCTTTGAAAACAGATTGGGGAGGGGGGTGGCTGTAAAGCGGGGAGAGGAGAGGAGAGCAGAGCAGAGGAGAGAGGAGGTGGGGAGATGGAGGGATAGAGAGAGGGAGGGAGGGAGGGAGGGTGGTGGAGGGGTGTTTGTGGCTGTAGTGGTTGCTCTATAGCTTGTTTCCCCCGGCGTGTGAAGGATCTGTGTCTGTCCCAAGGACACCGGAATAATTAGAAAAGCTTTCAGGCCAGAAAGTGCAGATTCAGGTTTTAATACACAAAATTATTTCAGGGGCAGTGAATCGGAAAACCATTTGTTGGTGACCTTCCTGAGAGGCCTCCCCCTCCCCGGTACAGGGCAAGATGGAGGCTATGTGGCAGCACTGCCTGAGTTATGGCATATTTGTGTTTTTATAGAGGCAGGGGGAATGGAGTTGGGGAAGTTGGGAGGGGGATGTGGGGGTAAATGTGTGTGTGTATGCTTGTGTTTCTGTGTGCGTGCATGCGTGCATGAGTTTGGGGGTGGGTGGGTCATAGGGAGACCTTCGCGTTGTGTGTGTGTGTGTGTGTGTGTGTGTGTGTGCGGGTCTGGCAGGAGTTTAGGAAGAGGGAGGGAGAGCAAAGACGAGAAGGGAGAAAGTGAGGCAGTGAGAGAAAGGGGGAAGTTGCAGATCCGGCTGTATTTACAGATCAGTTGTCAAAAGGAGCCATTTAAGGGGAATGCGCCCGTTCCTGCGCAGTGACAGGCGAGGTGCCTGTTTAAAAAGCAAAAGACAACTATGAACCTGAGAGGGAGATAGTCAAACACAGGCTTTTTCTGTTGAAGACAGACAGAGCAGGGGGTGGCGAGGGAAGCGAGTGGGTGTTAAGTGACTTCATTTGTAGTCTATTTAAGGTATGTTTTACTTGTCCTTGTGCTGCTCCTCCAACATCTAATACAGGGGCTGCGTTCTAGTTAGCACAGCAAGGGAATAATGATTGAGTGCATCGTTCTTATTTCCTGTAAATACAAATGACTTTCCTTCATCTGCCTAAAAACCTGTATTTGATTTCAGTCTTGCTGTCAAGGGAGATTTGCTACTGATGCAAACAGTGATAAGAGTCAACCAAAAGCACAGCTCTGTTTCCCTCATTAGCTTATCACGACTTTAAGTATGTACACTTTCTGGTGGCTTTATTCAACATCCGTGTCCTGTTCTTTTAACATCCTATTTTCTTTATTACTCTTTGTCAACGTTTTGAAGGCAGTCTGGTTGGGCGTTGTAGCCTTGTCTGTCAAGTAGTGACTACCATTTTTGTGTCATTAGAAGGCTTTGTTTGACTCAAATAAAGGTGATCCACCCTCTGTTCAAATGATACAAACAGCAGGTCCGGGATATCACGTCTTGAGTGTAGATACCCTTATCCTGTTCCAGCAGCAATAAATGGAAAAACAAGTCCTCACGCAAAGCCCGGTGTGATAATTGCTGATATTTTAATAGCACAGGATCCTGATCAGGATCACTGCTTTCCTGCAATATAAACTGTCATAAAGGTTGAGCAATACTTGATAAAAATGTGGGATCAAGTTCCATCTTACTCCTCTTTCTTGGCTGGAATAAGTTTGTTGCTCATTACACAATTGAGGTGTACAAAGTGTATTCTTTTATCTACTCTCTTTAGGTTTTAAACAATGATTTTTTAAAGCATTTTCCTCCCTCAGTTCAGTTGTTAACACGCTGCATCACACAGAAAATAATTACAGGCTTATAGAGCCTCTGATAGATCTTCTTTCTTTTACCCAGGGGAGTCTGCCCTTATTCAAAGGCAAACAGAGATCTGACATTCTTCAGCAGGACAGCTAATATTCTCCAGTATTGATATTGCAATGTGAAAAGTGCCCCACAAGTAGGAGAGAAACTAGAAATTCCCCACTGTACACTAGCTAAGAGCCTTCAAATCTAACATGCCAGTGTCAATGAAGACTGTTTTCTTTTTTTAAATGGAAAAAAAAAAAAAAAAAACCCGGATAGAATAGAGACTTGAAATACGAGAGCCGATCGGCATCCGCTGTGTGTTTGTGTATGAATGTGTGTTTGTGTGTGTGTGCATGCACATGCACACTGACACTCACATAGGGCACAAAGCACATGTTATCACTGTCAACAGCAGCAGTAGCAAACAGCGGCAGTTGTTCAGTGTGTGTGTGGGTGTCTGTGCTGTGTATAAGTGAAAGTGTGTATGCTTGTGCATGCCCACAATCTTTCTCTCTTGCTGTCTCCCGCTTTGGCTGCTGGCTCTGAGACACCCAGTGTAAGTCAATCTGTGTGTTCATATGCCCGTGAGTGTGTGTGTGTGTGTGAGCCACTACTGTACTACACTTCAGGGGCCAGGAGCCAGGACCGAGCCTAGCCGAACAGTGCTGAACAGGGCTGGAAAGGGCCGAGGGCCAGCTCCCTGTGCACACCACCCACTTCACACCTGTCGCTCTCTCTCTCTCTATTGCTCTCTGTCTCTCTCTCTTACACACACGCACGCACACAAAAGCACACGCATACAGCCGTGCTGCTCGGCACAGGGCTCTCATTGTAGCAGTGACAGGAGGGCGCCCGTTAAGTGGCTCTCTCTTCCTGGGGCCTGTATGTGTGTGTGTGTGTGTGTGTGTGTTTTGTTCCCCCATGTGGCTGTGGGGTGGAGAAGGGCGATGAAGGACCCCTACTGGTAAAGTGGGTAAACTCGCACAGCCTCGACATCTGTGCTCGTAGAAGGAGGGAGGGGGGGAGGGAGTGGAGAGAGAAGAAGAGAGGGGGAGGGTAAGGAGGGAGGAGAGATAGACAGTGAGAGAGGAGGACAGAGTGGGAAAGAGGAAAGGAGTGAGAAGGAGAGAGGGAGGGAGAGAGAGACAGAAGGAGAGGGGGAGAGAAAGAGAGAGAGAGAGAGAGAGAGAGCAGAGCCTTGGCAGAGAGCAGTTGAGGAGAAAATGCCTTGCTTTGTGGAGAGAATTCTTCCAGGGCAGGAGGGAGAGGTGAGACAGAGCGCAGAGGGCGGTCTGCTGCCAGGTAAGACTCACACACACCTTCCTCTCCCCCTCTCTCTCTCTTTCCTTCTCTCTCTCTCTCTCCCCCCTCACACACCCACCCACACACACACACACACACACACACACACACACAGGAGTTGAGTGCTACCTCGAGGTGAACGGGTCTGCTACTAGTTGCAGTTGGCATGAGTCAGGCACGCATGTGTAGTGATGTGGTGGGTGGTGTCAAAGTGTGTGTGTGTGAGAAAGAGAGGGAGCCTGAGTATAAGTGAGGAAATGGAGCAGGTGTAGTGTTTGCCCTTTTTTTATTTTGCAAAACTACATATGCACATGTGCGCCTATAGTGCACTGGATGTCAGTGATGTGTTCAAGTACTTTTAATGGTGTGTTCCTCAAAAGTTTTGTTGTTGACTTTTTGTACCATATCTTACAGCACTCCACACTTCCACTTTTCTATGTTTTACAGTTACATTTATGATGTTCAGTGCTGGAAAGTACTTTTATTCAAACAATGTACAGTTTTGAGGTGCTTTTACTGTCTATATTATTCTACTTTATATTGTCACTTAACTACGTACATCTCAGAGGGAAATATTTAGTTTTTGTTCCACGATATTTATCTGACGTTTATGTAACTAACCTTACCTACTTACTTAGATTAATATATTACAAATAAATATGATCATCTTATAAAATCGATGTATTGTTATAGATTAAGCTACACAACAGTATATACAGTAGTTTTAAATTAGCTTCACCTCAAGCAGCAACTAAACACTTAAATGTTGCTTGCATGTTAATAAGAAATTATCTATCTATCTATCTATCTATCTATCTATCTATCTATCTGAACTCGCCCATATGTAGTAAGTATTTTTACTTTTAATTACTTTTTTGTACTTAAATACTTTGAAGTACTGATTTTTTCTTCTGAATGCAAGACTTTCACTTGTAATTGACTGTTTATACATTTTGGTGCTCCTTCTTTTGCTTAGGTAAGGGAAATAAATACTTTGTCCACCATTAATTGCACATTACTTTACTTTATTTCAAATACTTGAGGCGGCTAAAGCGGTCAAAGGCTACACAAATACACTTAATTTGACTTTAACCGGAACAAATTATGATCTAAATGCGCAGTTCTGCAGGCTAAAAATAGAGATTATTAAAAAGCACCTAAAGTCCCACCGCCTGCGATGTCAAGTGCAGATGTTTTCGGCTCTGATATGAGGTAATTTGCGGCGTTGGTCGAGATTGATTCGGCTGTTTCGATACAGATGTTGTGATGGAGAGGTTTGTCATCGGAGGGATTTTCCACTCTGCTGATGTAAACAGTGTCTGTTGAAGAAAGGCTAAAGAGTCCTTTTCTCTCTCGTGGAGACACGGTTCTGAGAGGAATAATCCTCCTCGTGTACAATTAGATTTTCTCCTTTTGGTTAAATAAATACTGTGTCTGTGAACATAAACACAGATTTACATGCGGCCCTGTGGGTGTCTGTCTCTCAAACAGCCTCCTGCCACAGCCTGGGCCTGATATTTCTTGTCGAGGCCCACAGCATTAGAAAAAAAAAGGAAAAGAAAAGAAAGACGAGGCAGAAGTTGGCTGGCTCTAACTTCACGCTTGCTGTTTATTTGTTTTTATAACAAATGGAACCAGCTTCCCGAGTGAAAGGTGAAGTCAGAATTGAATTTGGCTTGCGTTACCGTGGCGATCTGGCAACCGCTCCCGTGTCCCATAGGACTGCTCTGGTTGCTGTGTGCCGGGCACGTGTGTTTGTTATTTAACTGTTGTGTGTGTGTGTGTGTGTGTGTGTGTGTGTGTGTGTGTGTATGCTACTGCTCTACGTGCATACTGTATTGTGTGAGTGTGTGTGAGTTTGAGTAGTGGGTGGTGGTAGCAGCATTCACAAGAGAGACATTTTACTAAGCAGACATTTCCCCCTCTGTTTTCACTCTGACCTGGTAGGAGATTGATGACTGAATTGTGGAGTACATGTTAACAGTAACTGGTGATTTATGAAGATACTTAGGGTAAGTGAGGCCGCACAGGCTGGAGGGAAGAAAAAGATATAGCCTTTTAAGTTAATGCAAAAATATAGCCTTTTTAAGTAATAATTGTTATTACCACTGCTGGGTTTGGAGAGAGGTCTGAGTTAGAGTTGGATGTGCACAAAGTGCAATGTGAAGCTTTTTCTTTTCCATTGGCCATGTGCCTTACTTTGTTTCTGCCCTTTTAAGTTCGACTTCATTCAACATTGCAAGTTTTCTGTAATGAAAAAAGAATTTTAAGAAAATATATCTACATAAATAGATAGATATTTAGATTAATTTATGTAGTTAAATTCAAATATTTGAATTGAAAGCAACTTTTTCCTGGGTAAACCACAGTGGAAAACTTTTCTTGGATGAACCCTTGCACTGCAACAAGTGCACTGTGTGTTTTGGCAGCCCCCCTTAGCCAAAGATCCCTCAGAAAATCCGCATGCAATTTTAGAAGAATCAGATTCTTTCCCTTTCCCTTTGGCTCGTGAACTCCCTTGATATTATGCACACGGAGAATCCTCCTCTCTATTCAAATATGAGATTCAATCCACTTGGATGTGATCTATAGCATTTTTAAGGAATAAAGCAATTTTAGGGAATACGGAATAGTGCTTCCCCTGGAAGAGGGATGGCTTTCATTTTTTTTCAAGGCACCTCTTAGACTGAGTGAAATGTTTCCCCTGTTCGCTCAGGGACGACTTTATTTCTTACCAGGGATTTAACACTCACTCAGTCCCCTCATAAATACAGCGTCCCTCAGCCCTTCGCTAGCCATAACTCATGCACTAACTCTCTAGCTAACTAAACTCATATAGCAGAGCCAACACTTGTTTGTCTTTTACCTCAGACTTTCTCTCTCACTCTTCCTCTCTGTCTCTTTTCCTCCTCTCAGCTGATTTATACTTGACAGAATCTCCTCTGACTACCGTCTCACCAGGCTCCTGTGCTGATCTCCTTGGCCCACTCGTGGAGTGGGTTTTAGAAGAAATGTGCATTTGAATATGAGCCAGCCTAATCTCCTTGAGGCTATTTAGAGTGAGCCTAATGCTCCAAGAATGAGCGAGAACAACACCGGAGAAAATGCGGACGTCCCTCTCAGCGTGTCACAACACAACTCAGGTCTCCGAAGAACGAAGTGAGTCTTTGATTTGCTGATGAAAATCTTTCTGTAAGGCAAAGGACATAAAATTCCTGCTTTCAAGGCACCTGTTGAAGTCTCCTTAGAAAAGCCTTTGTGTGTGGCTCCTTTTTGTATTTCTGCCTTTATGGCACCTACCTGTGGAATTTCTTTACTTTTTAGCATCTCAATGGTACAATAAATAACAGCTGATAAACTTTCAAGCCACTTCACTTCAGCAGATGAAAGTGCTCAGGTGGGACTTTACAGTATGGTGGAAGCCTTTACTGATCTGGTGCCGATTGGCATTTTGGGAGGAGACAGTATTTCTGGCTTGGTTCCCGCATTGGTTGTTAACAGCCTGCTGGTACCTTCTGTTCTCTCAGCTCCTCAAGCATCTGAAGACCCTCTGAAGTCAAAATCGCCCATTTTGATGTCTCATGGCAGCACCCGACGTTTTGTTGTATTTGCGTCTGAAAACAGAGGCCCTGCTTGGAGGAATTACCCTCAGCACTCGTTGGTGTCGGAAGGAGGAGGAGGGTATCATTCCTCTTTTTTTTTTTACCCCCATCTCCCCGCTCTCCTTGCTGTCCTTCCTTTCTTTTTGATCTCACCATCAAATCTTCCCCAGTTTTTATGAGTGACGTTTACCCAAGAGCGGCTTGGGAAATGGTTGGCTGAAGAAGACGTTTGAGAAAATGCGCCTGAGCAAGCTATCACCTTTGATGAAGCCATAGTTCCAGTGGGAGAGGAAGAAGAAAGCCAAAGAGTAAGAGCATTGTTGGTAATGAAAAATGCCATGCAAGGGGGAGCATCCCTCTGATCCCAGCCTGTTAAACCAACAATGTATAGTACAACAGATACTGCAGTTGTACATCAAGCGTCTCTCTGTTGTTGTACCACAATGAGTGTTTGACCCAGAGGACTGATCTGAATCTGGGGTACCACACTGCGCCTTTATTACTCATCAGCTGGGCACCAAGTAATCTCATAATACAGCGCTCACACATACACAGCGAGTCACGCTGGTGCTGCCATCAACTCTGGCATACCTTCAGCTGTGTCACCAGTTGGCAAAAGGCTGGCAAGTTACTTGAAAGCACTGCAAAAAGAGAACGAAATAATGGGGAAGTGGAGGGTAGTTGGAGGCACAGAGAGCAAGAAATGTTAGCTTTAGTAATTACTACCTCCATAGAGAAGCAGCGGAGAGGACAGTGAGGCAAGCGAGCGCACGAAGGAGGCCCCGTGTGCAGATAATGAAGGGGTATCATTGTAGCTCTGACAGCGTTAATCTTAGAGTGCTCCACAGTGTGTGTGTGTGTGTGTGTGTGTGTGTGTGTGTGTGTGTATCCATATCCCTATCTGGTTGTGTGTATGCTCTGTGCAGCATATGTATGCTGCTGGGGTGTATGGAGGTCGTGGTGCAGTACCACTGACTCTGGCCCTACCAGTAACACCGGTCCATCTGACAGCATGGTTTATCTGACCACGTTGACAGTTGTCACCTCTCACAGCTTCTTGAAGAATATCTTTAAACTCCGCAGCTCATCCTCACAGAAGCACTGGCATCACCTACCAGTCCCCGAACTTGTCTTCTTTGCAGAGGAGGGAGGAAGAGAAGAGGAGAGTGTAAAAAAGGGGAAGAGCAGTCCAACTTTCTTTGTGCATGGCTTTTTCTTTTCTTTTTTCCTCTTCCCATTTGAAGTTGTGAGACACTCATTTAAGCCTCATTGCACACCAACACTCAACACACGAGAAAGTGTTATGAATATGTATCAACACAGCATATGGCAGCAGTAGCGCTGGGACTAGGTGTGTCCAGAAGGGTAGAGTGCTGCCGATGCATTATTCTCCATTCAAATTACCACAGTAAGAATGCAGCGGGGAGCTGAGAGGTGTTCACCACCTCTTTAGACGGGGCAGGAGAAGAACTTAGATCATGCGAAACAGCAGGAACGGAAGAGCTGTGATGAGCACAGTAGTAGGCCAGCTGAGTTTCCTTGATTTGGTAGATTTTTTCGGCAGGTTCAAACCCAGCACTCGCTGACACGAGCGTGATTAAAAGTGATATTTCTGACACATTAGGATGCGCACGGGAAGTAACCTCCTCTAAAGCGTTCATTATTAGATGCATGACAGACCTGAATATTTATAAAATAGGTTTTAATAATTAATAGCAGCAATCTGCTCCCGTAATTCATCAGATTTGCACTTCAACAGAGTATCCGTTTTCACTTTAAAATAATAATAAGAGGAATATTAATGTTGGAGAAATGTAAAACGGGCAGCTGGATACAGTGCAAATAGGCGAGCGCTCCATGTTCACTTCTGAAGCTTTCCTTTAACCTGTCACTTTTCAAATAAAATTACATTTTAAGCTGTCAACACTGCACCCTTTGAAAACCTTCAGTTGTTTGTGCTTGACAATTTAGTGAGCAGCTCCTCACAAATGTGGCAAGTCATGAAGATAAAGATGCAGGAAACAAAGTGGGTTTGGCGTAGAATGCAAAAGTAGTTGCTGTGGTTTTATCAAAAGCAAATTTATTTGTTTGAGTCAACTTAGCAGCACTTCCTTTTGTATACTGACACCCAAAATAGACAGCACTCTTTTTTCCTGTAAAGCAGCTTTGCTTGTTTCATCTTTTCACAGTCATTTTACTCTTTTTTTTCTCCCTTATTGTGAGTGTTGTTTTATCACACCTTCAAATTCAGTCACAGCACATTCCTCCGTCTACTGAACTCCCAGAAACAAGAATGTTCCTGTTTTAGGTGAAAACTGCCACGTTTAGTTCCGCCTCCCAGTTCACATTGAACTTTTCGGTAAAGCACATTGTTTTTAGTGCTGTCACTGACGCAGTGGTGTGTTTATCCTCACTGTGGATCAGTTTTTCCTGAGTGTGTAGAAATGTCAGTGTGCGTATTTGACAGTGTGTGTCCCAGAGCAAATGACGTGACCTACAGCCACTAGGCAGAGAGGAGCAGAAGGAGAGCACAGAGCACAATGCCCTGCTGTCTACAACCCTGCAAGCAGGCACACACACAACAACAACACATACTCTTAGTGTTGGTCACAGCCACTTAACATATGTGTTTACAGTGTATTGTGCACATACTCACACTTCCTCAACCGCACGTGGACACACACACACGCTTTAAAATGTCATATATATCATGTCAGCGCTATTGTCACTTCCATCCTGCTTATCAGAAAAGTAAAAGATAAACTAAGTTCTGGCAGCAGAGTCACAGCCACAGGGTCTAAAAAATGCAAATCCCACGAAGCAGGAAGACTCATTCTCATCACTTCCTCTCTTAGCCCTACAAAGAAAGTATTTTGATCAAACTTTAATTATGCTTCAGCACAAGAACACACTGAACACTAAAAGTGTAGAATGAGATTTTTAAAAAAAAAAAAAAAAAGTGAGCGTCAGATTTTGAGTGAGCCATGGGTCATTTTCGGACAGGTAGAGAACCTGCTCAGGATGACATTTTAACGGGCACCTGTGATTCATTCTAGCGCATATAAAGTCCAAAAGAGGAAAAGTCTGTCAGGCGGAGCAAATGTTTTAATGGGAGCCAGGGATCGATGTTGTCAACGCAGGCATCCTGTCTGGAAATAACGTGCTTTTTTGGGGGTTAATGTCACCTCCTTCTTTCTTTTCAAGGAGAGAGAGAAGAGAAAAAGAGCAAAAAGGGAGGAGGGAGAGAGAGAGAGAGAGAGAGAGAGAGAAGGAGGTGAACGAGATCCGATGCAAACGTTCCAAACCAGCCCGAATTTAGGGAAATTGCTTGAAAAACATTGACTCGCACTCTCATTCACAAGGCCCCCGTATCTGAAAAACAAATTTGAAACATAACCTTGGAAATCAATTAAGAAGTCCCCGGGAGCCTGAGGAAAAAAGAAGAGAAAGGTCCACCCTTCTTTTTCCTCTTTCCCCCCTCCCCATTCGTCTTTTCCTCTCCTCCACTTAACAGGGACTTGGATCTGCCCATCAGAACAGTGCCTTGTGTGAGGAGGCTTTGTCAGCGTGGGCCTTTATTTAATTTTTTTTTTTTTAACGGCAGAGTGCCTTATATGCTGTCAAAATGTCTTAAGAGTCTTATTAAAGAAATGCCACAGCTCATTTCCTTGTAATGCAATTCATATGCTGGTGAAAGGGGGCATGTCTAAAGATCTAAACAGCTTTGCTTTTTAGGCTTCACATTAGGGGTTATCTGTGAGGGCTTGTCATTGATTGACATTATCTGGCCTGACAGGGCCTCATATCAAGGTTAACCTCATGGACAAAAGTGCCACCCGCACGGACACACAAACATACTCTGTCTCACCCACACTCGTAGTCAAATAAGGCACGCTCTCCTCAACTTCCTGTTGAGAGGGGTTGCTACGTATGTGTGCCGGCTTCATCTGTGTGTGTAAGCCAGGTGGAGATTTCCAGACTTAATTGATAACTAATGGAGCGGCGTGTGCTGAGTTTACCCTGGAGGATTGACACTGTGTGTGTTTGTGTGTGTGTGTGTGTCCTGTGGAGAGATAGAGGGGGTAGGTGATGGTAAGAGGATGGGGATGACTTACTCAGCAGTGTAGCTCCGGATTCTGGTAAATTAAATATGGCCCCAAAGATAATGACATGGAGTGACATACACCAGTCTGGCGGCTCCTGACCTCTTAGGCGAGCAGGTCGCTCACTTGGCTACAGAGGAAAGTGTGTAAGTAACACTCATATGAGCACAGTACACACACTCACACACATCGCCCCTTCTCCCTCCCAACAAGCCACAAAGGCAAAGAGAGATCCCCGTGACCAAAATACAACTGAAGCAGTTAATCTGTACAGATATTAGCTCAAGGGCCCTTGAGAGGTGCACCGCTGAGCCCCTTCTCCACTGTACTACCCACACTGCCTTGCTGGCGCACCAAGTGCAGCAACCATGAGGGAGGGACACAGGGGTCGTCTGCTCATTTACCATGGCGGTTGGCTTATCAAATTGCACTTGCGGTGTCTTGAAACTGAACATGGGAGCGGAGCTTCAAAACAAAGCTGCAGGAATAAATTTCCCTTGTTTCAATCTGGGGAAGCATGGGACTGTGTGCGACTGTGTATTTTTTAAAGCAAAGTTTTTGCCTCCCGCAACACACACGCACACACTTAGAAATTAAGTTGTCATCTGGTGCCAGCTGTGAGTCCAGATTTGACGTACAATTTTAACAAGTTACTCATGTGTCCCATGAATTACCCTAAGCAGCAAACTCAATAAAAGTTGGCTGTTTTAGTACGTGGCTGTCAGAATGGTTCTTGTCACTCATGTCAGATTGTTTTTTTTCTCCCTTAGACCATTTTAGGCTGCTTGTCCTCTGTTCTGGAAAACACCATAATTACCCTGTTTGTGATGAAGCTGGAGGGCGTATTTGTCCTCAGATTTCAACTTTCCTGTTTGATTGCCCTCAAGTTCAACGTCTTTCCTCTTCCGTCTGCAGTTGAAATATACATTGTGTTTTTCAGCCATTGTCCTGTGCAGTCAGTGCGTGTGTGTGTTTTACTGAGGCCGTTTGGTGTCTGCCTTTGTCCTGCAGCGTCTTCTTTGTGTTTTTGCGGCGGTGTGACGGGAGCTTGGCATTTGGCTGAGGGCTCGTGTTTGATAACAGCCCGTGGACTGAGCTGAAGTGAAATAGTCCAAACGGGTCCTTCAAGGTCGGCACCCCGAGAAAGACAGCACACAATGTGCAAGGTCACATTCTAGACTAAAAGCAATAAGTGCTTTATTGATAGAAAAAAAAAACAACAAGCAGGCAGATGTGCAACCAACTGATTAATAATAAAATACATTTGTGAGAGAGAGGAACAGAGGGAGGGTAGGGGGCAGGGGAGAGAAGACAGCTACCTCCTGACTGTATGTCCATGTGTCTGTGTACTGTACTGTATGTGCCTGCATGCATGTACATAATGATTCGCAGAGAAAAACATTGATCCTGTTGTGGGACCTAAAAAATCCATTAAAAATCCAGTAGTTAAAAAAAGAACAAAATGTGACAGATTGGTGGTGATGTAGTTTCCCGGGTGCACACATTCTCTCTCTTCATGCCTGAATCATTTCCACAGTTTGTGTGGTCTGTAAAGTACAGTGTGATACTTTGTTTATAAGAAGATCTCATGCAACTCACCTCTGCTTTGACAGTAATCTACGTATCTTTACATCTCATCAGTATCATGTTATATGACAGAGATAAGAGCCACCGTATGTTCCTTTTTTCCATTCAGTCACTTTATGAACAATGTGGCTTTTGTGCTGCGCCTACTGTGCTATTATCTTTTTATGAAAATAAGCACAGGGTATTGGACTGTCGTCATCTTTTATGTGCCTTTATCGCTGTTTCTCGCATGCTCTCTTTTTCTCTCTTCCCCAACCTGGCAAACCTGCCAAGTGAGTAGAGCTCTGAAGTGGATCAGTCAGTGGCAGATTTAGATTTGAGGTGGGGACAACTAAGTCCCAGTCCCAGCCAAACCTGTTTCTTTAAGAAGGCTCTAAGAGACAGGAGGGCTTGGAGTTTTCCATATGCTCTGCCACCCCATTCCCCTCAGTGATCACCTACAGTTGTCCCCCCCCCCCCCCCCCCGTCTTGCTCCTTGGTAGTGTATACCCGCCTTTACACCCCCCTTTTGAAATCCCTTCTCTACAAAACTTCTCCTCAGATGTGCCCACCCCTAAACCCCCATCTATCAACTAGTTGGCAATGGCATTGTTTTTAATCATCAGAACCTCAAAATTATTATTATCGCTTCTGATGCGGCAATTAAAACTTCAGGTCAGAGGCACAACGAGCGGTGATCAGCAGCCGAGCTGAGAAGTTTTAATTAGACGATCAGAACCATTAATGCACAAAAAAAAGGTGTGCGCTGGGAAATTAACGGGAACGTCTTAATCAGGGTTAGCGACTCCGAAGAGGAGTCAAGTGAACAGAGAGCAAAAAACAAATCATTTCCGCACCACTGGGACAAAACTCAATTAAATATGCATGCGGAAAAATGGAAATTTCTCAGCATCGGCTGCACCGACTGTTGGAAAACTGTGGCAAAATCTCACGGCGGGGTCGACGACCTGCTTATTGTTATTCTTGTGTAATAAAAATGAGAGAGGGGCCAGATGCTGGGGTCTGGGTGTCGTGGCGTAGTTGTCCATCAGTGGCTTTCCGCTTGACTTCCTTGCGGCTGCCGCAGTCTCTCTTCCATGCAGGGGGAGAGAGAGGAGAGGAAAACATTCTCTTCCTGCAAGCTGTAAATTTACAAAAAATAAAAACATGGTAATTTTCGAGTGTGTCTGTGTATGTTTGCCTGTGTGGCTCAGTGATTTCCCAGAAACACTCGTGCACACACAGTCTCTCACACATACATCTCCCCTGAGAGCCAGAGACACAAAAGGTTCACTGAGCTACACACAGGGAGCCGCAGCCTTGTCGATTAATCTGCCAAAGGTTCATAAAGTTATAACTGGGCTTTTTTAAAGAGCTACAGCAACTCTTGGTTGCATATTGTAAAATAATCCTGAGCTGAACAGACATCTCCCAGACCCTGTTTGTATTAATTAACTCCTGATATTGCGGGGGGTTTGTCCCTGTGTCAGTCATGTTGGAGCTCAGCAGGAATCTACAACAAGCCCTGTACCTGTGTTTGATTAGGTGAAGAGATAAGCTTCGGTTTAAACAGGTAATATCTACCTCTCTTATATACAGACCCTCCTGTGTGCTCGCTCCATACAAACTGACAACACTGCAGGGAGTCGGTGTGTTTATGGTGCAGCACTGCACTTCGAATGAACAATAAAGTCAAGCTATTCAATTTTCTATATGTTGTTTATGTGACTTTACATCTTCCATAAGATGATTAAACAAGCGTTTTGGACATAAGCTGCCTCGTCTTGTATGACAAAAAGAGGTAAAGCCATGACCCTGCCAGTCACAACCATTCCCAACTCCCACATCCTTTACCCGTTGCTGCTGCCTTGATTACAGTCTGTGCACGTTCACACAAATAATGCACTTCCAACAGCGTTATTAGGATTTGAAACACCACTTGATTGGGCATGATATCATTCTGGCACACAAACAGAGACTCTGCATCAAAAACCAACAAGACCTGTGGGGCTCAGAGCTGTGGAAGAGTAAGTTTGTCAGTGCGGAGGGCTAGACTCAGAGCACAAGCTGTGTTCATCCAGCGCTGAGAAGAAACAGGGCTCCAAAGAACTTTGATGCACTTATTTTTGAGTGAAGATGAAAAAGAACCTGACCTAGTCCTAAATGGATTCAAAATAGTTTCTTGACTTTTTCCTCAGGTTTTGGCCTTATACAGACAGTATATGGCGCTCCTTTGTGGCCCTGCACTGTTTCCAGTAAAAATAGTGTCACAGTTAACATAAGCAGTTGGAAAAATTAGTTTCAGCTGTTGTGTTCAAATTCAAACCTGCCTGTTTTTTTCCAGCCCCCAGTGCTTACTGAGGTGTCTCCTCCTTGACAATTAGCACACCAGGCTAAAACAGACTGTAAATAATGTCCAGTGCATGTGACAGTGTTGTTTTTCTGTCTGATATTCATTAATAAGGCAGAATGCTTACTGGACTCTCAGGGAGGTGGGGGAGTTGGTCCCAGAGGGAAAAGTTGTTCTTTCATGTAGGTCCCCACAGATTTTATCTCATTGTACGCTATCATGCACACAAACGACTTGAGGTAAACAGCTTGGTGTTACCATAGCAATCCCTATTGTAAGCAATGGCAAAAAGCTGCTGTGGACAGAAACCCTCAGCATAAATAATAGTTTAGACAGCTTCCATAAACCATCGAACCATAGCATGTATCTGCTCACGGAAAGCTCACAATATTAAATTTGTTTTAAAGCCAGGCCTACCTTTAAAAAGAAAACACTGACTATGTGCTTAAGCTGTCTGATAATTCAGTTAGAGGCCTGCTTAGATACTCATCCAGTAGCACTTAGTCCTCTACGCACACTCCTTATTGTTAACAGAAAATCATACATAAATAGTCATTAATGGAAAGAAACAACTGTGCCAGGGTCATTTCCTACAAGAAGCTTCAGATGGCAATGCAAAGGAAATCGGTAGTTAAAGCATGAAATACTGAACACAGTAAACAGAAAAAAATGACCTCCACTGCAACACCCAAATGACCTCAATCTTCCTTTGGAGACTATTTCTAAAAAAAAAAAAAAAAAACTTGAAAATTTATGTCTTCCACTTCCTAATAGTTTTTCCAGCTGATTTCTTTTTTTTCACAATTGCTGTCTTCTAAAAGGTGACCCTTTCACCCCCGCCTGCAATTGTCTAACACTAAATTGTACAGTAATGTGCCGCTGATATACGACCTCCTCAAAACTACATAATTCCTGCAGTCATTGTTTCAGAGAGGAAGCCCGCAATGTAAATACAGTAACTGAGAAAGCATGTGTGGGGAGCACGGGGTGCATTGTCTGGCGACGGGGTGATCTGTAAACTCCTTCAAATTGTATATCCTCTAATGATTCCACAGCTTTGCAAAAGAAAATGAAAACAGGATTTTATGTTGCACCGATGTGATTTACATAATGCTGGCAATGGCTCACACATGATTGTGCTTGGCTTTATGGCTGAAGGAAAATGAAGAGGCTCGTACTCATTGTTATAGAAAGTGAATTGAGTCTTTAAGATAGAACTTTGTTACCTCTCATATTGCACATTTTTTTGTCTGCCGAAATGGTGTGTCTGTAGCTCAGTATAGTGTATTATCTTAACCACAGTGTGGCTGAGTTAAAATATAATACAACTTCACACGAGGAGAAATATCTCTGCTGTGGCGTGCTGTTTTAACCGTTTTCACAAAGCTTCAACTGACAAAGCTTTACGTATTACCAAATAAAAACAGAATCCAAGCTAAAAGGCTTCTCTGATCTCTGATAGTTATACTGCTTTATTTTTTTTTTTTTTGATACCATAAATACTGTGTTACTCACGGTCATCTCCTCCTTGCTTTTTAAAAGTTATTTACTACTCGATAAAGATCTGGCCTTGATTTTGAGTCTGGAAAAACGCTGTTGGAAGGTGAACTTTGGTGGCTCTGGAAATAAAGTGAAAGGTACTAGAGTGCAGTTTCTGCCCTAAAAAGGCAGCTCTGGATATGGAATGCCACAGGCAGCTGTTCCTGCCTCATCAGAGGACATGTTATAAAGATAGCCCCACTTGGGTTGAAATAATGCCACCCATTCCTGCCCCAAAGCACACTCTATCATGCTCTATTGTTCAGAGAGGCCGCACTGGGGAAAAAGATGTTGAGACTCTGCAGTATGTCTTGTTAAGTAAAGATATGTTAAACATGTTCACTTTAATTTTTTTTGTTTTGTTTGATGTACCCATGTTCATGTCATGGCTAGATCAACAGTAAAAGGCAGCAGAGGGTAGAAAGAGCTTAAATACATAGTATGTTAATTTTCTTTTAATAAAGTGAAACCAGCAGTCTTTACCAAGACAATTACTGGGCCTAATCCTACTAAATAGCCAACATGAGGACGCAGCTCCAAAAAGACTCAAAAGCGCTCAGCATTTTCAGTCCACATCCTGACAGCTTTAATGCTGTGCAGCCCCCCACTCAGTGGCAGGACCACAGCCTCTTGAGGTGAGAGTGAAGATAACATTTCACAGTGTCTCTATAGCGCTGTCATGTGAAGGATTATGTAGCCGTGTATATGCTGCTTGTAGTACCGTAGGGGGTCTGATACCTATCTGCCTGTGGTTTCAGCTGCCTGTGTTTTTTTTTTTTCCTCCTTTTTTTTTCCACCACTGCTTTAAACTCCGAGCTGACCGAAGAGGTGTGACTTAGAAAGATATGTACAGTATCTCTGTGTGTCCTTCCAGTCTTGCGCTGTTATTGTTAAGTGCTTTTGGATGTTAATAATAGCAGCAGTCACTGTTGTTCAGTGTTGTTTTTCCATTGTGATGTTCAAAATCAGTACAAGTTACTGACGTGGACAAGCTGGTTCAAACTTTTCTTTTAGAGATACTGAAAGCATTTTTTTTTTTTAAAACTGTGTACTGTGTGTAATGTGGTGTTACATTTATTCAACTGTAACACAGATAATTGTGATTCTGAATAACTTAAACTCGTCTTTTTTTTTTTCTTTTCTTGTTTCCATTAGCTGAAAGGAGTTTATGCACTGAAACGACCTCAGGAAAACCCAAGATGGCCGCCAAAAGGAAAGGTGGCCTAAAACTTAATGCTATCTGTGCCAAGCTGAGCCGCCAGGTGGTGTTCGACAGCAGCTCCCAGAATGCGGAGGGAGACCAGAGCGTAGCAGAAAACAGCGAGCGTGGCAGTTCCCACTACGATGACAGCGAGACCAACTTCCCTGAGAGCCTGAACCTAAATCAGAGCCTAGAGGAGGACCAGAAGAGACGCGAGGCCATCGAGAAGTGGGTCAACGGCGAGTACGGTGATGAGCCACCGGCTCCTGACGACGAGCAGGAGCACGAACTGAAAGTCAGCAATGACGAAGATGGCCCTCCTGAGGGCGTGTACATGGTGCAGCCCACGGGCTGCAGCGACGACGAAGACAACGCAGAGGAGGCCGAGCCCGCGGCAGGCTCTCAGGATGACAGTTACCATGATGACAAAGAAGCTGAAGACAGGCCTCCAAAAGATGACACCTACATGCCACCAAGCGAGGCCCAGAGTCGCCAAGCACCTTTCTCCGCTACAGGTACATTTTCACTGTCTGCCGTCCAATCGCTTTTCTTTCTGATGTCTTTTCCATACTCTGATTTATACTTGACCCCTTTTTTTATACATCTTAATTCAACACGACCTTTACCCTTCAAAACATTCCACTCCATAGTAGTAAGGGGCAAATGCTTAGATAGAGGGTGGGTGACATTGCTACATCCACATAAGCTTAAGTGTGCCCATTATTGGAAAGAGACACTCTAGAGTTACATTATGAATAGCCAGTGACATTATTACCCCAAAGAGCGATTCAACTGGCAGGCCAGGGGGGAAAAACAGGAACTTGTCAGTGTGTGGTTAACTGCACGAAGAAATTCATAAACGGAGTAGGCTTACAACGTAAGGCCGTTTATGCACTCTCCCAGCAGCTGTGGGCCAAGAGCGCATGGCAGGACCAGGCTAAGCTTCATATTACACCCAGGATTACATATTGAGTCTTTGATTTTCCCTAAGCTCACTAAACTTAGCCACTGCTTCAAACTCCTCTATTACATGGAGTCGTACTCTGCCGTGGAGGAGCTCAGGGTTTTTTTTTTTCACAGTTGCCAAATCCAAGAGATCACTTGTCAAATAAAGTCAGAAATAGGGAAGTTATTTTGCAGTGACATATCACACTTAAGTATGTTATTATCCTCTCACAAACAGTGGCTCCATATATTTATTGTTAGCAGACATAGACATATTTTGATAAATTCCTTAATACAAAGTGCTCCTGTAAATCATAACAACCCCTGTTTAATTGTGACATGATGTTCCCACGGTATAATTCACTGATTATCAAATAGATAAAGCAGGCAAAGATAGTCATTCTGAAGTGGCAAGAGTGTGTGTTAACAGCACAAACAATCTTTTAAGAAAGTACCTTTTACACTTATACACTCTGTGACCCTTTAAGCTTGATGCATACACACTGTTGGAGACTAGCCTTTGTATATCAAGACTTAAAACACAGAGCTGTAAAAGGGGAGAAAAAACATGGCTCGCTTATATGAATAGATAAAGCGTGTTTCACAGACACCCAGAGAAAAAAAAAAAGCAATTTGCAGGTGAGACCGGTTGTTGCGGTACAAAAACAAGTTTTGTTTTGTGCTTGCTCACCTCGGTTTAACAGTTTTTTGGTCTTTCATCTAGGTTTAGGTATCCACCTCAGAGTCATATACACATGCTCCTTTTGTCTGCATTTCTTTTTGTTTTACAGCAGTTACTCTGGCCACACACAGAATTGGGGGCAGGGGCTTCTCAGAAAAAGAAGCAGGTTTCATTTCAGAGGCAAATGAAAAAAGCTTTGTGGTTTTAATTAGTCATTTTGTGTTTATTTCATGGCCATAAAAAAAGCGCCTGTCTGTAAATATGTATTACTGTTGTGTAGCAGGCCTACACCTTTCCCTCCACTGGCTCCCCTTACTACTTTACATCTCACAACAAAGCCAGAGTGTTTGAAGACTGCAGGGAGAGCATACTGCATCAGTTGCAAATCTTGTCTTTAGAGTGTTTTTTTTTTCTTTCAGAGTTGCTCTTTGTTGATTGTAACTAGGGCATCTATATTGCCATGTTTCTGCTCAGCTCACAATTAAAACATTTTTTTCCCCTCTCTCTCTCTCTCTCTCGCCGCTGTCTTTCAAAGGCTGATGCGGAGTGCACATAATTATGCATATAAACATAGTGGCTTAATTATCTCTCACAACATCAGTGACAATGTAATTAACAAACATTGCAAGATCAATGAGAGAAACTGCGACCTTCAAAACATTTAACTCCTCACATTGAGGCATCGTGCGGATTTCCTATCAGTGCAAAACCCCAGAATACTTTTCCTAGATAATTTAGATGTCGCATTAGAGCCCTCATAAGCCAGTCAATGGAAAAACCAATGAATAAAAACTATGAAAGCAATGACAGAGATGCTCATAGCGATGGATCAAACAGGCTTGACCATGACTTCCATTTGCAATTCTGGGTTCACTGTAAAAGGTTATTGTTCATTTCAAGCTGTTTCAAAGCCCTCTCTATTTACCGCCCGTTAATTAACTAACCAAACAGCGAGGAAGTTTGAAGCTCCGTACAGTTTTCAAATTAGTCCAAACAAATGCACATAATGTCATTTATTCAAAGCAACTCTTTATTAGGCTACCACTGTCCATTTAAACAAAACACACTTAAACTAATTCACTGACATGAACACAAATTGCTTTTAAAACTCTATTTAAATTATTGTGCCATATAAAAGAATCCCACTATTCAAAACTTTTTCTGACTGAACTAATATGAAAATACCACCTTTTTAAAACTTGTTTATTTCTTAACAAAATGGTTTACATTGGCCATGTGTGATTCAAAACCAGCACCCTTTAGAGGGTATTCAAACTCTAGATTAGTCCATATATAGCCACTAGCATGCACCTTTATCATCAGCGACACCTCTGCCTCTCAGTCCTGTGAGCGGAGAGGCTATGCCACACTGATGGCCATGTTTGGTCAGCCAAAAGGAGATATAATGCCCATCTGTTATCATATCTGGGAGGGAAAATGTGGCCTAATTGCCTCAAATATAGACAAGGCAGGTCTGTGTGCTGTGTTGGGTTTTGCTTGCCTGAAGTGTCAAGATTAGGAAACACTTCTTTGTAGATTTTCCAGTGACACCAGAGAGAGTGCAGGGGGAAATGTCAGATGTGAGGTTTATTTATGTGTTTCTTTTTTTTGGACGGGGGTGGGTGGTAGCATTAGTGGCGGGGACAATCTCACCTTAACCCCTACATAGTTTCCCACCTGGTGTCACATGACATCATTAAGAGGCAGGCAGATAGGGCTCGAGTAGAAAACTCATTTACATGGTGTTTTAGAAAGGTTATCTCCTGTCAGTCCCAGCCATAATCCTTTCAAGTCCAATCATTTGCCTTTCATTGATAGCACGCCACACGGCTCCGCTGATGAATAAAGAGACTCGACTAATTTTTTAGGGAGAAGGAGAGATGATAATACCATAAGCAAATATAATATGAAAAAAAGAGATGTCAGTGCTCCCATGACAGAAACCACTAGTCTCTCTGCGAAAATTAGTGATTTACTCTGCCACAAAAATGATTGATGTTTTATTTAATTTGATACTTTCTACAAAGCAAAAGTCAGCGGGCATGAATCTATTCCCAGTCAAGACAAAATTAACCTGATTTTTTTATATTAGTGATCAAAATGATTTAGATTTATTTTTATTTAAATATGTTTTTGAACCCATCCCTCAGTCAGTAAAGTGTACTTCCATTTTCTGACTCATATGAGCATGGGTGGGTCAGCCCTAACTTTAGAGCTATATGATATACTGTGACCTGAGGTGCACTTACAAATACAGTAGCAGTAAAATCCAACCAATCACCGAGGCCATCAGCACCTAAATCAAATGAGAAGAATGTTCGGCCAAATGACATTTTAAATAGACATGTTCAAATGTCTTTCCAGTTTTTATGCCGTGTATGATTCAGTCAGGCCACAGTTGAACAGCTCAAGAAAAACTTGAGTATATGATGAGGTAAGTTGCACTGTATCCTGCAGTAGGGACTTGTATATACAGTGTTTAGCTCTGTGGTTTCAGTACATGTGAAAACAAGGTGGATATGTTAGAAAGATCTGTGGCGAACATGAAGGTATTTCCTCTCAAATACCCGATCCATTTCTGTTAAATTTTTCATGCCCTTTCGATCCACCAGATACTCTTTCATACTGAACCACCGAGCAGTGGAGCAACCCCAACGCAGTGAATGGAAATTTGGGGATTATTTTACATGCTGCGCAGGAGATGTGAAAAGCAGGGCACAGAGACTGATTTAGCAATAACTGAGAAATCCGAGACAAGAGCAGAAATATTTGTGTATTAATTACCCTGGGTGGTAGGTGGTGTTACGTCTCACCAGCTCATGTGTTGATAGTGATGATAAACAGCAATAAAACATTTTTTAAAAAAAGGCTTTTGACCCCCCAGTACATGTGACTGAGACATGAATGTGTTAAGAAGGCCAAAGCTTTTACATGACCCGGGTGAAATTATCATCTTGTACACTAGTAGCATGTATGCGTTCTGGTATCCTGCGTGACATGCAAACTGGCATATAGGAGATTTATGGAATTTAGTTGGATCAGCAAACACAACTGCCTCAGAGTCCTCCCTGTGCTCTTCCTTTTCTATGCAGAACTTTGTCCCCACACTGCTTTCAAGCAAAATCATTTTTTCCCTTTTTCCCCACTCTGACCCCTTGCACTAACCTGGATGAAAGTTAATGGGCCAGAATTAATCTCCATATAATGCAATTAAACTATACATTGACTATATTTCGCTTATGTCCTTGGGGAAGTTGTCCAATTTAATGGACTCTTAAAATGAAAGTGATGTTTCAGTTCACAAATGTGTAAAAAGGGGGAAAGGATTCATTCTTTTCACTCTGGAAGGTGACACAATAGTCATGTTATTTTCAAATAGCTTACATCAAGCTTCATGGGGGATTATGAATCATGAATTGCACTTAACATGCCAGAATTTCTTGGCAGATAGTAGTTATAATTATGTCATTTTCAAACAGTTCAGCATCAGTATCATGTAAAAAATCAGTGGGGAAGTGCTCTGATAGTCTTACTTCATTTCTAAAAAGCTGTAAAAATGGATTATATTTTTTACAAAGCTTCCCTTAAATTCTTTGGCCTCAAATTTGATCTTTTAATGTGGTTACTAAGATTTCTTGCTCTTACATGTAGAATATTTATTCTAAATATCAGCCTCAAAAGTAATTCTCTAACAAATTTCGATAGTGTTACAAAATGAGCATAGAAAACCAGAAGAGTTTTGTTTATTCAGTGTGTCCTTTGGTACAGTCACCCGCAAATTCTGCAGGACTGACTTATAGTGCAACCAAAACAGGAAGAGCATTGCCTCAGACTGCTTGTCTGTAGACACATAAACACACAGATGTACAGGTGCTGCTGTAGCGTGCAGTGCAGAATCACTTTTCCTGTTGTCAAATTTCACATCAATTCTAAACATTTATTGATGAGAAAAAAACAGTACAATGTAGTAGATGTTGTTCTACTCAGGTTAGCAGCCTTTCATCATCACAACTTGGACAAAACATGAGAGAGGGTTGTTTAAATGATCGGGCTGATAAAATGTATTTTTCACATGTCACACAAAGCTAGTCCCAGAATCATTTGTAAATTACATACTTGGTGCCAAACAAAAAAATAAATTGTCAAATACAAACTATCCTCCTTAGAGTACAGCAACAGTTTATCACTTGTTGAGCAAGCGTCAGTCAATATGAAGCGAGACAGAACCATTTGGTGGACTGATTGACTGGCATGAATTTGGTCACTTATTAGCCCATGTTGAGCAATGGCTTGATTTGGGTTTGCCAGACAGCATCAGACAGCACCGGCTGAGGTTTTAAACTCAATACTTTTTCAATGATGCTGGTTGCAGCTTTAAAAGAAAAAAATCTGAAAGCAGTTGGGAGAATTATACCTCATACGTAGAGGCTCACTACTCTACTTTTTCTCTTTGCAGGAGAAGCATCTGCCCTGCGAGACTATGCAGCCAACACCATGAATGAATTTTTGGGAATGTTCGGTTATGATGACCAGCAGGTAAGGGATGAGCTGACCAAGAAGATCAGCTTTGAGAAGCTCAAAGCCGCTACCTCAGACCCCTCATCCCTCAGCAGTGAGGAGGCCTCACGGCGCGCCCGCTTCTCCAAGTACGAAGAGTACATTCGTAAGCTAAAAGCCGGTGAGACCCTCCCTTGGCCCATGCATGCTTCCCCACCCAAACCAGACGACCTCAACCCAAAACTGGCCCAAGACAAGAGCGCTACCATGCTCCAGACCTCTGGGTGCCTCCCAGGGGCCGAGGCACAAATCTACCCCCCAAGCCTGGACCACAAACAGCCAGGAGGACCTCAGCTGGGCACTTCTCAGCCACCAAATCCCTCTCACATCCAGAACATGGCGTCCCGAGCCTCCAAGTATGACTTCTTTATTCAGAAGTTGAAGATGGGTGAGAGTCTACAGCAGCAGAACGGTAACGCTTACAAGCGACCCTCCAAGTACGACCTGGAGAACGTCAAGTTTCTACACCTCTTCAAGCCTGGTGAGGGCAACCCCGACATGGGCGGCGCCATTGCCTTTAAGACTTGCAAAGTGGGCCGCCCATCAAAGTATGACATCAGAGCAATTCAGAAGCTAATGCCAGGAAATCCTGAGGCCTCGCTGATGCCCAATGTCCTTGCAACAGCACCAGGGAACCCGGGAGCTCCTGGTGTCCCCACCGTGGGTGCAGCTGGGGCCAGCATTGCTCCAGGGCTCACAATGGACCAGACAGGACACATAAGCTTCAACGCTTCTGACTACCTGAAGTCCAGCTTTTCCAAGACTGACTCCATCACCACAGGAACCGTGTCCTCCGTTAAGTAAGTCAACTCAAACGTTATCGTGTGAAACTAGAAAGCACTCAGAGAGCAGATACTGCTACCAGCGCGACACAATGCTTTCGACTAGTTATTAAAAATGCATGAAAAAGCAAAACAAAAAGATAATGCAAATTTTTTTCAGAAAACTTTAATCCTATTATTAGGAATATTAGAGTTTTGTCCAAAAGAGAACTTGATTTATCATGTGGCTGTATTTTGGCAGTTCAGTGTCCATCCGTTTGGTTCAGATTGCATTTTATTTGTAGGTGATGTGGTCAAATAAGTGTTGTGCAAAAGATTTCAAAATGGTGGAAAATCTGTGTAACTGAAAATGAGTGTGGCCTATAAAAAAGATTTTATACATTTTACCAGAGCAGGACTGAGTAAAAAAAGTATAGCACTACAAATTGCGACATGGTGGCGCTATTTGCACCACAAACTATTGACTGTAGTGAAATGTAGTAGATCAGTAGATTTTTAGATATTTAGCTAACAATGACAAACAGATAGACAGACAAATGGTGCAAAAACTTGGCAGAGTTAAAATACAAATATACAGAACTTAGGGGACAAGAGATGACAGCATGTATGTTATTGCCTCTCATTCTCTCTCTTACTGGTAATTGTGAAATGTGTGTTTATTGACAAAAAATATTATGTGACATACTGCATGACTTATCTACACCTAAAATAATGCATACATCTTAAAATCAGCTAATAAATCACATAACCTGTCCATTAAAATTCCAATTTAAAGTTTATTGGTGGATTGAAAAGATCCCAAGTTCCAGTGGAACACCTCAGAGCTAATGTGAAGCTCACATACACTTAACTGCTACTGTGAGTCAGTTAGCCTAACGCAAAGGTAATTGCTACCTCCACAGCAGCCAACAGGAATGCAGTGTGAAATAGCGCATAGCGCCCAATAGATCCACGACATGATGAGTTGCGAAGGCACATGAAGTGTTTACTCGCTGTAGCACTCCGTGGAGACTGATTTAGCACAGTCATCGCAAAGTGACTGACTTCTTTCGTTTGGCTAGGGTGTAACAACTCTCCCTTTAATTACTTTGGAGCCATGACTAACCTCCCGGCGAGTCACAGGGGCCGACTCTACACTGCCTGACGAGTGCACTTTAAAGGAAGCAAACGAGGGGTTTGGGGAGCTAGCCTACAGTCGTGTGCACTACCAGTAGGAAACAGCTCTCAGAGTCTGTTTGATTGGTTTTGACCTTGTCTCTAGTTAGTCAAGACCTATCAAAGACACTGTTCAAGAGCCCTCAGGCACCTCTCCCTCAGGCTTTGGCCTTTGTCAGGTTGGGGCTCAGTGGAGCTGCAAGCTTGGCTAACTGACCCAGTCTGGTGCTTGTATACAGGAGGAGAGGGGGTGCTGGTGAGAATGTCTGGCAGCGCATCCTCCCCTCTGGGCCAGATTAACCTCAGGTCATCCCCCGTGTGGAGCTGCTCACATGGAGCTAAATGCCATTTCTGAGGGGAGCAAGCAGAACCAATACTGTATTATGACTGTCACTGTTACCAGCTTTATGAAGGGGATCACAGGTGACAAAAAGCACACAGCATTCCTCAGCACGTCTCTGAAATGTGTTTAATTCCTGTTTTGAATTGAATCTGATTGAGCTGAAACTGATCAAGTCGGTCGATCGGCTTGATCCACTTGCATTTGAAGCTGCAGTGTTGTCTTACGTCTTTATTTGAACCGAGTCCAGACTGATTGGAGACCACTTGACATCAGCATTAGAGCTAAGGCCCTTAGAGATTATCAGAAAAGACCTTTTCAGAGCTTTTCTTCCACATCCCCATTATCCAGTTTTGCATATGAGCACTCACCAAAATACCCCCATAAAAGATTAATGTCCCTTTGCTCCTGCATTTTGCCTTTCATTGGTTGGGAGACCATGCATCAAAGTGTGCGCCTTCCATCCCTGATTCATTCGGCACATGAAAACGCTGTTATGCCATAAGAAAATGTATATTGATAGTCCAAAGTTTGGGAGCGGCTTGTAAGTAAATATTGTGTCAGTTTGTTTTTATTAACAACAGGCAGCCCAACCTCACCATTAATCCTGTCTCTTTTGTGTTTGCTGTTGCATTAGGAATGGCCTGCCACCAGATAAACCCGCCAGCGACGACATCAACCTCTACCAGAAATATATTGCCAGGTATGCAAATCCCTCAATGTGCCACACCAATGAAAAAATATACCCAAAACAGAGATGAACCTTTTTTTTATCCACTGATGGTGTTTTATTCAGTGATGTAACTCGATCCTAGACTGGTATGAGAATGTTCTGTGCGCAGTAAATTGATTAAGAAAAGACTCCAATTTATGTGCTGAGAGGAAGTAGAAGGATGAGGGGTAATGAAAGTGAAATGGTTTGATGGTAGCTTACTGTAACTGGTTGAGTAAATGCTCACGGTGTGTATAGCACTAAAACATTGCAGAGAACATAATTCTGAGCAACTCTGTTAGCTGTGACTGACTAAGAGAGGATACAAGCTTAGGCCGGGTTTTTCTTGACTTCTGCCGTTTGTCTTTGAAGACACGAGGAAGTGACTGATCTAAAAAGTCAGTCGTTCACACCGACGAAGACAAAAACATCAGGGGAGGGGAGGTATCATGCGTTTCAATGGACACAGAACAATGTCCCCCTATTCTGGATTCATTTTGAGCCGACAGTAGAAAGGTGATTATCATTTGTTTGTTTATTCCGTTTAAAAAGAAAGAAAAACAGCATTTGAAAAGCCAAAGTGGCTTTGGCGTTAATGATTACTTCTCCAAGCCATAACATGAAGGGCACAAATCAAAGCCTTGGCACTGACAGACACACACACATACACACACGTCCTCTTCTGCAAACACATACACACACACACAAAACCCCTTCCTTGGACTGATTACATTTTGCAAGAAGATTTAATTAAGGAATTTTTAATGAGGCTTCTGCTGGCACTGCCAAGAACTGTTTTGATATTTGCGCTGCATAATGCATAAAATTTGTCTAAACATCTCGGCAGTTGATGCACGGGGAGGCTGCAGATAAGCCCAGATACAGTTTCAATTTCCGTGTTGGGGTTGGGAAAAAAAGAGAAAGGAAAGGAGAGGAGGGAGGAAAAAAATGGAAAAGGAGGGCTCATAAAAAGGGCAAATGTAGCACCGAGAGGGGAGGTAGAAGCGGGGGAGGGTCCTCTTTGGAGCTCGGGCTAATGAGTGCACACTAATAGTAAAAACCAGTTTTGTAAATGTGTTCATACCCAATCCTTGTGAAAAGAAGAAAAAAAAAAGTTCTTCATCTCCTCAGCACACTACAGTTTGATGTTTTAAAGAGCTTCCCTGGTAGTGTTTAGTTGCAGTTTTCACTCTTTAAATGCTTTCATGCACCCACTATTGCCTCGGCACTTTGATCTGTGTATCTCTATTGTAACTGGAGATGCGCTGCAATCTCTGTATCGTGGCGATATTAATATTTAATCTGCTGCTGAATAGCAGCGGCCCATTAGGCCCCCTGACGCGGCAAGTGGGAATTGTCCAGAGGCAAAGTGATACAGCTGGGCAATGAGCAGAAGGGTGGGCCATAGTCTCAGGGGGGTGGGGGGGCTTTGTGTGTTCATAAGAGTAAATGTGTGTGTGCGTGTGTGTATGTATGTGAAAGAAGAGTATAGAAAACACTAATGGTTGGCACATATGCTGGCTTTAATGTGTGCACACACGTAGTTCCACTTCTGGTTTTGTCTTTTCTAAAAGAGCCATCAAACCCTCCCAAAGCCCCCTCTACCTCCATCACCATTTTCCAGACACACACACGAGAGCACACACACTCTCACAGCCAACTTAAAAAGAGTAGTGGATATGCCGTTCAATTAGCTTAATGAACTCAGCAAAGTGATCTGTAAATGCAGCTCTGGGATAATCCTAACAAGGAAAAAACAGAAAGAGAGATGGAAAAAATATTACTTAGCCCCCTTTTCCCCCTCTCCTCTGCACTAGCAGATGGAGCTCTTGGCAGCAGCAGTGCAAATGTTTATTTGTGTGTTTTCACTGGTAATTGGAGGATTTTAACAGTCATCATCGTCAGGCTTATAATCACCACCGTAAAAGTGGCTGTACTGTAGCAAGCAGCAGCCTTTTTTTTTTTTTTTAACCAGTGCCAGACTAAAATCAGTTTTTTTGGACTCCAGACTAGAGAGTGAAAAGTAGACAGAGCTGTTCCCACATCTAAGGATACCTGACCCTTTTCCTCACAGAGTAAAACTGTGGTTAACCTGAAAGAACTGTGCATTGATTTGACAGGGGTTTTCACAGCGTTGAGAAATAAAGTAGTCATGGGGTTCCCGATCCTTGTGTGGGAGTGTGTATGCGTGTCGAGGGAGAGGGTTTCAGTGTAATAAGTGTCTCTTACGGCTGCTTTGGAAATAAATGGAGCTAATTTGGCTGAAATTGGTGTGACAGACGGGTAAATTGTTGCAGCAGTGTGGAAAGCAGAAGTCAGTTTGAAGGTGCAAGCCTGTTACTTTGAAGGTGAGACGAGCATAATGCCTTTGAAAACTCCTTCACCTGATTTTCTTTTGTGCTCTTCCTGGTATTTCAAATAATTTCTTCACTAATCAGTCTTGATTTGCTTTTGATTATTTTTGAGTCACACTGACATATTTCTGAGCTGCTTTTTCATTCAGCCTTTTTTCATCCCTGCGACTGTTCTCTGTGCGATAAGCTCTGATGGGCTCCTGGGTTTTGAACCAGTCTTGATGTGGTTTTATTCATGGATCTGTGAGACTCTTAAAATGTTCAGCTGTTGAAAAGTGTCCTGCAACTTGGTTTTCAGGTTCTCTGGAAGTCAACACTGTGGACATGTGCACTGTGCCTACCAGTACAGAGAGCATTACCACTGCATGGACCCTGAGTGTAACTACCAGGTGAGCGTGAGTACTTTACAACTTTTTTGAGCATCACTCATACACACATTGCCTCCACAAAGCTGTACCCTTTACAATAACCTCGGTGACTCAAAGTTCAGATACCTAAACAATGAGAGAAATTAGGCAAAGGTAATTTTGTTTGCTACTCTCACTGGTTAAAACAAGTGAGCGCTTAGAGGGTGACTTTGGTGTTTTTCAACTAAGACTATGACTTTTGTCCTTTGTCTGAATGAGTAAAGGGAAAAATAATGTTTAAAATTGGTCCAGTATTGATTGAGATTGCTCAGATTATTATTCTAAGTGTCTGACAACATTATGGAAAGGATCCCCACAGAGACAGACCTTTTTCTGAAAGAGTAAGGTCCTTTTTGTTTAACAAGAAACAGCCCAGAAATCGCTATTGTCAAACCCACCACACTCCTTTGTATAAACAGTAATTTTATCATCGTAAAACACACTTCATTCAAAGTCAATAGAAACAAAATAAAACTCATAAAACCATCTTGGTTAATCTTCCGCACTGTTCCAGTGATCACCAACTCTAGTTTGGTATTATAAACTCTTAATTTACCCAGTTAGATTTGAATGTATACTGACTGTATACACACTCAAATTACCATTGATTTAAATGGAGTCTGGTGGGTTTGGTAATATCGATTTTGAGGTTGTTTCTGGCTGAACAAGAAGGGTATTACTCTTTAACAAAAAGGTCTATCTGTAGCGATCCAGTTCAAAAATTCTTGTTCCCATAAATTATTTAGACATGTCAAAATGTTGAGGGTTGAGGTTTAAAAAATGCAGTTACCCTTTAGGCTGCGTTGTTTCTACGAGGCCAAGTTAGGTGACAAAGCTAAGCATTCTCTTTTTCTAAATGACATGACAAAGGGGATGTGGCCATCCTAGGATAGACAAACAGGATAATGTGTCATCTTTTCATTAGTGGTCACACCCAGCCAAAGTCTACGCAGATGAAAAGTTTGTTGGCCTTTGGTCTGCCAAACAGGCTATGAGTGTTTACATCTGTTCAGTTCGCAGGCGTCTTCCAGGCACAGTTGGTCTTTGACAGTTGGCCTTTTATCACAAGGGTTAATTGTAAATATGCTTGAAATATGTTTCTTTTTTCATCTATGTGTTCTTTTTTTTTTTTTTTTTTTCTTTTTTCTAAAGACATCTGCCATTGACTGGGGGCCTGCCTTTAATCCCCTTTCACGTTATTAATCTCGTCCTGGTCCCAAGAGTTGTCATGTATGGCACAGGAAGGAGAAAAAACACAAAGCAGATCATAATACAGGCCCTGTGTTTGCTGTAGCATATGGCCTGAGAGAGTTAGACAAACACAGGAAGATTTGTCAAAGATGTCAAAAATCCATGCACAGCGAGCGTTGTGTGTGTTTTCCTTCCTTTCCTAACAATTTTCTGAATTAAGCCATCTTCGGCTGTAATCTCCTTTGTCTGCTCCTGATCAAGAGAGATTACCGCTCGATAAATATTGTTTATGTGGTGAAAAGCATTACAGATCTAAGCTTTCATTTTCTGCATGAATCCCACTTCACAGTCTGATGGGACACATTCTTGGAGGAATACAAAGGAAAATCATTTCATGTCATTATTTAGACTGTTAGTTCAGGTTATCATGGCAATTTCCACGGTCAGGTCCACATTTCTCTGTTGCTTTTGCGTTGCGTGGAAACACAGATATGCTTTGGAAGCCAGCTCTCTGAGATGTCAATACCCTGAAAAAAAAAGAAGCAGGCAGTGATGAGCAGCCCCTTTCGAAGCGATAACTCATGAAATGTTACATGACACACACTCCTGGAATATTATCCCACTGCCAGCCTGCGGGCTATTGGCTGAGTCTTAACATTCTCCTTTCATGGGCTTGTACATGAGGGAGAGTGTGCATCTTGCCACACTAGTGGGAATCCTAAAATAAATGTAGCAAGTGGCTCCCAACCTTCATCACCACTCAACTGAAAATGAGATCTTTTTCCCAGTCAGCTCTCTCCATGGCCTATTTTGGACGGCTTGATGGATCGAATGTACCCTGACCGCAGTTCAACTTATCTTCCGGTCATCATTAACCGTTAGATACCAGAAAGCCCAAAGCCCAGAACTGAGCTCAGGATTTTTTCAGGTAAATTGCTGAAAAAGCGATGAATCCAAAGCATTCATCAATTAGATTAAAAATCCTAATGAAGTCTTCGCTCCTACAGGAGTTAAACATCTCAGAAATATTCAGTGGGAAACAGGCCAAGAGCGAGGGAATGAACAGCTGTGTGAGATCTTAGCTTTTTACTTGTGCGCGAGTGGAACACATGACACAAAGCAATTACCCTACTTTGTACAGCAATTAGTTGCTTTTTAGAATAGTTCTTTCTGATGTTTTTCCCTCAACTGGAGATAAATATGGATTGAAGACAGAACTGTCTCATTGATTTGCGCTTCTCCCGTTACCGCTTCTGTAACATCAGCTTAAGCCCAATTACAGCAGATTTGGTTGCTGCAGGTCTCTGTGGAGTGACTTTTCTGTTTCCCTTCCTGACTCCTGGGTGTGGGAGGGATTTTTTTTTTTTTTTAAATTATTTATTTTGTAATTTTAGAAGGCGGGTCTCTTAGCATATTCACTCATCATTACAGACGAAGCCTGCACCAAAAGCGAGTGTTAGTGCTTTAATTAAAAATGGAATCATATCTCAGCGAATTGAAAGGGAAAACGTTTTTTGGTTCACTTGTTTGTTTGTTTGTTTCTGTTGTCTTCTGTTTTCCCCTGTGCATGTCTGAGAAACCATCTGCATGGAACATAATTTTTCCAGAGACAGAAACATCACAACTGTGATCTTGCATGTCAATTGATTCATCTTAATTAAAAAAATACATTTTGGTAGAAGGGAAGAAATACTGTAGAGTCAGTGGGTGTATGGGGAACATACTTCATGTTCCATGTGGAAGCTTCTCCTGCACTCAGAAAGTCCCCGAGCCTTTGGTGCTGCATTTGGATAGGGCACAACTTCGAGATATGCAAAGTAAATCAATAACCACAGAACGCATCACCTTTAAAGACGTCCTGGCCCTCTCCATTGCAATGTGCACAGCCCTCCCCATCTGCCAGTTGGCTCCTGCATGTTGCAGCTGCTGCTTCCACAGAGATAAAGTGACTTGTTGCTGATTCTGTGACTGGTTTAAATAAACACCAACCTGTTGCGGTACATTTTTTCCCCTCCCCTTTTGCAGAGGTTTACCAGTAAGCAGGATGTAATCAGGCACTACAACATGCACAAGAAGAGGGACAACTCTCTGCAGCATGGCTTCATGCGCTTCAGCCCTCTGGACGACTGCAGTGTCTACTACCATGGCTGCCACCTCAATGGAAAAAGCACCCATTACCACTGCATGCAGGTACACTACACAGACTCACACCTCCTCCTCCACCTACACACGTACCCACAGAGAACCCACAAATGCGTACAGTACACATGCATGCACACAAACACGGAAAATGTATCTACAAATACGGCCACGTGTGCTTAAGCATTACATACACTACAAATAACCAACAACTCACTTATGCTGTTAAAAATGTGAAATATAATGTTGCATAATTCATCATTCAATTTACACTCCAGGGCCACAAAACAAACATTGTTGTCAGTAAACCAGATCTCACATATTCGATACAGAGTGTAAAGCCTGATTTAGCATCCAGTAAGAGACTTAAAATAACTTTTTTACAGCAGTGACATCATTTCGGGACAGTTTGAAACTGTGTAATGCAGGAAAAGAAATATTTATATATATATATAGCTAGACGATGCCCAAATCTAGGAAGTAAGGCCACTCATAAGACATATATGACTACAGGATGTTTCAGAATTACAGTTCACCTACATCTGTGAAATGGATTTACAGTTCCACAGTATTTCCATTTACACCAAAGTGTTTTTAAAGAGCAGTTTGGCAAAACGTGTCCTAAAGTAAATAAAAGAAAATTGAAAAAGGGTGAATACACGTGAGGCTGCTTGTGCTCTCCCCACCTCTTCGCTCTCTCGCTCCTTAATTGGCATGGATAAAATTCAGTAAGGTGTTTATATAAACTACACATTTTTCATCTTTTAGTACCAAGCAGCCAGTTGAAGATTATTCCCCCTTCTGGATTTGTTTAATTTTTTACATCTGCTTATTTTCAAAGTGTCATTGTGCCGAGAGCTTTCTCACCGACAGGGCAGCAGCGCAGCCGAGGATGGCTTGAGATATATTCTTTTTTAAACCCCTCTAACGGCGTAATTGTTATTAGGACATTTCAGCCCTTGTTTTAACAGTCCCTGAGAACCTGCAGATGTTGGCATCGGCTCTCGCGATTTAGGGGGGAAAAAAACAGAGTGGCATTTTTTTCATTGTTTGACTCAATATGGAAAAGTTGCCCGGTTTGTGCGGGTGAAAAGTGCCAGGGATGATATACAATTGCTGCTTTTAATTCAAACATTACCTGTTTTTTCCCCCTCTGTTGGCTCTGAGGGCTCCTGAGTACCAGAACATTTTAAACTAAAGACCAAGACAGTCATCTTGCTCTCATCTGCTTTCCTCTGCCCCCTCCAACTCTCAAATTTGTTCTCAGAGTTACAGTAAGTTTGTGCATCGTCACACTCAAAATATGAATTTCATTTTCTAAAAGGCAGCTTTGCCAGGAAGGTACTGTAGTTTCAGCTACCTGCTGTGGCCACTGCCTCTTTCAGTAACTTTTTTTTTTTTTTTTTTCCAATTGTCACACTTACAAGATTGTTTCCTATTCACGGGTTTGACTTGAAACTAGTGCTGCTGTGATGCGCATCACCACAAATAAAATTGTAAACGTGAGAAAACAACCTTCTTCCACCCATTTCTGGGCCACTAGCATTTTCTCAACCACACTGAGCTCTTTTCTCTGTAGCTTGTAGAGTATATCAGATCTTTTGAAAGCCCTGCCTTTTAGTAGTTGGCTTTTTTTTTTTTTTTGTTATGAACCATTCTTGCAGACTGAAACTTTCATGTCTGCTGTGGGCCCAGATCTTGCTCTCGATCACCATGCTTTGTCTTTGCTTTGCAGGTGGGCTGCAGCAAGGTGTACACCAGCACCTCAGACGTTATGACCCATGAAAACTTCCATAAAAAGAATGCCCAGCTGATCAACGACGGCTTCCAGAGATTTCGTGCCACCGAGGACTGTGGCACAGTTGGGTGTCAATTCTACGGGCAGAAGACGACACACTTCCACTGCAGGTGACTTTTGTTGGCCAAATGTGGTAGATGATTCTTTTTTTTTTTTTTTTTTACAGTTATCAAACCTACATTAAGTATCAATGAATTAAAAATACTTATTCTTTTGATCATTTTAAATTTAATTTCATTTATTTATTAATAATTAAATACATTTTATTATCAAATTGTATTGTGACCTACTTATATATTAGCATCAAACTGTTGTTTTGAAGAGAATGCACCACACAACTATTATCAATGGACGTAGAGAATCACTTGGTTGATTCATCAAACTCCCTCCCTGGAATGTATCCCTCTGGCAAAGGTTGCAGGTGGCAACGTGTCAATGGGCTGCCGCTGTGTTACTGAACCGCCTCAGTTATCATTCCTCCATTATAAAGTATTTGAATCATGTGGACCCCCTAACACTCACTCCCTTGAGGTACTGAGGAGGCTTTGTAGCAGGGCATCATAGTGAATCATGCTTTCCCTTTTGTTTTCCGTTCTTTTTTTCTGTAGGCGCCCCGGATGCACATTCACCTTCAAGAACAAGTGTGACATTGAGAAGCACAAGAGCTACCACATCAAGGATGATGCCTATGCCAAAGATGGCTTCAAGAAGTTTTATAAGTATGAGGAGTGCAAGTACGAGGGCTGTGTGTACAGCAAAGCCACCAACCACTTCCACTGCATTCGCTCAGGCTGTGGCTTCACCTTTACCTCCACCAGCCAGATGACCTCCCACAAGCGCAAACACGAGCGCCGGCACATCCGCTCCTCTGGCGTCATGGGCCTCTCTACCACCTACCTGGCACCAAAGGATGAGCCAGAGGAATCGAGCAATGATGACCTGATGGATTTCTCAGCCATCAGCAGCAAGAACTCCAGCCTGAGTGCCTCGCCTACGACCCAGCAGTCCACCACTGTATCGCACCTGTTGGCCACGCCGACCACTGCTGTCTCCTCCTCCTCTACATCAGGCCACACCCTCAAACCTACATCCTCGCTGCCCAACACGGGCCAGCGTATGTCCAGCCTGCTGTCTCAGGCCCTGCCTAGCAACATGCCCGTGGCCCTCGCTCTTTCCAACAGTGCCCTGGCCACCTCCAACCCATTCTTCCCCCTCATACCCAGGCTGCCTCTCCAACCCCCTCCGCCAGCCGCTAGCTTGATATCAGCCGCATCCTCTGGGGCCCACTCTATGCCCACCGACTCACTGACCCAAGGTTGCTCCACAGTGGGTGCAGATGGAGCCATGGCCTCTACCCCAACATCCTTCGCCACCTCCTCCATTATGGAGAAGATCTCAGCAAGCAAAGGTCTGATATCGCCCATGATGGCCAGACTGGCAGCTGCTGCCCTGAAGCCTTCCAACAACCCAGACGCAGGTCAGTCACTTCACTGATAGTCATCATTGTGCATAATTTATGTGGATACTAGAAAATGGAAAGTAGTTGTTTATACTGAAACAAAAATATCCAACAATTTTGAGTATCAAAAAGTTGTTTTGATCATTTATTAAGCAGAAATATTTGCTGCATTCAGCTTCTCAAATGTGCAGATTCACTGCTTCTCTTGCTTCATGATTGTAAATTTAACATCTTTGTTTTGGACTGCTGATCAGACAAAACAAGTAATTTTAAAGACATCAGTAATCAGATAACTAAACCACTACAACACACCAGCAAATTGTAAACCCATGAATAAATTGGTAGTCAATTGTAAAGGTTAGTTGTGCTTGTTACTGTAATTATAGACAAGGGTATTGAAATATATGACAAACAATAACTTTTTGAGCTATGTCAGTGTCCAAACCGAATGTACTGCGTGTATACTAAAAGCCACATCCTTTTTTTCTGTCAGTGGACTTCTCTCCACTACAGCCAGAGTGCAGCGAGTGCACTCAGAGGTCATTTCTATCACTATCCCACAGTGGAGAGAAAGGCAGAAAAACTGCCGCTTTCAGGCTTAAAGGGACATACCGGAGGCATAGTCCTCTGCTCTGGGCTTGTTATTGTGTTGATCGTTTGTTAGATACCCACAATCCATTTGGAGATAAATGCGCTGACAGGGGAGAGTAGAGCCTGTAAAAGTCTCTTATGATGTTCAGAGTGGGGGCTCCTGGGGCTTGTGTCGAACATGTTTCCTCATCATTGGTCTCTTATCTATGTCTGCGCCCGTTCCAAGCAAATGGAGGTGGAATGAAATTAAGTTCAGAAATTGCAAGAACAAAAAAATGTTGGGTTTTTTCTTTTTTTTTTTTCGTACCCTCTATGCAAACTGATAAAAGAAAAAAACAGAAATCGCTCAGGCAGAAATGACTCAATGCACCAGAGCTGAGAAAGAGGCTTCTTTTTTTTTCACTGACACAAGAACTCAGACACACTTGCATGCATCAGCAAAGACACACTTTTTGAATTTCTAGAAACCTTCTGTTCCCACAAAAACATGTCAATATCTATTTAGCATAAACACAATTCACATAAATTTTGGAGGTAATTGCCTTGTCTATGTTTATCATATTGCTCTGAACAAAGCTTCTGAAAATGAAAATGAAGTTAAAGCATTAAATTGATAATGCACTGCAGAGCACAATCTTGCATTCAGTAGCAGTGGGGCCTCCTGTGCTGAGCCTGAGCAGGTGGGGTGAGGATTGTAAATGGGGCTGTAAGGGGGAGCATCTCCGGATGTTGGGACTGGGAAGGATTACAATTCCTGGTGGTGTTCCTGGAGCAGGACAGGCCCTGGGAGAGAGATGGGGCAGCTGCTCCGGGGAGCCGAGCTGAGCCCAGGCTGTCAGGCTGAGCTCCACCTCTGGGCTTCCAGCAGGTAGTCTGAACACTGCGAAGGCCCCCACTGAGGGTGGGGCCTCCACAGATGGTGCCTTCACCACCCCTCACGTTGTCTCACTGAGAGGCTGCATGTCAGATCTCTGTGCTTGATAACGAAGCTGGTTTGAAATAATCTCCCCTATATCAGACTCTTTATGGTAAAAGTTTAGTGCAGATATGAGATGGAGGAGTAGCGTGGGTTTTGTTTCTCATATTTGCTTCATAAAATGTGTGAACAGGACATTTGGGGCTAAAATGAGGAGGAAGTGGTTTGTGCTTCTCTGTCAAAAAGGTGTGAGAAAAGTCACAGTGTTTGTGGCTATTTTTCACAGTGTTTATTTTTTCATAGGGTTGTGAAACTTCGCCTCTACTGCGGTGAATACTGCATTTTTCCTGTTTCTGCTTTCAGTATTTTCTCAGTATTTTTTTTTTTTTTTTTTTTTTTTTTATTAATGTTCCGCTCTAATTTACCCCTAAGTGTTTTTCGCAGAGATTCAAGCATCTGAAGGGTTTACTAATTAGACACACAGTACAAATGATCTTTCACAAGCTCTGTATCTTATCCGGAGTAATTACATGGTGATACATTATTCCTGGATAATTTCCAGAAAGAAGCTGCTTTGAGTCAAACTCATTTGTTCTCCCTCTTTGGGAAGTGGTTTGAAAATAACTTCATGATGCACAACAGAAGAGGAGACTTTTGTGTTGTAATCCACCTAAAAAGTCAGTTTATCCTCTTATATAGTGAAGGAATGCTTTAATCTGCCTGCTGATCATGTGTGGATCATGTAGTGGGCGGCTGCTCTTGATATAATGTGCTCTCATTTGGTCTGAGAGTTGATTTAATTGTCAATGACAAGGCAGGATCTGTCTGGCTAGTTAATTTTGGGCGTACTCTCATCAAGTTGGGGGGAGGGAAGGAGTGCTGGACAGAGACTTGGTAAGCGTTCAGTGACCTCAAACCAGACGCAAAATTGTTTGACTGCTGTTTTCCTTTAGCCCCGCCCAGACTCCACCTCCAGCCCCTCCGACCTCAGCCATTGTCAAACTGAACTGACACTGACACTTCCCCGTCTCCGAGCTTTCAGCTGACAAGGCCCAAGACTGGCTTTTCCACTCCTATTCGGCCTGATATGTCTCTGGGTCATCTTGTAGCAGGGGGGAACTCTGGTCGGTTTCCCCCTTACGTAGGCTGGTCTTGTTTTCTCCCGAGCAAGAAAAAGGAGAGGAGGCTCACCAGGCTGAGGGCCAAGGGCACACACTTGGTTGCCCATGACCTTGCCTGTCACTATCCCTCAGCACCAGCCCTGATTCCTAAACAACAGATTCCTCACCAAACCAATCAGAGCCGCTGGTGCTCCTCAGTTTTTCAGTGTCTAAGAGGCAATGCCAGGGTCACCCCTCCCATTCACATATTTTTTAAAACTAAAACACCACTTATTGTCAACCAAGGAGCCCAGCTTTCTCTGTGTAGCCCCAGGACAAATTAATATTTCAATCCCTTGGGGATCGGGAGGTGGGGCAGAATTCACCTTCCTGTCAGCATTTTTACCCCACGTCGTCCCCTGGTCTTTATTTATTTCATTTCAGCGCTCCTGTCCCCGCTCTCAGCATCCACTGAATACCTATTTGGAGGAGAATGTGATCAAGAGGTCATGCTATTTGAACCAATCTGATTGGCTGTCAGCTCCAATCTGACCGACATAGCACCCCTGTTCCTTGTGGGTACGCTCAGTGGCATTGGCTGCCGTCCGTTGTCAGGCCAACGAGGAGCCTGGGAAGGTGGGAAGGGAGGGGGGTGGCCAATCTGAGACTGCCACTTTCCCTCAGCATTAGCATCTCACTTAATGACCAGTTAAGAGGCAGCCTGGCAAATGAGTTGTGACAAGTGCTGCAGAAAAAGGAGTCTTTTTCCCTCATATCTCCCGCCTCTCAATCACCATTTAAAAGGCTTGACGGCCTGACATAATTTCGCAATAATTATCACTCGGAGTATTCTTTTCGGGCCAGGACAGAAGTCAGATTAGATCTCGTCATAGGATAATAATGCTGACCAACAATAACTTTGTTGTCACTTCTCTCATCTGCGTCTCTGGCTTGATCCTCAGGGAATGGGCAGCCGGCTCCAGCCAGCCAGTTCAATCTGGTTCAAGTGAAGCAGGAGCCAATAGACGCCAACTCTGGGGCCTCCCAGGACTCCACGCAGGAGCACAGCCTGGACCTGAGCAAGAAAGACCACAGGTACAGAGCTGCATGGTGCATAAAGGATTAATACTATGTGGAAAATGTTGATTCTTGTTGTAAATTCACCTAATATATTCCGAAAATAAATCAACAAGGAAATAAGGCTTCTGTGATTGATGGATGATTTCTACAGTCTTGGCAGCCAGGGTTATATTTGCAATTATTTATCAAAAATATCTCATTTATATACATGTGCATACAATTATAAAACCCTCAACATCTTTCTCCATTTTTGCGTGAGAAGGATGTTTGTATAAACCGTCAACTCCAATCTTCCCTCCAACTCACAGTAGATCTTATTTCTTAAGAAGACAGCATTTTTCTTCTTCATTATACAGGCACACCTTGTGTGATAAATAGTAATATTTACTGTTCTCATGCAAATCTTGACTAAACATTGTTCATTTTCCTTGTTCCAGTAATGAATCAAACGGACACCCTGTACCAGGGAATACATCTCTTTTATCCTCGCTTATGAATAAGGTAAGATCCATCCATCAAACGCCTTTCATCCCAAGACAAATTAGCGGGACACGGAGGGGCCTGTTTGTTTTTTAATGTTTCACCGCTAATAAGATGAGTTTGTATCATTTAAATTTTCCAGCCATTTTTCATACGGTGTAATTTTCACTGCACCTCTCACAAATTAATATAATGAAGCAGTAGCTGGGTGCCATGCCAGATATATAGAGATGTTTGTTTTTTGATGAGCTGTTTTGAACTCGCCGTCCATTTTTTCCTCCTCCTTTATACTTTTTCTTCCCCCGCCTCGCTCTACATTTATTTATAGAGTTTGTAAATTATTTGATTAAAAAGTCAGAGGAGGGAGAAAAAAAACAGGAAGGCGCTGCCCTCATTTTTTACCAGGTCTAAATGTTAGCGTATGGAAATTCAGATGTGTATTTTTTTTTGGGGGGGGGGGGGGGGGTGTTGAAGATTAAAATGCACATCGTCTTAATCATACATCTTGTCTGATACAAATGTGCCAGGTGGTTTCCATCACATTGATGATGTAATGACAGACCAGCCTCCTTTTTGTTTTTTTACCCTTGCCAACTGGTCAAGACCTCCTCCCTCCTCGCTTCCCCTCCACACACGTCTTCTTTTTTAACCTCTCCCCAAGAGAGCTTAACTTCAGAGGTGCTCTCCTCAAAGCAGTCATTAAACCCAGACAGTGGAGGAGCTTGACGACCTGTTGTCCAACAGCTCTTCGTGTCATGTCAGCTTTTGGGGGTTTGATTCAAGCCACCACATCACATAAAAGGGTTAACAGTTGCTCCCAGAGGACGCTTGGCAAACACGCTTGGCCTGCACTCAAGCAAAAGCCTAGATGTTTGTAAATCTGGCTGCGCTTTTTTGCTTCGCCAAAAAGTGTGTGCGTGTGTGTGTGTGTGTTCTAACTCTCACTCTCTCACCAACATATGTAAGTGCCCAGCTTACGTATGCTCGGCTAACCCAGCAGCTGGTTGTTTATGTGCTTTGTGTTTCGTAGATGTCACAGGTGAACCCTGCCCTGTTCAACGCCATGAACCTGAAAACGGAGCTGGAGGCAGGCCAGGGCGGCAACACCTCGGAGGCAGCACAGTATCTGAACAGAGTGCTGAAGAGGCCTCTGCCAGAAAAACCCACTGAGATCTGGAGGACATACCTCCGCAGGTATAAAACATGGAGGAAGTACAATACATCACTGCGGATTTATTGACGTAGTTAGACGCATTCATTTTGATAGCGAGAAAACAGTCAGAGTGTTTATAAGTACTGTACATGGAAGGCCTTTTTCTGTAAATACAACTCATGCATCACTGGAAACCCCCTGAAACATAGAGAGCCTGATCTTGCGGGAATTTTAAATGACTCCCGGTGTGATGGACTTAAACCATTTACTGTCAGATGACAAGTTGAAACAGTTGTCCTGTTGAAAAAGCGGTAAATTTACACCCTTCGTGATCTGTCTATTTTAAGGTTTGACACAGATGACTTCTGTGAGGCTCAGTGTGACTTCCTTCAGAAAGTGCACTTTCACTGCCTGGTAGAGGACTGTGGCGCTCTCTTCAGCACGGTGGATGGGGCCATAAAACATGCTAAGTGAGTGTCCCACCGGTTCATAATCAGAAAATATACCCTTTCCTCATTTTAGCCTTTGGCTTTATTGATCAACATAAAAATAAGCGTCCATCTTGTTTTCAGCTTCCACCTCCGAGCCACCTTGAAAGTGAAGTCGGAGCCTCAGTTCGGTGAGGGCAAGGACTCAGCTGAGGGGGCCTCACTGCAGCCTGCTGCCCCCGTCTCCATGGCCAACAACCCCTCTGTTGATGTAGCACAACTCACCTCCTCTGGTGGCTACAGCTCTCCTCCTCCCTCCCTGCTGGCCTGGAAGCAGCTGACCGGCAGCATCCCCCAGATGCCCGCCTCGATGCCCTCGAACTTGCCAGCCAATTCCCCTCTGGCCACAACCTCTCTGGAGAATGCTAAACCACAAGTCAAACCTGGTTTCCTGCAGTTCCAGGAAAAGTAGGAGAAACATCTACTTGCCTCTTATTAAAATACAGTTCAGTATGTTTTTTTGACCATGTGTTTATTTAACTGAATTTTCATTCATCCAGTGATCCCTGTTTGGCTACTGACTGTAAGTACGCAAACAAGTTCCACTTCCACTGCTTGTTTGGGAACTGCAAGTACGTGTGTAAGACGTCTGGCAAGGCCGAGTCCCACTGTTTGGACCACATCAACCCCAACAACAACCTGGTCAACGTCCGTGACCAGTTCTCCTACTACTCTCTCCAGTGTCTCTGTCCCAACCAGGTGAGTGCGGTTTGATAACTCAGCCAGGAGCTGAATCACCTACTGTCATCTCCCCGAGTTTTCTAAGCATGAAGTATGCTATCTATTAGACCAGTATTTGAGGTTATTTGACTCAAGGCTTTCACAACCGCCGCTCCCTGTCTTCCATCTCTGCTGAAAAAGACAGTCGACTCACCCCAGTAATGCCTGTTTATATGTCAATGATGTCATTTTGACTGCCGCATTCTCCTCTCAGAAAAGGCCAATTTAGCTGATATTACCCAATAAATCATTGTCACTTGCACAGTAAACAAGGCTGTCTGGAATAGGGCAAAAATCAGGGGAATGCTTCGCAAATGAAACCTAAATGGCAGCCCCTGCCTGCTCTCATGAGCCCGTATTTGGAAAACCGTTTAAATGAATTCATTAATGTGTCGAAAATCACCCCTCTCACAAAAAGTCCCCCCACTCCCTCCTCCCTCCTCCCTCCTCCTCCCCTCCTCCTCCTCCCCTTAGTCTCCATCTCCTGAACGGAGCAGATCTTATTTGGCCCAGTCCTTTGGGATCTGGGCCTCACAAACAGATGGTGGTGTACAGACATGTTAGAAAGGAGGGGTGTTTGTGGGAAGCCTGGAAAAAAAGTCATCGTGCTTAGAAATGTGGGATGTGATTGTTTTTAGGAGAAAATGTGTATAGTGTTCACTTTAACCTGGCACGCAAAGAGAGATCAAAAAATATTAATCAACTCCTTTGGCTTTTAAACACTCACCTTGTATGACTCGTGAAATTGTTAAATGATGTGTTTGTTCTGCAGCACTGCGAGTTCAGAATGAGGGGCCACTATCACTGTCTGCGGCCTGGCTGCTTCTTTGTCACTAACATCACCACTAAGCTGCCGTGGCACGTCAAGAAGCACGAGAAGGCGGAACGCCGCGCGGCCAATGGCTTCAAATATTTCACCAAGAGGGAGGAGTGTGGGAGGCTGGGTAAGAAAAACTACTTTTGATATAATGCCAGTATAGAATACGTTTTGGGCTGCTCTCTCTTTTTGTCTGCCATGTCAGCCTCCAGCCTTTAATAATATTCTACCAGGAGCGATTATGTGGATTAAAGGTGTTATATTGAGAAAGATGTAGATTGATTTTTGGTGGCTGTTGCAAGAGGATATTCTCTGTGTTTACAGAGGGAGAGAGACCAGTGTTGGCAAACACAGTGTCGTGCTGTGTGAGTTGTTTAAGAGGCATGAAACAAGTCTGCCTCAAAGGTTTTGTTGCTGTGTTTTGCATATTCACAATGGCACCTCAAGTCCCAAAGGTAGTCTTGCCTGTACTATATGAGCAATAACGTCAAAGGGGGCAATCACATCCAGGTTGTTTTCTTCTTCCTTTTGCCCCTGTCAGAAATGAGCAATTAGGTTTGTGTTTGTTAATTATCCGGCTTGTCTGGTTTAGCCTGTTTGTGTTCTGAAGCTGCGCCTCACAGCCACCGCTGCCATCACACAGAAATGAATTAAAAGTGATCTGTTTTTTTCAGGCGGTTACACAAGCTTTTCAGAACGCAGAGACAAAGCAAACAAAAACAGGCCCTAAACAGCTGTTTTTTGTCCCCAGCCTGATCTGCCAACTGTATTGTTTGGGCTGGGGGAAAAAACAGAAAGGATTACCATCGCTAGCACTCCAGTCATAAAGAATTGATGGGTTGCCAGTATCCATGGCAGCAACATTAAACTGAACACCGCTGATGATGTTACCTGGTTTGTGTCTCACAAAAGGCCCTCCATGTCACGGGGGTTACTGTTATTTGCTCAACTTTGCGTGTTTCAAACATTGTGTATGCAAAAGCTATTTGATGACACAGACGTGTTGTGCTCTTAAACCGGGTGCCATGGTTACTGGCATGCTAGCACCTGCCCAGCATGTTACTCTTTCAATTATTTCTGCCTGCTTTTATATAATGGTATTTGATTAACAGGCACAAAACGGAACATTCATTTAATTTGAAATCATAAAGCAATTAGAGCTAGACCGGTTAAAACACTAGAAAAGAACAGAAGAATATGAAGCAGACAGCAGCACAATGGAGAACAAAAGGAAAAATGACAATGGAGATACTTTGAAAAATGAATTTAATATGGTAATAATTGTATATTTACTTTGGTTTGCAGGGGTGTGTGCATTATTGGCCCACAGAAAATGAGAATTTATTTATGTAAATTCCTAATTGAATAAAGCATGTCAGTGTAATAAAAGAGCTCCACAGGTTTAGTGCACAGAAGCCTTGACTTGCTCAGTGTGACACCGGAGTGATCTAATATTCCTCCTACATGTACACTCCCAAACACTTTGAAACCGATCCCTCTTTTGTCGGAGCCATATCATGAAATTAAAAAAACCTAAAAATATTTCACTTTGTGTTTGATCTAATCACAACACCGTCACACTGATGATATTGCATTTAGCGCAGTAGCTGATCTCAGACGTCTCACAATGAGCCGAAGATGAACTGATCTGCAAATGCAGACTTTGAAAACTGGTTTCTCTCTTACAGGTTGTAAATATAACCAAGTCAACAGCCACTTCCACTGCATCCGCGAGGGTTGCCAGTTCTCTTTCCTGCTCAAACACCAGATGACCTCACACGCACGCAAACACATGAGGCGGATGCTGGGGAAGAACTTTGATAGAGTCCCATCCCAGGTACAAACACACAAACTGTGACATATGACACATGCCATAATGAAAAGGGTAATTATCTGGGAATATGGGCTGAACACCTTCGTGAAATAAAGCAGGTGTTGAGTAGTTTATTGAAATGAATTCCAACAACATTAAGTACCTCACACACCCTTTTACTGAGATGTTAAATGATGAACCCATTGTAAGATAAGATCTAGTGTTTTTCATAGTTTTTTTGTCTTCAAAGGAAGTTGTTGTTCTCACAAACACATACGGCTGTGGTGGTTTCTGCTGCACGAAGATGATAAAAATTTAAAAAAAGAAAAAAAAGGGGGTTGTCTTCCAACAAGCACTGCTCTGTAAATGTGTTGATAGAAAGTGAAAAGAAAAAGACAATGAGCTTCTTAACTGGAGTGCTTCACTGCAAAACGTCTAACAGATAATCTCTCAGATTTCTACATGTTTGCTGGTGTCCAAAGTCTACGTGACATATGTACCTCGTTTGGTTGGTTTTGTCGTTTTTGTTTATTGTGCCTCCTGATCTATGAGTCACATTCTGGAAAAAGAGAAACTAGTTCATTGGTTGTAAAAAGGAGAGTATCGCTCACATCCTGTCATACCAGTCAGTGACAAATCACTCATGACATTCTTTTGATGAATTTTTTCACTGTGGAGCGTACTTGATTTCCCGACCTACTGTAACCTCTGCGGTTTGTCCCGTCCCGTAAATAGATTTAAACATGTCAATCTTCTAGTTCAGTTTGTTTTTTTCACTTTGAAGCCTTCATATAATGACAGAAGTACGACGTTCATTCTTTCAGACTTTTGACGTCTTCAGAAATACTTGGTCTGATGCCAGGAGCCAACACCTGCATTAATGACACATTACCTATGTTTGTTTTTAGATGTCCCTTTACACTAACGTTTACAAGCACAGAATATTCCAGTTTTTGCCCCCTGAAAAAGACAATGTTCCTGTTCCTGTTTACATGGTAAATGAAAATGAATATTCCAGTAATATTTGCAAACTCCAACTAATGTGTCCTGACATGTCATTTACGGTCAAAATATGCAAAACTGGAGTGCCAGGGTTTTTTTTGTTTTTTTTTAAGTTTCAACTGGTGGCCGACTTGTTCAACAGTGTGAACACAGCCTTGTTGTTTCATACCTTTAACCACCTTTGTGATATCGTTGGCGTTTCGATATTTGCACCTCCAAAAACCTGCTGATACCCAAGCCTTTCATAATGACAACGTAGAGCTAACCGTAAACAGGCAAGAGGCCGTGTGTCACAAACTGTAGTAAAAACCCTAACTAAGACACATATTCTGAATGTACTGAAGGCAGACGGATTCTTGTCACAGCATCGGCTCCTTCAAATTCATACATGTAAATATTTCAGACTCTTCAAGTTTTGAATTTTTTTTTGCGAGATATGGTGTCAGCTTCTGCATGGAACTCCCTTATAGTACACACGTTGGACAGCTACAGCCGACCACCCCACAAAACTTCTCTTCAATGCATCACCAGTCCTCATGTATAAGTTTACATTAATAAAGATAAAATTTTTATTTTATTGCATTGATTCGGCATCCCACATGTACGTGAGTAGGCTATGTAAACTCAACGTGATGATACAATATTTTCACTGTCCAACGATCTGTTGCTCTTTGAGGGGATGTAGCAGACATCTCAGTTACATCCACAGCATTGCACTGCATTTATGTGGTGTCAGAACAATATCAAAAAATGAGTTTCCGATTTCTGCTCTGCACAATAAAATACAACAAATCCTCTTTGTAGCATCTACGTTGTTTCCACATTCCAACTTAAAGCTCATGAACACACCAAAGTCGGAAAAATAACCATCTAAGGAGCATGTGAACGAACCATTGGCTTTGGCTGGCAGATGTCTCGACTCTGGAAAAGCTGGGTATCTATGAGCACTTGGACGTTGGACAGGCTGGGCTGGTACATACCAGACACTAAGAAGAGTCATTCCGAAAAATGTGTTTGTTAATTTTTGCACATCGCTACAAAGAATGCTAATAAAACTTGAATAATAATCGGAAAATGCTACAATCGAAATAAAGCCTAATTTGGAATATCCAAATGGAATAAGCTGTTTCCATGACACCTATCAAATTTGGGATATTTTCATATTCGGAATAATGGTGGATCATTAGTGTGCATGTAAACATACCCAACTAAGGTTACTTGTTTTCCAGGTGATGCCGCTCGGTCAGAGGGCAGATGGATCCGGCATGATGCCCGGGCCTGTAGGGACCCATCATGGTGTTAACTCCGGCTTCTCCACCGGCCTCATGGATGAGACCGATGATTACATGGACTACATGGGAGGAGGGGGCAGCCCCTTGGGCCTCTCCTCCGAGTCCTCCAACCAGGACCGGAGCTGCACCAGCACGCCTGTAGGCCACGATGGCTCCCCAGCAGGTGAGAATATGTAAAGAATACCTGACGGGTGTCTAACGTGTCAGCATGTAGAGCTTTGATGTAGCTTAGACTAAAAGGTGAATACTCTGACATTCAGCATCATACATCATGCTCCACTCAGTTCATCCACCTTACCCAGAAAACCAGCTACTTGTCATTTCATTCTTCAATCATGTGTTTCATGATTTAGTAGTTTGACTTACAATCAATAACATAATGACACATCAGTCATAATGTATGAGGTTGATGACAATGCTGTATTCTTATGCTCTGAGTCGTGGACAAGGTCTTTTGCAGTTTGCCTGGTCATCCTCATAAAACATCCATTTTGTACATCAGTGGTTTGAGTTATTGCACTGTATGTAGCTTATTACATTTTCCTTTGGCCAGAGATCATCCCTGTGGCTTTATGTCTACTTTAGCACTTTTAGTAGGTTGAATTGTGGGAGAAAGGAGAGGAAAGGAGAAACTGCCTCCTTTCCCTCAAACTTACTGAATAAATGGATTCTCCTCTGCTTTTTTTTCTAAATCTGAGCCTGCCTGATTTTCACATTTCTCCATGTGTTGCCAATATTATCCACTACTCTCATCATTGTTGTTTTGGCTGGTGTTTGGGTTACTTGTCTTGAATGGGCCTCATTTTGTATCATTCTCTTATCTTTTATCTTTCCCTTTTTACCTCCCATCCCTCTGTGTGTGTGTGTGTGTGTGTGTGTGTGTGTGTGTGTGTGTGTGCGCGTGCGTGTGTGTGTGTGCTTTGGCCCTTGTTTTTGTGTGCCCCCTCTGTGTGTTTCTTCCCCTCTTGTCTGTCCTTCACCTTCTCCGGTCAACCTGTCTCTCCAGGACAAGGCTGCCCCGCCACCACTTCTGCTCCTACCACCCCTGCTGACACTAGCGCTACCCAAAACGCACCTCCTTCTTCCCCTCCTCCTCCACCGCCACCACCACCTCCTCCTCTCTCTGCTCCTCAGCCTGGCTTCCAGTCCCAGGCCCCATCCCTGTCTCCCGCTCTCCTCCGACCTCCTCTCTCCTCACTCCCATACCTCCTCTCTCCATCCTGTCTGTCATACTCTCTGCTCAGCGCCTCTCTGGGAGCCACTCGGAGTGTTGTCATGCCAACCAACACACCAGCTTTCAGCCCCATCATTGCCACTCCGTCTCCGGTTAAAAATGACGTCCCTATAGTGCAGGATGCTGCAGGTACTTATCCCCGGCGCAAACCAACACTGCAGCTGTCACTCTCAATTGAGTCCTGTGCAGTATTTAACTGTGTGATCCAGCATTTGTCTGCAGTATTGTTGTGAAAGACGGGGAAGTAAAAGGGGCTTTTCAGCATGCAACAAAGAAAACATATAGAAATGTGCATGCTTACTGAGTGGGTACAGCAACTGAGCAAATGTTTATAACACCTCACCTACACCTTTGCGCCTTTTCACTTTTAGTCTTACCGAGATTTAGAGTTAGAGCAGTAAATTTGGCACCTGTAGTGAAACCTGGGCCTTGTTTAGTTTCCATTAACAAGGCTACATCAGCAGCCTCTTATTTTAATCACGCCTCAAGTTTTATCGAGGCCCACTGCTTCCTGTCTTGCAGAACAGGGATCACATCATTAGCAGTGACCCCAGGGTGTAGCAAAAGGTGGGTGCCCCTCATAAAACAACAAGGAGATAAGAGGGTCGGTTAAGACCCGCAGCTCCGCCTCTGTTTGGAGGCTGGAGACACCCTGTAAAAGTGTCATGTTCCAAAGTCAATCTATCATTTTCCCCCTCCTTTAATCATTCTGGGAATTAGGAATAAAAAAATTTGTGGCTCTCTGTGCTTACTCAGCTGTGAACCACTTCTGGCTGAGTAAGGTCGCACATTAGAGTTTCAACCAGGACGCCCTCGCAATGTAATTTGCTTGTAGTTTGTGGCTTTTACTTTGTGAACCAAGTGATTATTGTTTAATGGGCTTCCTTCCTTCTTGCAGGCAACACCATCTCCATTCCCACAGCCACTGGTGCAAAGAAGCGCTTCTGGATCATCGAGGACATGTCGCCATACGGCAAGCGCCGCAAGACCGCATCATCGCGCAAGATGCTAGATGAGGGGATGATGCTGGAGGGCTTCCGGCGCTATGACCTCTACGAGAACTGCAAGGACTCAGGCTGCCAGTTTTCTCTCAAAGTGACCCACTACCACTGCACACGTGAGAACTGCGGCTACAAGTTCTGCGGCCGCACCCACATGTACAAGCACGCGCAGCACCACGACCGCGTGGACAACCTGGTCCTGGACGACTTCAAGCGCTTCAAATCCTCACTCAGCTGCAACTTCACCGACTGCCAGTTTTCAGGCAACAGCACCCACTTCCACTGTCTACGCTGCGGCTTCCGCTGCACCGACAGCACCAAGGTGACGGCCCACCGCAAGCACCACGGCAAGCAAGATGTGATCAGCGCCGCTGGCTTCTGCCAGTTCAGCTCCAGTGTCGATTGTGAGGTTCACGACTGCAAATATAAGCTCAAGTGCTCGCACTTCCACTGCACCTTCCCAGAGTGTAAGCACACGGTGGTGGGCATGTCCCAGATGGACTCCCACAAGAGAAAGCACGAGAAGCAGGAGCGGGGCGAGCTGCCGTCTGTGTCGCCCAAACAGGAACAGGTGCACCACCTTGGAGGAAGTGTGTCTGCGGTCCCTCCAGCCTCCATGGGTCATTCTACTTCTTCACCTAGCGGCCTCCACGGTTTGTCACGCAGCATTAACAGCAGCGCGCCCTCCATGGTCTACCCAACAGGCGGCATCGGGTCCGAGTACAACCACCTGTACCCGCCGTCCTCCATCAGCCTGGATGGCTCCCTCAACCTGGGCACCGACACCAGCAGCTCCCTGTTCTTCCTGAAGAACGCAGCCGGTCTGGGCCTCAGCGACTCACTGGACCTCAGCAAGAAAATGCACCACGAGGCGGCGGGACCCGCCCACAACCCCACGCCCCCGCTGGGTCTGTCGGCAGCCCAGGACGACACCACGGGAACATCCGGAGAGGCTGAAGATGACCTGTCACCAGAGGAGGAGGCGCACGCAGAGGAGGAGGAGGAAGAAGAAGAGGAGGAGGAAGAGGAGGAGGCAGAGGAGGAGCTCAACACTGACTCAAATGATGATTCGATGGCGGAGCCTGACGGCGAGAAGGACAATGGCGAGAGCTTTGATGCTTCCGTTAACCACACTGATACTTCCCGACTGGAAAATCAAGACGTTGACCCATAAAATAAAAAAAAACTCCCAGTGACTGTAGGAACTGAAGAAATACTCTGTGTACTATGAACAAACAAAAATGAAAGTGGCCTCATTTATCATGTTTAGAGACTTCAGACGACAACAACAAAACAACAACAACAGCGTGGAGAAAAATGACGGCCCGAAATGATTTATTATGATGTTTACAAGATGACCAACATTATTAATTCAATTATGCATTAAAAAAATATGAACGGAGACACACAGAATTAGGCCCTGGTTTACACACGGGGCAGCAATGTAAAGCATTTTACTACACATCAGTCTTTTTGTGTGTGCGTGCATGTTTGACTTTAATTTATTTTCATTTTTTTCACTTTTTTGTGTGTGGATAAAAAAATGGAAAAAAGAAAAAAAAAACGTCAGAAAAACAAAAACAAATCTCTCTATATAACTATATATGTAAGTGTGTGTGTGTGAACGATGATATACAAAAGGAAATTGCTGGCACAGGCGACATGAACTGCAGGGCCGTGGATACATAGTAAAAGGGACGTGAATCACTAAGGGGAAACAGGATGCGTTCAAACATTTGATCTTTTTTTCTGTATTAATATTATTATTATTATTATTATTATTATTAATATGAGACACTGAGAGAACATGGAGTCACATTTTGCTTGTTCCCATCTCTCTCAGATGTTTTTCTTTGTTCTCAATGACATGTGGAGTTGACCAGTAAATACTTGGTCAGTGGGGGCGTCCAGCAGGCCGCCGCTCCCGACAGTTCTCTGACATTCTGCTAGAAATGTTCGACTAGCACCAAAACCAAGCTCAGCCCTTGTAATTTTACCCCACCCCCACCCCTGCGGAGGAATCAAGTTTGTGTGTGGATAGTGCACTTTTATATTAGCTGACCATGATGATTACGATAGATAACTCATAAGCATATTTAAAAATATTTTTGTTACCATTTGCATCTTTGCATTACAATGTCGTTTTGTTGTGTTGTTAGTCAGAAGCATATCGATCTGTAAGCAGGCGAGGTCGTGATTAACGGCCGGAGAGTCAGGATGTGGCGGGGGGGTGGGAGGGGGATGGGGTTGGAGATGGGGGGGTGTCAGACTGACCAGAGGAAACGATGAGTCACTCAGATGCAGAGAGCGAGGAGAGGGGGGGACGACAGACAGAGAGGAAGCGTCAGGGAGTGTGTTTTATGTTGAAAATTTACAGACCGAAAATGTCTCAACGGCATTTTGTTTCCATTCACTATGGCTGTGGTTGAGCTCCTGTTGTTTAACGGTTTTTATTTAATATTTATGTGACCTTCCAATGAGAAAATTTCTAGGGTGTTATTGCACTTTTTAGGTTCATTTTTACCGTCTGAAAAAAAAAATCTGATATATATCTTTTAACAGGGAATTTTGCTTTAAAGATGTTGTTTTAGTTCACTTTTGCTTTAATGCACAAATAGATGTTAGTGTGACAAAGAACTGTTGTTCTGTGATTTATTTAAAGACTGGTTTTTATTTTTGCTTCTGTGATTCGACAGTTTGAGAAAAAAAAAAAGGAAACGGGTGCGCCAGAAGAAAAAAAAAGAAACGGCGCCCTGATGAGAAACACTAATACGGACTGTGATTTTAAATGAATTCTTAATAAGTTCATGGCAATGCTCACTTACTGTAGTGCTAAATTATAAATCTGTCAAAGCCACCCTCTGGTTTATATCGAGCGAATATGTACGACCGAGACGTGGACACACTGATCATGAATTATCTCCTGAGCTTGGCATTGGAAATAAACGATCATAATATAGGGAATAATAATGTGTGTAGATGATATTCCTCCAGATATTGTTTTGAGAAGAAAAAAAAAGGTTGTACAGTATTTTCCGCTGTAAAAAATAACTATATATGAACAAAATGCTCTTTGATGAACAGCTTCCTTTAAAAAGAAAACCGTTAAGAGGAGAAATGAATAATAAAAAGTTAAAAATTCAAATAGCCTCATCATAGTTTGCTTGTGTGCATTTTTTAATTACCCCAGATTTTTTTTTTTTTTTTTTTTGGAAAAAGTTGTTGATACTGTAGCATTGGCAGATTCCGTTATGATGTTTGCAGTATATATATTTTTTTCTTTTTCCAAACTATGTCAGAAGCTCAAACTAAAATACACTGATTTGAATTCATTCATCAATGTTTCTGTTTTATTTAACGACTCGTTTTATTCACTGTCATTTTCCATGTGTGTGCTTTTGTTTTTTTTTGTTTGTTTTTTCCCTCATTAATTGAAATTCTTGGTTTATATTTACTTTGCTGTGGGCATGCCTCGTTCACAGACTGAAACGTCTCCTGGGACTCGGGAGGCGTCACAGCGTTTGTTTTGTTTTCTCATCAGATAACTGTAGGGGCTGGGAGACATTGTGCACTTGAATTCAGTTTATGTGCGTGTGTGTGTGTGTGTGTGTGTGTGTGAGGATGTAATATAGCAGGATTTGTAAAAAGTTGAAAATAAAGAAACTATAATTATTATAACGACACACATGTAGTGATTGATAGTGTTTCAGCCTGAGGACATTTTGGGCCACGTGTGGAGGGGAAAGGTGCTGCTGGACGACAGCGGGGCAAAAGGTCACAGCGGCGATCTGTCTGTCTCTTTTTTCTATCTGTCAGTGACACTACTGAAGTGTGTGTGTGCGCGTGTGTGTGTGTCTCCCCCTGTGAGAGACAGATAGTCCAGGGCTGTAAGAACACAGACCTGTGGCTCCGTCCCAGCTGCTCAGAGCTTCGATTCATATTTCATGACCTTGTGCGCCTTTTCCCTGCTTTTGTTCTGCTTTTAATCCGACTGGGACACTTTTCTGCCGCAGAATTTGAAGAAAAGACACAAACAAACAAAAAAAAACATCTGCATTCATGCAGGTAGAGAAATCAACAATATTTGTTGTTGGGGTCGCCTGTTGTTCATGCTTGACATTCTGGTGCGAGAACAGAGATCAGAGCTGAGGACCATTAGGGAGATTTAGAGGCCTGCTACTGCTAACAAGATGGCTCTCTGTGTCTTGTTCAGTGTTAACAGGGCACATTTATTTTTTTAGGTTTTTTTTTTTTTTTTTTGCCTTGAGCCATGTGCTGGGTTCTCCTCCCACTCCCTCATGTCACCCAGTGGCCAGTGTGCTGGTTCTCTCTGTCCCTTCGTCTACAGCTGTTCCTGTCCTTCCTCCTTCTCTTCCTTGTGATGTTTTTTTTTTTGTTGTTTTTTTTTTAAGGAAAAAAAAAAGGAGAAAAAAAATTCGGGTAAAGGCATCACCATCTGTCAGCCAGCTGGCATCCTGTATATAATCTACCAGAAAAAAAAAAAGAATAAACATGAAAATTATATTACACAAAAACCAGACGGAAACGACCTCCAAATCCTGCATAGGCTGCTGCCGAAACGACAGATCATTTTACTGTTTTAATTAACAGAGTAAAAAGGATGGTATAAAAAAAGTGGGGGGGAAATAAACTGAGATGTATTTCCACTGCTGGGAGAAATGTAATACGAAAGCCTCGTGCTTACTGCAGCGCAGTGGATCAACACAGCAACATTTTAGACTTTGTAAAATATATTGCACTTTTGGACTAAAAGCCATCTCCCGTTTGCGTTCAATTTGGCGAGACTCATGAGACATTTTATATGAAAAGTAGACAATGAAGCAATTTTTTAAAAAAAGTCACTACTTGAATTTGTTTCCCTCAGCGCTACTATTCATTCTTGTCGTACTGCTTATTTCCACTTGGATACAGTGCTGTTCATCTTCATTGTGCTATATTTATGTTTTCTTCTGTTTCTGCATGTCTTATGCAAAGATTGAGCTTTTCACTCAGTGAAATAAAAAACATATTGAACGACTTTAGGCCTGTTCTCAGTGTCGATGTCTTTTTGAATGTCAACGAAGAGCACGACACATCCTTCAACATGCTTTCTACCTTTTTACAAAACACAACACCAGGTCGTTTATATTAGAAGAGCCAACAGTGTGTGCGTGGCGGCCATCTCTGACATGCAGTGGGTTGATGTGCCAGGAACAGGTTGAGTGAGAGAGTGAGCAGCGTGGAGAGGCGACAGTCGGGGCTGGGAACACACACACGACAGGTGTGCACTGCATATGTGGTCACATGACGCCTATAAGGCAGATTAGGGCCCAAACAGATGAAGCGCTGCTTAATGGCAGCTTTTATTAAGTTCACAAAGCGTGGAGGGAGGGGGTGAACAGAGGAAAAGCAGGTGGCTGGGCCTGTGCACTCTTAGATGAAGACAGATATTGTACAGTGGAGTCTGAAGAGGGGTAGCCACTGTGGAAGGATTTATGAAGATTTGCCCGTCCTGGACTCACCGCCTGCCTGTTCCCCGAGTCCTGCGGTAATGTAGCCAGAGAGGGAGAGCTGGAAAAGCTCAGAGAGAAAAATGTGCCAGCCAAGAAGCCAGAGAGTGAGATCATATAAGATGAGATGAAACTATAATAATACCTGCGAGGACGCTCCGTCACTGCTGCAACAAAAAGTAAAAGGACGCAAAGAAATAAAGACAGAGTAAATATTATTTACACACAACCAAGGATGAAACACTGCAACATTTTAGGTTTAGATGGAAATATAAAAACAGATTACATTTAAAAATAATATATATAATATATAATATAACATGAATTGAAAAGTAAGTACACATTTCTAAAATATCTACATAATAATAACAAATAAGAGAAATATCTGATGTTTGATGTAAACTGTAAAATAACAGCAAAAAAATGTATATACACAATACTGGGTTTAGACCAGCTGTTAAGAAATAAAGACATACATTGTCTAAATAAAATGTGCCTGTGTGTGTGTGTCTATATATATATATATATATATATATATTGCATATCATTTCTTCAGAGCTGTAGGTGCTACATGACGCCAACAGGAAAAGGCGCTAATGTGTGTAATCACGTCATTATCACTATATCATGAACATATACAAGCGTACAGGTGTCACATCTGCAGAAAAATTAACAAAACAGCTCCAGATCATTATAGTGGAAGCACACCTGCTCCGATTGGCTGAGCCCGTTCGAACTGTATGTACCTTACAGTGTGGCTGCCAACACGGCAGAGCACCTGCAGCACTGTATGTGTTAAGGCCTGAGACAGAGATACCTCAGAGAGACGTGGTGTCTACAATACAGTTCAGTTCAGTCCACACGCTCCACAAAAGCAGCCTGCAGGCGCACAGCATTCAAACAGATTGTTCACAGGTTGTTAATCTGCCCGTCCGCCCTTCAGATGGGTTGATGCTGTCAGACTCGCGTGATTTTAGCTTTTCTTTTTTCCTTCAGAGGGTAAATTGTTCCTGAAGCAGAAATGATTTTACTAATAACTGGGCGGAGTCAGACCTGACTATTAAATGTGAATTTAAGAATTTAGAAACCACTTTCATGATGTTTTGATAACAGTAGTTGTTTTCAGTAAAATAATTCTGATAAACCGACTGCACGTACCTGCTCTGCACCAAATAGCACACAGACAAAGTCAGTGACTGGCTGGTGAACATACTGGAGCATTAGCAGCTAAAGAACCAGATATTTCCTACAGGAGTTGGTGGAGATCAAAACAGAGCAAAAAAGAGAGTGAATATTAAACTTTACAGTCATCAGGTCGACAGAAATAAAACTGAAAATCAATGCTAATGTTGCTCTGTGTCCACAGGATGTGTAATGGGCTGTACACATGCCGCATTTTTGCACCCTCAAATTCATTGTTTTCAACGTAGATGTGTGGCAGGCGCGCTTGAATGCCAGAGCAAAGCTGTTGCAGCTCGCACGTGTTCTTGAGCGCCTGTTTTTCAGGGGGAGTTTACCTTTTGGAACACAGCAGCGTCATGTGATGAAGACCAACCAATCACAGCCGACAACCTTAGATCCAACCTGCCGTCAAGAGTAGCACCCAGGGCCCAATCTCGCATTTTCTAGGCAGATGCGGCATGTGTACGGCCTCTTAAAAAACACAACTGACAAGCTCACCACTTCAGCTTAAACAAGTGATAATATGTCAGTGTTCTGTTGATACATTCTTTCACTGCCCCCAAGTGGCCAAAAAATAGTTTCATGCAGATTTAAGATCGGGTTGAGATGTTTTCATCATGGATGTATAAAGAGAACTGGCTACAGCGCTGGAGGTGGGACTCTGTTCATTCCTATTAAAGTTACTTGGTAGCGCATGAAGCCAAAAATGTATGAAATTACCCAGGTGACCGTCGCTGCTTCTCCTTTGTGTTGCCCAAGAACAGGCGCATTTGAGACTTCTGCTGACTGACCTGGTTTCTTACAGTTTAGCTCTCTGCTATCTTGAATGGAGATAAATTGATTTAATTGTCCGTGTTTTAGACTTTTCAAATGTTACCAGACCAAAGAGATCAAATTCTGATAGTGACCACCAGTAAACAGCTGTCTGTTTCACTATGTAAGACAAAGGGAAAAAGTCTTTTTGACGGTGAAGTGAAGGTGTAATTCCACTGTCTGGCCACTACAAAAAATTATCTTCAAAACCCACCGCACCTTCTGGGCTCTGGATGAAACCAATGACTGTATAATAAAGATGGATGACAAGACAGCATGGCTACTGAAAGGAGGCTGGGGCACGCTCTTTGACCCCATGGATGCTACGGGCTACAATACTAGAGGGCTACAGCAGATGGTGCTAGACATAAAAGGACAGTGTCTGCTCACGTGCTCTTTGCCGGTGCTCTTTTAGCTTCCTTGAGTGCGTTAAGCCTGACAGAATTTTTTAGGTACGTTTTTAGATGGCGGCAGATATACAGTACGTTTTTATATTGAAAGCATTTGTTTTTGGTCTTTTATTAAGCATCGTTTCAGTAATCACATAAGTGTTAATCTCACCCATATCTTTCTTAATATATTTCGGACTGTGGACGTGTCAGTGAAACAAATCAATCATCCTCATGTTCTATGTTAGCGCGCCAGCTATTGAACCTTTCAGAAAGTGTAGACCAGATTTTACTGCTCGTGTTGTACCCCGATGATATGATGCTGTTACTTCTCCTCTTTTTAACCTCCTTGATGACAGCTCCCCACAAATGAAGCTTAAACATCTTGATTGTCCCCTGGTGGTTGGCTGCAGTACAGGTCATTAAAGCCCGCCCCCTCCATATTAGCAGAAGGGACTTGGGCCAAACTTAAAAAAAATCACACATAAAGTGCATGTGAAATTTTTCCCAAAGATGGTTTTCTGTCATTTGTTTTTGTTTTGTTTTAATGTTCAAGGTTTAATTTTTCTGATAAGTTTTGTTTTAATCAGTTATTTGATGCTGTAAAAACTGATCGACATGATTGATTGGCAGTGAGGTGGGAACAGTGTAGGGGAGGACATTTAATACCTTGGCTCCACTTCCCGATCCCTACTTCGCAGGCTCTGGCTCCATATGATGTCACCAGTGCAAGATGGCAGTGCCTGCATCTGTGATGTTTTTGCTTCACTTTTGTACAGTAGGACCATGGATGTATTATTAGATTTGGATACTGGACACCCAGATGGTGCCTATTCAGTACAATGAGAACTGCTCACCTGGCGCTTATCCCCAAAACAGTTTCTAGTTTCATAGTTTAACTCTACGGTACGCAGCAGCTGAATGTGCACAGTAGAGTTTCTACTGTTGGCCCCGCCTGTGACTTCATGCCTGTCTTAATAACAGTGGTCTACAGGCCCTGATACACCAAGTCAACGGTCCACCATTGATCATCTGTCGCCCTATGGTGTGTTCCGCACTGTTGGCCCTCGCCAGCCCTCGTCGGCCCTTGTCTGCTATTTTTCATCCAATTCAGTATGTCAAATCGGAGATGGGAAAGGTAGGTGAGAGAAATCACTGTGACTGGGAGTTCAGCTTAGTGCACGAGAAGAGAAACAGAAGTGAGGAAAGCAAAAAACGGCTAAACTCAAGAGGGTGTGTAATCGAAACAAATTTGTTATATTAGATACAATTATTTTTTTCAGCCACGGAGCTCCTTAGCAGAAACAATTCGCCGGGACACAGGCAGTGTGAGGCAAGCAACAGTTAGCTTCCATCGCCGCTAGGTGGTTGATCACGGTTTGGTATGTCTGGGCCGCAGGGGAAGTTTTTTGCTGCAATACCGCATGTGGCCACTGGGAGAAATTGGAAGAGAGGCTGAGCACCGTTTCTATGGGCTTGGTGGGATGGGTCATCCTTCTTTACATAAAGTAATTGTGTGAAAACCTCTGTGAGAAGACTCAAGCAGTTACAGACCTGTGAGAGGCTAATGTCAAGTCAGAGTAACTGTAATCACCAGTGTTTGACTTTTAAAATCCAGACAAATATCTAAAAATCTACAAATATCGAAAGCCATTTGTAGCCATGAAAGAAGACAATGGTTCAAATGTTGTTGAAAAGACGCCTCATATTTCAACACATCTTCAACCTGACAGCAAAGAAGGTGTCAACAATCAGCACAGCTTCAAGATGGACACCCAAGATCAGTGTCACCAGTTCAGTACCTGACCAAATATCTCCCCCTCTGTTCTTGAGATATGACATTAACCTTTTGGAAATAAGATGTCATCACTTCATCATTTTATTCTATTTGTGTGAAATGTTGTCATAATTAGCATATGAATTTTTGAATTCCGAAATTAAAAAAAAACATGTTTTTTGAGGTCAAAGTGAAATTGACCTTGGACCATCAAATTATAATCCTGGCAATCCAAATGGAGGTTTGTGCCAAATTTGAGGAATTTCCCTCAAGGTGTCCATGAGATATCACATTCATGAGAATGAGACGAATGCAAGGTCACAGTGACCTTTGACCTCTTCCTAACAAAATCTAATGGGTTCAGTGTTGAGTCCAAGTGGACGTTTGTGCCAAATTAGAGGAAATTCCCTCAAAGTGTTCTTGAGATGTCACGTTCATTGGAATTAGACAGATGTAAGGTCTCAATGACCTTTGACCTTTAACTAACAAAATCCAATGGGTTCATTGTTGAGTCCAAGTGGACGTTTGTGCCAAATTTCAAGAAATTCCCTCAGGGCATTCTCCAAATACTGCGTTCAAGAGAACAGAGCAGACAGATAGTTCGACGTACATAGGTACGGACGGACAACCTGAAACATAATGCCTCTGGCCACGTCTGGTGTTGACACGGAGAGATAACATAAACTGCAGTACAGACGATGAGTTGAGGAACATGAACATGAACATTTTTTAACTGTAAATGTCCCGCTCAGTACACAATATGAATCTTTAAAAAACAAATTTGACCTTTGACCACCAAAATCGAACTGCTTCATCGTTAAGTTCAAGTGGACGTTTGTGCCAAATTCCCACTCAGTACGTACTGTGAATCTTTAAAAAACAAATTAAAGGGATAAAACAAAACTGTTCAGCTCAGCTCAACACAAACACAGGCAGAGAAGCCTTTTGCATGAAATGAACGACCTGCCGTCTCTTGTATCTTTGTCATCAGACACAGTCCAGCTTGTTGTTGATAGGCCGCGCAGGTACACACTATATCACGTATCATGTGTATACGACATGGCCGCGCCGCTCATTTTACGGCTTCATTGGCCCATTTATAGTTCACGTTTTGGGATGAGATGGTTCCCCTTGTCTCTTTCAGCGCTCTGCCCCAGTTAGACCTCTCTTTAAATCCGCTGCCCTTTGCAATAGATGTTCATTTATCTATTTTTGCATGTGTATGGGCTTATTTTGGAAAGACCTCAGTCACACGGCAGAAAAGGGGGCTGTGTGAAAAAAGCTGCTTTGCCATTGGTAGCAGCTGTTGCTGCTGAGACACCTCTGAGGAAATGGAGAATTGGACACACACTCATCCAATTTACCATTAACAAGACCTTATTGGATGCAGGGCCATAGGAACATGCGGCTTTGCCTTATGTGGCTCTGTTTGGATGTGCTGCTGTTTAACATGTGTGACTGGGCTCTGAGATACTTTTGGCATCTTTGTTTGGGGATCAAAGCATAGTGTACACATTGATGTCAGGTCTGTTAGCATCAGGCAGCGTGTCATGTATTGTCACATACGGTTACTAGATATATATATGTGTGTGTGTGTGTGTGTGGGTGTGTATAAATATAAAAACAAAGCAATTCTCAGAATAAGGATTTATGTTCAGCAACAACACAGAAAATGTTGCCATTTAAGAGTAAAACAGAGCGGAAAAAGACACATGCATAACGGTGACCAAAATAACAAGTATTTCCATGCCTACGGAAGAATCGATGTAAAAACCATCCGTAGGAAAGTCTGAGCTGTAACATGAGATAGTTTCAAACATCAAACACCAAAGCTGGTCTACAAAGATCTGCAAAAACGAGAGATTTCCATCCGTTTTATATTTTCCACATTTAAAATCAAACCACACCAAGAGAACTAGGTTGTTGTTAAGCAACATAGCAACCGCTGGTCAGACGAGTATTGACTTCATCCTCCTCCAAATATACAAATATATAATTATCCTTTAAAGATCCCATGAAGGCACACGTCTACGTCTGTATGTGCTCAGCAGGTTTTGAATCAGATATTTTTCTCTTGTGTAACACCTGTGTGTTTTGTTTCTGGCTGGGTAACATTTTTTTTTATTATCCTTTTTCCATAAACACAACTCACATTCTTTAGAGAGTGGTGTATCTCGAAATCTTTGTCTTTCAACACATTTTTCTTCAGTTGGGACATAAAGATAACAAAAGCATTCTTCTCACAGTTTTGCTGGAACATTCAGTTAGTAAAAACAAACACCGGCCGTGTGGTTATTAACTTCAAAAACCAGAAAAACTGGATTCAAGTCTGGCCAGTTTACACAGAAAATGAGTCGGGCAAAGCGTCCGGAAACTGCTGATCAGATCGTCATGGTAATGACCCACATTGTCTTTTTTTTTTTGTCTTTGATAAAACGTCATTCTTTTTTGTTTTCATCTCTGCGGAGAGGTCACGGTTTGTCAGGAGGCAGGAATTCTTGCTCAAGAGCGAGGGTGTAGGTGCGGTTGCAACATTGAGGGGTTTAAGGGTCCTCTGCCAGAAAACTCTGAGCATCAAACACTTCATTTCCTGCATTTTGGTTAATTTTTATGCATAAATTGGTGCCTTTTCTGCACCAATTTATGCTGTAGATGAATTTAATTTGTAAAAATGATACACCTCCACTGCTTTTATTCGAGGGGACAAATGCACAGGTGAGAGGTGTCCCCTGATTCTCACCCCAAAATCTACGCCTATGCTCAAGACCAAGAGCATAGGTCATAAGAAGGCAATGAAAACATGGCTTTATCATAGATATGAAGGTGTTGTAGGTTGGTCGAGGCTACAACCTTTCTTGGGGGACATTTTAGCACTTAAGATTATGAGTTTGACTATGACTAGAAGTCCTCCACATGAGACAATCAGGTACTTAAAGGGGCAAAAAGCGAAATCGTTTCACCGCTAGGTTTGCTGTTGTGCACTGCCTGTAGACCAAAACAAAGTGTGTCATGAGCCACTCCTCCCTCTGCCTCTGCTCTCCACCCCCCGCCCCACTCGCCTTGTCTGTGCAGCCGAGCACCGCAACATCTCCACAGATTATCACATCCAGACGGTCCCGGTGTTTCTTCTGCAGGCTCCACTTCACTCAGCTGGCTGATAAACCCGCTGCTTCTTCCCACATTAACCTGAATAACAAACCACGGCTCGGTGCTCCGGTTGGATCCAAACGGAGAGCCGGGGCTAACGTTAGCTGGGAAGCTAGCGGAGGCTAACTGGCTGTGCTGGCAGCTGAGTGAAGTGGAGCCTGAGGAGGAAGCACCGGTTAGCCCCAGTTTCACTACAGGTAGATTCACTCGCCACAGGGGCGAGGAAATAAAATCTAAACAGCCAACTTAGTTTGGCTTAGTTTACCAGTTAGCGATGTCTTTCACTCACTCTCAGTCTCTGCTGTTTTTAGCTATTTCCCTGCTTTCCTGTTAGCGTTAGCACTAGTCGGCTGCCACGCTAACGTCCCTACTCTTCTCCGTGAGCCCGCGAGCCCACCAGGCTCACAGAGAAGAGTAGGGACATTAGCATTAGCTCCTGGAGTTACTACAGCTACTGGAGTAACTTGCAACTATAGAGCGCTTCTACCAGCTTTTCTAGTCACTGAGCCTCGCCTCCATCTCAGCAAAAATATATTACATTTATTACAGGTACCATCATCATTGAAGTAGGCAGGGAAATAGCTAAACAGGGGGGGGAATTCACATAAACGTACATGAACGCGCAGCCAGACCGGCTTGTAAACAAGGGGCTGGAGATCAACACAGAGAGAGGTTGTGTGAGGTCATGCTATACTCCAGATGAAATTACACCTCTAGTTCTTCACATAGCAATTTTTTAATTCCTTCAATCTAGAAATGCTGAATTTTGCTTATTGCTCCTTTAACACCTGCTGCTTTTTCAATACTGATGAATGTTTAATTCTAAATGGAAAAAAAAGTTTCATGTCTTCGACCACAAGTAAAAATGTGGCCGTCATGTTCAAAATGAAACCAGTGCTGACCTGGGAACAAACACAGTGTCTGTATTTCTCTGAGCTGTGTTTAAAGTGAACACATTTTAAAAAAGAGGGCGGGTGGGGGTGAGGCGGGGGTGTAACGTTACACGGGAGATGTTATTTGGTAAACACGCAGTTGTCATCTTACAAACACAAACAGAATCCAGTGGAAAGATTAGCGTTGAGGCCCTTTAAACAGCTTGTGAAAAATGAGCCTCCTGTCAGGCCTGTTACATAAATGTTTACCAAGAAATACCAAACATTGTGTTCTATTTGTTTTACTTTGCCTCAAGTTTGCCCATTGCCACAGATTAGTCATCCCCAGAGTTAAACACGACTATGCCAGCAGAACAAACAACTAGTAGCAGACAGCAACCAGAAACAAGTGCATAAAACGGTTGATCCGGGCTGGCTTGTCGCCACGCGGCCATTACCCTTTAAGTAGTTTGCTTCAGAATTGGACCAGAGGTCTCCAGAGTCGAGTGGGAGTGTTTCATCACTTTATAAGTCTTATCCAAAAGGGGAGAGCTTGGAGCAAAAAAAAAAAAAAAAAAAAGAAAAGGAAATCTGATGGCCTGGCGCTCTCTAAGAGGCCAGAGTAATTCTCATTCCACTTCAATTGCCACAGCGCTGCACCGCTAACTGGCAAGTGAGGCCCGCTGCTGCTGCTTTCTTGGCAAACGGAGAATTCTTAAGTGCTAAGCTGTAAATTTGCTTAATTTGACGTGAGTCCGAGGGGAATGGGATCGTTTTCTTTCAGGGAAAAAGCCTGGCATATTGGCTGACAATAAGCTGGAACGGTCCAACATGGTGTTTCTGCTCTGCGATGATGGCTGGAACACACAACGGACAGCGTTTGACAGAGCTGTAAAACCGTTTGACTCTGGCACCGCCACTGTGTGACTCATTCTTATGTTAATACTGTGAAAGCCTTTCAACTGTAATTTCTGTGGAGGGAAATGATGATTTTCTCCTGAAGCGGGTTAAAGTGGTTTGTCTGTTTGTATGTACAGAGAAGTTGGTAATTACTGAACGTAAGGAAAATTAACTCTCACACACACACACACGCACACACACACACACACACACACACACACACACACACACACACACCTGTTAAAAATCTGCCTGAATAAATTCCTCATACTCTAGACCACCATGCATGCTGAGTCTCATTTACATAACGAAACAAAATTCATGGTCACCATATGCAGGTCACATCTTTGAAAAAGATTAAGTTTTAGTCAGAGACGTGAAAGCAAAACTGAAAATAGCTTTTTTTGAGGTTATGATTTAAATTTGGTTTTTGGTGTTTTCGTCAGCAGTATTATGAAAAAACTACAGGCCCAATTTTCCTGAAACTTTGTGAAAGGATGCAACATAGGCTACGGAAGAACCCATTAAATTTTGGAGTGGATCTCAATCATGGGGTGGATTCACAAATTTTATTCTACAGTTGTTTCCATTGTGAAACAGGACACTTAACCTTGTTGGAGGTCAGTGCTCTTTGAGTGCCCTTCTAGTTTAATACATGGGATCAGGTCTTCAGAGAGCCAAACCGGTCTTACTCCCACCTCATCAAATACTGACACTTGGTCGGCGGACCTCAGCCAGATACCAACGCACCAAGGAACCTTTTTTTTTTTTTTTTTTTAAAAGATTTCTTTTATTTTTTTGTGTGACTTTTTTTCCTTTAATGGAAAGGACAGAGTATTGCACGTGAGAGGGTAGAGACAGGATGACCTGCAGCAAGGGGCCACAGGCCTGAATCGAGCCCGTGACCACTGTAGCATGAACGCAGCCTTTGTACATGGGGCGCCTGCTCTACCCACTGAGCCACCAGGCGCCCCACACCAAGGAACCTTTTAGCGCCGTTATGAAACCCATTAGGGAGCAGCATTTTTTTGACGCTCCAAGAAACTGCTGTAATGGTAGGAGGGTGGGTCAAACACACTCTAGACTTTCACCCAGGAGACCGCTGTTTGTGTCCCGAATAAAAGCAAAATTCAATCGAGTTGTTTTAATAACAAAGTAGTGATCCAGTTTGTGACGCATATAAGGCTACTGACATATGTCATGTGATGTTACATTACATTAGTAAAAGACATACTTATTTTTAAATCGTACCATGATATTTTTTTCTTAACCTAAACACACACTTCCTTAACAAAAGGAAAGTAAAAACAATTTCTTAAACTACATTCTAAGTTTATTTTGAAAAGAGATGTATGCTGTTAGTGAGTGGAAACTGTACATTTCCTGTGAACACGGAAGTTTATTTTGAAAAGTCACAATGCATATAAGGAGAGGAAATTGACACGCCAGCCCTGGACATCCATACTGTTGTGGAGGGTCTCTAGAGTGTCGTACTTTGACATGTAGGGAAACTGAGCAAGCGTCAGTATTTGATGAGCAGAACGGTTACTGAAATAAATAAAGAATTTGATTTGAAAAGAAATTGCAAAGTACAAATTATATTTTTTTCACAAATAACAAATTAATAATTTATGATGAATCTTCTGGTCTAAATGTTCAGCAATATTAATTCACACTCGCTTCCTAACTGATATCATCTAAAGTAATTATAAAATAAGTGAATAATTAAATAAATGGATGGACTAATTATATAATATAACCTTTTTTATGTATTTTTTCAATTATATCATTCTTTAACTTTAGATAAAAAAATGTGATGAATCTCAGACTTTTCCTTAAAGTAATCACTAGTGAACTTCTCAGTCACTTTTGTTTTACACAGAAGATTTAGCTTTGGCAACTAAGTAACAGCATAAATATGCAGGTGGTGAATGATTGCCAAAAGAATAGTTAGCTGTGGTTGATTAATACACCAACACAGGCTGGGCTTTGTTTACTTCAAACTGATTTCCTCACCTCATAATGATATTGCAAAAGATCACATGAGTGAAAAAATGTTTTACGTGACCTCCTTTGGGGGTTTACTCGGTATTTTGCTATAAAAATATGGTTAAAAAAAGCTTTAATGTCACTGCACCCACGTGGCTGACATTGTCTGGGTGGGAATGAGGGTTAACCTGAAATAGCATGGGGGGTTATACGGAAATGTGACAACTGTGGCATTTGAGAGGCAGCATGTGGTGGAGATTTAGGAAAATAACTCAGCAGGTTGCAGCAGGTTAAAGTGTGGGAGTTCTGTATTGTCTCTGGTCGCTCCCAACTGTTGCGATACATTTAAAATTAAAGCATTACAATCAGCTTTATTTCTGTTGAATGACTCTTGAATATCACCAGCCCCCCCCCCGTGAACATCACGAGAGCCTTTAAAAAGACCGGTTTCAGTATCACAGCTGTGACCTTCATAAAACAGAGCTGGGCAACAGGTGGGCATCATGTGTGTGCTAATCTTCCACATTATGGTTGTTGATAACAGACACTGCACAGCCCTGCTCAGTTAAAACTCAGTAATTTAATATGGAATACATCAGCAATGTGATATTTGTAGCATGGAAGAAGCAAAGGTTGGGAAGATTCTGCTGATGCTAATAATAGAAAACGTCCATCATTCACTGTGGGTTTCTGTTACCAGAAGAATTCTGTGAGTACCGCAGACCCTCCAAAACAAGACATTGGGTGTCCACTGAGGGATTTTGGGATTATTTTTTTTCACTGGCTCTCCTCCTCACTGAGGGCATGAAAATGTGGATTGTATTTCGCAGTGACAATCCATGCCAAATTTGGAGGACAAGGTTGGTGAATGTGCAGCCTTCCCCCTTTTTCACAGACCACCCTACTTACTGTACCCATCAATTCTCACACGAGGCTTAACACGGGTGAAAGTTTGGGCCTCACTGCGGCCGGTGATTAAACGACTACAATTAGATAGCTATAGGGCTGCTCTGGCTCATTATTGTTTTTTAATGCATTATTTTCTTTTCTCTAACTCTGAACTATTTATTTGCTCATTCTCACTTTTTGTTTTTATTGTCTTTTAATTGCAATTTTAATATTTTCTTACATTTGAATTACCTTGTGTCTAAACGGAGCTATATAAACTTGCCTCACCTTCGCCAAGGAGGTTATGTTTTCACTTTGGTTTGTTTGTTTGTTTGTTGGCAGGATTATGGAAAACTACTGTCTCAATTTTCATGAAACTGAAAAAGGGTGTAGCGTGGGCCAGAGAAGAACCCATGGCATACTGGAGAGGATCCGAATCACAGTGCAGATACACAAATTATTTTTAACTTTAGTTAACATTGCGAGATAAGGCATTTGGCCTTGACAGAGGTATGCGCTCTCCGAGTGCCCTTCCAGTTCATTATATAAAGGTTCAGAGTTTAGAACACTGACAACAGCCACCATAGACATAAAAGGATACATTAAAAATGCACTTATTCTGTGTACAGTCAGAGAAAAAGTACATTTTTAGGTCTGGTAAAAGCAATAATGTCTCCCTGAGGATGGGTTGTAATAACTTTGGTGATTCTCTGACCTTTCATCTAGCGCCATCATCAGGTTAAAGTTTTTTATTAGCTATTTCTGACCGAACCCCTAAAAAACTAATGACATTCCAACCAACCTCAACTGCATTTATTTTACATACTTAGTGTGAACATTATACCTGCTAAACATTACCATGTTAGCATCATCAATGTGAGCATGTTAGCTGATATCAACATTTAAAGGGTAAATTCTGTATTTTTCAACCTGGACCTTATTTTCCCATGTTTTGTGTCTAAGTGGCTAATGGGACCAATTATTTTTTAAAACTGGTCCAGTACTGAGAGAGAAGACTGCAGCTGAAAGCAGCAAACCAGGCTGCAATGTTACCTTAAATACACTTCCTATGTGGAGCAGGTGTGTTAGCCAGTAACCAGCGCCTCTCAGTGTGGTGGTGCAGTGAGGGATTGTTTGTCCAAAGCAACACCTAAAGGACCCACTCCGTGTAGATATAAACCTCTATTTCTCTGGTGATGAAAACAATACCATTCTTATTTTCAGATGATTATACATTGAAGAAAATATACTTATTATATCATATTCTATTTCTGCTGATATATCCCCCTAAACCCTACACACTGGACCTTTATTTCACCCACTTTGACGTGAAAATATGCTGGCTCTCTACACGCTAAAATGTATCTCTTTATTTAAATGGAGTCTGGTCAGTTTGCTAATATCGACTTTGGGGCTGTTTCTGGTTAAACAAAAAAGATCTTACACTTTAACAAAGAAGACTATCTGTAGGGATCCTTTCCATAATGCTGTCAGACACTTAAGAATATTCTGAGCCGGTGGTGAAAACATGATCTTTCAGCGGATGTAAACTAATGGCGCACACATGCCCGAAGTGGTTCCAGTGCAGCCTGTTTCACTTCTCCCAGCTGCAGCCCTCTCGCTCCCTACTGAACCAATTTCAAAAACTGTTGCCTTCATCAGTCACTTAGACACAAAAACATGGGAAAAAAGGGTCCAGGTCGAAAAATACCAGGTTACCCTTTAACTCAAGCATCACTGTGTGTGCGTACAGCTTTGCAGAGTCACTAGCACGGGTGTACTGTAGACCATTTGTTTACGTTCTGTTTCTAAGAGTTGAATATCTGTGCTAACAGAGCATGAGTACCATTGTAAATGCAAAAAGCCACGAAGAAGACAGTGCTTGAACTCTCTATCCCCCTTTATTTTCTTCCCCCTTCCCCATCCCCCCCTCCTCCACCCGCCTGGCCGTCAGCATGCTTCAGGTGTTCCACAGTCAGGCCCTGTGATTAGTCTAATTTGCACAAACGCTGGCGAGCGCCGCACCTGTTGCCCCTGCGCCGCCTGCAGCCGCGGTCCCTCACCAGGCTGACAGGCCTTCCCTTGGATAATCCAATCTCCTCACAACGGCGCCACTGCTCTCCACCATCGCAGGACAAGGGCATTCATTTTTTCTACCTCTTGTCTCCCTTCATGTTCTCATGGCCACCACGCTCCTGATGGCTCATTATTGGACCATTCATAAATACTGCCAGCCAGTACCCACCTCCCCGCTTTTTACAGCCCACCGCTGTTTTCCCTCACTGCTCTTTGCCAGCGCCTTCCTCTACCTGCCAATAAGGTGAGTAAAGCTTTCCTTCAGGTTCAAAAGAGGCCCAACAGCCTTCCACATGACAGCCTTCTAGTATCCACATACTCCATTTGGATTTGAAACAGCGCCAGGAGAAAATCAAGTGACACAGGCCACACAGAGTGGGAGGGAGGGAATGTGATCCCACTTGATTGTTGAGAGTTTATATAGCGAGTGATGACAAAGTGCTTTATGACTTTGCAGCGTTCGCTGGGCCCTGCGATTGAAGCCTTATACAGGCAAAGCCCCCTGGTGACCTTGGCTTGTCAAATGTTCTCATTTTCACTAGGAAGGAGCCAGTGTTCAGCGGCTGCTCAGAGCTGGTAAGCTGCTTTTAGAGAGACAGCCGCCGAGAGCTTTTGGAGGTGACCCATGCTTCCTTACTTTCACTACTGAAAACACTATTGAGGAAAAGTATCAGTCAGAGAGAAGTTTGGTCCTGCTAACCCACTGAATTATTAGTCTCTGTAGAATATAAAACCATGAATATTTTCACCACTGCCAAGGCTGCGTTCTGAATTGCATTATTTTTCTTTTTACTTTGAGTACATACTGCAGCTGCCCTTACAAAGTACATATTGTTGCATGCAGTGTGCATAAAACTGGGATGTACTACTTCACCATAACACTGCACCTTAGCCTTGATCCTCTTGCTAATTTATCCATCATATTTCCGAAGCACGAAATTTCAAGTAAAAAGAAAAAGTATGCAATTTGGAAGGCACCAGATCTTAGCGTTAACACTTAACATTACGTGCCACCAAGATGTTTAACTAAAAAAATATAAACATCAATCTTACGGTGAAGCATGAGGAAAAGTCAGGATCACCAATGTCCTACAACATTTTGTACCAATCCACCCCCATGTTGAGATATTTCACTGATAAAAGCTTTGACTTGATGGTGGCATCACCAAAGTCTTTCAGGTTCATCCTCTGGGCATCATGAATGTCTATTCAAAAGGTCAACTCAATTCATCCAGTGGTTGTCGAAATATAGAAATCTGGACAAACAGGGAACCTCCGGAGTCTGAAAAATGAAGCCAACATTAAGTGCCAAAAACTGCAGTTCCTCAAATGGCCACTTGGGGCTGGCTCCAAGAGTGAGTCAGTCCCCACAGATACCCATGATAAAGTGCCCAACTTTACAGCAGCAATATACATGTTTACAGCCTGGTACTAAAAACATTTATGGTCTCTAGAGCTAATTTCAACATTCATAACAACTGTAGAGGGGATGACTTTTATATAACTCACCTGTTTACATTATATTAAGGCTTACAGTTATGCATAATTAAAGGCGTGGCTGCTTTGAGTGACAGGCTGTCTGCTAGGTGCCGCTACTGTCTATGAGTCAGAGTACCCCCTGCTTATCCATAGCTCCAACCTTTCGTCCACATATGGCTCCAAAACAACAAGATGGCAAGGGCCAAAATGCTAAATTCAAGGCTTCAGATTGGGAGTCCACAAACCACTGGATGATGTCACGCTGGCTATGTTCATGACTTTTTATGCAGTCTTCGGTCTGGACCAAGACAGCCGACATTGCCGTTCCCACACCAACGCCACTAGTGTGGCTAAAAACTGCACAGACCCCAAAAATATAGAATATACCTGAGAAACTAAATGTAGATGAGAACATCTTGAAAGCATGTTAACAGATTTTCACTACAGCTGTTGATAACATCAGTCCAAATGAGGATTCCCGAGGAGTAAAAGGATATTTCCACAGGGGTAAAGCAACCGGTGGAGTTCCACAAGCCTTGTCACAAATCAAGTATTACATCAGATTGCTCCGAGCTGCATGCCACGTGCATCTTATCTCATAGGGAAGAGGAAGATGCAGTTCATCCTCAGGCCTCCTCTTCCTGCATCATCCGTGACCTTTCCTATGCAAATCTTTACAGGACACTTCCCCTCGGAGAGAGACGTGTGGAAGCCATTTTGGGTGGAGCCTGAAGCTTCAAGAACTAGACCTAAGCTGCTAGGATGTTACCTGTCCCGAATCAGTGTGGTGAGAAAACAAAAGCTGGACCGGGATCAACGCTCAAGGACTCAAGAAGGAGTTCTAAACGAGTAGAGATGATGTGTGCGTGGAGCAGACAGAGTCGCGGTAGACCTCTGACTGGCTGCTATGGGCTAACAACCCTTGCATTGATCCAAGGAGACACTCAGCCCTCTAACCTGCTGAGTGCTCAGTTCCAGTGAACAATGGAGTTCAGAGCGCGTCGATACACTACCCTATTGAGTGCTCTCCGTTTAGCAGCAAGATTGATGAGGTTAAGGCTCCCAACCGGGGAGCCAAATGGTGTCAAAACCAAGGTGTTGCTTTGGACAAACAATCCCTCACTGCACCACCACACTGAGAGGCGCTGGTTACTGGCTAACACACCAGCTCCGCATAGGAAGTGTATTTATGCAGGCACAAGGTTTCTGAAGGGGTATGCAGACTGTGGTGGATGTTGTTAAGACTCTTAAAATGTAGATGAGAATATGAGGGTAGGATAGATGGCGCTTTCTGGACAGGAATGCGCTGCAAATCCCCTAAGACACTAAATGATGTACAAGTGGATTTATTACAGTAGGTCCCTATAAATCTAAGGTTGGCCTGAACTCCAGGGAGAGGTTAATGGATTACAAAGGGATGTGGTATCGAACCTCAGAGAAGTTTATACACCTCATCAATATGTGAAACGCTATTGATCATTTAGACCCTGATAAATTAAATTCATACACTTGACAATGCATGGCAATATTCAGAATCTCCCGGATGAGGAAAAATGGGCTTTTTCAGCCCAGCTTTCTTTTACATGAGGATCTATCGTGGGACCTCGTATCGGCAAGATGGCAGAAAATTGCATATTAAGAAAACACACTGCGGCGGTGTGTTATTTGGAATTATCAGCAACCTGAGCGAACAGCATGCATCCTTTTTGCTTGAATGTAAATCACAATAAATCACTGAAGCTGAGATTCTGAGGAGTGTTACTCAATATGAAATGTGTGTGGGAGGCAATAGCTCAGTCCGTACCCCTTAATTGCATGTGTGTGCTGTGTGTATAGTAGGGATACACAAAAGGTACAATTCAACTGCTAATTACCTTGTGGATTATGTGGACTGACAAATAATAAAGAAATTATCATAATTATGACAGTTTCATAAACTTTGCCACATACAGTATGTCGCTACTAAAGACAGACATGAGCTGAGACACATTTACTTTATAATGGGATATGGGGCATATTATCTGGTATGGATCTACATAATGGATCCTGTTGGTCGTACAGTACACTCCCTAAGTCAGTGGTTGTCAAACTTTTTTCTATAAGTCTGAAATATTTTTTTAAGCCAAGTAACCCCTGACCAGCACAAAACATTTTTGGTATAATCACATAGCGTACAAACGGTAACATTTTGCGTTCGTTGCAGCAGTTGACAGTTTTCATCAGTTAACGATTACATTGAAAATAGGAAAATTTTTTAATTGAGCTCATTATAGTATAATAATTTTAGGAATTATGCATGAATGATATTTTTTAAAAGTCTCATGTACCCCTGCAGTACTCCAAATTACCCCTAGTTGTACCTGAACCCCCATTTGGTAAATAATGCCTGACACATTTTTTTTCTGGCTATTCAATTCAATTAAATTCAAAACACTTTATTTGTCCCCGAGGGGCAATTAAAAGGCACATAGAGTAGCACAACAACACATACAGACAATTTGACAAGACAACATAGACAATAAAAAGGATGCCACATGATATGCATTTCAGTGCTTAAGTCCATGAAAAACTATATCCAAAGCAGCATCCAATCCGAATATAGCTTGTGTAAGAGAAGACTGATTCCTCCAAACATCAAAATACAATAAAATTAAAATCAAAGTGCATTTACCAGTGCAGTGACTAATTTCATTTGTAGCTCTGAGGATAATCAGTCTGTTAGTTCAAAACTTTGGTCCAGATATAATTATTTAGAGTTTTATTTATTTATTTTTTTTACGGTAAATGGATTGCACTTGATAGATGCTTTTCTTTTCTTTTGACCACTCAAAAACCTTTTAAATTTCATGTTACATCCACCTATTTACACACATAGCCACACGATGCTTGCCAAGGCTACAGTACATGGTGCAACCTGTTACTCAGTAAGCATTCATACACACTTACACACTTCAGCATCTTACCCACAGATACTATGACATGTAAACTGTAGGAGCTGTGGGTTGAACCACTGATCTTCTGATTGGATGGACTACCATCAAGGGGGAACTCGACCAGTTTTACAAATCAAAGTCTGTTTACAGGTCGTGAGTACAACTGCATGTGTGAAAACGGTGGTAAAGCATTTTGTGGCTCAACAGGCAGCTGCACGAACTCTGCTGATAGGCTAGCAGCTCGAGGCTACATAAGCTGCTACTGACATAACACACTTGAATCTCCAAGTTGCATTGTGGCTAATGTAGGCATCAGTTTTTGACAAGAAAGAAGAACCTGTGAAGAACCTTGGACACCATCAGCTATCATTCTGGCGACAGTAAAGCCTCTTGGGACAAGGGCCAATATTTTGGGGGTTCTGGTGTAGTAAGCAGGTATTTGGGCCAAGACTTCATCTTCCATGCACCTGTCATTTTGGCTAATCTCTATAAACACATAATTGTGTATAAATGTAGATGATTAAAAAATAAGCTAATAAAATGCTACCTCGTCCTCACAGATGGGCTCTGAGATGAATTTTGGCCAATGTGTTCCACCTCTCCACCTGGACTGTTGACCTCGCATTTAAACAGGGTTCGGTCAACACTACTTGGACTACAAATTGACCAGAATGCTTCTGATACCAAAATCTTGTCTGTTCTGCATACATTCGCAAAATCTGTTCACAGAGATGACATGTAAAATAAAAGAAGACTGTAGAATAAAATGCTATGAGTGGGGAGTTCTGTATTAAATTACGTACAGATATTCATACGTGTTACATGCATCAGCATGGCACTAGCTAATGCATGCAGGTTTTGTTAGCTCCTCTCATAGGTCAACAACATCAGTGTTACTATGCTGAAACATACACAGCACTGGTAGAGTCGCTCACCTGTACTTAAGGCTCACTGCTCTAAGTATGCTTGGCGTGTTCACATTATAATTAAGTTTAGTTGAAATGACAAAGTCTGACAGTGTAAAGCTAAGCCTGACAAGCTGACTCTGAGATGTCCTAAAATGGACACTGTAAAAAGGACAAACCTGTCTCATTTTTCTCTGGCGCCACCTCAGGCCAACTGTGACATTTTTTGCCCCACTGGTGGTTTACACACAGCACAAAAATATCTACATTTAGCAGGTGATGTGGTGATTCTTTTTTTCGGTCTGAGCATTAAAAACCCACAGGGCCACGAGCATGGTGATAGAAATAGCATATTATCAGTTCAGCAGGTCTCTTTTAAACACTTATCATCAGTAAATGGCACTACTTCCTCTTTTCACCCTGGTGACATCAGATTACTGTGACCAGTCTTACCTTCTTGTCTCTGCAATCATTACACTACCTCTCCTTTCTGATCTTCCTCTCTGCCTCTCTCACTCTGCCTCAGAGCTGTCTGCATGGTTGGATGAAATAAAAAATATTAATTTAAAAATCAAGCACACAAATTACATCTAAGTCTGTAATGGCTATCTTCACCATGTCCAGTGTATTCAAAATAGAATAGGAAACCCTTTTCGAGACAGCACTACTCCCACAACAGAAACCAAGAGACACAATGTCGATCCACCTACACAAATAAACAACACTTCACACACACACACACAATGTTTAACTATGTCACTTACTCATTTCCAGAGAGAAAGCTGAAAAAAAAATGCTGAAAGTCCCTGCCCTGTCATGCTCTCTGAGAAGTACTGTAGTATTCTCATCTGTATCTGTTTTTACAGGTATGTTACAGCTGGTTCGGAGAGCTGATACAAAAAACAGAAAGCTCGGGAACCACAAAGATTCAATCAGAAACGTTGACCTCAAAATGATTTTTGAATTCACGGGCCTTTGGATATTCAGACATGTTGGATTTGGATTTCTTTAAAATGGTAAAAATCTACAGAGGTTGTTACTAGATATATAAGGCTCAAACTTGGACAATGGATGCATTTTATTGTTACCAAACTGATTTTAATGTTTAATGTTACCTGAACACACACAATCACATTCACATTTCGGTGTGCATTTTTCTATCCTCTGATGTTTACTGGATGGATGGAAATACAAATTAGGTACATTTTACTCTCATAGGATTTACAACCGGCACCCTGTTCTTTACTGCTGTGTGTCCCAAACTATATACTTATGTAGCTGAAAGAAAAACATAAACATGAAAATCTCTGTAATATTAAGTCTAGCCTTTAATAGTAACACACAGCAGCTTGTGGTTAGTGTCCAGATGGTCTCAAATGAATATAACAGAGATTATACTTGAGATAAACCAGATTTATTACACTTGTGTACACTTTTAGCTGACATTCAGACAGTAATCAGCAGGTTACAGAGAGGACTGGTTCTACAGTGTCTAAGAAGCATAAGTTACACCTCCTGATTATGTACTTTGTTTAACCAACCTGATTCATACATACAAATTCATTTCTACTAGATCAAAAAATATAATTTACAGCATACTGCATTGTTGTCGTCTCCTCAGTCACACACATTTAACAGAAATATAACCAAACATAATCTGTAGGTTAGGACGGGTGTCACACAGAGATGTGCAGTGCCCCTCTACCTTTTCTGTGTTCCTATGAAGGCCATGTGATGGGAGGTGGAAGTGGCACCAGAGCTGATATCCCTTCTTCTCACTCATGGACTCTTCTTGTTAGCTGGAGACACAGTGAGTAATTCAATAAGTCAAGTATTCATTTATTACTTTCCTTTTCAATCATGGGGCATTTTTTTCTAACTTCCCCTATCCACCTCCACACTCAGGGAAAAAAAAAAAGTGATACAAGTTCTGCAACTTCCATCTGTGGCAGCCCTCGTTGTCTTACTGCAGCTTAATTACAAAATATTGGCGCCGTTTTCTGTAAAGATTACTCACCGTAGGAGGCCCTACATAATTTGGACCTCGGGGTTTGTCACAGAAAATAATACAATGCAACTGGGCTTTCTGTATTAGATTTCCGCTTTTAGCCTCCTTGACATTTCAAGCTGCATGAACTAATACATCTGTTATTTGTTGATCATTTGATTATTAACATACTTCACAAACCAAATCAGCTGCCCTGCTGGAGACACAGATACAGCTCAGCAGACAGTCTGGGTTTTCTCGCCTGCCACGCGCAAACACACTCGCAAAAAAAAAAAAAAAAAAAAAAGATGCACAATTCAGCCCTCGGTGAAAAAGGAAAGCGGGGGGAAAAAACATTTATCTTCCCCTCCTTTGAGCGTATGAGCACTCTGACACCGGCATGGAACAAAGCCCGTCATCACATTCTAATCTCGAATTTCAGGGCTTTTATTTCACCCAAATGCCACCCTGCTGGCCTTGTGAATTATTGACAGACTGACACCAATGCGAAAGGACACATAAAAGAGGCTAAAAGCTCCGGCCCTGGAAGAGCTTGTCCTCTCCTATTGCCATCAACAGGGAGACAAACTCTGCTAATGCTTCTCTGGAAGCTCACGGTAACTTTGAGACTGAAGTGCCAACATATGACTCCTGACCTACAGCTGCACCATACGGGAGAGATATTCTGTGCAGTGCTGCCTCTTTGGTCTGTATGTGAGCCTTAGTACAATTACAAGGACACCAAGGCAAAGCTGTGAATTATCTGATCAAATCATGGAAATTAAAAGTCACACACGGTTAGTACTGCACACAGCCTTTTACAGTCGTTCTGATTTGACTATTGCTCGTCATTTCTCCTTTCAAAGAAACATCACAGCATGGTACTTGGCTCTGCAGGCAGTCATTTAGTTTGCATGATGAAAAGTAAATTGAGGTAAGCCCTGTGTCAACTAGACACTCCAATATTTGTCAGTTTTGTGTCTTCTCACGCCCACGCCTACTCCTCATTTTGCTCAAGATTAAGATATTACAGAAACAAGTTGAAACAGACAGTGAAGATGGATTAAAAAAAACAAAAAAAAAACAAAAACAAACAAGTGTGAGCAGAGAGAGAGAGAGCAGAGTAAAACAAAGCCGTCAGCAGAGATGAGAGGCGGTGCTCGGAGAGGGTGTTTGTGCTTTCTACTTCTGTCTAATCCACCTCGCTCTCATTGCTGGCACCCTCGGGCCGCCTCAGTTTGTCCACCTGTTCATTAATCTGTCCATCCCCACCTCGCCGATCCTCTGTTTGCATGCTTACACCGTCCTCCTCCTCCTCCTCCTCCTCCTCTTCTACGTGGCTCACATCATCCTCCTCTTCCTCCTTCTTCTCTTCCTCCCCCTGCACCTCCATGCGAACCTGGTCCTTCAGGTCCAGGGGCAGCGTTGCGCCGAGCCCCAACGTGACGTCATCTCCGTTGATAGCATGCGCTCCATCAGGCCCTCCCAGTGTATCCTGGGAGCTGTGGTGTCCATCTTTGATTGGAGAGGAATTAGTAGACTCATTACTGACAGGGGAAATGTCGCTGCTGCTGTTGGTGTGGTTGACTGGCGGCGAGCCGGGCGCCGATGGCGGCTTCAGGGGAATCTGCCATGAGGGGATTTTGGGAATACTGGGAGTGGACGGGAATTGTCGCCTATGGAAAGTGGGGTAGACAAGAGAGGGGAAGAAAATGAGGCCTGATCACAACCTAATCATACTCCTCACTCCTCACTGTGATGAAAATGTATAAAAAGAGCTTTCCCACGATGTAATCAGCCATAATTGGGCAACCACAAAACTATATATAGCTTCTTCAGTCAGGTGTTGAATGAGAACATATCCTCAGCGCTGGCTTACATTTTAGCATGCAGCCACACACAAAGCACCCTATGTAATTCTCATAATTACAGCAGAGAAAATGGCTTTTCCCCCCCAAACAGCCAGATGTTCGTCACACCTGGTAAAGATGCTCTAAGATTTTTTTAATTACATCCACTGCAGCTTTTAAGATCAAAAAGACAACGTTGAATCGTAATGGGATAAGCACTTCTTGGTGGGTTTTAAAAAAAACAAAACAGTTTGGAGATGATTTGGATCATTTGAACAGGAAGGGAACACGTTTGGAGACAGATGGTGATACAGAGCCTTTAGTTTGTGATTCAAGCCTTTGCCAGAAAACTCATTGTGAGAGTCAGGATGAAGTCAAGAAAGCAAATGACAAAGGGATTATTGCTGATTAGAATGTACGAGGGGAACAAAACATGCTCAACTAGACAGTTCTGAGGCAATTTTCGTCCTCGCCGGTTTTCTGATGTACACTCTTACTTCAGGCTTCATTATAGACACTGATACATAATCATGCATGCTAATGGGCCTGACTGAGCTGGGCTGTGCCTGACTAGATTGAGGAACAAAGATGGGAAGAATGAGGGGATGTCTGGCGGTATACAATGAGACCTTTAGCAGCACAAAATACTTTCCACCTTGTATTAACATGTGGTAGGTACAATCAGATTTTACCTTGACAACAAATAAAACGACTGATTAAAACGTATCTACAGTTTATCGGTTATTTTTCTTTTGCTGTGTTGTATCATTTTGCACTCATAAAATGACTGAAGTTGCACAGGAGCAATTATGCACATGTGCGGTTATCCTGCTTACCAATAAAAGCATTAAAACACAGAAGACCAGCTGATGCGTGCAATATGCTAATTGGCCCAGGCAAGTTGTGAAGTAAAAGAAATGGTGCAATCAGTATTAGAACCTCTTGTGCCTTTGAGTTTAAACGTATTTCAGATTAATGATTATTTAAGTGCGCAAGTCATTTTAAAGTGCAATGTGACATACTGTGTTCTTTTAATTTATTTATTCAGTTCCAAACACAAACTCTCGGGCCAGCTACAACAGTGCTGTACTGTAGACATGGGTATGCAAAGATGACTGCATGATGGTTGTTTTGCTGCCGCTCTAGGATGTCACGATGTCGCTAATAGGAAAAATTAACGCAAATTCAACCACACCCCGTAAATTATGCACGACCTTCCAAACTGTGTCCAATATCTGCAACTTTATCACAAAATTATTATGGTTTCAACAATCATAAGCCCCTTTTACACTGCCTGTTCAAAGCAGGAATATCATGCTGTTATGCTGCCTCGCTGTGCTGTACATAAGGTATGATTGCAAAATGGGGGACAGAGTGAGCTCGCCTTTAATCTACCGCGGGAGATAGCTACGGCGCCAAAATGGAGTTTGTATAAACAGGACAGATGGGATCATGGGCAGCACGAATATAACATTTTGACAATCTGTTTCTTGTGCGGCCCACCATGGGAGATTAAAAAAGTAGCTGTTAGCAATTAGCGGCTAACTCCAAGAAGAAGAATGGCCGACTCTAAACAAGTGCGTCATCAGTTAAAGACACAACTTCAGGTGGGTAGCCCTGTTGTGTGGAGATGCAAATCCTTGCCGTGCTGGGCTAACAAGCTGAGTCAAAGAGTGTCAAGCCAAGCTAGCCCATACGTAGGGAAAAGGGCTATCAGTTATGTTCAGGTCTGCAAACTCCAGTCAGGTAAAAAGAGCAACAGTTCTGAGAATATGAACATCTTTTAATGTGCCGCAGCAGGTGTTTAAGGCTGAAGTAGTGAAACTCACTTTGGACCAGGTTATGTTACTGAACCTGAGTTAAACAGAAATATTTCCATACTGGGATCATATTTCAGGCTGGGAGTATAACGTCAACCAAGGCAAATCTCCACACAGTCACAACAGACCAGGCAAAAGTAAATTAAAGAGTTCTGTTTTTAATCTGGCTTTTTAATTTAAAGTGACATTACAGACTGGTCCCATTGTCAACAGTATCGCCAGCCAACCCCAGATTCACTCTCATTTTTTAACGAGCTTTGTCTGCCTGCCGTTTCGTGTAACTATATATGCATTTTTTTCTGCGCTGTGTCCTTGAGTTTTTATAGCTTCCTCTTGGTAGCCTGCTGCCTACAGTCTGGCACCTTGTCCCCATCTTTTTAAAAAGTCCCAACCATGCCTGTTCGCTGTGCCCAGAAACGTCCTGAACACAGCAAAATGAGAAAATACAGGCAGACGGCAGAGTCTCTGCTGATAAATACACGACCACACACTTCTAATGAGTCATACGTGATGATTCAGAGGGATTACCTTTGTACCAGTCTTTATTGTTTTTTAGGAAAATCCTGCATAGTATAATTTTAAGGATACAGAAATAAAGATTCATATATAAAATGTGTGTTTCATTTGCATCTAGCATTTGGACTTTGTTGACCATGACGCCCTGAAAACTCTGCCAAAAACAGAGAATTGCTGTCTTTATTTATCAGTACTATTTCCATCTAGAAGCCTCTCCTGCTTTCCTACCTACTTTCCTGATTAAGTGTTTATGGCATTTATCCATTTTTTAAAAAACAAAACTTTGAAAGGGTAGCTGTGATATTTCAATGTGCTGAGAACAGCTCATGTGTTTAATAATTTTTTAAAACACTAACCATGTCAGTTGCCTGTGAACGTATCTGTTATTCTGCAGCATTTATAATGGTCAGTTGATGCTGTCTCTAAATCACACTGGGTCCATACAGTCACGTGATGACAACAAAGCAAACTCTACTAGCGGGGAAGACCACAAAATGTGATCAAAAGCTCCAGGAAAAAAAATGGTAACTGCACACGGTGAGTTAAGAGTTGTCAAATTGCCATAAAATAACTTTCATGCTTGTTATGCACTCTTGAAGGGGAGAAATACAACACACTGCTTGGCTTTTTGGACTTTTCTGATACAACTGTTAAAATGACTTGAATCTATGTTTGGGCCCCTGATAATATGCTGTTTTTTTACATGTGCAAACCAAAGAAATAAAGTAACAGTCATTTAAAAGAGTGACATGAGATTATGTGGGGAGTTAAAAAGTATTTTAATGTCAGGTATAAATGAAATGTGGCCCAAGTTAACACATAGCATGTTTGAGTGAATTACAAAGAGCTTTGTTCCTGTCAAATGGTTCAAACGGACAACATCCAGGAACACAAAAGTCAATGAAAACAGTGAGCTGTTCGCCCTTCACACACACACACACACACACACACACACACACACACACACACACACACACACACACACCTGCCCTGTTTCATGTGACAGGGGTCTGGATAACTTTGTTACCTGCTGAGCAGTAAGCCCTTCAAAGAGACGATCTCAGCCTTCAGCTCTCCAACTGTCTGGTTGTCCAGGACGCGGTTGGTTGAAGACGATGCCTTTAGGAAACAAACAAGTGAGACACACACACAACAAATGTCACAGACACACACAGGAGCACTGTTCAGGTCACATGCAGGGTCGCAGCACAAAGTCAATATATGTCTTTCAACAACTCCTCTGTGCTCCGTCTCAACAACATGAAATAATAATAAAAAAGCTTTGTTTGGAAAAAAGGACGGAGAGTACAAGGTAAACAAATGTGGTAAATGCAAATGCTAAAAGCCACATGTTTTTGTGTAGTCAGGTCGTTCGTCACCATAACAACCTCACAACGGCCTACTGCTGCTGATGACAGAAAGGAGGACAAACAGTCCCACTGCAGGCACATTTATGGCCTCGGCAGCTCAGAAAGTCCAGTGAGTGTGAATCATGCTGTTTTTACATAATTTTCCATACTATCTAGAAAAGATTAGGCCAGCGTCCAGAGTTTTGGATAATGACTTTATCTTGAACAATGGCCACATTCATGAGGGCAGACCATAGCTTAGCAGTTTGTTTTGTTCTTTTTGTTTTTTTATCAAAGGCATGCGTTATCACTCGCACACTGGTGTGGCATGAAATGCTACAGGGTATAATGGCAAGTATTTGAATGGCAAATTGCTGCCGAAAATCTGTCTCTGCAGCACTTTTTTGGGACAGGCAGGTGTTTGACAGAGGGAGTTACAAAATGACGGGTTTTGATAACGGCCTAGAGAAAAAAACATCACGTGCCACATTCAAATGCAATGATAAATACTGGACTGCACCTACTGCAAAGTCCTGTAGGCTACTGGGTTACTGCAAAATGAATCAAACATAGCAACTATCAAATACGGAAGACATCAAAGGCCCAACATGGAGGTGAAGGTATATGCATTTTTCTTCTGAATACTGAGGAGCTGTCCCTCCTCAGGGTGCTCAAAGCAAAACACAGTGTTCACTGAACTACTAATGGAGAAATACAACCTGTGATGACATCAAATCATCAAATACCATTGCCTTGTCATGCCCTTGGTGTCTGATTGGGACACACAGGGCACCTTTTAGCACATCTATTTGATGCACAGTTGAAACACTGCCTGACACGTAATGTTGTGCAAAGATTGCGGTCAGGTTTAGGCAACAAAACTACTTGATTAGGTTTAGAAATAAGATCATAATTTGGGGTTAAAAAAAGTTTATTTGTTACGTAATGTATGTAACGTGGTGTATTTACCTCTGTGCACGCAACCATACGTAAATTATGCAAAGTTACGATAGAACACCCGTGACTTACAGTTTCACAAGGGATGTAGGTGCATAAGGTTATTTTAAAATAACACAGACTTCTGGTTTCACACAGCGACACAAACTCAAAGTCTCCTGGGTGAAAGTTGGTAAAAGTCAGCTTTTGTTTGACCCATCCAGCTCCCCTTCCTCCCAGACTACACAGACTATTTTGCTCTTTATACTATGTCGGTTGCTCTCTGTGTCAAGTATTGCCACAGATGGGTTTAAAGTGGATATAGCTGAAGCCCAGTGCATCTCATAAAGACATTTAAGGGTGCCTTTGGCATCAATATTGCCCGCCGAGGGGCATAGCGAAGTGAAAATGTGCTGGAGAAGGCATTGCTTGGCTGTATGGCGTCTGAACCCAAAAAGGGCTGGGAACCAGTGATGTAGATAATTGCTCCCCATTCGAAATCCATTCCTGAATAAAAAGCACAAACATGTACGAGAACAGGGGGATAGACTGATGAGACCAGAGGGAGGAGAGGGAGAAGACAAGGGAAAAAGTGGGATAAAAGAAAAGTAAAAACTGTAATTAAGACTCTCCTGACTCACCAGAGGAAGCTTGTTAGGCAGCGTGGACCCCCTATCGAGGGGAGAGGGATAACTTGGACTCTTTCGCTTGTAATTAAATCTAAGAGAAATTAATTGAATCACATCTGAAAGGGATCAGACTCATTTACAGTGGAAGGAGGGAGGCAGAGGAGGAGAAGTGAAGGGAGACAGAAAAGGAGGCTTTTTTTTGGCTCTTATCGACTCCTAAACCTCGCTGATAAGGAGCCCTGTTTTAGAGGTGGTGCATTGGAGGCCTGCTGAAGACACTCTTATTACAGCCGTCACCTCATTAGAACCATCTTAATCCCTCGCCTCCCCAAGGCACCCGTATAATAAGGCTGGATTCTGCTTCTCTCTCATTTTACATCGAAAAAAATTAATTGCTGGATGGGCTGAGCTAAAAGACTTCCAAGGCACCGAATCAACTTAAGAAATATGCAAATTGCTCCAAATAACTGAAATGTATTTCTATATTATATCACTTAACATAAGAGAAAAAGGCTTTAGAGTAGAACTGTTAACCGCCGGCTACATAATGTGCATTATCTACCGAGCAGCACCATATAATATCTCACATCAAGACTTGTCACACAACACTACCACTGACATATGTCTTATTAAGTCTGAAGAAACCTAATTAAATGTTGGGCCAGGACTGGATTTCAGCTTTGAGATGCATTATGTGAGTGTGTATACACACACTTGGTGTAAGAATCTTGTGTTAAGTGCACTGGCTGCTTGGGTAGAGGCTGAGTGGAGGGGTATCAGTGACTGGAGAGACTGAAGGAAACACCGCTGACTTTAAAAGCCCCACCTGAAGTGCTGACACATATCCAATAGACCGCACACTTGTGTCCAGTGTGATGTTTTAACAAACTGCTGATCAAAATATTTTACTTCTGCAATGATTTAGAGGATCTGATTACAAAAGCAGCGTCATCAAGACGATACTTTCAGGTCTGTGAACGTACGCAAGCAAATGTCTGACTGATGTCTGTCTGACTTCTTTATAAAGATTCTGACAATTATTTTACAGGAAGTAACAAAGATTCTTGTTTTTTTCCTTAACCACAATATTTTACATGTAAGATTTATGTGTGCTATTTTGGAATATGTTTTCTTATAATCTTTTATAAATGCTTGCATCCAAAATGTTTTTCTATTGCGTGAGTATTTACTCTGAGATTATTTATCTTTATTTACTTAAAAGATATTCCACACAAAGATTTTTATTTTCTTGAACCTTAAAGGAATACTTCACCCACAAAATGACCATTTGTATGTCTATTACTCCCCCATGTTGCCCTGAATTTGTCGAGAAAACCTTTTCTTGCACGCCTTCACAGTGGATGAAGAATCCAAAAATGGAGAAAATTCTTTATAAATTGCACTAAAAGGGGGCCACACTTAAGTGTTTTAAAGAGTAAGATTTTAATGAAAATGCATGTGTTTGGGAAGGACTGAGCATACGACCAGACAGAGGGGACCTGGGTTGTACTGAGAGTTTGCAGATTAATGTTTTGATACACTTTTGCTGTTTTTAATCGCAGTTGCCATTTAATTGAGCATAGCGCTACTTCAGGCAGCTCACATCCCAGCTACATCAGCTGATCTCAAGCTGCCCCATCAACTGATGGAGCAGCTGACTGATGGAAGGGAGTCAGCTGATAGATCACGAGATTCCTTTCTATGCAACCACTTGGCGAATCTCATTCAGGGCGCCCTATTTAAACTGCTCTGACCTGCCTACTGTTGCGGCTTCCTCTGCAAGCCACTTTGCAACCTGCCTCCACCCTAGCTCCTCCTTTCATACTGTGTCTGACTTATCACTGTCTTTTTTTCCATTGATGCTGCTCTGTTTTGTTCTGGGCGGTCTTTGCTGCTGCTCTCCCTGCCTCAGGCTTTCCATGTAGGCACATGGAAGGGCAGAGAAGTGTGCTCTCTCTGCCTTAGGCTTTCCATGTAGGCGCATGGAAGAGGCTTTCTGCGTAGGCTTGAGGAAAGGCAGAGAGGCCCCAGAACAGAGCCATACTGCCAAATATAATACAATATAATGTGGACATGGAAATAAAGTTCTTTTGACTAAAGTGTTTCTGACTGAACTTCAAGTCATGAAGAATGTTCCCTGTTTTAGATTCTTCATTTACCGCTGAAGCATGTGAGAAAAACAAAGGTTTCTTCACGAATTCAACATAACACAGAGTGAGTTATTTATATACAAATGGTCATTTTGTAGGCCAAGTATTCCTTTTAATATTGCATGTGCATGTGTGACTGGAATGCATTATGCATTCTTTTGGAGACTTGATTTAAATGCATACATCGAAACATTTTACTTTGTGATCCTCCTGCTGGTTCTTGTGTGGATATGTGGACATAAAGACGTAAAGAGGTCTTTCTTGGCTACGTACATGTACGTGACCTCTTTCTAGACTATTAATTATTCTATGTTTAGACTACATATGACAGTTTTACCCTGAGGAAGGTAATATGTGCAAAAGCGAAACGTAGATTTAAAAATAAAGAGATTCAGAGTTATGAGTGCACATCTGCTCTTTTCATCTGGTGTTTGACTTCTATCACACTTCCTGGTGTACAGGTGCAGGGCTCTAAGGGCTCTCTGTGGCCTACACAGTGGAGAACATAATTCTCAGCTTGGCACTGCACATCACAAAAAGCATCATGCATGAACAAACAACCAACAAACAAATGAACCAGCCAACCAACCAAAACCAAAATAACAACTCAACCTGGGAGAGAGGTGCCACCTTTTACATCATCAAACGCTGTGCTGTTGGCTGGATGTGCTTTTTACTGTGTAAATACTGTACATAGTAAAGATTCCCTCTAACTGGTTTAAAAGCCTTGTAACTAATATGTCTCGAGTGGGTGCCTGGATGCAATAGGGGTCGGCATCTTTCTGCTGGTTTACTAAGTGCTTTGAGGGGAAAAAAAAGGAAAAAAAAAAAGATATCCCGAGCAAAGAAAAAAAAAAATCAACTCTAGCAGCACCCAAGGACGGCAACGCATCTGGCTAAATGAAGATAAATGCCTGTGGACCATTAGCAACAAGATAAGATCTTTAACAAGGCTTGTTTAAGAGTGTCTGAAGGCAAATTAATTCACAGTTACTCCGCCGGCAGACAGTGTGTTTTCGTGTAACGCATGTATATTTATGATGGAATTAGTTTCAGAAGGAAGTCCCCAGAGGAGTGTTTTTGAGTGGAAACACTGGTACAGTGCAATTGATTTCACTCTATTTATGCACTTTCCCACTGGCAGTTCGTCTCGCACAAGCAAGGAGGCGGTTTCTAATCTTCTATGTAGTATCCACTAATAAAGAGAACGATCAGTGAGTTGAGACAGCAGGGAAAACACAGTTAACAGGCAGATTTGTAATGATAATGGAGCAGAAATAGACTAGGCTGTTTAACATCGGGGATGAATCATCCTCAGGCAAATCTATCCTTTACACCAGTGGTAGAATACAGCAGCGTGTCTTTGAAGAGTCATGATAACTGAGAAAAAAAGGGAAAAAAGAGAGGAACTGTCTCTGAAGTCTGGAAATGTGCAGCATCAGCGTGTGCTCTGTGTGTGTGTGTGCGTGTGTGTGTGCACGTATGTGTGTGTGTGTGGACATGAGTCAGTCTGTCTAAACTCACTTCCATAATGAGGTCCCCAGTTTAGGGACAGTAAACGCACTCCGCAATTGAGCGGTTTCCAAACTACGAGAAATGTTTACTTAGCAGCTGGAGAAACAGAAGTCTCCATGTGTTTCGGGTTAAAGGCACATTTCCGCGTTGAGAGGTATAATTGCTAAGCGTGGCGCACTTTGAGCGGCGTGGTGAGGCAAACCCCGAAAGCCGCAAACGGTGAATGATAAGTAGCTCGCCAGCTCCAACATGTGTTTCTCATCAAACATCCCGGACCTGAAAACAATTTCACAATTTCCCCCGTGGCCTGAGACAACAGAGGGCCTTGTGCCGACTTGCAGGGAAAATTTAAGATCAACACTATAGCTATAAAGCAGAGTTTATGATTTGTTTAATGGGTGTTTTGATGTGAATTATACTTTTTATACACTACCACTGTCCAACAAGGCACTCATAGCAAATGAAGTAGACACTTTTTAATCCAATCTGTGATTTGGAGATGACAAATGAAAAGCAAAAACATCCCTGTCCCTTTGTGCTGGAGGGAGCTCATTGTTTGAAGTGGGCCTACAGCCTGCTGACAGAAAGCCTCAGATAGTTTTCAGATTTCAGACCAGCATGAGGTCAAATCAGATCATCGCTCACACATGCTGATTTGGGATGCCGCTGCTTTCTACACTGCTCAGAGAGACTGTGCAGCTTAGAACTTGAAACGGCACAAAATGAGCTATGAGTCGTCAGTTTTTTGATGAACCTCGTCCAGGGAAGAGATTCATATTTTTCTTCCTCGTTTGTGCCGAAGCAGATGTGTCCGCATATGTTTTCCTGCGATATCCAGATGCTACAGTGAAACACCCATGTGCTTAACAAGCTGTGGACATAAAACATTGTCTAAGATTGTCTCTTCCAAGGCACTTTTTTAGAGCCCAGAGATCATAAAGCAATTTATGAGCGCTGTTATAAAAAGCAAGCAACATTTCATCCCTGCATGTAAGTTTTTAGACCAATCACTCACTCTGATTCACCTAAACACTTAGCACAATTCTGAGTAGATTATGAACACTGTCTATAAAAATCAAGGCAAGGAGGAACGACAATATGGTTAAAGATTATGGTCCTATGATGAGATGCACCATACTTTTTTGCAGCTTGTGTTCTGATGATATACAGGATAATAAGGCTGTCCGTCTTAGGTAGTTATGACTTGGGGCAGCGCGAGAGGTTTTAGTACACAGAGGCCTCGAGAAACCTTTTCTCTCTCCTCATCAATCTGGAGATTTCAACCTGCAACTTTACGTTTACTGAGCTTCTGCAATTTCAGAGTTACTGCCTGTCTGGCTTTCCCCAAAAACATTAATCATACATAACAGGCCTTGAAGGTGCAGACGGTAACTTCCATGTTCAAACTACACTAACTACTGGCACTTTTTGCCAGCTTTGTGAAGTTGTTTCATCTCACTGTTGTTAGTTTGCTGTAAGGATAATAACACAAATTTGTCTTCAGTGAAATGATTACCGCCCCTTTCACACATGCAGTCCATCCCTGAAATGTTCAGGAACATTTCCTGCTTGGGGCCATGTGTAAATGGGAGCAGGGATCGATTTTCATGGAACTGTACCACCAATTTTCTTGTGACATTTCATGGAAACTGCAGGTACAGCTGTGTTGTGGATGAAAGTAACACTGCAGGAACGAGCCTGTAATAAGATTACGTCCATCTGATGAAAGACTCTTTAATGTGGAGCGTGCAAACCAATTACAGACTCTGCTGATGACGCATTTGAATCCGATTTGTTTACATTATTATTAAATACATTACAAGAACACTGGCATCAAACAACTGCCATGGCATGTGTGAAAAAGTGCAAGATGGGGAATGTTCCTAAATGTAGTCCATGCATGAAGAGTGAAAATCACTACCGGGGCCTAAAAGATTATCGCAGTAATTTAACAGGAACTACAGCCCTTTTTACACAGAGATCCTGCAATACTGCCCTTCCATTTGCTAGCTTTGTTTTTGTTTGTTTTTTTTACACAGAACCAAACAATGCCGACATTAAGCTGCCCTAGCGTGTTACTTAAAGAGGCAACAGATAGCATCTTTTTCTAAATATATGATTATGAAAATAATGTGGGTTGCACAGGGTTGTGGCCACAGTAAAATCAGACTATCAGCGTTTACATAGGTTACTTAGTGGCTGTGCAATTTTGCGGAAAAAATCTGCTTTACGGCAGGAAACGCGTCATGTATTGGGAAATTGGTCAGTCAGCCAATCAGTGACTGGAGCGAGTCCTTATGAGGAGTTGGGCATGAGATAGTTGAGTCACGAGCACACTGGCAGACAAACAAAGTTTGGAGACAAGCAGTGCTTAATTTGTAAAATTAGAAGTAGGGGAACACTTTGGGCCTCTGAGAGAGCAGTGTTCCCCCACTCCCAAAAGTGGGGGAACACTTTTTTAAGCGGCACCCGAGCCGCCTCACTGTGCGACTCCAAATGGAATGGTTGTGACATCTAGTGTTGTCACCGTACCAAAATTGGGACCCACAGTACGATACCAGTGAAAGTATCACGGTTCTGAGTAGTATCAGGATACCACAGCAAAAATGAGGCAGATGTGCCTTTTGTCATTTATAAAAAGATAATTCACTTTTCTATAATACATCAATGATATTTCAATGGAATAAATTACTTATTGACTTATTCATACTTCAAAAACAGCATCAATGAGTGATGAACATAGGGGGGATCAAAATAAAATGAATAAATAAAATAAAAATCAACCAGCCACCCTCCTCCCCTGACAAGTAAAGAACAGTCCCTTCATAAGTAACGAACAGTCCCTAAAGTGCAGTGAGGTTTGCGGGCTGTTACCTGCCACAAAGAGAGAAATGTGAACGGCTCGTTTCTCCTCTGACACTCCACATACCTGTGTGCCGCCACGGCTCAGTTGTCCAGGTACTACTGGGCAGTCATGACACCAAGAAGAGGAAATTACTGGACCTGGAGTCGGACTCACCGGTAAGCCATTATGTTGCGGCGTGGAGCACTATGAGCCTCCACCGTAAATGACCGCTGTATCCTGTCTGTGACTCCCGTTCAACCCACAACCGGCAGGATTTGATTTTCCTTTCTGCTGCTGGCTGAAATCTGTACTCACACAGCGAGCTGAATGATTTAATTTGCGCGCACAAACTATTTTTAGTCACAAATGCGAGTAAAATGCACACACGTAGAGCTCTGTGGAAAACAAATCACTGCTGCCAAGTAAAAAGAAATAAATAATAACTTTCACTGCTCAAAGATACTCACATGCCTGGAAAACAAACCACTACAGCAGCATATTGAGTGCCAGGTGGCCAGTGCGTGCCGTTATTGACCAGCACGCGCCGGGACGGCGCATGGACACTCACCGTCTTGCGACTGGACTTTGAACTATCATATGTAGGCTACTGTGGAGTTTTAGTACCGTGATCTACCATTACCAGTACACCCTGCAACACTAGTGACATCAGCCAATACTGTATGTAGTTTTTAGATGCGAAAAGTTCTAGACCCATGCAAATTAGTTCCAGAACGCACCAAGGCCTTTTCTGAAAAGATCCTGGTACACGTTCCAGTACGTTCCGGCTCAAATTAAGCACTGGAGACAAGTGAAAAATGGCCTCCCAAAATAAAACGAGCTCCTCTGTCTGAGGAGGCGAGGATGCACAAAAAGGAGAGTGATAAAAGAAGAGGAAAAACAAGAGTAAACCTCAGTCAGGTGTTCAAGAGATGGAGGGAGCTCTGTGATCAAAAAGGCTTCAAAACGGATGTCCAGCTAGCTTTCTTTCTAATGGATCAGTAAGTAACACTGCTAAATGTTAGCTAGACGAGAGAGGACTGTACTGTGCAGGCTGCTAGTTCATTCCTAGCTGGCCAGCATCACAAATCGCTGCAACCAGGGACCGGGTAGCGAGTGTTGGTCGGCTGACATCCTCGTTGCCATTCTACAGCAGCCCTCGGACAGTGATACTCCCCTCCCTTCCTTCTGTTCTCTTCTCACTGAGGCAGCTATCGACAAACATCGCCCAGCTAAGTTACGCCCAGCTAAGTGAACACTGGACTTTGTTTCCTATTCAATTTGGGCTCCAACCAGCCGCATCGTTTCCATATGGTACCGTTTATTCTAGAATCGGGACTGTTTACATGTGCATATTGGTATAATTCCACTGCGTCTACTGTTGTTTGTACTGGTACTGTACTTTCTGGTATAATTATTTGCATTAATATTTGTTTTTTCTTCAGATAAATCTGATAATTGTTGCTCGGTGTCTTTACTCATTTATTTAGTAGAGTGTCCACACACCTTCTCATTCTACATATATATATATACAGTACAGGCCAAAAGTTTGGACACACCTTCTCATTCAATGCGTTTTCTTTATTTTCATGACTATTTACATTGTAGATTCTCACTGAAGGCATCAAAACTATGAATGAACACGTGGAGTTATGTACTTAACAAAAAAAGGTGAAATAACTGAAAACATGTTTTATATTCTAGTTTCTTCAAAATAGCCACCCTTTGCTCTGATTACTGCTTTGCACACTCTTGGCATTCTCTCCATGAGCTTCAAGAGGTAGTCACCTGAAATGGTTTTCCAACAGTCTTGAAGGAGTTCCCAGAGGTGTTTAGCACTTGTTGGCCCCTTTGCCTTCACTCTGCGGTCCAGCTCACCCCAAACCATCTCAATTGGGTTCAGGTCCGGTGACTGTGGAGGCCAGGTCATCTGCCGCAGCACTCCATCACTCTCCTTCTTGGTCAAATAGCCCTTACACAGCCTGGAGGTGTGTTTGGGGTCATTGTCCTGTTGAAAAATAAATGATCGTCCAACTAAACAAAAACCGGATGGGATGGCATGTCGCTGCAGGATGCTGTGGTAGCCATTCTGGTTCAGTGTGCCTTCAATTTTGAATAAATCCCCAACAGTGTCACCAGCAAAACACCCCCACACCATCACACCTCCTCCTCCATGCTTCACAGTGGGAACCAGGCATGTGGAATCCATCCGTTCACCTTTTCTGCGTCTCACAAAGACATGGCGGTTGGAACCAAAGATCTCAAATTTGGACTCATCAGACCAAAGCACAGATTTCCACTGGTCTAATGTCCATTCCTTGTGTTTCTTGGCCCAAACAAATCTCTTCTGCTTGTTGCCTCTCCTTAGCAGTGGTTTCCTAGCAGCTATTTGACCATGAAGGCCTGATTCGCGCAGCCTCCTCTTAACAGTTGTTCTAGAGATGGGTCTGCTGCTAGAACTCTGTGTGGCATTCATCTGGTCTCTGATCTGAGCTGCTGTTAACTTGCCATTTCTGAGGCTGGTGACTCGGATGAACTTATCCTCAGAAGCAGAGGTGACTCTTGGTCTTCCTTTCCTGGGTCGGTCCTCATGTGTGCCAATTTCGTTGTAGCGCTTGATGGTTTTTGCGACTCCACTTGGGGACACATTTAAAGTTTTTGCAATTTTCCGGACTGACTGACCTTCATTTCTTAAAGTAATGATGGCCACTCGTTTTTCTTTAGTTAGCTGATTGGTTCTTGCCATAATATGAATTTTAACAGTTGTCCAATAGGGCTGTCGGCTGTGTATTAACCTGACTTCTGCACAACACAACTGATGGTCCCAACCCCATTGATAAAGAAAGAAATTCCTCTAATTAACCCTGATAAGGCACACCTGTGAAGTGGAAACCATTTCAGGTGACTACCTCTTGAAGCTCATGGAGAGAATGCCAAGAGTGTGCAAAGCAGTAATCAGAGCAAAGGGTGGCTATTTTGAAGAAACTAGAATATAAAACATGTTTTCAGTTATTTCACCTTTTTCTGTTAAGTACATAACTCCACATGTGTTCATTCATAGTTTTGATGCCTTCAGTGAGAATCTACAATGTAAATAGTCATGAAAATAAAGAAAACGCATTGAATGAGAAGGTGTGTCCAAACTTTTGGCCTGTACTGTATATAGAGCTATACCGGTGGCTTTACAGCCTACTTTTTATTAATTATCTCTGATCCCCATGGTCAATTTGGTCTTTGCGACAGTGCAATGCAACACCACTGACGCTAGGTGGCGCCAAGCTAAAAAAACAAAAACAAATCCTATCTGTTGCCTCTTTAAGATAGCATACCGGCATTACAGAAGTCAAAGAGGCAAGACGTGTAACACAACAGCGTCCAGTGTTGTCCAGTGTGACATGTAAAATGCACGTCAGGCAGTGCTTCTAAACAATAACATGGCAATAAAAATCTTTTACCATTCCTGTCACATGACGGTTAATCTTATCCTTTGCTCGGAGCTTGCAGACCTTATTGTCTCGAGTTAGCTGCTAACTGCTACAAGCTGCTTTCTAAATCTCCCCCAGGTGGGTCGCACACACCAAACGTCCAAAAAACGTCAAACTCGTCCCATCCTGTCCATTAACAATTTTTACACAGATGTTGATTCAGTGCCAATACTACACCCACAGCACGCTTAAAGGCGAGACAACTCTGTTCACACATTGTGCGATTGTACCTTTTATACAGAGAGGTAAGGTGGAATTTTCCTGCCTTGAAAGGGCAGTGTACAAGGGACTTTTGTGTAAAAGAAGCTCAAGTAAGATAGTACAGTGAGTTGACAGTGACACACCAGATGAACATTTATCAGCATTTCCAACTGCAGCAAATGTGTCAATATCTGTAGCAACTAAATCAAACTAAAAGGAGCTGCTAAAATCTCATAGGTGATGCAGAAAATAACATTTTTTGAATTGTGAACAGGTAGACCCTCAGAGGTTTAATTGAAATCATGGATATTCCAGCATACTTCCAACAGTTTATGGTGGTGAGTGAAGTGCGCTGAGTGCTGATGAGGTGGTAGCTACCTCTGCTGCAGCCAGTTCCTGAGAGAGCTTCTGGATTTTCTGCTGCTGCTGGATCAGGAGTTCCTGGACGGCGACCAGGGTCTGCTGCAGCTGGCTGACTGTGGAAACACACAGAATAACAGTCAATTCAACACACTACTAGAAAGGGGGGGGAAAAAAAGGAAGTCAGATTACGTGATAAGGTTGTTTTGGTGCTTTATAACTGAATATTTTCTTTAAAGCGTCGATGACAGAACTGATGAGACTTAACTTGTGTCAGTGATCAAAGCTGTCCTCTAAGAATTGTAATCAAAGCTAATACCCGGTAACTTTAGTCGCAGCTTTTTGGTCCGAGGCGTTGGGGGTAGAGGGTGGGAAGGGGGGCGGGGGGGGCACATAGGATGGAGATATTAATCTCTAGTGCCTGAACTTAAATCAAATAACAGTCTCTAACCTTCCATTATCCACCCAGACACTGCCTTCTAATGCATCTTAAATCCTCAAACGATCAACAAAGGAAAAAACAAGGCTCTCATTTGGGAGGAGGCTGCCAGACAAAATGTCCCCCCTAATCCTAATAAATATTGTTCTTTTTCCATTGACTTTGAAGATTGAATTAGTTCAAGTGTTGGTGTTGGACGAGGGTGTATGATTTCAAATAACACCGGGCACAGTTTGTTGCCCCCTGCTTCCAGTCACGCGTGTATTACCAAACAATGCATTAAGTTTCCCCGAGCTGATTATATTACAGAAAACCAATAAACATTCATATAAATCATGGGCGTGTAAAGTGTTAAATCAAGCCTAATAGGATTAACATCAACAGATATTGTGGCGGTCCACTGCTGAGGTTGTCAGGCCAATGGTTAAAAGCCTGAGCTGCAGCCGGCTGGACGGGATGTAAAGAAACCTCCTCTCACATTAACCCAGCCCGGGACAAAAGACGGAGCGCAGCACGCAGGCTGTGTTTCTTTTGAAAAACCAACACAGACAAAATATTTGATATTTCAAAGAAGCTAATATCTTGTAGTGACACCTGTGTTTAAATGGGTGGGGTTGTATCAATATGGGTGGGGTGCTGAAACGTTTGATCTTTTCATGCCTGCAGAATCCTATGGAACACGAGTTTGAGCAGGATCATTGGTCGGGGCCAAAAACCTTTGTGCAAACAATTTGAGTTTGTTACTTGGTTTGTGCTCCAGAGTGTGACCAGCCTTTTTGAAGGCGGCAATAAAACTAAAATACCGCGGCCATCCCTGCTTAAAAAGGTGTTAGTATGACAGGGTGTGCACGCTAAACCAAGCGCTGCCCTATTAGTCTCTGATTCCACCTCACCACAAAACAGCTTATCCAGATGTGTGTGTCAGTCTGCCAGCCTGTAATGCTGTGCCTCCTGAATTACCACTGGCACCGCTTTTTCAGCCACTTCAGCCAAACAGTCCGATTCTTTTCATGTCTCTCCACAAAGTTGACTCCTTTGTGCTGTGCAGGCGCTTGACAAAAATGCACAACTTCTTGTCCCCAGTTATCACAGATATGAAGCCAAGAATAATGAAGTCAATGACTTTGGCCAGGCATGAATCAGAGGGAGAGTGCGCGCGTGTGTGTGTGTGTGTGTGTGTTGTGAGAGAGAGAGAGAATCAGAGACAAGATGATGTGTGAGGCTTGCAGCTGCTGTGAGGAGGGTGCACATTGTGTATTCAGTAAATTATTCAGTAAATACCTCGATATAATGTACACTACATATGTCCAGGCCTGTCTCTGTCTTTAATGGCCAGCTGGTCACCAATATGGCTCCCACCGACAAAGAGTGCCCAAACAGCCGCACAATTCCATTACAGCCTGGGTGCGCTGAAGTAGTTCCAAGATCCATTCATTAATTGTCTGTGTGAAGTTGTAGGCAAATCATAATGGGAGTCAAGGCCCCTACTCTCGAGCTGGGGCTGGCGAGAGAGACTAATGTGGTCCCCATTCAAAAGGATACATCACCTCATTGCGCCCGGCACTAGAGAAATACATGAACTTTAACAAAAGGGGGTTCAAGCAATTGGCAGCAGCGAGGCAGTCGGTCGCTATTACTCAGTGCAGCGAGGAGAGAGGGAGCGAGAGGGAGAGGAAGACAAAGGGAAAGCAGAGGGAGAAAACTCTCAGTGTAATTGCAACCCCTCTCCCCAACTGTTAACTACAACAGTCATTAACTACAATAGCAGCTTGGCTACTGCAGTCATAGCAAATTAGTTCCCCACACTGGCTGAAGAAAAGACCCATGTTTTGTTTCTGTTTTTTTCTCCTCTTGAGTCTCACCTACTCGCTGCAAAGCACAGGAGGACTCTCACTGTGAAATTCCGTCTACGCCGACAAACAAAACAGGGTTTGTAACTTGGCAAATCTCCAAAAAGTGATAAGTAGAGCAAGAATGGGCAGTGAAATAGCCAGAGGAAATGTGTTTGCATAGTTGGGAGAAAATGACCATAAAAGAGCATATATTTGTTAATCAGATTCAGAGTGGCACACCTTGCACGCAATCGCACCCAACTGCTGCCCTCCTCCTACCTTAGCCAGCCAGAAAACAATAGCATGGGTGTGACTGGATAAAATGATAACGGCCATATTTTCGGCTACACCATGTGTGTCCGTGACAAGAGCTGTAAAGTCAAACGCTTAATTTGTTTTAATTTGGAGATGAAGGGAAAATCAAACAAAGGATGCTTGTGTTGAAACTGACAAGGTTGTATTTATGCTTCCTGTTAAGAGTACAACCTGTTGCGGGAACATTTTTTTGGCTCCTCTTTGTCTCTCCACAGCTCAAAACTCGGCAAACTCATGCATGATAGTAAATCTTCATTTTTCTAACAGGCCTGGAAAATACACAGATACATTTGGCAGCCATGAGAGAGGCTTTAGTAACACACTGTCGAGGCATAAAAAAAACACCTGAGGGGAAGTTTTTACCTTGTTTGATATCTCATACACACAGGTGCACACAGTTCATGTGCACCTGAATGTGACTTAATTAAATTCAGAAAAGGAGTTGATTTTATTAACATTTCATAATTCAAACAAAAAAGTTTTTAAATATTATGAAATATGCCATCAAAGCTCTTCAATCAAGTCAAAACTCCCCTTTTTAGATTTTTTTTTTACTTAATATCCTGCTATTTTGTGCATGTAGGTTCTTTACAGCCCTGAATCCAAAAAGTTGGCATGCTGTGTAAATATATTTACATATTTAATGCTCCAAATAATTTGTAAATATTCACTCATTTTAAATTTGATGCCTGAAATACGTTGCAAACAAGTTGGAACTGGAGCATGTGCACCCGTGTTACAGAACCTTTTAATTTAACAACACTATAAGCTTGAGAACTGAAGACACTACTAGGTAAAGTTCTGAAAGTGAAATTCTTCCTCAAGATTCAAAAACTGCCCCCTAAAATCTTCAAGATTTAAAGTCTGTCTGTGTGAAAAACTGAGCCAAGATCTCATCTGAACACTGTGACAGATTAGTTTCTTCAAACAGAAAGTGTCTTGAAGCTGGCACTGTAAACAAAAACGTCCAAATAAGTGAATTTCAGTTAGCATGTTCCCCATTTTTGCTGTGTCATTCTACTTTTGCACATTCTTTTAATGTTTTAATATGTTAAGTTTCTTAACCTGTGTAGTTTTATTTAATTAATACCAATGTCTGGGCCAAAATGAACATGAATAGCTGCACTGAAAAGTTGACAAAAAAGAAATTGACATTGAGTGTTTATTTCTCCCACTGTATATCAAAAAGGATTTCCAAATCATTGCATTTTGTTTTCATGTAGGTTTTAGACAGTGTTGCAACTTCTTTGGAATCACTGTTTTATCAAACTTGTTGTGTAATTGCTTTGACTACTGCAAAAAGCACTCTATGAAAGAACGCATTATTATAATTATAATTATAGTTTTTCAAAAACTGTGGTTCCCACTGTGTCTGTATTTCTGCCAGGCTACCTGTCTCAGATGGGAATTTGTACCTTTCAGGTGAAAACACACTCGAGTTCAACAACACTGCTAACGAGACCAAACTTTCTCAGAGTGCCTCTCTCATTTACGCCTCCCTGGATTTTTAATTATACTGACGAAGAGCTAGGAAAGCATCTCTCTCCGTGCTTCTCTCTCTCTCCATGTCTGACAGCCAGGTTGAGATTCCTCACCTGTCCAACATGGGAGCCGCACCTGTCACCGTGCACTTAATCACACTAGGGCCAGTGCTGAGCCCAGACGCCACACAGTGCCATGCCGCACGCACATCCTGCGCACGCGCGCACACACACACACACACACACACACACACACACACACACACACAAATACACATACACGCACAGAAAATTAAAATGAACTTTCTCGCAACCTACGGGGAAGAGGGTGGATGATGATGATGCCGGTGGAGGTTTGGATGGGGGTGAGGTTGGTGCAAGGGGAGACGGATGGAAGGGGGGAGTGAGAGAGGATGGGCGGGGGGAAGAAAAGTTGTCATTTCCCAACTCCTCATTAATATTCCGAGGTTAAGAGCTTTTCAGCGAAACGTAATTAATTGAGCCCGAGCCTGACAGTAAACAAGCAATTTCAAATTAAAGCAAAATGACAGCGGCGTCATTTGTTAAAAACGTGCGGGGCCCCCCGATTTTGGCGACAGATAAATGAGGGAAAATGTTAAGGAGGGAGAAAGTGATGAAGATATTAATCTTCACCTGTCTGTGTCAGCGTGCCACTCATTGCCGCAATGTTGCTCTCCATCCTCTGCAGATGCTTCTTGTCCTCTCGGCTGCCCATAATGAGGGGAAGGATGTATTTCTGCAATTAAAAGCATGGCACAATATTACAATTCTCTCTGGTGGGAAGGGGCAGAAGATGAGGAAAAGACAGGACCACCCAGACTTGGCAGCGGCAGGTCGGAGGCATTGTTTTATTGGACTAGTGCCTCTTGTCTAAAAACTATCTGATTAGGAGTATGCATTTCTGAGGCAGCGTCCAAGCAACTGATACAGGCATGTGCACACATCCAGTGTTGAAACCATTAGAAAATTAACCAACACCTCTAATAAACAATTAGTTGTTTAAGTTATTTATCAAACATAAATGTCAAATAGTTGCTGCTTCTAGACTCTTTTTCATACCTCTGTAAATGAAATATCTTTTTGGACTCTTGTTCAAGGAAAGAAAGGAATTTAGAGTTGCTACCTTGGGTTTTGAGAAATGTTAACAGTTGTCGGACTGTTTATAGACAAAAACTTCACTAATCAGACCATGAAAGTAACTGTTAGTTGCAGCCCTAAAAACATATTTCCAGCAACATGAATGAATGAAACCCAGGAAGGGGCAGAGAAAACAAGAGATAGGCCCTCAGGGAAAAACATGGTGGTAAACACTGAAAATAGTCTTACAAAACCAAAAACAATGTCGTGTTGTTTATCGTCTTTGCCACTGAATAAACAGATCTCTACCAAAATGATATGTATGTCTGACAGCCAAATGAGGATGTTTGTTATCCAGTGTGAGTGTTAACCAGATGAGCAGCCTGCGAGCGTCTCATTGAATCCTTTACATGTGTGCATGCAGCTCAGCTCAACAAATTAAATCAATGTCCATGTGACCCTGGCGGGCCTCAGTGAACTGCATAAATGTTTTTTTGTTGTTTTGGTTTTAAGGCTGAATAAGGATCACTTAATCCCTCACAGCCAGTTTGCAGCTCTCTGCTGCCCGAGCCGGGTTTTCTCTCCCACTCAGGTGGCAAGCAGCCACACCAGCGCGAGTAATAAACACTTTTTAGAGAAAAAGATTAAATGAGTGTCAACACGTAGTAATTAATAAGTGGGTTGCTGGGAGTGTGGTGTTTACAAGGTGCGCCATAACATAAATAAAGTATGGGCAGAAGCTTGGACATATGGTGCGACTGGCGCTACGCTCCAGTGACATGACAGCAACCTGTGCTGTCCCGCCAGGGAATCCCACCTCCCAGGTGACCAGTGGCTGGCAAACCTTGCTGCATGTGGCAAACAGTGGAGTGGTGCAGTGTGTGTTTTTGTCAGTGAAAGACCACAGGGACAGAGGGATTAAAGACCGGAGACCCTATAAAAGGCTGTGTGAAGAAAGGTGAAATAATAGGACATAACAGGATCTATAGAGGAGCCAATACGTCCGACAGGGTCAGGTAGGCATATGCAAGAACATGATACGCGCTCCCTTTCTCTCTCTTGCACACACAGAGGAGAACGGCCTGTCATCGAGGCCGAGAGCTACTGCTAGAGCTCCTGTCCTCCTCTAAAACGAGAGTAATGGCTTCCACATGCCACTCAGACTACTACTAACAACCACTATGGGATTAATGTCACCGGGGACAAGGGGCCTCATGAGCTCATGTTCAAGGGCTGCTAAGCCCGATAAAAACCAGGGTGATTATTTTTAGACGGTAGGACGTCAAAAAAAAAATGGTTGTGTGCTGTGTTAGCAACTATATTTTTTGAAGGAAAAAAATATATCTGAGAGGAGGAGGGAAGGGGAAGTTAAAAAGAAGGGGTTCAAATGAGATCATGCTTTGACGTAAAGCAGGGTAGCTTTAATAACAAGACCAGAGTGATGTTTCATACTGCAGAGGCGCCTTCTATTCTAGCACCATAATTCATCATAAACTGATGTACTTGCTAAGCCCACCAATTTTAATGTAATATCAGGGAGAGGGAGTACTGACAGATCTTAGGATGCAAAGGATCATTTGTATAACAAATTTTTAAAAAGATTAACTGTGAAAACAAAGTTACACAGGCAGTGAGGAAACATAGTCGTAAGAGCAGGAGAAGCAGTGTGACTTACTTTGTAAAGCTGATGAAAGCCGAAGGCGATGCCCACCATAATGATGGTGAGGGCACCGTAGTCTCTCCATCTGTAGCCTGCTGGAACTGGAGAGGAGAGATCACTTGAACTTAATATGAAAGCTCTGAAGTATAAATCATATAGACAACATTTTTGTTAAACATTTTTATGTATAGATTGATATGAATAGTCTGCACTGGATGATGTAACTAATAGTTTTTCCTATTGCGTAAATGTTCTTAGTGGTAGATTAGACAATGCAAGCAACTAACTGATTTTCAGACTGAAAAGAAATGAATGTAAGCCAACACATGCCTAAAACATTAGGGAAAAAAAACATTCATCATCTGCTCAGAAATCTAGAAATATGGTTTGCAGAATAATCAGATGTGATTTTAAACATGCGCAAATTGTGTTACATACAAAACCACTGGTGTTGTCCTTTAAAGGAACAGTTCACCCCCCAATCAAAAAAACCTTTTCCTCCTACCTGTAGTGCTATTTATTTAGCAAACTAAATTGTTTTGGTGGGAGTTGCCAAGTAAGATATCAGCTAAGAGATGTCAGCATATTCTTTAATATAATGGAACTAGTTGGCACTCAGCTTGTGGTGCTCAAAGCGCCAAAAATTCATTTGAAAAACTCAACATCAATGTCTCTTTGCAGAAATCATGACCCAGTCAGTCAAGATAATCCACAGACTTTGTTGTGAACAGTTCCATGTAGGAACTATTTTCTGTCTACCAACTAAAGCCACCGACTGTATCACCATGCAGGAGGACGAGTGGACGAGAAGCGCAAGATATAACATCAATGGCATCCTGCTTAGCTGAGCTGCAAAGTCAGCAAGCGCAGTGGTGCTAGGTGAGCTAGTAGTAGATGCATGCTTCCTTCTGTGCAGTGATATGGTTGGTGGGTTTAGGTGGTAACAAAATTTTAAAAAAAAAAAAAACAACTTAAAAAAGTTCCCACATAAAACTACTCACAACAAGGTCTGTGGATTATCTTGAGTAACTAGGACACAATTTCTGGAAATAGACACTGCTGTCGAGTTTTTCAAATTTTTTTGAGCACCACAGGCCGAGTGCCATCTAGCTCCATTACATTTTAGAGAAGGCAGACATCTCTACAGCCGATATCTCCAACATTCAGCAACTGACACCAAAACCATCAAGACTGATAAATAGCACTACAGGTAAGAGCAAAAATATGTACTTTTGATCGTGGGGTGAACTGTCCCTTTAAGATAAATAAATTGCATACTGTTTACGAAATTTACTTGTAAACACAATGCAACAAAATGTATCTCTTTGTGACATTACAATTATTCCATCTATTTCTGCAAAATGTTGGAACTATAAAGGATAAAGTCCACAGAGCAAACACACACACTTTCTATCCTGGTCTTCCATAAAGGACACCATTGTCTTCCACTTTTTTAGGGGCTGGGCTTCGTACAGCATTTGCATATAAACCTTTAAGCAACTAAAACGGACAGAAAGAGTGTATGTGTATGTGTGTGTGTGTGTGTGTGTGTGTATTTAGAAGTTGACTGCCTTGCTGAGTGACAGATAATGTGAAAGTGTGTCATTGTGCAAGCTGTCATCTGGGTAGGCCAACTGTCTGTCAAAGTGGAAATTCCCCACATAAGAGAGGCATTCAACTGAAAATGTCACTAAACAACAAACAGGTCTGGAGGAAATATACTCTGTGAGTTTTGTCTTTTATTTACTCTGCTGGGGCCCAAATGAATATGAAATTATTAGCGGCTAGGCCACTAAAGTACGCCACTGATATTCTGTTACAGGTCTGATTTCACCTAATGGGTTATGTGGTACATGTTTACTGGTTTGAAGTAAGTAAACCTGATTGATCTTGGGCCTCACCACTTGTGTGATTTGACATGCAAATAAAATGAGAGACCCGCTGTCATATTGGACTATACGGTACATCTTCAAGGTGAATGCTATTTTATTCTCTTTACTCAAGGGCACGTTTCATTGCTGCCGCAGCATTCAGGGATGAACCTGTAACCTTTCCCATCGAAAATTTTGAGTCATTCTCCAGCATCCATATGGTAACCACATAAATTTGGGTCTTCATCAACATTATAGCTGCGATAGACTGTCACCTATCCCAGAATACCGTGCTTCTGAAAGGCCTGTGAGTCCTTGGGATGGGTGGTTGACCCTGAACAAGCCTCACTGCATCACCAGGGGTCTTCACTTGCTCTCTTCCCCCCCGTTAGGACCTTCCATTCTTCCTCTGTCTCTCCCTTTTCCGCTACCACTTCCACTCTGCCATCTTCCTTTTTTTATTTGGTCACTTAAGCTGTGGAACTGTGGTATCCATCCCCCGTTTTTCCAATCTCCTCTCAAATTTATTGGGTTCAGTGGAGGCCTTCCTGTCCTTCTACCGCGTGGAAATAGAGATCAGAGTATCCATTACTTCGACAGAGATGGATGCGGGTCCCCATGCACCGTCCCCATAACAAGGACATCAAAGGGAGGTAGCCCCCTCTTTTCAGCATGACCCCCCATACAAGACTCCCCGCTCTCACCTCATTATGCAGCTCTCTTATAGCCGTTTTGATATAAAACCCCCCACTATGGACGGAGAGCCGCGAGTCTCCCTAACTACATGGCCATCCCATCAACATCACTTTCATTACAAAACATGAGATGCCAGGGGAGTCAAGGACAGTGTGGTAATAAATGAGGGTGGAATACATCTGGAATCATTGTCATATGGGTTAAGCATTACGCGGACTTCATTCTGCATTGGTAAATCAGTGGACAGCACTCATAACCTTCTGAGGTAATAAAGATACAGGTTGCGGTGTGGGGTCTTGCCAGTGTGGAACCCCTTGAAACAGAGCGGCTAGAGACTTCATGAGCTTATGCTGTGCAGTGTCATATTCCCTGTATCTGAATGCACAATCAAGGCAAATGTTGTATGGCATGTATGTCTGTAACACTTGTAAAGATCCTGGTGTTTGGTGAGCTCCTGATAATGCGGTTTAGTGGGTTTAAATTAATAAAAACAAGAGGGAGGATCCCTAAAGGCTAAGCTGGACAAGGATTTAAAGGGACAGTGTGTAAGGTTTAGGGGGATTTAGCGGCATCTAGTGGTGAGGATTGCAGATTGCAACCAGCTGAAACTTCTCCCATGTTCATTGTTCAGGAGGTTCAGGGGATTTTTTTTTAAATCAATATAAATACTGATTAGCAGTTTCACATTACAAATCATTGTTTCTCAGATGCAGTTCGGCATGTAAGAGACTGACTGCTAGCCCAGCACCTGCTAAAGCTAATGTGTGGTCACCCTATGTCTGATCCAGACGTTCAGGAGTTTTTTGTTTTTTTTATCATGAGACAAATTATGCGCAGAGGTCTCCTCTTCTCCAAAACAAATGGAGCTGGTGATTTAAACCCGTGAAACAGTGAATACAGCAGTTTAACATTACAAATCAGTGTTTCTCCAATGCTATTCGGCATGTCGGAGATGGGCCGCTAGTCCAGCACCTGCGAACATGTGCCCACGTTTTTCCCTGATAACTTGAGATCCAGATGCTCAGGAGCCAAATTATCCGCTGAAGTCTCTTCCTCTCCAAAACAAAGAGACCCGATGATTTAAATTGGAGAAAATACTGTCACTTGTCACCGAGGGGCTGCTAACTACAGTGGCCGACACGAAAATGTGCAAATGCAAATTGCCCTATATAGAGCCAGAATTTGGTTTGTCCATTCTGGGCTACTGTAGAAACATGTCAGTGCAACATAATGGACCCCATGGACAAGGACCTGCTCCCTATGTAAATATAAACGGCTCGTTCTAAGGTAACAAAAACATGACAACTCTTAATTTCAGGTGATTATACACATGAGACAACATACCTATTATATTACATTCCATTTCTGACAATATATCCCCTAAACCCTACACACTGCACCTTTAAGTTTTAAATTAGACTATTCTTCAGGTGAGACAGTGCACATGTTACATAATATTACGTATATGCAGCAGGTATCACAACAGGGAAAAGGATGTGTGCACTCACTGGGTGGTGCAGGAGCCAGCTGGGTTGCATGCAGTGGATGTGGGGGCCCCACAGGGCTCAGAGGCAGGATCTCTTCTGTGCTGCCAGAGCGCTGGATGGCCAACTCTACCTCCTCATCCGTCAGCCCTGGAATCAAGGCACACACCTTTAAGACATTCGGAGGGGGTGTAGTGACTGCGTGTTAATGGGAAACACCAAATGGCTCCTTGGCTATCATAATGTATGCTTAAATACTTCCCAAGCTGCCCACAAATCTTTTAAGTACAATTTAGAGAAAGCATGACAAATCTTTATTCAATTTTACCTACCCTCTCCTCAAAAATACATTTTCATTTCATAATTCAGAAATTCCACAGAGAGCCTCTGTTTCAGGGACATCCATCAAAGGAAGATAGTGTGGAAAGGTTCACACAATGAAATCTGAAACTCGCTAGCCTATTAACTGCCACCAAAGGCAAAGAAAATAAGAGTCTGTCCACTTCTCCAGTTATATTTCCCATGTGGAGATTTCATACACCCCAGACAGCGAAAATGCATTATTTTAATTTCTTCATTGTAATGTAAATGTATTACATAATTTTGCAAATGCCAATATAATTTAATCTTCAGATCTTTTTAATGATTTTAGTGATGATTAAATTGCAAAGGGCTCCCTGATGGAGAATCTGAAGGGAGGAGAGGAAAAAAAAAAATCTAATATGAACATCTCCTTTTGTGGCAAGAAAGGATTTTATTTCAGGCGCCATATGCTGCCATTGCTGTGGGTCTCATCTTTTAATGAGCGACTTAGTCTAAACAAAGGGAAATAATTACAACTTTTGATGAACCACATTCAAAAACAACATTAACCAATTCATAGCAAAACAATTAGGAGAAAGCTGAAGACAAATAACCAAAATGGGTAAGTACAGTGGTTCTTAGACACTGATGAGCATGGTTTACCTGATGATGAAAAAGCAGCAATGCTGTGCACTGCTCATTGTGGCCTAACGGGGTGTTTCTCTCTAACATCTAACCATTACTTTCTTTAGCTATTTCACTTGCTTATTGACAGAAAATCCTCTTTGTAAGAGAGCCTTTTACTTGAACTATTCCCTCAGGATTTAGAGAATTTACACAAGCTCAGAATAAGCTTCCTCCATCCTTCCGAGAGAAATCGAGCAATTGGAAAAGGTTCAGTTGCAGTGTTTCGAGAGATGGCTCTACGTTTTCATTAACAGTAAATGCACAGAGCCGGATCCTAATATCTCTGCTACTGACCTGCAGAAACACCCAGGTGGAGTATGAATAATATAAACTGTGTAAACATGTAAAGCAGAAATTTCCATTTCTTAAGGTGGATAAGATATAATAACAAAAATCCTTTAACCGAAAGACTCCTCCCATCTGAATAATCTGAATAGCAGGTTGAATCTTAATCAGGAATCCTACTTTACACTATCCTTGTATCAGCAGCCCAAAAGCATAAAGAAATCCTTTGATAATCTACCACACGGCTCATGCCAAGAGGAGGTCCCTCCCGTCACCTATTTAAATGCTCCGAGGACGTCAAATGGCCATGAAAATTGTTGAATAATTGAAGGCAAATATTGGCCGGCCTGTAGTCTACAGCAGGTCCTGAGTGCCAGGAAGTGGTGAGCGCCATGTGCTGAGTTTGTGCAGTCAGACTGCACTGTCAAATAAGCAATAATGTGTCCCTGGACTCCTGATTCATCTGACCACAGCAGACTACATGGTGGCAGACTATTGAGTGAGACATGCAAAGATCTCGGTTTCACTGAATGAGAAGAAATTTTTTTAAAAAAAGAAAAAAAACCATGCTTTAGGTTATTTTCCTTTCACCTTGAAATGTTAAAAAAAAGTCCACATTTAAGCTGCTATTGAGCTTAATGTATGTACATCTTAATGGCTGTTCACATCTTTGATGCTGTTTATGCAACAAATGAAAGGTTTTTGTACCTTGCATCAAAATAAAATACATGGAAATTCCTAAAGCTGTTTACTAGTCAAATTACAGCTTGCTAAGTTGTGTTGTACGCTCTGATGTGTTTATTGTTGAGGGGAAGACAACAGCAAATGAAAGAGCCCTTAGATCCAAAAGAAAAGGGAACAAGGTGAAAGTGAGTTTTACATATAAAAGGAAAAGACAAAAAAGGGATTGTGAAATTTATTATGGGTTCCAAAACCTGTGGAATGACCCCTGGACCCCCATTTCAGATCGACCTGTGGGGAGATGAATTTTTTAAGACATAAATTACACCTAATGACGACACCATAAAAAAGAACAATAATGGAAAGCTATTCTGTATTTCATTATACTGTATTATTTGGTGCACCTGATACACGCAGTGCCTGTTTATGAGTCACCGTATTAGCAGATGCTCAGCCAAAGCATTTGCTTTGACCTTGCCATTCTCATTGGGGCATGAAATTACGGTGCTGGCACCTCGATATTACAGCTATAAATACTGTAAACTGCATATCTGGGCTACGTTTTCTATTGTCTTTCAACATAAACCTGATCGGTATTTATTTAAAGGAAAACCCATTGCTCGTCAGGTTATTTACAGCTCTATTTTCAGTGGCTCATATTCTCTGGGTATTTTTAAAGGGCAAAGAGGCAGCAAGGCTCTTACATTAAATCCATTTCTCCAATTCTGGCATTTCTGGACTTTATGGGTCAACACCTAGGCCGGACAGCCAATTATAAAAATTGCTTACTAAAATATTTTGGGTGGTAAAAGGTGAATGCCTTTTTCACTGTCGTCCCAAGGCCTGAATTATGAAGTTGCCCTTGAGTGAAAATTACTTACATTTTGAATATCGTATTTAGAAAGAAAAAAAAAAAGGCATGGCAGGGGTCATAAATAGATGGAGGTCAATGGGTTGTTAAGAAGTCGAGTGCAACTTCTCACGCCGTGCTGGTGAGGGAGATTCATTTGGTTCGGTACAACTGCTGGAAAATAGCATGCCCTAAATAATGACCACTCTCATAGAGTATTCATTTATGTATTAAAAAAGGGGACTCTGCTCTCATTTCCCTGCTTTATCGCCTTGTACTGATGACAAAGCAGGCAAGGCCTCGGCTAGGTGGCGCCGTGGAGTAATTTATAACCACATCAATCCCTTTACCTTCTATGCAGGCCTTGGTCATTGTCATTTTTGTCCGAGAGGTGAGTCACATAACCCCACTTACAAACAGCATCCTATTAATATCGGGGATGATGAACCTTATCCTTACCCTTACCTTCAAACCAGGTATGGTAATAGACCAACAGCCTACCTGTGTTCCCTGTGACCCTCGATCACTGGCCCTCTACTCAGGGTGAAATCTATTAGCATTATTTATTCAACTCAATAACAATTGGGACGGCATAAAAAAGAAATAAGTCAAGCGATCATTTATGTCTCACTGACAGCGAATGTACTGTGCCTGTAATGCATTTAATATTGTATTTACCTGTAATGCAACAACGCACGTGTACACTCTGTGCTTTACTTTCGCAAAACAAATTGCACTCAGTCTTGTAATCTGGGAGCGGCTGAGTGATGTCAGTTTAGGGGCCACGGTCAAAGTGACATGTTGAAAGCTGGAAAATGTTGTTGACTTTGTCCTGAGAATTTGATTTTTTTGGTAATTATGTGTGTAACTGCTAATTGTCTAGGCTTAATGGTGGTGCCAAAATGGGGCCCCAATGCTCTTTAGTTGTTACACGTGTTAATTGTAGAGGACATAGATGGCACAATTCACTAGATGAGAATGGAGCACATTATATTTCACTCAATCGCAATAAAATTCGCTTGATCTTGGCAAGGAACAAGTAAAGCAAAATTGCTTCAAGATGGCTGCAAGACAGTTTAAATGCGTCTCATTTCCCAACTCCTCTGCAAAAGAAAGAAAGAAAAAATATCTGGGTTTAAATGTTGATTTATATTACGTCTAAGTGACAAAGTTTCAATATTTCAGCCAGTTTATTCAACAAGGACTCAAGAAGGGCAGCTAGAAATATTGGACTGCATAATTGCCAATTCATAACCTGAAATTGACAGTTGAAGGAAAACAGAAAATTATATTTTTCAATGAATATTGAAATAAACCACACTATTAGGATCTCTTTGGAAAAAAGGACATGTAACAAGAGAGGCATCTTTCAGTGCAGATTAGGGCAGGGAAATAATATGCAGGAGCAAGATTATTGTGTAAAGATTCTGCAACATGCAATCAAAGTGGGCCCTATTTTCCCCTTCATCAGCTGTCCAGCGTAAGTACTGGCAGCAAGAGGAATCCAATTTAAAATCCACTCTACCGGGAGATGGTATTGTTTCATTTTATGTGTGCTTTGACATTTCTGGCTGTTAATATAGAGTAAAATCCAGAAGTATTTACATAAATATGACATTAAACTGTATTAGAAATTAAGACTGACACATTTGCTGTGGTGACTGTGGGAGGAGGAGGATGATTGAGTTTCTAGGTCGAAGGGTTGAGAGGACAATGCGCGCTGGGTACAGAAACGGGGGAACTGTGAGTACTGGCCTGCTGCTTTCTCTATGCAGAAGTCTAATATGGCTCAAGTGAGACCGAAAAGGTAGCAACTAATCGGCAATTACCATGACCGATCATAATCTGGCAACATCTTATATCAACATATGAACATTTTTATGAAGAAGAAGTGGTCATTTGAAAACCTAAATCTGACTCATGATTAACACTAGTTTCAGCTCAAATTAGTTGTTAACTTAATGATGATCAGTTAGATAATTACTATATAAATGAGCCTTTTCCTGATGCAATTTCCTGTAACACTGATAAATACTGCTCAAGGAGGGAAATTAGTGTGTTGGAGAACTTAAGAAAAGAAGGTTTAATAAAGTACGCAATTATAGTTTAGTACTTTCCTGAAACAAGTCAGGGAAGTTCAGGTATGAATGCGCAGGATTTCTAGGTTCACTGCTGAATGACTACACCCTACAAGTCAAGAGTTATCCTATGAATGCAGCAGAGTGCTCAGTGTTTCATTGCTCTATTTTCTCTCATTCTTTACCCTCTCTCTCCCTGAGATCAATGTCCTTATGCAAATCGAGGGTTCTTGTTTAGATCTACAGTGGAACGGACTTTCCAAAATAAATCTGCATTAAAGCGTCATACATATTTCATGGACTTAAAGTGCAGTAAGAGCAAACCATTTTGGATAGCAGAGCTCCGTGAGAGTTTACTACAAAGCGGAAAGTAAGACGAAAATGTGGCGTAGCATGACATCATTTAGTATTGATGGGGCCTTATTACATTTGAGATATCCAACAGTGGATTATGAACATGCCTTAGTTGTCAATAATGAGACGCAAAGACAAAGAAATTTCAAAAGATATCAAGAGTCATTAGAGCCACATGAGATGTGTGTAGTAGCAGCCGGCAACCATGGATTTGGTTTCAGGTTACCTTCCCCTGTCATGGAGCTTTTAGGCTCACTTTTCACTGTTTGGCTACTCTAATGCTGGAGGCAAAGTCCCCCAGCTGTGCAGAGCTACAGTCCCTCAAGTACAGAAATGTTTTGCAAAGAACTGCAACAAAAAAACTCACCACAAAGAGCTTATCTGAGGTAAAGCCACGTACTCTCTCTGCACATATTGTCACTGCTCAGCCATAGGCCGGCTGTAAGAAATACATGGCACAACACTGCACATTTCCACCGCCGCTTTATATTGAACCGACTTAAATGAGTTCAGAGTAATAAAGCTTTTTGCAAGTTTTATTGCACAAACAATGTGTCAGAAATAATCTCAATGAATTGCAAAGAAACTGAAGAGCCAGCAAACATTTCCACCATCCCTGCTTAGAAAACCCTCCCTGTGTCATGCCTCAAATTTACGATAACAGTTAAATTAAGTAAAAGGGTTAAAATGCTGGAAGGCAATATTGATAATTCCATTGAAAATGCAGAGGGAGTTTGTCAATATTAATTTTCCTGAACCCAAAGGAGCATCCCAACTGGTGTGTCATTTATTCACAAGGCCTGAATCATGCACTCTGAAGCTAAATCGACCCCTGTTAGACCCCCAGGGCAAAGAGCTACAGCCACAACCTTTGACCCTTATAGACTAATCTTACCCCCCCCCAAAAAAAAAGACAGAGTGTGTGCATCCCTGGCTAACCACATTTTATTAACAAACACATATGGATTATAATGTTAATACAATATTCTGACAAATATATATTGCATTTTTCAAGGCTTCCTGAATTGCATCCAACATAAATCAAAAACAAATTAAATGTCTCACCTTTTTTCTTCAAGAAGGCTTTTCTAGTGGCCAAGGGACTCTGGCGTACTTTTGGGTTCTGTAGAAATTTTACAGCAGTGGAAATCTGTGAAGAGACAAATGTGATTTAATTTCTCAAAATGACATTATGAGAGAGGAAGAAGATATGGTGCGCAGGAAAGTGATGCTTTCAACAGTGCAAACAACAGTCTAGACCTTCTTTAAGGAAAAGGTTCGTTATAAATCCAGACAAAAGAGAGAAACATAAATGGATTCTATCTGATAATTGCTTCTAAGCCCCCACACCCAGCAGTGAGGAGAAAGACCACCTGACCACTTTCCAGCTAAATGTGGGGAATGACCAAATCAGCAGTTATAAAATTAGCCCATCAAGAGTGCTGGACAAATGGAGTATGGAGCTTAATTTGCTATTACCCTCTTAAAGACAAACTTCCATTCTTAAGTGCGCAGTGGAAGAAAATCTATACTTAATGCGGAGGTGATCATTTGTATCTAATAACTTGAGAATCCTAGGCTGAAAACTTCTGTAATTCTTCCAGTTAAAAACCTGCCATGATCAAATCACCCAGCCTGAATGTTGTAATGACTTGAAACGTTAATGCACTAGAACGTTAAATAGCATCAGAACATCAGTAGTTTTAAGTGCACTGCGTTCATCGATTCTATTATGTTTTCCTTCGAGATGCACCTTAATTTTCCACCCCAGTATGCATTTCCAAGAATTGGAGGGAGAGAGAAAAAAAATCTTCCTCAAATGGCATTAAAACATAAATTTGAAGTGGGCGCCATGAAGTGGCGCCTCCTAAAATAGATAAATATGTAAGAACACAGAGAAAGGAGAAACACACTAGAGGGGAGGTTTAGATGACTTATTATCGCACCTGTGGTCCCCGTGATTCAATTGTAAAAGTCATCCCTCTAATAGGTTGAAAGGTTTTGATTACTCTTCTTTTCTCTTAGTGTTGAAAGATACAAAGTGATTGAGCGCCCTGCCAGTGGTAATTCGTTTTGGGTAATGCATTGCATATACTATGAACCTGTTTCAGTCCAAAAGAATTGCAGTTTAAACTTGTCCAAGTGGTAGGTGTGGCAGCGAGGCTGCATAAAGAGCTAGATTTCTGTGACAAACACACAGCACAGCAGAGGATCACGGCACAGGCAACTTTATGAGACTTATGAAAACATATTCAACTTGTCCTTCAAAGGCTATAAACAAGCTCAAAAGCAACTTTGCAACACTTTTATTTTATCGAGGCACACGTGAAAGTACCATGCAGCCAGCAGCCACATACATGCTGCAGAATTATACTATTCTGTAAGTCTACTTTAAGATATGCGCAGCAACAAAACTTCAACAGTGCATATTATCAAAATGTACCAGATTCATCCCCAAAGGATGCCGGCACAATTTATTTAGACACTAATCTACCATTTCACTGTGACACTACCGTGACCTTGATGTACATATGGGTTACGCAAGGGGTATGGAATTTCCTGTATCTCTATATGCTGAGGGCTTATTAAAGTCAGTCACCCGGAACCTTCATTGTGACAAGCAGATTAAACCATTTGCATGGTGAACCCCCAGCTGATGTTCTGGGCCAAAAGATACAGTCAAAACACAGAGAAAATATCCCTTTGATAACAAGACAAAATCATCCTGCTCTTGGCAAAGCTCTTACTGTTCACGTAAGTGAGCCAATGAGACTACTTGAGTTAAAAGGCAGAAACCAGAGATAATAAACACGCTGGAAACTTAATATTTTAATATTTATTCCAGTAAATAACGGAGTGATGTAGCCCCTGAGAGATGTAATGATCTAACAGAGAAAGAATATGCTGAATGAGCAAACCTTGTTTACATTCTCTTAAAATTTCAATAGCACAACATTGACAGGAAAATCATGTCAATGTTAATAGGCATAAGTATGACATGTTAGTGAGGACCGCAGCCAGCTCAGCGGCAAACTAATGAGGCAAATGTCCATTTGGTTAAAACTGTAGTGGTAGATCTTCAGGGAGAGGAAAAGTGCACTTCTTAGCAGATGACATAGATGCTTTGCACAAGTTCTACCCAGACATCTCAATCAATTATAACCACATTGCACAGATTTCAGTCTTGTCTTGTTATTGACTTATGGATCATCCCAGTTATAGTGTTGGGTAGCACACAACCAGGCTTTTAGGGGGTTAAGATGGATGGCAGCACAAGGCACATTTGGGTCCGCACTGTAAATAACTACAATACAAATTTGGTGCATTTCCTTCCTTTTGGAAATCATTTAGATTAATTCAACAATTAGGCTCTTTTGTAAAGCTTCTGGTAAAGCTTTGACTGCTAATGCACCAAAGTGCTCCATGTTAAGAGCAATAATCTTTACAAACCAGATAACCAATAAAGTGTCAGGTAAAGCCGAAAAAGAGGGCGAAAACTCAATCATAGGAAGAGATAACATTAACCAACACACTTAAAGAGAGTGAAGTTGATGAACGGACAAGATTACAGCGATGTTATTGAGTTTGAATTGGACAAGACTTCACACTGCACTCGTCTGAAAATTACAATTGCAATACCTTAAATTCCGAGAAATGAGGATGGAATCCAATTATGTTCGAACCACACGGTTGGACGCCTGAAAGAATCTATGTAACCAGTTGTATATTTTTGCTCTTACTAGTAACAGCACTTAACTACGATATACAGTAAGATCTGGATGTTTTGCAGGCGTGCATTATGAGGTTTCAGATCCAAGCAGTTGGGAAATTCAGACGGTCTGTACCGAAACAGCAGCGCACTGTATGCCTTACGAGTGTGTGTCTTTGGGGTGGTTTCAGTACAGTAAGTTTCAGTATTCGAAATAAAGTGGAGAACAGCATCTGAACCACAACATATTTATAAGATGCCTCATGAGATATGATTCAAGAGTCTTGTTTTCAGTCTTAATTATTTGGGCCAACCAAACCACGGGTTAACCGGTGAAGTAACATTTACTCTGAACTGAAAGTGTTATAAGGCCAAATTGCAGTGTTTGCAACTGTGACTTTCCTTTCTTGAAATTTCAGCGCATGTCGATGATCTGAGTCTTTAGAAGGTACTTTTTTGTTGTTGTTTTATTAACTAAGAACGTAAATGATACAAAGTCAGACATCCAAGAAATTATTGATTATAATGATATATGGTAGATACTTTGAGACATTTTGATTAAAACACCACACATTTTACAACAATTCACTGGTAAAATGTCACATATACTTAAAAATAAATTCCCATGCAACTTAATCCATGTCATCTACTCCACAAAATGGTCAATGTACACATTATGTCTGTAACAATGAAGATATTTGGAGGACATGATGGAACTAAAAGTTGGATGGGGGGATACGATGGAAGGGCTAAAAGGAAATCATTAGCAAGTATAAGATTCGGTCTCAGTGTGAATCAATTCATTCCAAATTGCCCCGGCCTGTACATTTGAGGAGAAGTGCCCCTGATATAATAACAGACTGATAGACATGAACAAAAATTGTGTTAGGCTGGTCTCAAATTTCCCCCCCCAAACACACGTTCGGAGGACCAAAAGCGAGAGAAAGTGAGAGACGGCGAAAAATGAAGCTCTATATTAATTTGGTGCTTTCATGGATGATTTGCTATCAGGGCCAGCTGTCTTAAATGACTTAACCCAATACCTTTCTGATACCAGAGCCCGACCAGAAAGGAATGAAGTTTTAATGCAATTATTGTGTTTCCTTTAGTCGCCTGACTGCTTGATGCGGCCAGCAGTGCTTTTTAATCTTTTTAAAAGAGCAGCTTTAAATGCCCTTCTAATTGTGACATCTTTCCCGCCTTGATGTGACCTTTAGCAGAGGAAGTAAGGCCTCATGGGAGCAGCAATAGGGAATTATTGACCCTGAGAGACATCAGGAAGCGAGGTGCAGACCCGACCGTTTAGCTAACCTCCACATCCACTCTGGTTCAGACACTGCAGGAGCTTCAACAGCTCTGCTGGAGCTGAACCGTTCTGACAATGACTGTACAAAAGGAACTTTTTGTGTCTTTGTGTCTTCTTCTCGTCTGGGCAGAGCTTTTCACAGAAGCTGCAATGTGAGAAAATTAAATGAACAACCATTACCGAAACTTCACTAAAAATCTGATAAGGGAGTTCTGGTGATAAAAGGGCGTTTTTCTTCATCTTCTGAAAAACTACTTTACTCCCACTTTCACATGTGTTTAAATGATACAGTAAGTGGAGGGGTAAATACAGAGGTTTGGTTTTGTGTGCCTTATTTTCTGAGATTGGTCAACCTTTATCGCATGAAAGTAACTTTTGAAATTTAAACATTAGAGTCAACAGAGATGAAAAAAGGGTCATGGAAAACTTCATTGACATTTGCTTCGCAAGGGTTTAAAAATAACATACAGCGCTGTATCAGTGTCAGCGTTAGAGCCATGGGCAAGGCTACAATCATGACATCAAAAGCACATTATGCAATTTTTGTAAAGGGGGGTTGGTGGACGGAAATCAAGCTTTTTTCAAGTCCACTGCATGTACAGACGAAACTTTCCATTCAGCAGCGTTTCCCTATCAGAGCTCTGTCATCACAAACATGGAAAAGTTGAGTAGGCTCAGCGGTAAGAAACACTGGGGGCTAAAGTACATTTCATCCGGCGAGGACACCATCACACTGTAAAAACTGTGCAGATAAATACAGCCTGGGGAGTTATACTGAGGCTATCAGGGAAAAAAGAAAAGTTGCCCTCTTCATCGCCCCCACCTCTGTTTTGGAGACAGACAATTTTGACTATGGTGTAAAATTATATTTCAAAACTGTAGCCACACATTTTATGATTTAATATGTTGAGTGCAAATAATGATGTCATGTGTTGGCTTTACTTCTGTCATATTGTAAATTTAAGATATGATATGTCTACAAACTCAAAGATAGGGTCAACAAGTGTGTGTTTTCAAAGTTTCTGGTTAAAGAAAAATAATAATTCAGCCTCTTTCAAGATCTGAATAAACAAAAAAGACAAAGACATTTTAGTGCAGCATAAAGAAACAGCAGTTCAAGCTTACAGCCAAGCGCTTAAAAAACAGGATGAAGCAACAACAAAGTGAAGCATTTCTTTTATTCTGGTGAGATCTAAATCTGAAGAGAAACATGTGGCATCCAGCCAATTCAAAACTAGCTTGAGAGATATGGTATGAAGCCGAGTCTGACATTTCTTAATGTGTAACTGTCAGTCGTGCTGCCTGGGGTTGCCCTTGCTAAACTAGCGAGACAGATGACTGTTTAGATAAGGACGTCCCCAGTGGGGCCCTAAGAGCCCCGAGAGCCCCGATGACTAAAGAGCAGCGACTCCGTCGGTGACACCTCACTTTCACCCACTTTGGACAAAAATACTTCTATAGCCCACAAATTCCTTTTAATTCAGGTAAAAGGCCCAAACCATGAGTCTGGGGCCGCTCTGAGAGATGAGGGTCATCAGAGATTAACCCATGGCACTTTAGCAGTGGGGGTGCAAGAGGGGAGTCGCAGCGGAGCACAACAAACTACTTAGCCACCACAAAACATTCCAGCCCCTTCTCAGCTGCAATCCAGTAATGGATACTTCCTCAGCTCCTCGATTGGTCAAAATGTTTTCATACAATAATTTAATTCAGAAACACATTTACAAAGCAGGAGTAATCAATTTTAATTAGTTGATTTTTTTTTCATTCGCATAAAATTTAATGTACTGCCATCGATCTCCTTTGTTCTTTAATGCAGTGCCTCTTTCCTGTAATTCGAAGCTTTTCTTTTTCTTTTTCTTTTTTTCTTTTACAGTCAATGATGACATTCTGTGACAAGCACTGCTCTTCAGTGAGGGGGATGAGCGTTACTTAACACAAGAGTGCTCACGATGCAACTTTAGATCGGGGGAATGTGCTAAATAATGTGGTTATACTTTGGCTTGGAAATGAGAAATGAAAAAATGTTTAAAATGCAATAAAAAAAATGAAACAGTGTATAAACTTTGGTAACTGTTGCTTGCTGACTTTGATTTTCTGAGCATAAAAATGACATATCTAGGTTGTTTTATTTAACAAAAATAATTGTGTACCATTTTAAAAATGAACAAAAACAATAGTGAAAGTCAAGTGACTTTTGTTACGAGTAATGCCCATCATCAAACATAGTAGAATGACTGAAAATATGCTTATAAAGTGGATTATACACGTGTTATCTAAAGTGTTGTTTAAAATCGAGACATGAAATACACAAACAAACTTTGGTCACTCATCATTTGCTCACTTGAATTTCATAAAAATGACAAATTACACACTCAAGCCATTTTTATCTTACAAGATCATTATATACATATCTTTAAAAAGGAACAAAAACTGGTCAATAAAAACTGTTTACATTTTGAAATACAAGTTTTTAGCCACAATAAACTGATCCCCATGAGTTAGCGGAAAGTTCTTTTGTGAGCAGAATTGAGAGAAGCAACCGGCTACAGTCACACAGACGAACACAAAGGCTTTTCTTAAAACTGCCACTGCTCTGTGTGTTGTCCTTCATATCATCAAGGCCCGCCAGCCTTTCACATTCAATTAGCTGATTGAGGCAAAACGCAAGCGGCACCAGCAGCAAACAACGTGAAGCTTGTGTCCAAGCGACACACCACAGAAGTTGTGTTGTGGTGTCAGAAGGAGAGCCGCCTCCGTCACAAGCAACTTACAGTGACAAGCCTATCCTCCTCTGTTGATCCAAACTGCTCCTCTCACTGAGGCAGCACCCACCCAAAGACACATGCACACACACATCCTGTAATACACACACAGCAAAGCAACTTCAAGTGAACCACTGCAATAGGCAAATAAAGCAGGGAGCTGGGGTGAAGATGCAGCGAGTTGGCATCAGTTTTGTGTGCAGTCCTTTCAGCGTGCCAAATTAACTAATAAAACTAGAATGGAGAGGCCAGTGACAACAGAGAGAGAGGTGTCCTTTTATTGATCAAATTATTCCTTCTTGGGTACACTGTGCCACCGGATGAGAGTATGCTCGCAAAGACAACCAGGCAGATTGTGACATTCCAGTGACATTATAATCGTGCGTCAACCCGTCTCCAGTCAATAGGCTGAATGCACTAATCGTGCGTCTTGGATCAGCAATTTCATGGTCTTCAAAGGGGGCCAGGAATTGGTGGCATGACCCTCCACACGGGGTGAGACCCCGACTTTCCTCAGCGAGTGCCACAGAGAGAAGGAGAGGAGAAGGATGGTGTTAAGGGAGACGCGTGAAGGCAGGAGCGGAGCCAGAGAAGATTAACATCGCCATCTACTGGTCAGGGGTGGAACGGGTGGAGTCAAAGGGGGGAGGAAAGCCTGGCAGTTTACCCTTGCGGCCTGTCTTTCACTGAGACCTGTCAGAAACATTTAGACACACTTGCCAAGACAATGGGCCACACATCTACAGCGGCAGATAAGCCAGAGTGAAATCACCATCAAATGAGGGAGGAAACTTAGAGCATGAGGCCTCCATTTGGTTTTGGAGAAAGAGAGCAGGCAGAGTCTGTTCCTGATCACAGTAAGTGACAAAGAAAAATGTTGGCTAATTTGCCTTTTCTGGAGGCTTCCAGCTGCCAGTAAGAATCTAACCTCCAGAGGAGGATAAGCATAAAAAGAGTGCGGTGCTGACAGCGTCAGAAAACAACACTCATCAGGGTCGCAGAAGTAGCAGTTCTCTTTCTTCTCATTTAACCCGATGCCAGAGAGGATACAAACACGACAGCCCGTCAGATCGGATAATAATTCTTCATTTCAACCTTTCTGAGCCACTGAGGCTACACACTGGAGATTTCATTGGTTGTAAAATCTCGTAAAGTGACAAAAGCTTGTGTGACATTTGCTTTATGCCGCACCTTAACGTAATCCACCTCTTCTGAGAAGTTCAGACAGAATTTTCAGGTTTTGCAACATGTTTGCTTGATGCAGATTGTGAATAACTATATGTGACGTGACAATGATACAAATCAGCACACCTTCTCCTCCTACAGCTCTATCCGTCTGTCTTAAATCACGGACGTCACACAATGTTTTTACATTTATGTTCTCTCTTTAGATCTCTGATTTTGTTTCAGATGTATTTTCAGTGATCTCTCTCTTACAGAGTTTCTTTCTAAATAGGCACTTAATGTACTGTCTTCTGCCTACAAAGGCCATAACCTGTAATTAATCTAAACAAAACAAAAGCACGTCAAAACATGTTCCCCCTCTTTTGAAAGTATGTCTGCTAAAATAGGAAGATTTAATCAGATCAAAACACCAGAAAAAAAGGAGTAATCAGAAAGGAATGTTGCACGTCACTGCTGCACAGCACCCATACTTTTTGTGACTACGTGACAATCAGAAGCAGTGGTCAATGTTTAGGCGTCAACACCCGTCTGAACTCTGCATCAACTCACGTGGTGACGGGAGAAAATACATGTTTTACCAGTCTCCTCCAAAAGAGAGAGGAGAGGAGACAACCCACAGTGAACCACTATAATGTCACGCGGGGTGGCGTGTTACAGCAAAGGGGCTGAGTTGGCAAGCAGCTCAGCAGCAGACGCGCACCTGTTCTGACATTTTCTGTCGACCTTGACACAGAAAACACATGACAATGCCACTCTCTGCATTTCAAAAGTACAGGCTGTTTGACGAAGCCCCTTCACTTCCCCTTTTCCCGTCCCCATGATACCTAAAACTACTTTCCACACAGTGTGGAAGGGGAGACAACTATGACGTAGTCCAATAGACGTGAGGTGGGACAGACAGGAGGCAAGTCACACAGTGACAGTAAATAACAAGGAAGAAGAGGAAGTAATAAGGGGACGCATACAAAAATCTGATACTGACTCATATTTGGGGACAACCAAAGAGTGTTTGCTCTTTCCACAGGATTGCAGCCACCAAAACCTTCCTTAAAATCCCAAATTCCACAGTAAACACAAAATAAAAACGACAAAAAGGCCTCAGCCTTTCCTCTATTTATTCTGTTTCTATCATCCCATTCTCACCCTTTCTTCTGAAGTTCATGACAGAGCTTCAATGCATTCATCCATCTGCTATTTTAATCAAAGAGAAAGCAAAGTATCGCTGCCAGGAGAGCTGCACAGGAAAACAAATGCAATCTTCCTGTTAATCACTGCATTAACAAGAAGTCGACAGTCTTGACGCACATGCCAGGGAGGGGAGCCAGTCCAGGTGTTGGATAATTGTCAGTTGTGCAAGTGGCTATGGTTGCTTTTTTACTGTGCCAGCCTCTGTTTCACTGCTGGTCTACACTTGTGCCCCACCTTAATGATAGCTTTTAAAAGTCCTCTTTCTGCTGAAGACTGCATACAGACACAAAGAAGTCTTGGCAAGGGTTTCTCCATGCTGACTGTAGTGGACTATGGATGAAGGCTTAGGCGTCCTGCTATAATCACTGCCAAGTGAAGTGAAGCTCAATTTTAAAGAAGCATGAGGGGTGTCTAATTTTTAATGAGAGGCCAAAAACCACTAGAAAAAAAACATACAGGCTTTATAACCTCTCTGAAAAACAAGTTCATAGTTCCTCTTTCTGGCAAACAACCATATATTAGAGACACATCACAGTAGCCTGAGAACAACTTGCCAAGACAGCAACTTGTCAGAAATGATTCACTTTTTTTTTTTTTTCCATTCAGATAAAAAAAAACAAAAACTTGTTTGTCTGCAGGTGAGGATCGCGTCATCCTGAGAAGAGGCGATGAATCGCGAGCCAGATTTAACTTTTTACTCAAACGCAGTGAAAACTTCACAGTTTACCGTCAACACACCCTTGTATCACACATCTAAAGTTAGGCTAATTAGAGTGCAGTATTTTCACTTAAGTGCTCTATTTTTTACTGGTTTTAAGATAATTTATCTCAGTTTCTGTATTCTGTCACTTTCATTTTAGCCTGGAGAGTAGCCCACTATCTCTTTTTTCCAGATTCCCCAGATAAAGCCACAATCTCAGGGCGCCACACACACAGAAACTCTGAAATCCCATTAGCATTTTGCTTTCATTATTTTTAATCAAACCCAGAAAACTGACACATATTAATTAATATCCATTACCCGTTTTTGCCCCTCACCCAGAGAAGACGTTGGGGGGGAAAAGAAGCAATTAACTTAACAAAATAATCAAAAAAATTGTTTCAGAAATCCCTGATAAATGTCATGTGAGGTCCCGTCTAAATGTAAGAAGTGTAATACATTCTTGCTGTCATATTCCATTAAACTGCTATTACAGTCTTGATAGAACTATTAGTCACTACATTATTAATAACATTAATGTATTTACATTTTTGGTGTACAAGCCTGCTTTCATGCAATAATTTATGAACCAGACTTCAGATATGTTTTAACGTTCCCCATCTAGGCTCTTTTGTGTTTATTATTGATTGTGAAAACAGTCAAAATTCCAAGTCAAATCTCCCCCTGCCCTCCCCCGCCCCCCTTAATGTATTGGAGTGGGCTGTTTACATTAAAGGACTGGAATAAAGTGCATTTACATCTGAAGCATAACTTCATAATTTACATTCCAACATTTATTAGAGGTGACAAACGAGCATTTGGTCCACTCGTGCTTTTCCACAATGCAGCACTCATTCAATCCATATAAATTACAGCTGGGCTAGGGAGTGCAAGAGCAAATTATTTTATTATATTTATGCATGTATGACTCTATAGGGGGTTACTAAGACAAACAGGGAATTACTTGATTAGGCCAACTGTGGTTAACAAAGAAAGAAATATGAGACTGAGGACTGGGCCAATCAAATTTCAGCATTATTTAAATGTTTGGCTTCAGTTCAAAAAATCTAAAAAACACAGATCTTTGTGTTGAAGCTTTACATCTTTAAGATTGGTGTATCTATAAAATGAGTAACCTGCAGACGACATTGTGCAGCAGACTGCTGTGCATTTTATACAGAATGAGGAGCTCTTTTGAGTGTTGCTGTTCCAATAGCTTACGCTGAGCTAGAACTAATATTATTCAATTAAAAGAAACTTGCCTAAAAGGCAGTATTATATTACATAATTGGATAGGGCAGCATTTTCAGAAGTGTAGTTACAAATGCACTGAGGGGATCCCAGTATTTGAACAAATATCTGGCGCTGTAGGGGAGCTTGCCGACAAATTAACAGCTAATAACTTACTGGGAAGCCAGATAAAAAGAGAAAAAAATGTTCCCCAAAGTGTCAATTACAAATAATTTTTCCTCTGATTTCCACACTTGTGAAAGCGTGATGTGCTAAAAAGCATTTTGAACAGTGTGGCGAAATTGCCTGTTGTTCATTTATTCCTTGTTTTATTTTTAACACACACTGGATTCATTCACAGAGAAATAATTCGGCAGCGGCAAAAGGATTGTTTAGGATGGCTCTGGAAGCGTAAGCATATGGCTCCCTCGTGAGAGCACTTGCTGGTCAGAGAGGCGAGAGACAGACAGACGGGTGCAGGGGACAGGGGGAAATGAAGGGGGGATTCAATCAAATTCATGTTCATTAAAATCAGAGGACATCACAAAAATTAGAAAGATGCTGACAAATCAAAGGGTCTCAGTACCTGAATTACCATAGTCATTTACTTATTAAAGCCAGGATGCTTCCTGTCAATCAAGAGCCATCACATTCTCCATTTGCGGCGGAAAGCCAGCGTAATTGCTTCTCATACTAATCAACACAACTTGTGTAATTATGCCTTGAAAGTGACATTGGAGGCTGAGAGCGATGTGAGCAGTCTTGACAGCGGAGACATCTCAGATTCATCGGGAGATTTCCAGCCTCGCTGCGAGGAGACAAGCCACTCTCAGACCAAGTTACTCACTCGAGCAGTTTACAACCATAAACACAAAGAAAAGACAATAAATCAAGCTGAAGTAATTACAAAGCAGAATAGAGAGTATAAAGGAAGCTCGGCTCAATAAGGCCACTTTCCCAAGTATATTGAGGCAAAATGACTACGCTGTAATTAAACTGGTGTCGTATTTCTATCATTTCTTAAGTAAACATATTATGACAGTTCACTAAATTGTGGGAGAATAGGAAATTACAGCTCTGTTACCATGCTGTTTACATTAATATACTTGCTGAGACGAAAACCCTACAAATAAAGCCCTAAGTATTCATTAAAGTTTATTGAATTCGGCTTAATCACAGACTTTACATGTGTCTCCAGAATGAACTTTGGGTAAAACTAGCTTTAACATTCCTCAGAGCATTGGAAAACTATCCAAACCATATTCCCAGGCTGCATCTGTCACTAGTCACACTGTGGCCGAGCCAGGAAGGTCAGAGCGAGGTCAAATTACTGCAACAAATCACGAGCCACGGGCCACGACATGAGGCTCTATCTACATAAAATATGCGTATTATTGACACACACTGACAACAGCTTCTTCTTCATTTACTATGAACTTTACAGTGAATTAAAGGATTTTCAGCGCTCTCATCAAAATCCGAAGACAAAGGCGCTATTGTCGGAGGCTGACAATCCAGATCTAGTCCGGCTCAGCACATGAGGCAGAAACCACAAAATAAATAAAATCTACAAAATGGGCTGGACTCATCTGTGCTCATCATTTTCAAAGAGGTGGGAGGGAACCATCAGAGGAAAAAAAAGTCACCAACATCAAAAAGAAGGCAACTGATAACTCTGGCATACTATGAGGGGAATAAGCGTAATGATTTCATCTGCGAGCAGAAATGAAGACGAGAGATTTATGGCTCGTAAAAAGTTCAAAAGACAGAAAAACCAAAAATCCTTGTCTGTGTCATTCCGCGCTCATCATGACCTCCAAACTTCAGCACATGTTGAAGACAAAGTGAAGAAATGCTCTTTTGTGGCCAAATATGAGAAAAACAACTACACTTACTGACATAGAAAACAGAGGCTTTTACAGGAAAAGCCTGTGTGATTCACCCTCTGCGTTCAACTCTAATGAGTCAAAAAGTGTGACCTGCACTTAAACAAGAAGTCACAGCCAGAAGCTGTAAACTCATTTTCCCCATCCGAGCCAGCAACGTCGGCAGGACCTGGAAGATGTGCTCCGAGCATGCACGATAAATCTGACGTGAAATCATAATCATAAAAGCAATTAGCTGACCCTGCGCCACTCGTCCTTGGACATGACAGTGAGAATTCATACAGAGTCCTCTAAGGAGGCTGGCTGCCGGGTTGGGCGAGGAGGGGAAAAAGTGCAACACAGCAACAATAAAATGGAGGGCCCTTCCTGTATCATTAACCACCGAAACAAACAGCGCATGATGCACAATGAGTGTTGCGCTGAGAAACAGAGAACTGAGCTTTTATGCTTTTCAAAGAGAAAACTTCACCACGACCACTGAAACAAACTGTGGTGTACAGACGTTTCACATGTAAACCTATGTGCATGGGAAATAAAATACAATTGATGTCATCTCATCACCTGTATCCCACATCACTCTACGTACAGTAGAGTACAGCACAAAATAAGTGAACTTATTTGAAATAAACATACAAATATAAGGGCCGATGCCTTCCACACATGCCTTTGTTCTGTGTCTCTGCACAGTGTGCAGCATGTTTACACTCAATGTGATGGGATACTGACTCTATTGACTGTGAGATGGCAGCTTTATTCGACTTTCCTCTTTCAAGGAGTGTGTTAGAATCTGAAAAATCCCTCTTCACACACACTCACATGCACACATACAGTTTCTTGCCATCACTTCCCACCCAGTAATTACAGCGAGGCCGAACTAGTGGCTGCCACCTAGTGACCGTCTTCTCCAATAATCATGAAATATCTCTATGGCTCGCGCCCCCACTCGGACCATAACTCTCCTTTACTGCAGACAGCTCCAATAAAGGATTACAATTACAATTAAAGTAATGAGCAAAGAGGAAAAAAGGAAAATCTCAGAGAAGGTTCCCTTGACTAACTAAATGGTAGCCTAGTTTCTTGACAGAATGGAGTTACCATACCAGACTCATTACTGGCTCCCATTTCTTATTCTGCCCCAATAATTAATTTGGGGCGTGTTGAAACCTGGAGTCCTCAAAAATTAAAATAATGGTTTTGAAAGTGATGAATGTGAAATGAATTGAAATATGAATGATCAAATAAGAGATTAACTTCTTGTTATTTTTGCTTTATGGTTGGTGGGAATGTAAAAAGGTTCAAATCACTTAAAATTTACTGTATTTTCAGGTTTTTTCAGGCTTTTTTTTTTGGATAATAGTCCTACAGTCCAGTGAAGAAAAGACACACGCAGAGGTTAGATTGGTGTTAATAGGACACATATTTCCACAAACACATGTTCCACGAGGGAAGTCATTAAGGACAAAAAAAATAACTGAGTCAAGACCCAAGAGTAACCTCTGACTTCCTGGTATCACCACTGTGTTACATTTGTGTTACACCCACGCATAAGCGCAGCAAAAAAAAAAGAAAAAAAAAAAAACTCTTTTCAGAGCTAACATATGAGGAACATCTGTCTGCCTGTGACTCGTGGGGCTCAGCAGAAGAGCAGTCAGGGAGAGGGAGGTGAAACGAGGAGAAAAAGAGCCAGAAAAAGACAACAGGGGGACGGTAGCAGCGGCAGTGCCTTCATGTCGCTGGCTGGACCGATTACTGTTGGCACGTCCTCTGCCAACCTGCCAGGTCCCCCACAACTTCTGCACTTAACACACTGTTCCCTTTTTCTCCCTCTATAGTGTGATGGCTATTGCAGAGGGGCTACGGAAATTTGGAGACTGCTGAGCCAAAACAGATCACTTCAAAGCGGCTTATTTAACGCTTGCTAAATTTTTCATCACAGTCGCTTAATATCCTGGGGAAGGGGAGCTTTTGAAGTTGCTGTGAGACCGGGGATGTTCTTCTCACAATTCTTTTCCCCCTCCCATTACCACCCTCCCTCTGCTGCACTAAAACCCCCAAACCTAAATACATACGCACACCCAGTTAACACTACGTATGCCCATATGCATGCACAGAGGGGTGTAAATGGCACAAATGCACCTCCTGCAACACATAGACCACATGCTTGCATCCACACACACACCCTTTAATTCAGGGCCTGTGATTTTCAGTATGTGGAGAGTAAACGACAGGCCGAATTCTGACAGTGATACCCCCAAAAGAATTTGAATCTTATTTAGTGAGGGGTTGACTGTTCTGTAGATCAGCTGCACATCCACATAACTTATATATTCACACACAGCAGCAAAAAAAAAAAAAAGTTACGTTTTTTGTGATCGATGTTCACAATCAAAATCCTCAAAAAACTGACTGTGGTCTGATGCTTTGCTGCTTTTCCATTGTCATATATGACGATAAAACAAAAATCTTTGTTTTTGGACTGATGCAGGGAATTTGAAGATGTCACCTAGTAACTTATGAAGAGTGTTTTTTAAATATTTTCTGAAATTTTAGACACAAAAGAACAATCAAGACAATAATCAGCAGATTAATCAATATTTTTTGTTAAAGCCCTGATCTCCATATCAAATAAGACAAAATACTGTGGCTGTGAATCTTTTTTCATATTTTTAATTCTTTTTAAAAATCTAAACTACAGTTTTTGAGAAAAAAAAAATTAACGTGCACTTGATGGCTAAGCAGGTTAATTTTTACCACTCAGAGCAGTCAAATATGTTACAAAAATAATAACTTAAAGCAACTATAATGACTATAATCCAGCTTTTACAATGAGGAACATTTAAATTAAATCCCACACAATATTTAGTCTCATATAACAATATACTCACACGCTACTGGATATTGTGGTGACGTACTTCCTGGTTTCAGAACTGACCCTGTTTTCTTATCATGTGATCAAACAATAATTATTGTTGTGATGCATTTGGGTGGATTTGATGGCAATGAGGACTGACTGATCGGAGTAGACGAGGGGTGAGCACTGGGTGTCACTGCAGGGAGAGAGCTCAAAGACTATAGGGAGACACCGGGAAAAGACTGGCAGGGGTAATGGCCATGGCAGCGAGGAGTGGAAGGTGGAGGAGGGTGGGGGTTACAGACAGAGACGAAGCAAGTCGGGGTGAGAGCGAGCAAAGAGCAGCGCCGGAGGCAACGGCAGCAGCGGCTGGCAGCGACTGGTATACCAGTCAACCATGGAACGCACACTCAAACAGTCTCTCCCACCCTTTTTTTTTCTCTCTCCCTCACTACAGGTCCAGGCCTCCCCCTCTGGCCTGGATGGTGGCAAAGGCTGTGGCACCGGCCCCTGAGCTGGGCCCTTTTGCCACAGAGGAGAGCCCACGCCATGCAGTGTGCCAGGGCCTGCTGATCTGGGCGAGGTGAGTCAGAACCTGTTAACATGACTGGTGTCCCCAGCCTGACACACTGGCTTGTCTGACATGCACATGTGCACATAAATGTTATACAAACGTGTGCGCGCTCTCTCTCGCTCTCTCTCTCCCTCTCTCTCTCTCCCCCTTTCTCTCTCTCTGCCCTCCCAACCCTGCCAGCACTCCCTTTCCTCTCATCCAGATAAAATCCTTTCAGACATAAATTTCAATTATTCACCTCATCCAAATAATGCCATGTGACAAGAATTATCCCTACTGTAATAATCCACTTAACTGGGAAAGAGCAGCTCATCAAAAAGAGAAAGGAGAAAAGGGGCTGGAAGTGAGGGTGGTGGTGGTGGTGGTGCGGGGAGACTTGTCAACCAGTCTCGAATCAGGACCCTCATAACAAGAATTTCTTCCCTTTTTGAGGAGGCAGTCTTGAAGCGCACTGGGATGATGAAATTGAAGTAAATTGAAAGAAAGCCTGGGAGAATGCTCCCACAATCAATAACCCCAGGATTAAATTAGCCTTGGCATGAAGGGATGATGGGGGGAGGATGAAGAGTGAATGGTGGTGAATGACATTGAGACATGTAGGCTGAACAATACAGCACTCCTATAACCTGGATGCTGTGTCCATACAAGGACAGTGAATGTACCTGGGATGTATTCCATCCCACTTAGCAACGAGGCAGTCCTGGCTATAATCGTTGTCATCACTTGAGCCGCCCGGGTGATGTCTAATGAACACTTCCCTTCACACATTATTGAAAAACAACTGATGTTTATTGTCATTAAATGTTACTGGCTTTTCGTGTATTCACAACTTGGACAACTTATGAGGACTCTGGAGACTCCAGAGTTTAAGGGGGAATAAAACCATATTCATTTATAATGTTTCTTATAATTATAATACTACATACAATACAACAAGGAAGCACGTTAAATATTATTTAAAACAGACTGCATCTTCAAGAATGACTACGGAAACTTTCCTTTCACTAAAACAAAGTTTGTTTAAACAGTATTTTTTTCCCTACTTGTAACCACTGACTAGTAACAAGCTAATTCAAACATCCTGGACCCAATCCTGGGCCATCACCAACACTGAAAAAAATGGGCTTCACTAAGGACCACAAAGGTATGTGGTAAAAGTTTTACACTAAACATGATTAAAGCAACCGTGAAACCACTGCGACTGCTAAAATAGAGTTTTCCTACATGCTTTTTAGTCTCTAAAGACACGGAACATGAAGTACACTCTCATTATGGGCTTGGGGACATCAGTGTGTTGCTAAAGTGACTGGCTGCTAATTGGAAGCCTTCAACACTTGATCTCACTGGGGAATGTGTAATATCATCTGATTAGCCAAGGAAAAGTAGTTTGTTGATGAAAAGATGAAAACAAACTTCTTTAAGTCACTAGATCATAAAAAACAAACTCACTGTTCCTCAACTACGTGCCATCAGCTGCCAGGAGTGTGCTGACTTTCATTCTCTCCAAACAGGACAGCAGCTGATTTCACTGGTTAGCACACTATCAGACCAATCTGACCAGTGAAGTCAGCTGCTTAAGCACAAACCTACATACTCTGTGGCATTAATAGTTCATGGCTGAGATCATGGCATGCAGCATTTATCAATATTTGAAAATTAGCGTGTAATAAATTAAACACTGTTCTTTATTAAATGAGATTAAATTAAATGTGGCTGTTATTTCATCTAACCTGCCGCTAATATGCACTTAGATCAAATAAGCACACTTAAATTATTTTGTTATTATAGTCCATATTGTCTTATCAGTCAAGTAATTTGTATTAAATAGTGAGCCCTTACCAGTGTTTCTCTGGGGGGAGCTGCTGCCGCAACATCTCCAGGTGGAAGGCCAGGCTGAGAAGAGAAACAAACACTTGTATTAGAGTGCCATCTACTGGAGGAGAGCGGATATGGTGGTTTAATAAAGCAACGTTTAAAAGACAGCAGTGGTGGAAAGTAACTAAGAACATTTACTCATGTACAAGGGCTGCAGAATATATTGAGGTTTTTTTTTTAAATCATCATTATAATGTCAACTTGCCCAATAAACACATCATGAAAGAATGCAATATTGCAGTAAGGGATAACTGATTAGGTTGAAAGAGTATCAGTAAAAAACTGCACTTTAAAATGCCGCTATCGACTTTTATAATAATTTCTTTTTGTGTTCGGTTCAATGTTCAATTGATTTAATATAAAAATAATGGTAATAATTTCCTTTCCTTTTTTTATCAGCAATAAATTCACTGTATGTTAGCAGTGTACTGAAAGTAGCAGTATGGCAGAACTGAGTACTGTACACTTTAATATCCATTTATCACAAGTAGTATCATTATTGCGATATTTAACAATTTAAGTGCATATTGCATATGTTCCTCATATCGTGCAGCCCTATCAAGCACTGTACTTTAATAAAACCTTGATGTACTTGCACTTTAATTATTATTTTCTGCTACTTTATACCTCTATTCAGTAATATTGTACTTTTTATTCCACTACATATATTTAATACCTTCAGTTAGTGGTTACTTTACAGATTCAGATTAATATAACAAAATATAATTAAGAAATAAAATTTAAAAAAAAAAAAAAAAAAAGGGCTTAACTAATGACCAAAAAAGGTATGTGGTAAAAGTTTTACACTAAACATGATTAAAGCAACCGTGAAACCACTGCGACTGCTAAAATAGACCTTGTTACTTTACAGTTTCAGATTAAAAAAAACAAAATATAAATCAACAAATAAATTACGATGCACTATCACTGGTGAAAGCTAAGATTTGATCAGTCCTGGCATAAAATTCATAAGCAACCTAACAGTGTATAAAGTGCTTTAAATTAGTCCTGACATTACCAGCTGCAACAGTAAAGTGATTGACACATTGCTGCATCAATAACTTTAATAATAATATGACATATACAGTTCTTAAAATCGGCCATTCTGCATACTGAGCACTATATAGTATATATATAGTATGTGTAGTATATTTAGTATATTTTGATGCTTAGACTTTTCTCATTTTAGGTCAGTAAAAGTTTTGAATGCAGAACTTTTACTTGTAACAAAGTATTTCTACACCATGGTGTTGGTGGTACTCTTGTTTAAATAAAAGATCTTAGTGACTGTTCCACCAGTGCATAGCAATGACAGATTACTGGTGATGAAATTAACAAAGACAAACTAAAAAAGTGTCAAACATAAACATCTTTAATGTCATATGTTTGACAGCTTCGAGCCACAAGTCTTTCTGGCAGGAGAGTAGAGGAAAACTACATCTGTCATTTACTGTCATTACTAATTGCTAGATAATTGGCTGAAAGCACCTAAAATCTAGTGCAAACAGATTAATACAGTAAAATCAGCCACTGGCATTGCATTTCTTGAACCTTCTGCCTATTTAATGCAGAGCAGCAAAAGGACGTAGCAAGTCATGGCCTCCATACATGCGCATAGGATCTGGGTATTTTTAGATAGATATCTGTGGTCATGCACCAGTTGATTAATGAATCAGCATGTAAGTAAAGGTTGTGCAAATGTTGGCATGCATGACAATCATAAGTTGAGCTCCTTATTTACTTTACTTTCCTGGTTTATCAGTCTCTGGGTTTAGTTAATATCAAATCTACCTTGATTCAGTTCTGAACTTTGCACATTAAATTCTGCATTACATATGGTGTGTTTGCTGGATTAATAGCACAGTAAGTGTATAAGCAAAGTACAGAGCTGTGCCTGGGTGGATGCATGAGCTACAACTTTGTTAAACACGTGTTTTCTCAGAATAATCAATGCCTGTCTGCAACTTCACCCAACACAGTGTTAGCATGAGCCGTGTACAATCCAGCAGGCTTGTCTGGCTTACAGTGACCTTTCCACATCATGTCATTAACTGCACATAATGAGACACAGACAACAGTCAGGTGGAAGGACGAACATTTGCTCATGGTAAATAGCTAGCCCACTAGGTAAGCAAGCCACACAAGTTTTGGCAACATGTGGGAGAAGCACAGAAACGTCAGCTTGGCCCTTCGAGTCCACTTGTCAACACAAGCAGGCAACTTTTGAAGCGTTGCAGGAGCTAGCTAGCATGCTAACTAGCGAGCACGCTAACCTTCGCTAGCAGAGCAGTTATAAGAGTAACTACATGTATTTCAGGCATTAAAGGGTCGCGACTTTAAAACACATGACAAGAGTTCACTGTCGTATCCGGACATCAAGAGATAAATGTTTTAGTTGCATAAATGTAGACCTGTGTTGGTGGGTCAGGTTGGTCGGTGGATGCCATCTTCCTATCCCTCCTCGTTTGCTGACAGGCTGCTCGAGTGCTCCTCACTCGACTGCTTTTCCTGAAGGATATCAACAAGCCATATATTACATATATTTATCAAAGAAAGACGATTTTACTCATTAAGTTTACAGGAAAAGTTTACACAAAAGTTTAATTTAGATATTTACAACAATCACAATATCACCCAAATTAATAAAAGTCTTAAAACTACTACTACCACTGCTACTACCACTACTGCTACTACTATACTACTACTACTACTACTACTACAAATAATAATAACAATATAATAATAAAAATTGATCAGAAAAACGATCAGCTTTATTGGCCATGTGTAATTAATAGAATAAAAGTAAAACTAGGCTATATTTGGGCACAGGGCTCCTGTATTTAGGATTCAGGGGCATCTTTTGGTTGACACGATAACCTACAATCTTCATAACTATATTTACATTAGTGTATAATTGGCTAAAAAAAGAAATGTTGTGTTTTCGTAACCTGATAATAAGCGGTTTATATCTACATACAGAGTGGGTCCTCTTCCACAGAGTCCACCGTGTTGTTGCACTGTAAGGTCATTCATGTTTTCGTGTTTTAGTGTTTTCGCATCAACCACTGCAGTTCTCCTTGGAAAAGGAGGAGGCAGTAGCTCAGTCCATAGGGACTTGGGTTGGGAACCAGAGGGTGGCCTGTTCAAGTCGTGGACTGGTAGCTGGAGAGGTGCCAGTTCACCTCCTGGGCACTGCCGCGGTGCCCTTGAGCAAGGCACCGAACCCCCCAACCGCTCGGAGCACCTGTCATGGGCAGCCCCACTCTGACATCTCTCCACTTAGTGCATGTATAGGTCCTGTTTGTGCATGTGTGTGTTCGGACCTGTGTGTAATTGTAATTGACAACAGAGTGAAAAAATTTTATTTCCCCTCGGGGATTAATAAAGTATGTAAAAAAAAAAAAAAAACGAGAGAAGTTTCAGTTCTGCAATCTCACCACTAGATGTTGCTACATCCTGCACACTGGACCTTTAAAACACTTTTTGTACCAGGAGATATTTTGTGGTGCATTTTCAAACATAAATCTGTGGTTAATGGGTGGCACAGTGGCGTAATGGTTAGCATTGTTGCCTCACATCAAAGGGGTCCCTGGTTCGAACCCAGAGTGTGTCGTTTGAACCCAGGTGTGGGAGCCCCTGCTTCTGTTCGCCCTCCTCCTGTCACCTTGAGTTTTCTCCACATTCTACGACAATCTAAAGACGTGCACATTAGGGTTATTGGTAAATGTGAGCATGGATGGCTGTCTGTCTCTATGTGTCAGCCCTGTGATAATCTGGCGGCCTGTCCAGGGTGTACTCTGCCTCTCATCCAATGTCAGCTGGAATAGGCTCCAGTCCCCCTGCAATCCCCAACAGAATATGCAGGTACAGAAAATGAATGACTGAATTTGTAATTAATCAAAACAACAGAAAAAAGCAATGGAACTGGAGCCATTGGGCCACTGGGGTCTGGGAGCCTTAAGATCCTGAGGCCCTGGATTAGTTGTTCCATTTGTCCATTGAATAATCCAGCCTTGCCTTGCAGTCTGACGACTCCAAGACAATCCTGTCAATCAAGCCAGTATGACTGATATATCCCTGTTTGAGCTGTAATAATAATGGCACATTAATCTTCGTGACCACCACTGAGTGACACATTAAAAGAAGCTAAATTATCTAGTAGCTACTGTGGCCATAATGTTCTTGTGGAAAAAAATGCTGTCATTATATTTCCCTAGAGAGACTGACAGACACATTTCAAGTCAAGCCTCCTTTGGAGACAGAGGATGAGTCAAAAATCACTCCCTATTTACTGTCCACCATTTTCTGAATTCTGAATTCTGAGTGTGCAGGTGTGTTCTGATAGTGCCCTAAAAATTAACAATAAGGATAAAGATAAGTGCCCATGTCATGAAGGCTATACTGCAATGCAATTTACAGATATGAAATTAGGGTTGTGCTACAGCTATCAGTGATGAAACAAAATTAGTGTCAGAAATTTTCATTTACTGTTCACCATTGGTTGGTTATTATATCAGTCAAAGGCAGTTTTTATATATTGGGTTGGACATATTGCTACTCAAATGTCCTCCCAAATATAAAGTAAACATAATTATAAATAAGATAAACAAACTGCCATTATTATTACTACTGGTTCTGGTAGCCTGTTAAGGTCTGCTGCAGTTCTGTGTGTGGTTTGTGTGAGTGGTGTTGCCGTACCCCACCAGAAGCTATTGCTCGACAGTTGTGGATAGGCACAATCAATGTCAAACACTGTCTCTTTTTCATCACTTTCAAATGCATCAAAAAGTGGAAAACTAGAATGTATTATGGGGGTTATGTACACTAGGTCACTGTGGGTTGTTGTAGTTTTGTAAAGTGTTAGTATGCTTAAAAAATGTCATTAAAAAAAAGTTCATGAAGAAGTCATAGTGTGTGCACTTTTCCTATGAAGTGTGGCTTCCTAAAATGGCACCCCTATCTCAGATTTTTATTTTAAAATGCTCTAAACTGGTTGGTTTACTTGTAAAGTTTCTAGAAATTTTCTGCATATACCTGTAGGGAGTAGTTAAAGAGTCAACAAGTGAATTTATTTAAGTTTTTGGATCAACATCTAGCATCCATTAGTGGTGTTGCATCTTGATTTGAGTTGGGAGCACAAACTAAACCAAACCTGTTATGCTGAGTTGTACCTGCCTGAGATTTGCATGCACCTTGCAGCACAGCCTGCAGCGAAAACTAGACTACCAGCTACTGTGATGGTTTGTAATGTAATGCAAACTCTTTGGTGTTCTATACCACTGTGCTTTCAAACAAGCAAGTTTTCATCTGTTAATCTAACATGAGATTTTCACGTGTGGAAAAATGAATGTAGGAAGATTCACTCTGTCAATGTCACTCAAATAAAGTATGTGCTAATAACATTGATTCCTGTCACAGTTTGATTTGAAGTGTCTTTGCATTATTTGGTGGAACTGATTAGCTGCTGAGAAATGCATCGCCTGTTATTTCAGTTTAGGTGGTTATTAAATGTATATTTGAAATTCACTCCGGAGCCAAAATGGCCCAAAATATGTGCTGATAATCACCTGCCGAGAACTGCTTCCCTACAAAGTCAGTTTTGCCAAATGATGCATCCACCTCTAAGGTCATTTCCAGACACTTTGACATCAAACAGTGTTACAAGCTTATATTTTTGGTCTTTGGCTAGACAATGGGAATGTCCCACATTTCACATTCATCTTTGCTGAAATAACAGGGATGCAACTGTCTGCTGGCAGCCTACAAAAACGCAGTGTTGCCGAATAATGCATCCACCTCTAAAGTTCTTTTTCAGTCACTTGAGGATCAAGCGGCATCAGGTAGTTAGAACGGGCCCCAGTGCACACTATTATGACGGGCCTTGTCTATGCTAGTTACTGTTTTTGTGCCTAAACTAGTTATGGTGTAATCTTATCATCTCGTCACATGATCAAATGGAGACTCGACAACAGCAACATATATATATTACCCAGAAATAATAGTCGCCATTTTTATAGCTCATTTATAGTTTATGTAGAATAAGCAAATATTTTATAACATATTTTGTTATAGATTGCTACTGACTACAAAAAAAAGAAAACCAGTTTTTTTTCTTTTTTCTAACACAGGCATATATCTAAGGTGGCAATCTGAATAACCTAAAAGGCGCCGTTTTCTCTCCTTCATACCTTCAGAGGACCCACTCTTTCTATGGGCCTCCTCACCTCATGGGCCCCAGAACAACCGCCCTGACTGACCTCTCTATATTTACACCCCTGGGATCAAGCAGTGCTACCACAATTTTATTTCCCTCTTGAATTTTATTTTCAAATTCAATCAAATGTATTCAGTATGTACATCAGAGAACAAACAAACATGATGTATCACATAACAAATGCAAGCTTTGCATCAACCTATCATGTCCATATTATATACAGAGGCAACACCTCAATCACTTGTCAATGTATCGCCACTATACATGTACTTCTACACACTGAGAAACACATAAGTATTTATGGTTTCAGTTGCATGTTGACAGTATCGACCAACTTCCTCTTCTCTACTGGGGTTATGGAGAAGCTGTGTCCTTAATCAGTCTCGGCAACTGTAGTATTACTGGTGTCCACTTAATGTTGAAAACATCAGCGTTAAGTTGGAGCTTGGCTGTTAGGGGCCATCCCTATGTTTCCCGCTTGGTTGAGCGGGAAACATAGAACCTGTTTTGTGTAAGTGGGGAACATAGAACCTGGGAAACATAGATAAGCTCCCAGCTGTTATGCTTTCCATCAAATACTGCTCATTATTATTATTATTATTATTATTTATTGCTGTTTCTTGCATTTTTGTACTCTTTTTGCATGCCTAGTTTGTTTTACATTTTTAAATTTTGAAATCTTTAATCTGACTCTTTCCCCTTGACTGCTGTAACCCTGGAATTTCTCAAATGCGGGATCAATAAAGGTGTATCTTATCTTATCTTATCTTATCTTATCTTATATACACTCTTCAATCTTTCCCTAGGCTACGTTGTTGGACAGTTGGTGGCCCCAAGCAGATTTGTCTGGTTTTTAGTGTCTATACCTTCTGGAGTGTTTCCCAGTATAAGGAATGCTGGCTCTAGAGGTAAGACCAGAACATTTTTTTGTGCTATTTTGGTTGGACAGTGTGAGTGTTCATACATCACTCATACTGGCTGAAACAACAGGGGGATGCAAATCTCGGCAGGCACAACTTAAGTAGCCAGATAGATAGATGGATATTTATTAATCATTTCGGAAATTCACTGTGTGACAACTATAATAACACCAAAAGCAACAACACCCCAAAACAAGAACACCAAGAACAGGTACCAATGATGACCAGAGGGCAGAAGAACTAACACCAGACACTTGTAGGAGTTAACTACATCCAGCAGATGGTAGTAGTGTAATACCGAGGACACAAGCTGCTGTTCAACCTAAAAGAAGGAGTAGAAGAAGAAGAAGCCACCGCGGCGGTTCCGTGTTCGAAACTGCTGAAGACCAGAAGTATCTGTCTGAATTTGACAACTTAAATTATGAAAAAGAAATAAGAAAATAACACTTCTGTTCATAACGCCAGAATGACAGACAGGAAACCGTGTAAGGTGTGTAATTTTACACGACAGAAATCATACGGGTTGGTAGTTCCGTCTTTAGATGAGCTGAAGACAAAAGGTGAGTTCGCTTTAACTTTTGAATATAACGTTATATGAATTGTGACCGCAGTGTTATAATTTTATGGCAAGTTTAATAGAAATGTATGGTAAAAGTTAAGAGTAATGCGACACTGTATTTAGCCGTTAGTTTGCAGTACTCAATGGCAACGGTGCTGTAACGTTACGTTTTGTGTACTTAGTGTTATGAACGTTACGTTTTGTGTACTTAGTGTTATGAACGTTACGTTTTGTGTACTTAGTGTTATGATGTACAGTGATCTTCAGCACTAAATGCCGCCGTTGGCAGTATGCTTTTTAATTATCCTTTATTTAGACAGAAAGGTCCTATTCAAATACAAAATCTCTTCCTCCAGGCAGCCCTGCTGCTTATCTGTCATGCTCAGGAACGAGCTGAGTGTGGCAACATTTCCATCGTGTCCAAACTCGCAGGGACTAAACATGAAAAGTCAGGCAAGACCTCCCTCCTGTCCTGCTCATTCCTGGCATGCTAGTCAGCAGGCGGTGCCCGGATCAATGCACACCTCAATGACTCTCATATATCCAAAATACAAAAAGGACAGTGTCAAGATTGTGCAGTCTGTTTGTTGAAACCATTTACATGTTGGGTGTACAGATACATATTTTAATTTTGATGCAGTCCTGTAACTGGAGAGGACACAAAACCTGGAATGCTGTTTCTTGGAAAACTTCCATTCATACATTCACCATTTTGACCTTTTGCATAAAGTTACATTACAGACAAACGTGTTGTTACAGGTATTACACAGTACTGAATCAAATGGTCTCTATTGTACATAGAGAGCATATACAGTAGAAAAATACAATAAAAATACAAGTTGGTTGTGAAACTGAAACCATAAAGGGGTTCATTTGTGTCACTGGGACGTTTCACAGTAAAGATGTAGAAATATGTATTCATCACTCACATGGAATATGCATGCTTTTAAAAGGCAAGCCTAAGGTTAGGCTGACAGAGGGTGTTAGAAGCACAACCACTCAACAGCAGTGACACATAGGAGCAGCTGTGATGAAAAAAGAGGTGACAACTAAGATGGATTGACTTGTTTTCAGAAGAACAGAAGACACTGGTGTTTGCTTGAATTCTCAAATGATCAGGTGGTGTGTAAGCTGATACTGCCTCATAAATTTAGTTTGTATTGGACTTGGGGACTGGTTTTTCGATTGCTTTGGCTGTATTGCTAAAGAGTATCAAACTTCTTTTTTCAGTATATTTGTATAAGCTCAGTGAGGTCTGTAATTTCTCTGTTCTTTTCGCAGGATGTGAGTTTCTTGGGTTCAGCCCCGATGAGAGGGTCACAGTGGTTCTAGAGGATGACGGGACAATAGTACAGGATCAGGCCTACTTTTTGTGTTTACCTCTAAACACAAAGTTCATGTTGTTGCATGAAAAAGAGACATGGTCTCCAGCTCGCAGGAGTAAGTACGTTCAATTCTATCTGAGATTTGTCTGCATTCTGGATGGATTCTTAAAATTTCTATATGAAATGCACGTCATTGTTTTTTGGTGCTAATTTACTGTTTCATTGTAGTGGATGGTGGCACAGCCTGGATGGCCAGGGATTCTATGATTCTGGGGGCCGATGCAGTGGACGCCTCCGCTGCTGCATCGCCCTGGTGGCACCTGGCTCAGCAGCTGAAGCAGGACCTTACCAGCATCATCTTCATGTCTGAGGAAGACTTACAGGTACCAGCATCATTCCTCTGTTTCACTAACAGTGTTTGCTGTAATGCGTATCCCAGCATGCACTGGTAAGGAAATGATAAGGAAGTAGTACGACCTGAAAATCACTTTCCTCAGTTGCCACCAACAACTTTTTAATCTTTGTCCTGTTAAAGGATATGGCTGGTAATATTCTGTATTGTTCTTAGTGTCCACAAGTCCCACAGTAAGACACAAACTACAAACTAGTAAAAGCAGTGTAAATATTATGAATATACTGTTCAGTTAAACAGATATTGATTTTTTTAGATGGGACTTTTTCTAGGTAGCTAAAATGCTAAAATTGCTGCTGCTCCCATCCACAGCAGCACATTGCTCAACTTTGGTATTGGTACTCCTGCCTGGTTCTCCAAACTACGGGTTGTGCCGACCAGCATCTACTATTTTTAAAACACTGTCTATAGATAAGAGGTACCTTATACAACCTGACTTCGTTCTTGCCTGAACACAGGAAAGCAAGGATTATAGAACAATGAGGGGTATGGTCAGCAGGAAATGAGGTTCAGCCCTTGACCCAAAGTACACATCAAGATGTTGATCTCCAGAATGAGCATCAAAGTTCATCATAAGTGCCTAACAAAACACATGGCCTGCAGTGAGACAGAACAAACTCACAGTGCTCCGTTTTCACGAACTCCCAACTATGAATTAGACAAAGCTGGAATTACAAAGTAAGTACATAGCAAAACAGCATACCCAAAGTTTTCTCTAAAGTAAAGGCTCAGTAGCCATCTTAATCGTCCCAAGTCGCAAACACAAAGAAGAAACTTAGCTACAACAAATCAACAAAGCTCACACAAACCCAGCAAAGCATGAGCTGTAGCAAAATCTCACCCACAACACTAAGGACTCGAGGCACTTTCATCTACACTAATAAAAAAGCACCAGAGCTCATTTCAGCATTCTCAAACCACAAGGGTCACAAACCAAACTGGTCAGCAACATGGCAATCAGCTGCTCCTCATGTGTCACCAGGCTAGATTTATCCCCACCAAACAGGTTTGCATCCGGGACGGCTACTTAATGTTTCAAAAAGGAATTCCACGAATGAGATTTACATAGAGATGGGTGAGTGATACCGTAGCTCAGCAGCTTGTTCCATTCCTGTGAAGTGCAATGTTTCAATACACTGTGTCAGAGCTCAAATACCACATGACTAATGACGTTCCAAGCTTGAAACTTTGAAAAGCGCCTCATTCAGTTTCACAGTTTGGAAAATCCTTGATTTTAGTTTTATTATTATGCTTTTATTTATTTATTTTTTTGTATCTCTGCACTTCAAGTAGTTTTTGAATTATTACGAAAAAAAACAAGCTAATAGTGTCAAATGTTTCTTGCGCAATTCAAGCGATCTGTAAAGTGAAGCAATCAGTCAGGAAATGGTATACTTTTAAATTCATACTGATCCTGCCACAGACTGTGCTCATCATTCCCAACTCCATACAATAATAGTGGGATTTCTATTGTACTTCTACAGCTACTTTCGCTTTTGCCAGTTGCTTCAAGCTAACTTAGAGCTGTTTAACTTGAGGCACACTTTCTGACTCCTCTGATTGCAATCGGTTACTCTCGTTAACTATTAAGGCAAGCCGCAGCTCATCTCAAACAAGCCTAATGATGCAGGGTGGATGCCAGCAGCAGGAAGGGTGAGACAGTGAGCACATGGGCCAGCATTTGTAGCTTAAGGGTTGCAGGGAGCCTGACCAAGACAACCTCCAAGACAGTGGGAGGGTTGTCACACCACAGACCTGCATTGTTATAAAAAAACAACAACAACACATCAGCTTGCCACACTGTCACATCTTGTGATATGTTCCTTTTGTAAGATGGGCAATATTGTTTATTACTACTCACTAATGTGTCTTAATATGCAGCTAAAAACAGTCTCCAACAAATGCACTATTTAATCCTGTTTGAGTAATGTTTAATAAAATATATACTTTACTTTTAGCTTTACTTTTTGTTTACTCCTTATTTTGCTTCCTTATTTGTTGTTGGTGTGAGGCACCACATGGACATGCTGTAGTGTTTCACTGCTTTGTGTCACTGTGTGTTCCAGACCTTAGTGGACGCCCCGAGCCCTGAGCTTGCCTCTGCTCTGGGCTTCCAACAGAAGAAGGCCGAGGACCTGCAGGAGACCATGCAGAGGGTTTTGGACCGACGAGAGGAAGAGAGGCAGTCCAAGGAGTTGCTCCAGCTCTACCTCAAAGCTTCAGAGAGCGATGACGGAAAACAGGAGGAGCCAAGCCAGCCCAGCCAGGAAGGTACTGCTCTATCATTGTTTAGTGGTGTAATTCTTGGTTTACCCTCTAAAGAGATTTCATAGTTTATACTGTGGCTTTCTAACACTATATTTAATATGTCAATTTTTTTTTATTTAAGTGAGGTTAAAGAAAGAGGGCATTGCACAGCAATACTAGTTGCCTCTGAAAATCTATTACAGCATCTCTTGAGGAGCCAATAGTCTTTGACATGAAGTCTCAAGTAGTCCTATCTACGAGCCTGTTGATCATATAAAAAATGCTCTGTAATATCTGGCATTGGTGTCTGGCCCTGAGTTTTGCTCTGATGGCCTTTTTCAGTGATAATCTCTTCTCTGTCATTTGCTTTTAATCCTTTTTGCATTTTTTTTATCTTAAATTAAATTTTTAGTGATCATCAAGTCTCTCCTGTAGTGGAATTAACAGCACATTATACATGCATACTCTTATCGTGATGGCCCACCAGCAGATGGAGACATGAAATACAATACTTTTTGATGTATGTAATATTAAATCGCTGTTAGATTAATATAAATAAAATACCAGAGGCTCATATATCCTCCTCTGACTTATCAAAATCAAATGAACAGCTGTGATCAATAAGCACAAGTACAACCTTCAGCAGAATAATCAATATTAACCAATGACTGTGTGTGTAGCCCTGCAGGTGGGTAATGACCCCAAAGCTGCGTGTTCTGTAGGCAAGGGTCAGGGGCATTGGTGATAAAACCTTTAAAGGAGGACACCACCTTAATTAAGACTTCTAGTATGTTATTTCCATGGCCGAGGAAAGTTCAATCAATATTTGTGAACATGAAACCAGAGAAGTAAGTCTCAAACTTTTAATGTCAGTAAGTGTAAAGTCTGGAGCTGCTCCATAGACAATGAATGGGAGTCTGATTTTATTGCCCCAAATAATGTTTGTTTTCTTTTGTTTATACCCAAATAATCTTTATTCTGTGGTAGAGTTTTCAGTTCAGAAACAAAAATTGTCCTCATGTACTAGAACATTCCCCTGGGTGCTCTCAGTGACACCTAGAACATCTTTCCTAATTTATTGTCCATAGAGCAGCTCTTGACTTTACACCTGATGACATCACACATTTTAGTTTAAGCACTGTTCATGTTTACTAATGTTTTTGGACAGTCTTAGACCAAAGGAATAATATGTATGAATTTTGAAAATAGGCGCAGTTCCCCCTTAATCAACATGTAAAGCTAGCACTGTAAGAATTTCTGGGGGATTAAGAAATCTAAAAATGATTCTTGATAAATATCTATATATGTATTTCCTTAAGACCTAATAATTAGATTCAGTAGATAAATATTTTAAGACATTCACATCTGCTAGTTTTAGAATGTGCAGAGTGGCAAAGCATGAAGTCATGACAACAAAATGAATCAAACAGGTCAATCAAATCAACAACAGCTTTGGCTCATAAGAGAAGAGCTGTGCTTGTGCTTTTTGGCCACTAGGTGGAACCGTTGTTGCTGCTGAATTATCCCATCTCCTGCAGTGAATTTTTGTAACTATACCCTTATACAACAAATGATCCTGAAAGAGAATCCATTTTAATGTGTCAGGGGCTGGAGATGCGGAGGTGGATGGGATGGAGGTGGACTCTGCGTCTGGATTCATGCCCAGGACACTGATGGTCCTGAAAGGCAAAACAAGCCCTGAGACCAGACTCTCCACTGAGGATCTGCAGGTAATCACTCACACCGCTGATCCAGTGTGCCTCAAAACTTCTGCAGTTCATGCCGTAACTTACCCAGTCAACTCTAGAAAGCAGCTGTAAGAATTATGAAGCAATTACGTCAAATGGCAAGTCCTGACACAACACACCCGTACTTTATTAGTGACTCTGTTATATAATCTGAAAGGCATTTACTTTGTCTTAAATTCAACTGTAAGATTTTATCCACCCTCATTAACAAACACAGAGAGCACAAAACATTAGTATAATTCAGTCCAGTACACCCACACCACTAACTACACCCTCAGCCCTTATCTGTCACAGTGTCAACAAAACCCGAACATTATCAGCTTCACAAAGGATAGGATTTATTCATAGAAATAGAGTCAGAGTAGAACGGACATTCCCATTCAAATCAACGTAGCAGGATCGTCAGGGCGGGGCCATTTTTATGTGTATTGTTGCCATTAGAAATTGTATAAACTACTGTATAAACAAACCAACATGCAGCAAGTTGGAAACTCAGTGAGGTTTTCTGTTACTTTGAAAGTATTACCGTAACTATTATTTGCCTGTTTCATTTTGTTTTTTTATTGCCATTGATCATATGTTGGTTGAAGCATGATGTAATGGTACTGTAGCTACCTCTGAAGGACAGGTGAGAGGCAGAAAGAGACAGCGCAGATAAACCGTGCACAGATTAGCATGTTTTCACAACTCGGTGAATTTAGAATTTATTTCAACCAAGCCAGAGTTGGTGATTGTTGCAACAGTGGACTAACTAAGTAGATGACTAAAAAGACTAGCTTAGATGGTTTAGTTGTGCTTTATTTTGTTTGTAATGAGTTTGAATTAAGTGTGTTTTAGGATGAGTTAAGGCAGTTAAGCGAACGTTAGCCTTAGTTCGGTGAAAGACAGGAACTTGAATTTGTATTTGTTTGTATTTCTCTGCTTAATAAGGAAAGTAAGCTTAAGAATAGGCCATGACTGAGTTCTCAAACTAGTCAGTGTGAATCACTTTATGGCCCCGCTGACGTGTGTTGTCACCACAACTTACAATGGCCATTTTCTTTTGTACTAGTCAAATGCTCAGGGCAAACAGTTCAATGTCATTTCTATTCATTCTATTTCTATGAATTTTATTGAATTTAGGCTTGCTGCTGTAGTCAGTATTACCCATGTTACTGAGGGTTCGAGCATACACCAATTGCATTACCTGGCTCACACGACACACATATATGCTTTTAATATATAAATGCTTTAATTACTTTTAACCCACACCTTTTAAGGTTGTGTGTACAGTGTATTTTAGAGTACTGATATTGCTATTTATGAAGTTGTCTGTCTGTCACTGTTTTGTGTGAGGTGTTTGTCTTTTTGCCAGTACCAAAGAAGATTTTCTATCTCATGTAAATTGAATGGACAAGAAAGTTTTCTGAGTCTGAGTCTGAGGCGGAGGATTTGATGCCAAAGTGAAAAGGAAAAGCACCTAATTTGGCAGTATTTCAGATTAAAACCCACTGCTAATAGAGAACCTGATAATGTTAGAAAGGGAAAAGGAGTTGGTTACATCGCTAAGAAGTTGGGGGGCGTGCAGCCTGTGGCCTGCAGCTCTTAATTTAACAGCTCACTGTCAACTCGTTTTTTGTCAGTTAAATGCTTTTAATGATTAAGGCGCTCTACAGTTATTGAGCATGATCAATTAATATCTTTTCTTGTAAAATGTCCGATGTAATCGGTAATACTGGTACTACTGGTAAAGCATTGGTACTGCTAATACTGGTGTCGTCATGAGTTCATTACCCGGTGGAAAAATTTTCTCACTATGGCATCCCTATTTGGATTGCATCAATTTGTGCATGTGTGTCTAAAAACAACAAGTCAGTATCAAGTCTCACATGTTCACATTTCCAGTCTTTGAAATGAAGCCTCTTCCATGTGTCTTTAGATGGTAGTGTCCAAAGGGGTGGAAGTCATGGAGCAGGTGCTGGGCTTTGACAGAACGAAGACGTCTGAGCTGCTGCAGGCCTGCAAAGCTGAGCTGAACATACGTCTCCAGCAGGTTCAGGCCATGCAGTCCATCAGGAGCGCCACGCAGCCGGAGAGCAGTCAGCAGTCCAGTGAGCAGAGCACCGAGGAGGGTGCAGAAACACCAGCCCAAGGCAGCGACTAGGCTGAGGCTATACCTGAGCAGAGACTGATAAGAATTCACACTACCTGCCTCAGGGTCAGAAGAATGGGATTTAACCTGTGTTACTGATAATATCCATAATGCTGGAATTCATGAATGTTAATGATGTTGACATTTGCTTCGTTTTGTAAAACTTGCAAAGCACCTGAATGCTTTTGCATCAAGAGGAAGCAGAGTCATTTGCACAAGTCATGTTTATCAAAGACATGCTGACGGTAACTACCAGCATCAACTTTCTATTGGCGACATATGTTGATGAGCGCCATGCTGTGAAAGTAATCACATATAAACACATCCATGTGAAACTTAAAGCAAAACATTTTGGGAAATGTGCTCATTCGCTTTGTTGTCGAGAGCTAGATGAGAACATCGATACCACTCTTGCATCTGTTTGTTTGATATGTAGCAGCCAGCTAGCTTAGCTTAGCATAAAAACTGGAAACCGGGACACAGCTAGCCTGGCGCTGCCCTTTAAAAGTCAGAGATTTGAACCTCTCAGTAAACTGAGATTGCTTCAAGTTGAGCGGTTGTTTTTGCTTTGGTTTGTTTGTTTTGCTAGTCAGTTTGCTGTGCAGTGTATTTCTGGGGACGTTAGGGGCCCCAGATTTTGCTGCAGAGTGAGCGCTCTTGACTTTCACGCTACTCTTTGGTACAGGCTGCTGCAGGGAGCACAGAGGAAGACAGACTTTTGTTTTATGTCAAGTCTCAGCAAAAAATATTGTTGCATAGTTCCTACCTGTCATTAGGGCACTTAGCTTGTTCACTATTTTACGTGAATGCCACTTTAAAACTTTATACAGGGGGAGAAAACAACAATAACAAAAAAGAATCATCAAATATTTGCATTGAAAAGCGAAATCTTTTTCAACTGGAATAATTCTGAGTCTTGTACAGCCCTACTCTGTCCAAAGGTACCAAATTCTGCTTGCCAGCACCTCATAAGATCAAAAATTAAGATCTTCCTGTAGTCTCTGCTGGTTGCTTGGCAACTTAACTACAATGACAAGACTCCAAGGAAAATATAAAAGAAGGTACGGTCGTGGCGACAGTGAGAGTTCTATCGGAGTCCATGGGTCAGGCACTGCAAATTAACCCATCATATTTTTGTTGATTCAACTTTGACTGAAAAATCCTTGCACCAGATTAAATAACACACATATTGTGATGTTGACTGATGTTTTTTTTTAACGAAATATACACGCTTGTTTTCCTTGTTATCGGTCGCCTAACAGATCTTGACTCAATCCTGCAGAGGCTGAAATGCAGAGGCATGAGAGTGGTGTTAATCTTCTCAGCAAAGTCTATGCAAATAAGTGTACTTACCAAAATGCTGATTTATTGCATAAAGGTTTTATATTAACTGATATTGTTGAATCATCTCCCAGATTTATTGTTTACATTCTGCTTCCCCTTAAAGAAACACTCCACCCCAATATCAAAAATACATATTTATTCCTGTTAACTGTAGTACTATGTATCAGTCATGATTGTTTTGGTGAGAGTTGATGAGTGTTGGCATTATCGACTGCAAAGATGTTTCCCTTCATTTGAGAAACTTAACAGTGTCTCTTTCCAGAACCCGATCACACCCAGTTATTATGCCACTTAAAATAATCCGCAGACCTTGTGAGCAGTTTCATGTAGGAACTATTTCCTTTCTACAGATCCACACCCACCAACCAAATCACAGTGCAGACGGAAACAGAACCGGGTCATGATTCGTGGAAAGAGACATTGATGTTGAGTTTTTCAAATGTATTTTTTGGCGTTTAGAATACCACAAGCTGAGTGACATCTTGTTCCAATTCAGACAAAAGGTGTGCACTGCATTTTATTTTAGAACTGTACTCTTAACTAGCTAAAGAAACCCTATGGATATATTTTGTGTCTGCTGGAAAGATTTTACAAGTGCTATCACTGAAATGACATTTACATTGACATTGACATTTACATCTTGAGCATAGGGGAATCTTCTGGGAAGTTTAGAGTAGCAGGGTGTTGTTATTTCAGTCAGCTGGCAGCTAGGCCGATCCTGTGCCTTATAACTTGCTCCTGCTTGTTACCTTCCTCTGACTCCTGCAAAAAGAGACAGTGTTCTGAGACGTTATGTTCCTGCTGCAGCTCTATAGTTTTTTCCTATTTCTGAGTTTTAAATGGCACTGGTAGACTCTGGGAATCAAATAATTTCAAAGTTGTGATGAAAATATTTAGAGAGCAGCTTTCCCTATAGGGAACATAAATATTTTTGTACGTATACACTTGCCTAAATTTGGCATTTTCTTTTTCATGTTGTACCACAGTCCTTATGTATGTGCACTTGGTGTGACATGTACTGATGTGTGACCATTTACAGAATTTCGACATGGATGGAGCTGCAACTAAAGATTATTTTTATTGTCGATTAATCTGTCAGTTTTTTTATTGATTAATCGACAGTTGTTTGATCTATAAAATGTAAGAAATCGGTAGAAAATGTCAACCATTGTTCCCCAAAGCCAAATATGATATCCTTAAATGTCTTGATTTCTCCACAAGCCAACGATATTCTGTGTACTCTCATAGAGGAGTGAAGAAACCAGAAAATATTCCCATTTAAGAAGCTGGAATCACAGAATTTTGACTTTTTTTCCCTTAACAAGTTACTCAAGAAGATTAAATGAGTATTACATTAGTTGGGGATCAATTTAATAGTTTGCAATTGATGGATTAATCCTTGCAGCTCTATACATTGAGCAGTAAATGGTATGATGAGTGCAGAAACTCTCTCGCCAAGGCACAAAGTAACTTGTACAGCACTATGTTATAGAGACAGAAACTACAGGCAGAACATTTGTTTCTGAGATGTATGCAAATGCTAATATCAGCCAAATATATTTGTATAAAAGCTAACTTTAAAAAGGGTACGCAGACAAATTCATCACTTTAACAAAGAGTACGACAGCATTTATCACTTCATACAGGGGAGCTTCTCTGAAGACGTGTCAGAATGATATAGCTTTATCTCTGAGCTGCAAAGAACTAATATTTCCGGATGAGAGCTTGCTAAAGAACATCTATGATAAACCATTATAGAAGTTATGTATCAGTCTAGTGGCCATGTGATGCAAGATGGTGTGTACAATGTGTGCAGGTCTGCATGACTCATAGGTCATGGAGAAGATAGCCTTTGTCATGCCTGTCATCTCATCATCGGTCTCTTGAACAATGAACACAAATGATGGTGGATGAATTTGCAGAGGGATCGTCTTTTTGTGTTGTGTTGAGATTGAGATGTCACCAGCGGTGACAGCGGCTTGTACTTTAGTATTAGATTCAGGAAAAAGTAGAACATTCATCAAGATCTGCCGCTGATAATGTGTCTGCACCGCGCGGCTTCACCAAAAGTAAGCTGACACTCTGCTGATTTGTCATGCATCACTTCTCCAACACATTCAAACTTTGTATTTAATTGAAACATGCACGACAAATGTTTCAAAGGAAGTTGTATATGACTATACAGTATGTGATTTAAGGTGCCTTTTTATAAACATGGGGAATGGTGGTAGGAGGGATTTTCTAAAATAAACCAACCCTCAAACCTTTGACAGTGCCTTTTCCTACTTTTTAAAAATGAGTATTAAATGCATGTTGAATTATGGACTGACAAATTTTACTGGCCGATATAACACTGTATTCTTGAGCATATATCTCAACTTTTAACTAATTTCTGTGAAGAAAATAAAATTAAATTGTTTTCTTTATACAAGACAAACTTAAAAAACTCTTGCAGACTAAGGACACAGTCAAAACCTGAACATCAGCTATATTTTACAGAGCCTTCACTCTCTGCCAAACGGCCTCGTCCTGCATTGGAAAATGTAAAACAGTTAATTAAAACTATGAGCTAATACAACAATGGCCGAGCATCAGCAAGAAGAACAAACTCAATTTGTCAAAAAAAACATTTCTAAAGTTTGTATGATTGTTAAAGTGCATAATTCAGAGAGATAATTAGAAGTTACTACAACATTCCAAATGAAAACACTTAAACCTTGAGATCCTGAAATGTAATTTAAAATAAGTTTTAACCTTCATGTAATATTTGGTTTCGATATCAGCCTGCTATATAGGTATATTCATAAATGTAGCATGTGCATACATCTATGATAGGTTGCGAGCTAAACTGTGATGAGAAGATAGTAAGCAGAGATAAAATGTATAGTTTAAAAACACTGCAACTGTGGCTCCAAGCAGGAGCTATTATGGAGAGAAGTGTGGATGTATAAGGAGTTGTGTGGAAGACAATGGCGCTGTTCGGCCTGGGTGTCCGAGGCTTCAGCCCTAAATGTCTTATGAATAGCCCTGTATCTAAATAGGCTGTATATACAGTACAGGCCAAAAGTTTGGACACACCTTCTCATTCAATGCGTTTTCTTTATTTTCATGACTATTTACATTGTAGATTCTCACTGAAGGCATCAAAACTATGAATGAACACATGTGGAGTTATGTACTTAACAAAAAAAGGTGAAATAACTGAAAACATGTTTTATATTCTAGTTTCTTCAAAATAGCCACCCTTTGCTCTGATTACTGCTTTGCACACTCTTGGCATTCTCTCCATGAGCTTCAAGAGGTAGTCACCTGAAATGGTTTCCACTTCACAGGTGTGCCTTATCAGGGTTAATTAGTGGAATTTCTTGCTTTATCAATGGGGTTGGGACCATCAGTTGTGTTGTGCAGAAGTTAGGTTAATACACAGCCGACAGCCCTATTGGACAACTGTTAAAATTCATATTATGGCAAGAACCAATCAGCTAACTAAAGAAAAACGAGTGGCCATCATTACTTTAAGAAATGAAGGTCAGTCAGTCCAGAAAATTGCAAAAACTTTAAATGTGTCCCCAAGTGGAGTCGCAAAAACCATCAAGCGCTACAACGAAACTGGCACACATGAGGACCGACCCAGGAAAGGAAGACCAAGAGTCACCTCTGCTTCTGAGGATAAGTTCATCCGAGTCACCAGCCTCAGAAATGGCAAGTTAACAGCAGCTCAGATCAGAGACCAGATGAATGCCACACAGAGTTCTAGCAGCAGACCCATCTCTAGAACAACTGTTAAGAGGAGACTGCACGAATCAGGCCTTCATGGTCAAATAGCTGCTAGGAAACCACTGCTAAGGAGAGGCAACAAGCAGAAGAGATTTGTTTGGGCCAAGAAACACAAGGAATGGACATTAGACCAGTGGAAATCTGTGCTTTGGTCTGATGAGTCCAAATTTGAGATCTTTGGTTCCAACCGCCGTGTCTTTGTGAGACGCAGAAAAAGTGAACGGATGGATTCCACATGCCTGGTTCCCACTGTGAAGCATGGAGGAGGAGGAGGTGTGATGGTGTGGGGGTGTTTTGCTGGTGACACTGTTAGGGATTTATTCAAAATTGAAGGCACACTGAACCAGCATGGCTACCACAGCATCCTGCAGCGACATGCCATCCCATCCGGTTTGCGTTTAGTTGGACGATCATTTATTTTTCAACAGGACAATAACCCCAAACACACCTCCAGGCTGTGTAAGGGCTATTTGACCAAGAAGGAGAGTGATGGAGTGCTGCGGCAGATGACCTGGCCTCCACAGTCACCGGACCTGAACCCAATCGAGATGGTTTGGGGTGAGCTGGACCGCAGAGTGAAGGCAAAGGGGCCAACAAGTGCTAAACACCTCTGGGAACTCCTTCAAGACTGTTGGAAAACCATTTCAGGTGACTACCTCTTGAAGCTCATGGAGAGAATGCCAAGAGTGTGCAAAGCAGTAATCAGAGCAAAGGGTGGCTATTTTGAAGAAACTAGAATATAAAACATGTTTTCAGTTATTTCACCTTTTTTTGTTAAGTACATAACTCCACATGTGTTCATTCATAGTTTTGATGCCTTCAGTGAGAATCTACAATGTAAATAGTCATGAAAATAAAGAAAACGCATTGAATGAGAAGGTGTGTCCAAACTTTTGGCCTGTACTGTATATTAAAAAAAAATTAAAAAAAAGAGACTAGGACTAAAAAAAAACCACCCCAGATCTAATAATGTGCCATGTCATCCATACACCAAAGCCCTCAAAATTAGTATGCTGTTGTTAAAAGTTTTAGGTCCTCATTTTGTGTAATTGCATGCAAGAAGAGAGAAGAGAGCACACCAGTAATTACTTTAATGTTGCAATTGGTAAAGGTAGAGCTAATTTTAAATGCTTTATATACTGCTGGGTTGTTTAATCTCTAATTATACATCATTATTTTTTAGCTGATTATATTTTGTGTAACTAATCTAAGTTTTAACTAAAGCAGACAGCTATAAGTAGTGGAATATAAAGTTAAAATGTTTCCCTCTGAGATGTAGTAGAGTTGAAGTATGAAGTAGCATAAAATGGACATAACCAAGTGCAAGCACCTCAAAATGATGATGTATTTATAGGTGTTTACACAATTTATAATTAATCTGGGAATTAAATAATCATTTAAAACAAGCAAAACAGTTTTTGAGGGTAAATACGATGCCAGAGTGCATTAAAAAAGCTTCAAAATAGAGCTTGTTCATTAAAAAAATGCCCCCAGACCCCCTACAGAGGTGCAGGCTAAGCCCCCGGTGTCCTCAAATCATAGAAACTCTCCATGTGTTAGTGCGAGTGCCAGTTCTGCTGCTATCCCTTTGCACTGTGTAACTGTAACTGACAACGGTTAGCAATAAATAATCTTCTGATTAGGGGCTTAACCTGCCCTCCTGCGTCAACTGCCAGTTGTATTTCAGCACCAGTCATAATGGTGATACTTGGAGAGCCTTAAATGTAAAAAGATTGAGAACTGCTGCCCTAAAATACTGATTTATAAATTAATATCCATTAATAACAAACAACAGAACATTTTTTGACATTTTTCAGACAAACTTCATGCATGTGATGCCGACCAGGTTGGTGATGCAGGGCTGTCAAAATAGTGATGGGCATGTTAGCTCTGAGCCGACTGGCCTCATGCTGCTGTTAGTTTTTTTCCAACAGTTGGTAATGGTTTCATGGTGTGCGTAATTCCTGTGGAATTGGCTCCAACTAGGCGGAACAGTATGATATGAGTGGGGTACGGGAGAAGTCGATAACACATGTGTCACACTGGCTTGGTGGATTACATTAGGAGTTGAACAGTGCACAGGTAACAAGTGCAGGTTTGCTCTGTAAGCACCCAGTTGCCCTGAGGACTGTCTGGGCATTTCACGCTGGAGACAAACATCATCCCATGTCTTCAGATGACTCTCAGAAAACACATGTCTACCTAAGGCCTTGTGATTCTGTTGAGCTGCAAATGCCAAGGTGATGTATGGGTCAGTACGCACCCTGTCTTGTTACATGTAAGTTGTGGTGGCCTTCGAAGAAAGACGAATGTAGAAGCATGACTATTCAGCCACAGTTAACTTAATGAGGTTTAAAAGGTTCACAGAAAAGTGCTGCTGGTCTTATTCTAAGAGACAAGGTGAAAAACAAAACAAATACTGTTTATAGATCAACACAAGTGCATTTCTTTCTCATATCCATGCATTTTAAGTGTGCTCTTTTGCCCCACTTGTGGATGGAGGTAATGTTAGTGAGTGAATGCAAAAGTGTCAAATGAGAGGCAATTTCAAGGGACTGAAGAACCCTACAATGACTGATTTGATAGAGTAGTAGAGCTGACACTGCTGAGAACAAGCTGCATAATGTATGAAGGTTAAACAACTAACATTCATGGCTTCTTGGACCAGACGGACTGACTCCCAGAATACTGCACTGAATTCAATTATTTCTGCCGGAGCATTAAATGTGTTTCTGTCTTTAGCTGCAAATGAGCAGAACGGTTTGCATGCAGCTACAGTGCCTTAAGGAAAACTCTTTTTGTTTAAATAAAAAGCTACATGGCTTCAGGTTGTATGTTGTGGTCACAAAACATGAAGTATTTTGATGAGAAAAAAATTTCTAAATTAATAATTAAAAGTGTCTTTTGAGTCTTTGAGTTTTACTTTATTTGCACAATTAGCAAATCAATGACACACCTGACACAAAAGGTTAAAGCAGGATTGTGCTGTTGAGATTATAACAGCATCTCAGCAAACAAAGAAATAAAACAATGACAATTAGATTAGAAATTAGATGCAATCAATGTAAGTCCTTGAGATCTGGAGAGTATTTTGATAGCACTAGTGTCACAATGTCATTCCAAGGTGTCATGAGGTTAATTCTTCAGCTAGCCTCATGCTCAAACACAATATTAAAGCTATATCACAAACAGTATAACTGACCCTTCGCTAAGTCCCACCCCCAGATGCAGACTGACCAATCATACGTAGCATCAGGCAGGCTCAGACCAGCATCCGACAACAACACAGCTGTGCTCCATTGACTCCAATGCAATTGTTTCAGATTTCCTTCATTTTCAGGCTGGTTTTGTGGATTTGAAGCTAAATGTTGTGTCTGGGGCACGTCGTGTATTAATGATACTCGTTACCTGGAGAGGTTGGAAAAAGATATACGTTTCTTCCATGTTCCAAAACCAAAATCAAACCCTGAAAAGTGTAGGGTTAGCTAGCTAGCTACTGAAGATATAGCCTACTGAATGTATACTGTTTTTGCTTTTTAATGATTCTAAGAATGAAGACTGACCCTGCTCTCCAGGGACCAGTGAAGGGAAGCAGGGAAACTTTGTCAATATTGAACTAGCTATGTGTCATCACAGCATGTGCAGATGAACAGGTGCTGGCGTCAGCACAGAAGGGAGGCCAAACACCATTCATCTGCACACACTGTGATGACACACAGCTGGTTGAATATTGCCAAAGTTTTCCTTTGTAGTTCGTCTTTAGCTTCAAACTATCTTTGTCTTTTTAACCTGTTGTTGCTGCTGAGTCAGTTTGACATCCTGGATATATCCTTCAAACACAGACTGCAGACCCCTCGGTCTGCTTCTCTCTGGAATCGCTTTTTTGTTTTTCCAAAAAGGTGATAAAATTTGTGCAGTTAGTTACAGTGTGGGCTCCATGCTTAATCCGACAGCTTGACGGACCATCACAAAGGGGCGGGGCTTAGTGAAGGGTTAATTGTATTAGGTTGCTACGATGTGAAAGTCCTTGTGTAGTATTTTCAGATAGCATATAGGTATACATACTGTCATGCTCAGACTGGCAATCTGGCAAGTTGAGCAAATGTCAGATAGGCCGGCCCACCTACTGGGCTGCAAAGCTACCACTAGCAATGCGGGAAAAAAATGTGGGGGAAAAAAAGACCTACTGCCTGTGGCGTCGAAGTTTTTTTTCCCATGATCCTTCCTACTCTCCCTCTGGTTGGCCAGTATTTATTCCATTTGTTGGTTGGTTTGAGTAGGTTTAGGCAAGAGGAGTGAGATTGGTTAGGATTAGGGTAAGAATACTAGGGTAAGCCAATCAGAGGCAGAGAAAGGCAGAGTATGGCTATATAGGAAAAAAAATACTTGTAGCCGTGATGCACTTGATGTTGAAACAGCCCATCTGATTGGGGGTGACAAGGCCCCAAAATTGTGAATAAGTTACCTACACTGTAAGACAGATGTGTGGTACTGACTGCCGTCACCTCCCACCACCCTTTCATGTGGATCCTTTCATAATGTCAGAGGTCAAGCAGAAATAATCATGAAATCAAGATAGAAAGAGTTGATAAAGGATAAACATAAAAACATAAAGCTGGAGCAGAAAAGGTTGATAATGTTGCTCCCAGTCCATCTGTATACAATGTTTATGTCAACAAGCCATCAGGATTTAATCTTGGTACTGGTGTACTTGATCTTCCATCCCTTGTTTTTCCCACTAGGATCAGATCTGAACGAAATATGCACTTGGTAACTTCCTGTGTCAATGCGACCTGGTGGCACTGATCCACAGAAGGGTCCATACTCTTGTCCAGCTGTTGAAATCTTGTAAAAAGGGGAACATCAAACAAGAAGATTCATTAAATGCCTGACTGATTTATGTCCAGTCAAACTTAATTATGCAGGAAACGACATGGCCGTATAGTATATTACCCAAGGAGGACAAGTCAGTAACAAACTGCCTCCACAGGCATGTGCAGGAATACATTGCTTATTCATCCTCCTGTGTGTGTTCGGAAGTCATTTGACTAACCTTCAGCATATCGTATGGACAAGGGACATCTGAGTGTCTCTCTACATCGAAGGGTTGCAGGAAGTCCAGGAATATTCTGTAGCCCTCCGGCAGACGGATGGTGTGGTCACACTCACTCATGGGAGGGTACGGGCTCGGGTAGCCCGGACTGGTTAGAACTCCTGACAGGTTGGTCAACACCTGGCTGTGGCAAGGCACTGTCGGGAAGACTCATTAAATTCCAATTTAAACATTTTGAGGCATGTTATATGTTAACTCCTTCGATTTCAAAGAGCTTGTATGTTAATTTGAATACTTATCAACACGTCTTATGATCTACCTGCAACAATAACGTAATGGCTATGAAAAAGTTTTTTGTTTTGAAGAAAATATTTTTCTCACATCAATTGAGGCATTTCGTGGCATTATAAAAGATGGGATTCATTTAGTTTTGCGTTATTGCCCCGGCAAGTGTGCAGATGTTGTTACAGACTAAAACAAATGAGTATCGCAAAGAGGCTGAGTTCCTGTAATTCATATAATTAGTACAATCTGTAGGCAGATAATCATTCTTTGCCTATTCACTGCATGATTTGTTTTGTCACCCTTTTTCCTCTGGCAAAGAATAATAATTTAAGGCACATCAAATGGTAATTGTGATTAATTACCTAGTGTCAGTACACTATTTGTGCTGCACACAGGTATCAATTTTTAATGTCATTTTGAAGTTGCTTTTCCCTTAGGAATCGACAGTAATTAACCTTGCCTTACACCAGCTGGCAGAGATCAACTACTCTATGCATCAGTGTGCCTTTTCAGCCTGAAATGAGTTAGCACAGGCCAGCCATGATGGAATGAAATCCAATCTGGAACATTATCAACCGTGTGCCCTGTGTGAAATGTCAGAAAATTGTTTTTTTGAAGATTTGTTCTGCGGTGCTGTGAAATATAGGGAATAATTTGAAAGACAAATTGCCTTCTCTTCCAAAATTAGGTTTAATTACAAGTACACAACACAGCGATCTGATCTAATTTGTATTCACACTTGTTGCCAAAAGTCTGAAATTAGCAGCATTTTGTAATTTTAACACCTCAACACCACACTGACAAATTGTGCCAACTGAAAGACTTGGCCGTTATTTGATTATATAATCGAGAAATGCTGTGGAATTAAGATATGTTGAAGCCAAATACATCGTACACAAGTCAATGCACATTAATGGAAATTGCTTTGCTTTATTGTCATCAATATCTGCTCTTTCCAGTGGTGAGGAGCTAAGCAGCAGTGAGTCTGGCTTGGGAAACACCATGTAATGTATCTACAGGGATCAATAAACAGTCAAAGGCTGTGAGCCAAGCTCTTAACACTGAACCTCAACATACTGCTGTTGACTCACTTTCATTCATAAACATGACTCTTGAGCTTAAGTCACGTGGCTCTTACCTGTGCAGGATCTTTTGTTGTCATGGAGAAAGTATCCCTGTTTGCATGTGCAATAATATCCGCCGATGTAATTGTGGCAGAGATGATCACACACTTTCTCCCCGTCTATCTTGGACTGACACTCATTAATGTCTGTATGAGACAGAGACAGTATTATTTCTTCCATGAGCATATTTAAAGTGGGGAAAGTGGAAGTGTCTTTAAATAATGTAAATCCTAAATGTGCCTAAACCCAGTCAGATAATGTATGATTACTTTTTTAATTTGCATCTTTCCTGAGTGTTTGTGTGTGTGTCACCACTGCTTTTTTAAACTGAAGCAGACACCAGTTGAATCTGGTTTATCTTAACTAACAAAAACTAACATGATAATACATTAAACAGTTAAGGTGCTGCAGCAGGCTCCGAGGTGTGACAGCTACATCCAATTTAAAAGAGTATAACTTGGAAAAGTATTAATTGCACGAAAACAGAAATTGCAGATAGGCTATTTTTTAAAAGAATTGGTTTTGCTGGCAAAATCCCCGCTAGAAAAGTAGTGATGGCTTGGTACAAAAAAACAACAGCCTTTTTGTGGCACTGTCCCCAGTGGAAAAACAGCCGGATGGAGCAGCTGATTGATGAAGAGAGACAGCTGATAGATCATGATTCCTTTCTATGCAACCAGTTGGCGAATCTCATTCAGGGCGCCCCGCAAAAACTGCTCTGGCCTGTCTACGGTTGCTGCTTCCTCTGCAAGCCGCTTTGCAACCCACCTCCACTCAAGCTCCTCCTTTTCATGCTGTGTCTGACTTATCAGTGTAATTTCTGTTTGTCATTGATGCTGCTCTGTTCTGTTTCCGGGGGTCTTTGCTGCTGCTCTCCCTGCCTTAGGCTTTCCATGTAGGCACATGGAAGGGCAGTGAGGTTTGCTCTCTCTGCCTCAGGCTTTCCTCGTTTGCACGTGGAAGGGCAGAGAGGTTTGCTCTCTCTGCCTCAGGCTTTCCTCGTTTACATGTGGCTTTCCACATAGATGCATGGAAGAGGCTTTCTGCATAGGCCCGAGATAAGGCAGAAAGTCCCAGAACAGAGCCAAACCACCAAATATAATACTGCAAATGGAAATAAAGTTTGTCTGACTAAAGTGTTCCTGACTGAATTGTTGTTTGTTGGTGTCAAACAGTGGTCTTCAGTGTTCTGCAGCTTGGCAGGCATCTTGCCCAGGTGTCACACCATCCCCTCCTCTTCCGGACCAAAAAGTCAGTTCATATGCTACATCACTTTGGAAACACTGATATGATACGTATGAAACGTACAAATATAATGTATTCCTGGTTTGCAGAAATGTACAATGCCACTGTTTTCTTCTGGCGACTGCTTCTGTGGTACTTTATTAATATAGTTTGCCATTGTTTTGTCACTACTGTGTTTATGCTGGAGTCTTTCCTCTTCCTTTCTAAATCTAAAAATTCTAAATGTTCCTGTATATAGGCCTACCTGTGATGATATAATCCTGCTCTCATTTCTCTAAAAACTCTTGGTGCAATTACATCTACCAAAAATGTATCTGCCTTCTGGCAACCAATGTCACTATTCTGCATCACCTTCTGCGGTGTAAAATGCTTGGAAGCCCGTGAATCGGCCCTCGTTAGAGTAGTCACTCCTAAAGACCACTGACATGAGGTTCCCAGCTGACAGGATGATGGTGTTCCTCGGGGTGCTTTCATAGTTCTTCTCTCCCTCGCCACAGAACCGCAAGGTTTCATTGCCCTCTGCCAAAACCTAATTTGACAAGGTCAGAGGCCTTTTAGTGAGCAAGCATTAGACTCCAGTGCAGATAATGGGAGCTGGTGTTTCTCCAGCATGTTACCTGGATGTAGTCATATTCACACTGGTATGAGGGTTCCATGCTGAAGTGGCTGAAGTAGAGTTTGACCCTGTGGCCATCTGGGACGGTGATGTTCCACGCTATGAGCTGGTTGTCAGGGTATGGCTGGGGGAAGTTGGGTGAGGTGAAGCTGCCATATAACCCTGTCATTTCCACACTCAGCGAGACACGGAGGAGGGAGAACAGGACAAATACACAGCACCCACTGGGCAAAATTAGGTGTGACGGCAGCAGTTTCAAGGATTATTTTTGCACTAAATAAATGCTAACTGACACTCACCTGCTCATGTTGGCTTCGCAGTCCCCAGATAGTTTGCGTGTTTTGGAATGGTTCACTCTCAGCGATCCCAGGGTAAATGAACCCAGCTGTCCTGGCCGGCCGACATTTAGGTAAACAAAGTGAGACAGGCGCATGATCAGTTTGTCATCATTCCCCACCTCCCTCGGTCACAGGAATCTATCAAACTGATGAATGCCAGAATAATTTATATTCATTCTATTCTATTCAAATCTTTTTCTTATTTTTTCATGAAGTCATTTTTTATATGCGGGTAATACAGTTTAGATGAATATTATATTGAAATTCCTTGCATTCATCAAACTCAGGAAGTAAGACTGATATCACTGACTTGATTGTCCAAATCATTAACACCTAAAATTAAACTAAATATGAAGAAAACACAATTTAGGACCCATTCTACAGGTTTTGTCACCTTTGATTGGTAAAACAGATTTTAATTTTAAAATTGTGTGTGCCTGTGTGTATGGGGGGATTTAGGGAGATATACTGGTATAGATTATATATTCTTTAGTGGATAATCACCTACAAATAAGAATATGAGAATCATTGTTTTGTTTTTTTAAACCTTCGAATGAGTATGAGCAGCATTGGAAAACAACACATTTTTTTTAATGTGAAACTGCTTTATTCAGTGTTTTTATGGGTTTAAAGCACTGAGTCCATTTGTTTTGGAGAGGAAGAGATCTCTGTGGATAACTCTGCTCCCAGTAAAAACTCCCTGAATGTCTGGATTCTAAGTTATTAAATAAAAAATGTGAGCATACATTAACAGGTACCAGGCATATCACACGTTACTTATAGATCCACTGAATCACCAGTGGTGTTATTAGTGTTTAAGCTAGTCAGCCATTACTTTTCCATAAACACCTTTCAGGTTTAAAAATTGCACATGACTCAAATCTCACCTTGAATTCTGCTCATTATTTTGTCATTGCTGTCTCACCATCATGTTCCCACCCCCGAGAATGCAGAGAAGAGGGATGCAGTTGACACTCGTGGTCTGCGGTGGAGTGCACATCAAATAGCATTTAATGATGTCATAACAGAGCATCAACAGTTTCCAACAGTATCTTCCAATGCTGTAAGGTTTTCAGATGATTTTGCGTGTAAAATCACTGCAGTGAAGACGACTCTGTGTGCACAGAGCACATTGGAGACACTGTGGTGGCTGCCACACACTTTTTCTTCTCTAGTCACCCTACATACATCTTCACCACCTATGGATTGTGTGAATTAGTAAAGTCTGGAAATAAAGCCGGCGCTAGCTTTCACACAATTATTACACTCCATGTCATCATTTTGAGTCATAATCATAATGCAGGCCAAGATCACCACAACAAACTTAGATAGATAGACAAATATATAAATAAATAGTGTTCAATAATCAAACTTCCATCTTTAAATGATATCCCAGGGTGGGGGATACACTGACTGTCACGATCATTTTGGCACAGAAGCAATCAGTCTATTGCTGTAAACATATAAGCACTGGTGTTGTTGTGATTTACCCCTGTAAAGTCCCATTGTCCCATCATTTCTGTGCATCAGCCTTCATGAGGTGCTTTGCATTGACCATTTACAGTTGAATGTGGGTGTGTAGAATATGAGGTGGAGCCACATGCTGACAATTCCAAGTTGATGTGGGATTTATAAAGGGAAATTGCACACTGTCAGGTGTATGCACAGTTTTATAAATCTAAATATTTTTTTGTACACATAATTTTCTGCTTTTGTCTGCACGTATATTTTTAATATGGATCCTACATAATATTTTATAAATGAGACCCGTGGTCCATTTGTTTTGCAGATAATTATGATAAAAAAACCCTCTTGAATAAGGAGAACACACATTAAGTAATCAGAAAAAATGGCGAGCACACTGCTGATTGCAGTCTTCAATCCTCACCACTAGGTGTCACTAAACCCCCTCTAAATCTTAAACACTGTTCCTTTAACATAAAAACCTTAAATCTAAATATACTTATGAAAATGAATCACCTGTATCACTCTTCAGCACCCTGTGAAACTTGTTGAGACAGTGATGTTGATCAGCTCTGACTCATGCCGCCAATTATTTCAGTCCCTGCTCATGATTGCTGAGAAGTGAAGCTGTTTAGTAGAAGCCTCAGAAAAATAAATACACCATAAGTGCCCCTCATCAAACGGCTCAGGAAGTAAAGCTGGTATTCCATGAATCACATGGTTGGTGGTTTAATTCCTAACTCCACCATGTCACCATGTGCTTTGGCAAGACACTGTCTCCAAGTTGCTCCCAACGGGCAGACGAGCACTTTGCATGGCAGGTCTGTGGACACTGGTGTGTGAGTGTGTGTATCTGTGAATGAGAGGCAAATTGTAAAGCTCTTTGTCTGTTAAGGTAGAAAAGGGCTTTATAAGTGCAGTCCATTTACCATAATTACTGCAACAGGGACAGAAACAGTTGGTGGTACATCAACAACAGTTTCCCTGTGAATGAAACCAGATTGTATCGTGGCTTTTTTTTTTTTTTTTTTTTTTTTTACTTGTCTGCCAAATGCTGAATGTAAGGTCAGACCTCATTGTAAAGGCTTTCATAATGGGGGGATTCAAGCTGCTTTGATGGAATATGGATATTGATGTTATTCAGAAGTGACGGGGCATTTTAACCAGCAACATGATAAGTAAGCCTGTAATAACAAACACCACTTTCCCCAACACTAATGGCATGCATTTAAAGTGAATTACAATAATTATCCACATAAACATCAATATTAATTTCTCCTCACAAATGACCTCTCTGATGGCACCCTTTTTAAATGGTGTCATGACCTTTTCCTTTTCGCCTGGTTGTGAGCTGGTGGATGTTGAGCCACTGAGGAGTCTGTGCTGATGGCAGATGTCCTCCTTTTCGATATCATCCAGCTGCTACTCAGGGCTTTGATTCTCCAGCAGAAATGACACCCTCTGACACTAAACAAAGCATTCCTGAAAAGGCTAACATCATCATAAAAACATGTTAATAATGATTGTGACGCAATGCTATATGTGTCATTCAGATCCAGGGTCTCATTTCCGTTGCCCCTGGGAGTGGAAATTAATGTTCCTAGCTCCTAGGCTTTATTTCCAGAGAACTCAGTGGGATCTTAAAGGTGAAAAAGGAGAAATATCCTTGAGAGAGTGCCTCCTGACGTGATTGGCCAACACCTCTAGACACCATCTCCTTTCCCAATTAACTCTGACACTGGATACTAAACTTGTAGGAGAGAGTAGTCCGGCCACCCCGTGAGCAAGTTGTCGGGGGTCACTCACTAGATCCGGGTCAGCCACATCTGATAATGAGAGATGTGGTTTCCAATTAAGCATCCGTTGAACCTCTACAATCACAGTCTGGAGTACTTCTTCTGCCCAGAAGTCTCTTGCCATGTGTGATGTTATTCGTGGGGTGGCACTTTATATCCACATTTTTTGTGGTTTCCCCACCTGGCCCTTGTTGGCCCTTGTAAGCTTGTCGCAGTTGATTTAACACGGGATTTATACTTGTGTGTCAGCTCTATGCAGAGCCTACGCCATTGTGAGCATTTATACTTGTGCAGTGGTATGTCTGTGTAGTTACACCTCCAAACCACTAGTCGGTGGTAGAATATTCACTATAACTCGCAGCATTCACAGACAAAGCACTTGTCTTTTGCTGGAAACATTTTCCCCACAAATACAACATGCCAATGTTTTAGCACAAGCCTATGGCATTGTACATTGTACAAATTAGCCTAGTGGCTAGGGGACTTTTCCCTAGGAACATTATGAAAGCAACATTTAACAAATGTAACGTTACAAAATTTGGCTCCATTACAACTCACAAGTTTGACCTGCAAAACATCTGGCTTATACAAGACACACTTTCCAAACAAATACAACATGCTAACGTTATTAGCACAAGCCTATGGCATTTTACATTGTATAAATTAGCCTAGCTAGTAACGGAGATTTCCTCCACCCATATGAACACAGGATAAATCATACACAAGACATAAAATGCTATTTTGTGGGGGCTTTATTGTCTTCACAATTTATTGTTTCTTATCTGTGAAATAAAAGTAAATAAAAGCTTTGTTTCCACTGAGGGAAATGGTTTCAGCTTCCGAAAATAGACAGGAGGTCTGCGTTGCCGTGATGTATAGGCCTAGTCATATTTCTGTGGAGGTGAACGTCAGGCTATGGTGTAGGGTACAGCATAGGATCTACATCAACGCAGCGCCTACACCATAAGTACGGCATCAACGCTTCAATGGTCATGGCAACAGAAGCATGCCAGTATCTTCAACAACAATCATCAATAATAGCCTAATTTTACACATGACCCAAAATGATGAAGATACAGGAAAATAGAAATGCATGGCAAAATTGCCTTGCACTGCCCTCCCTGTGGTTCCCACCCTGAGGACCCCATTACTTCACTACATTCTTACATAGCAAATAATGGTTTACTGCTATAATAATGCTGTGAATGTCACATACAGCTCCTTTAAAGACAATTTGCTGATAGATTTCTGATTAACTAAAACATGTTTTATTACAAAAAACAACTAAAAAGTGCATTAAAAGCACTGTCAAGAAGAACTGTCCTTGCTGTAAGCAGTGTTACAAGATTTGCATTTGCTGAGGGTAACTCTCTAAATGTCATTGCAGTGATTGGTGCTGAAATGCCATATCTGGCGTGATCACAAATTGCAAGGCAGCTGATCCTTCATAATGTACTTCTTGTTTGCTTTATTGATTGGACACAAAATCTATCTATTTTTTGGTGGGTTAAGGACTGCGACCTGCACTGCAGCCTGCTCTAAAATAGAAAACGTAACCTATCCCTCTAAATGCCTGCAGCTTGCTCAGCTTTAAACCCCTTCACACCTTAGGGTTATATCTTTCACACCCTTAGGTCATGACACAATGTGTGAAAAACCTTTCCTTTTACTGTTGCCAACTGTGGACTGGAGGCTGTATTCAATAATGAAGGGGAGAATAGCACAATCAACATACTAAAGCTTAAATCTGAATTTTGAATGCTGAGCCGCAGTGAAAGGTTTGAGACACTTGAAGCAATATTATAATTAAAAAAGGTTTAAATAAAAGGTAATAAAATACATGCCACATAAGAAATTAAATACAAGGAACACATAGATAGAAAAATATGATTTGTGATCTATCTGAATTTGGACTAATCTCTCTTTAGGAAGAGAAAGAGACTGACTATAGGGATGATGTCATCTGAAGACAAAACCTGGTGCTGCTCTGTAGACGGTGAATAATGGAATAACTGCTGACATCATGACAGCAGCCATGGAGATTTCACTGTGACATGTGGACATTTTAGGATTTGCAGCTGGAAGTCCCTCATTCAAATAAAAGTCAGTGGGGTGGATGTAATGCCTAAAACTAAATTTCTATATGTCCACCGACCTGTTCACTGATTAACTTTGAAAAGAACTGACTGCATCACCACATGGCCACCTTCAATTCAAGAAGACCCAAGAGCTCAGATTTCCAGCTATAGAGGGAAGTTGGATTGGTAGATATCTGCTTTTTAATCCTAAATAAAATAATGTGTGGTGGATGTTTTTCCTTCAAAAAGCTTGAAGAGTTTTCTGTAGAACTTGAATGCATTGAAAGAGCCTTTTGTTGATCAGATAAAAATGACTGATGCAGCATTGATGAATTTGCTTTTGCAGCCCATTATAAAGTCAGAATGTGAAAAGCTTCATGTAAATGTGTCCTGTGTTACCTGAAAAGCTTGTTTATGCATAAAATCAAGCAACTCTGAATCCCAACCTCAAAGCAAAAGCATTAATTCTAAAGGCTTCAGGGTTTATATAGGGCAAGTGTTGCACATGTGCGTCATGAACAGAGCACATTTGCAAGACCAAACTCAGTGAGTTTGTTTGTGCGTGCACCGTAGATAATTTGCTCACACATACGAAGCTGAGCATGCACTCAAAACGTGCGGCAACCCAAGAAAAAGGCCATTTTGATTTCAGCATGATCAAATCTCAAATGTCCATGTGCGCAAGACAGACGCCGGCCTCACAGTGCTGTTTCACCTGCTTGCTGTACTATGCCTTAATGAAGTGCTTCCTTATAGGAAGTCAGTCAGTCATTAAATGAAGAATAGGCCAACAGAGATCAATTGAAAGGATGAAGGGACAGTGGCTGTTTGTATCTAGAGAGTCAACAAAAGGCAGGAAATGCAGGACAAGAGTGAGCTTCAAATTAATGTTGAATCAGATGCTGGGCGAAGGCAGAGTGCAAAGTTACTTTCAATTTTTCTCTCATTTTGCACAATTTACACGTCTCTGAACATCCTGTGCTAGTATAAAAGAAAACAAAAAAACAAAAAATACTCCTGCTAGCACACTTTGTGAGTGTATTTACACTCACCACAACGTCATCCCTCTGCCATCCTCATTCTCATTCTCTTCTTCCTCTCCACTGCAATCACAGTAGTCTCAACCACCCACATGTTGTAAACTGTAATTAAGGACTTGAATAAGTGGGGATGTGTCATTTCAGCTGAAAACCGAAGAACAATGTAGAGTTAATCCACTGTAATTTGCTCGTCCACTGTAGTTATGCAGACACGACGGGGTTTAGGCTTCCACAGCACACTACCTGCTGCAAATAAGAGACAGTCTAAAAGCAGCACAGGCCAAAATGTCTCTTGATGTCAGATACTCTCTCATTTGTCAGTGTCTAAACTTTTAACGCAGAAATGTAAAATGTTGCTTGCAGGAACATCCACATTTAATTCACAGAACAAGAGAAAATAGGTTTCATATATTGTGGCTTCTAGCTGTTCCGGGGAGTCACTCCGTTGCTGCCTCGGGGCCAGATGTTCACGAGCCAAAGCAACAGGATTGATTGAATGCCATCAATATATATTAACATTTTCTTTGTTCTGTGGGGAGCTGCAGGTCCTGTTTAATGTTTCCATTAACACTGCCATTGTTCTTGCTTATTGTGTGTGGGCGCTCAGAATACATTAAACAGGTGTATTTTATTGGTATACAACAAAAATACACTGTGAAATGTCTCATAGTAATTTCCTGTTAAAGACTCCCTTCAATTTGCTGCATGTTTCTGAGCACCAAGAGCTTGAGCGGTTTCAGAGAAAATGACAAGTAAAAAAAGAACAGCACAGAATAAATGCTACTGGTGCTGTGCGGTCATCTCGGTGGGTGTAATAAATGTTTAAAGACAATACACAGAGGGAAAATCAGCCCAAATGATTGGACATAATGATCTTCAATTTGACAGACATGAGGGTTTTACATAACTTTAACAAACATTAAATATGAATGTAGTTCAAGGTTAATTGGCTTGCAAAATTACACTTGTACTTTCTTGTTTCTTTTGTGGTGCTGTAGAGAGTAAGAAGACAAAAATAATTGCTCTATTCTACTTTGTAGGCATTATAATGCCCTTTTTACTGCATTAAACTCGCTTGACTTCTTTACTTACAGATTACTTTTCAGATTAAGGACTATAAACCAACAACTAAATTATGATATAACAGTATAGAATAGACTACTTAGCAGTGGGCCTATGTAAAATAAGCAACATAACTGATGCTTACACATGAATGCCTCACTAATTATAAGCCAGTAATATGATACATCTGATTCTGAAAAGGGCCACTGCATAAGGAATATTTTTACTTTTGTTACTTTAAGCATATGTTAATGTTAATACGTACGTACTTTTACTTTCATAAGGTTTTAAGTGCAGGACTTTAACCTTTATTTTACTGCGTGGTACTGCGACATTTACATTTAGGTCCTGCATGTAGGATTTATTGGGAGCAGGGAGGTTGCAGAATTGAAACTTCCTCTGGTGACAAGCATGTAGGAGAACTTCGATGTCCAACATGAAAATGTGAATAGTTTTATCAAAAGCTAATGCTGATGATGTTTGTCTGATTTGGGCTACTGTAGACCAACATGGTGGACTCCACAGAGTGGACCCGCTCTTTAGTGAGATATAAATGACTTATTTTGAGGTATCGAAAACAATGATTCTCAGATTTAAATGATTAGAAACTAAGGTCAGATCAGGGATGCAGCCTTTGCCAATTATGTCCCAAAGCTATGGAACACACTACCTATAAATATCAGGGAAGCTAGCTCGCTAAATATTTTTAAAAGAAAGCTAAAAATGTAGTTGTTAATGTCAGCCTTTAACTAGCTCTGACTTTCCTGATGCAGGTCTGAAACTACTTTATACCTTTTCACTTTCTATCTACTCTTCACGCTGCAGCAACTCTTTAAAAATCTTACCTGATTTTATGATATATAGTTTTACAGCTCTATGATTTTATGTATCAGTTAATCCATGTTTTAAATGTCTTTATATATTGAATTGCCTTGTCTGCTGTATACCTATCATGTCTATTTCCATGTGAAGCACCCAGTGCTTATACTGCCCTTATTGTAAATTTCTTTGTACTGCATTTCTTGTATGAATGATGCTATATAAATAAAGTTTATTATTATTATTATTATTATTATTTTCATTATTAATGAAAACATAGTCATGAATATTATATGCCAATAGATATCCCTAAATCCTACACACTGGACCTTTAAGTAAGATTTTTAATGCAGGACTTTTACTTGTATTTTAATTTGTGGTTTACTTAAGTAAAAGATTTAAAAGCTTCTTCCACCACTGCACATTGCAATACAAGCTTAATGGAAAAACCACAATTGTTGTATTGTTACATGGCCCCAATATAGACATACTGTGTGAATTCATGAATAGATATTGTGTGTGACAGTACAACCATAGTTAATACCAATGGTTGTATTGTTTCACTTAAGGATGATTGCAGTGACAGCCTATTGTTGTGACAGAGCCTTGGTGCACTTACTACAAAGTGTCCCAAATGCTAGACCCACATGTTCAGCGTATAATTTATTGCCCCTCCCGGTTCCCTGCATCCCCAGATGCTAATGGCTCCTGATGAATTGATGTTGAGCCTTTTTGTGCTGGATTTCATTCCTGACGTCAGGCCCATTACTCTTTCGATTTGGCCCGGCATGGCTCTTTTTCACAGATAACAAATACGGTCATTTCCTTGCTAATTCAAACAGGCCTCAGCTTTAGCAATTCAGTAGACTGCCATAAGGCAGTAAAGCATTCGATGACGTTGGTGCGAAAAGGCAATGATGAGAAATGGCACGCAGGTGCTGCTCTCGCTCCTGAATCCTTTCCTTCATTAGGGTATCTCAACGCCACCGTGCTTTTCCTTCATTATGTTTCAAACAGCTGTCTTTTACAAAACTACTGAATTACAATTGAAGGCTTGGAGAGAATGTGTAACTTGCTCACCCAACGTGACTCACGAGTCGGAAAATGCCTCCAAGAAAACATGACTCATCTGTGTTAAGTTCTTGGTAAGCCTGTAGGTGATCCGCAGTAAATATTTCTTTTAATAACATAATACACGGACTTATTGCGAACATACCCATGTCACTGATATGAAACTATATAATAGCGCTGACAGGTCATGACTCAATAACTCCAGTAGGGATATTAATGGTGGGTTATTTCTTGTATAATTGATTAAACATTTTCAGGTCTGTTAGGCTTGAGAAAAATGATGGTCAGCCTGAACATTAAACATGGATTTTCAATATGAGTAATGGCACGACTCTTTGGTCGGCGGCAGCGAGGACTTCACATGCCATTAATAAACGGAAACCATCAGTGTCACCCGTGAGGCTGTGGTAACATTTAGGATCGTTGTTTTTTTTTTGTGTGTGTGTGTGTGTGTGTGTGTGTGTGTGTGTGTGTGTGTGCATTGAGGCCAGACATAAGGGGATTTCGTGTTGTTGGAGCAACTGCAATCAGGTGTATTGCCATCCCACAAGGGCCCAATTGTCCTGAAAATAGTCTTAAGCAGCACTACATACTGCGGGAAAATAACATTACTTGAGATCCTCATCTGCTACTGTGGCAACAAATCTATTACAGGTGCAAAGGCTGAGCCAAACAAGAACAGTTCTGGTAACTAATCACGGGAGTGTCATCCTTATGATTAGACACCTATATTGTTCACATCATACAGGAGACTGGAGTGCTTAGACAAGACAGTCCATATCATCTTGGGGTGCCTTCCTCCCTCCCTGCAGTCCTGTTCTTCTAATGACACTATCAGCACAAGTGGCTCCTGGTCAGGAGCCTGACGCTTAGTTTTAAAAGCTCAACTAATGAACTGTGACAGTAACTCCCATCGCTTTATCACGATGGATACTCTGATAGAAGTTTACGTAACTATAAAACAGCTGCACTCAGCGACAGAGGGTTATAGTGATAGACAGTGTATGTGACTTGAGAGTCTTTCTTTCTTTCTTTCTTTCTTTCTTTCTTTCTTTCTTTCTTCAACAAGTAGGTTTTTTAGCCATAACAAACCCAGTGGAAATTGGTCTCACAGTCTGCTAAAGAATTTCAGATTGGTCGTCACAACCTTGAGACATGAAGACATCAATAATTTGCTTGGACAACATATTCTCACAGAAGGAGTCAAAACAGATAAAGTGTTGAGACGGGTTGTCAGTGTAGAGAGTCAGTCAAGTCACCGAAGCACAAAACAATTAATATTTACATGTTTTGCATTGCCACCAAAAAGTGCAACCCCACCCCCGCACCATAAAGCCTCTGCTCCACTGTTTATACAATACTGTCACTGTGGCACCACGCAGAAGGAAGCATGAATCTACTCATGGACGAGAGGCTTGTGCTCATGACAGCCATGGATGTATACAGAAAACTGGACACAGTGTTGGAAGTGAGGCCCTATTCATTCCTTACAATGTTTCTCAGTGGCACTTGGCGCCCGGATCTTCCACTCTGCTTCCACATCATTTGGCCCATAAAGAAGGAGCACTAGAGACTTTTGTTGACTCTCAAAATGTTATTGGACCAAATGGATCAAATCCTTATAGTGAAATGAGTCATTTTGCAGGGGTTGTGATGTTTAAAAAATGCATCTATTGATGTACAGATGTCTCTTTCACAATGAAAGTCTATGAGAAAAGTCTTTTTGAGCCCAATGGCATTACATGACCTGGAAACTGTAATTCCATGGTTTGGATTACACGTCAAATTGGCATCGCCAATTAGGGCTGTTCCTGGACAAATACAATCTACTGTAGATTGATCACTAGCACTACAGGTAAGTGGAAAAGTATAGTTAAAGTGTATTTTTGATTTTTAAGGGTGAACTGTCCCTTTAACTTAACACAAATGTAATGGTTTGTGGATAAATTATTTAGACTAAAATTAAATCAAAATAGCACAGAGATATAGTGCTCTAATCCAATCCAGCCCAGGATATAAATTGATCCTATTGTTCTTGTCGGCCTGGTAAGTGTAAAATTGCCCTTACCATGAAATCTGAATATAACCTGCTGAGCACTTTTAGGTTGATTTGGCATCTACCCACTAGGCTAAAATTAGGCTGAAAGGGTTCAAAATGCATAGGATATCCATCCATCCATTTTCGTAACCACTTATCCTCTTAGGGGTCGTGGGTGGGCTGGAGCCTATACCCAGCCGACATTGGGCAAGAGGCAGGGTACACCCTGGACAGGTCACCAGACTATCACAGGGCTGACACATAGAGACAGACAACCATTCACAATCACATTCACACCTATGGGCAATTTAGAGTCACCAATTAACCTGCATGTCCTCCCTGTGGGAGGAAGCCGGAGTACCCAGAGAAACCCCACACTGACAAGGGGAAAACATGCAAACTCCACACAGAAGGAATCCCTCCTGGGATTGAACCAGGAAGCCTTTTGCTGTGAGGCAACAGTGCTAACCATGACACCACTGTGCCGCCTTTGACAGATATATAAAGCATTATGTCTCATAAATGTAACTGTGTTAAATTGGTATATTGTACAGTATGTCTAGTATTGGTCAGATACACAGTATTGCGTGTGACGAGTTTATAATCATTAACACATATAAGACTTTTAATGTAATTGTAATTTTTTTTCACCAAAATATTACCACAACATATCCAACTACATTTACTGTGTAAATGTGTTTCCCACATGCTAAATGATGGATTGCATAATAACTTTGTACAGACATTCATGGTCTGAGGGTGAATCCTATTGACTTCAGTAAGCCCCTGACTGTGAGGCTGACATTTTTTGATTTTAGTGAAAGGTCTCAACAACTATCAGATGAATTATTATGAACTTTGGTTCACATATTCATGTCCCTCTCAGCATACATTGCATGATTACATGACCCTTTGCTTTTTCATTTGGGGTCATCGTGTCAAATATTTAATTTACTTAAAATTTACTGTGATTCAGGACCACATCTACTTGCAAAACTATTCTCATCAGCCTCAGCTGTTTCTTGGCTCGATGTTGTGGCTGGATGGTAACCCTAGATATGCAAAATTCTCACAAGGTGCTTCAAAATATTCGTGTCTCACTGTTTGTATGGTGTGACAATGCTGTGGTTATAGTTTGGTGAAGTTTAGACACAAAAAGCACTTGGTTAGGGTTAGATTAAGATATTGGTTTGGGTTCAAATGATCTCTTGAAACATGGAACATGAAATCTTGACAAGACAAGACCGTATCTTGTGGTCAGTGCTAATTAGCAAATGTTAGCATGCTAGCACACTAAATGAAGATGGTCAACATGGTAAACATTATCCCTGGTAAACATCAGCATGTTAGCATTGTTAATGTTAGCATGCTACCGTTAGCATTAAGCTCAAAGCACCACATGCCATACCAAAGTACAGCCTCACAGAGCCACTAGCATGGACTCCTAGTCTTGCTCCAGTATGTGGATAATTTATTCAAAACTCTTTTTGTTTTATTCTTGTTTATTCTTGTAACCAGTAGTCCTAATTACACTGTGAAGGCAACAAAAATCTCAGGAGGTAGGCTAGTTGTCATCATCAGCACAGTAATGAGCCCTAGTTTAAGACATCTCCTAAGAAACTGATTAAATTGCTGCTTTTTGCAACAATAAATATAACCTGTGGTTTTCATCCTACAGCACTTAAAGTTCATTGTTAACTAAATCTTTGAAACCCTGTGTTTTACTATCTCACCACAGACCTGCCCAGCTTCCCAAAGTAGTGGCATCCAAAATGAACAGGGTCACTATAGTGACCGGCGTGCTGCATCCTTTCCTCACGCTGGCGACAGCTCATTTTCTGAGCCACGGCTTTAGCACTGAAAGAGCAGAGGGCCCTATAATGATCAGCTTTTAGCGTTGGCACTGGGCGGCTGAATAAGCCATCAGGCATCATTAGACCCTGCTGTGGAAAACAATCTCTCCATTCCCATCGGTGCTCCCAAACAGGAGAACTCTTTGAGAGAAATACATCAGAGGACACTTCAGCTTGTGTGTTGTGTGTGCTAGAATACTTTGCTCAGGCGCAATGGGGCATCATTCAGCAGTCAAGGACTCCCTATGATGTAGCTCTTTGAAAACTCTGAAAAGCATAATACATTTAATCTGAAACATCTGGGTGTCAATTTATCTGTTAACACATACAAATCTTTACTTATTGATACAAATAAACTGATCAACAGCAGGAAGACACTGAATCATAATACTTCCAACTGAATAGAGGAGAGTCCCTGAAAAAGTACTAATGATCTGAGAGAGTGTATGAGGATGATGCAAACCTGCTGCATACACACAGAGACAGGTCCATTATTCCTACTGGGCATGTCCTTTTCCTACAACATTTTGAATATGAAAAAAAAGGTGACTTATATATTTATTTTTGCCTCAAAATGCCTCAGCGAGTCAACTACACTGTGCTCTGGATACAACCTATCTAAAATGTCACAACTAAACAAATTGAGCCCGGCTGACAGAGATGAATAAGGCTGCTGCAGGCGCTGTGTGTAGAGTCACTGGGTTAATAAAGTACAAGTACTATCTATAGACTGTACAAAGCCTCCATCTCTGATTTTTAAACAAAACATCCACACTTAATGTATAATGTCTGAAATAAAATTCAGGAGGGGTATGATTAGTGGTTTTCTTCTCTTTTTTTTGGCTGAGCTGTAGCATTAACAGTTTAGGTTGTTTTATTTTTCCAATTTACCCTGGTGGCCCACACATTGAATCAGTATATGCTTTGTATATGTGAGACATTCTAAGCAAGGCAAGGCAAGTTTATTTATATAGCCGATTTCAGCAACAGGGCAATTGAAATTAGTTTACATATATCATTAAAAGTATCAGGACAAAACTGCAAAAGAAACACTCTATAAAAGGACATTAAAATACAATTAAAAACAGTTATTCAAGAGCCAAGAGACCAGACATTAAAAACAAGTTCAGATAAAAATACAAGAATAAATGTTACAGTGCAGAATGAGAGATTGATAATAATTCAACAAAAGGCAGTGGCAAACAGAAAAGTATTCAGCCTTGATTAAAAGAAAGGAGAGCTGCAGTTTGCTGGGAGTTGTTCAAGATAAGTGGTGCATAAAAACTGAAGACCTTAGTAAGGACTTGAGCAGCAGTGTTCTGAATCAGTTGCAGCTGTCTGATCGATTTTTTCAGGAGGCCTGTCGAGCCTACTGAAGGTAAATGCATGGACAAGTTTTTCCAGCTCCTGCTGAGACTTTAAAAGGAGCTTTTATAGAGTATTCAAAATGTATCTTTGATTTAGAGGTTGTCTGCACACCGTTCTCAACATGGAGATGGCTGAGCTGGCTAGCAGCTAACGGTGCTAACAGCCGAACAGTGCTGACAGAGCTAACTGTGTCAACCTTAGGGTGGAGGGTGGGGGGGGAGTTGGACCCAAGGGTAGGCACTATGCTTCCCAGTGTCAGCGGTAACCATTGTATGAAGGCAGTGCAGAGTGGCAGCAGTTAGCTAGCCAGTCAGATGCACACATAGGACTCACAAGCACTAACACCTTTGTGTTTAATTGAAGAAAATTCCAGCACATCCAAACTTTGATTAGTTTGAGGTACTTAATGTATTGACCACAAACTGAAGCAGGAACAGGCAGGCTTCAGGACAGAGGGTCTACTTACCAGACTTTAACATTATCAAGCAATGTCTGGGGTGAAAAAAATCCATTACACATCAATTTAATTGACTTCCAGAAAGCTTTCAATAGCTACCACTTTGACACCCTGTGGAAGGTCATGCAATCTATGGAGTTCCACGAAATAGACTGAGCTGATGGGAATGTTTTATACTCAATTTAAGTGTAGTGCCATTGTAAACCTCACTAAGTAGCTCCCTGTGGGAACAGGTGTATAATCTGCATTCTTGCATTGATTGCCATTGATTGGACCATGCGAAAAACTAACTCCGACAACCTCAGAGGCATCTAGTGGACTCTCTTCACCAAGCCATAAGATCATGCTAATGACTTGGCCATCCTCTCCACAAATCGTACTCACCTGCAAGAAAAGATGGATAGGATGAACTGATCTGCCAAACAGATGGGTTTGAATATTATGTCTCCAAACTCCAAGTGACGGGCATGAACTCAACCCCAATTGCACCAGTCACTGTGGTTGGTAACTCTCGTATATGTCAAAGAGTTTTCTTATTTGGGAAGTTTCCTCAGTAGGACAATGCATGCAGAAAAGACATCAGCACAAGGCTCGGGAAAGCTTGTACTGCACTTGCAAGCCTTCAAACCATTTGGAAGTCAAAGCAGTACAACTTAAACGATCCGAATCTGTAAGGGCAATGTTAAATCAATTCTGCTGTACAGCTCAGAATGCTGGCAAGTGGCTGAGAGTGACATGAAAAAGATGAATGCTTTTTACAATAGATGTCAATAGAAGATATGGCCAGAGAAGATCTCCGATGACGATCTGTACAAAACGTGTGTAGCTCAGACATGTCCTCAGATCACGCCAGGGGCTTCATTATGGGAAATATCTGATTTGGTTAATTTAGGATTACCAAGTTGGGAAATTCCTAAAATAGCATGGTACTGTAATATCTATATTCCTATTCTAAGATGATATTTTTACCTAATATGCAGTTAAGAAACAAGTTTCTGGAGTACCAAAAATCCTAAATGTCATCCCAAGCTGAGATAAGACAGGATTTGAGACTTAGGAAGTTTCTGTAATGAGGCCCCAGGACCACATTTCTAAAAAAGCCTTGAGATGGACTCCATCTGAAAAGAGGAACGAAATGAGGCCAAAAATAACCCGGTGAAAAACTGTGACCTCAGAACTGAAAACAGCAAATCCAACTTGGGGCGAGGCACAGCATGCTCCACAGGATATGGACACGGATAGTCGCAGCCTTACGTTCCACAGGGAACAAAGAGGATCAGGTAAGTAGGCCCTTGCTCAGTGCTTATTTTGGACCATAGTCGCCTGGTGATATGGAAATGTAAATCTGTGTGTCATCTACATAATTATGGTAACATATTTGGCTGTTTTCCATAAACAATAAAACAATACACCAGCTGCAGTAACCCAGACGTGTAACACATTTCATTTCAGAGCACAATACCAGTCCCTTTTTTTCAGCATATTGTAACTCCTTGTTGACAGTTGTTGTAGAGGGCATGGTCTTTTTTTTTCAGCAGGCGATCGCCACACAACCTGACTGTTCACACCTTTACTCAGAAGCATTAGCCAAGCGCTGGGTGTTAATTTGGCCTGTCTTGACCGATCGAGGCCAGTGTTAGGGAACCGTTTGATGTTAACCGTTTCTAAATTCTCTCTAGTGGGGGATGAAACAAGTCCTGACACATGTGTGAATCACAGAAACAAACACAGTGACCGTGGAGCATTCAGTGAGGCTGTCATGGCTTACAATGCTCATGATCACATGTTAAATGTATTTGTAGATAATGGAAAAAAATAGATGGATGATTTGACTAAATGTCAATATGTCTATTAATGAACTAAAATGTTTCTTGAATACTTTCTCTACTCGATGCCCACCATTCATTATCAAACAGTGTGTTAATATTTAGATGTGAATATTTACATATCAAATGTTGATTGTTAGATACCATTCCCTAGTTGCAGAAAGATTAATTACCAAACATGATATAATATAAATCATGAGCCATACATCGGGATGTATCATCAACTGAAATCACACCATATATAGTCACATCCCATAAACTTTAAAGTTGTTCTCCTTATTTATGTAACCACAGTGGGCTCACTTTGAAATTGTTTCTTCCTCCTATGAAAAGGACCAACAAAGTCTTTGTTATTTTTAAACACCGGCACATATGAAGTCACATTTAAATTTGAATTACACAGTTAGGCCTGAGCACTTCTTTCCCTCCTCCTTCAGATCAAAAGGAAAGCCAATAAAATGCTTTGCTTGCAGGCATCAGCTTTGATGTTGTTCCTCTGCACGCTCATTTGAGCCCGGGGGCCATAAAGTCAGGAGTGGACAGCACCTCGACCAGCATCAAATTGTTTTGTGCTTATAATCTCAGCCCTTACTGATTGGCATCCGATGCTGCTTTTTCAGTCTTAGACACCTTTTTGTGTTTGACATTTCTCTCCATTCTTCAAAAAATGATTGTTCCTTTTGTTCTAACACACTCTAGTTATTCTCCCACGAGCTGTAAACCTGAATATGTGTCATTTTGATACGGTGCTTTTTACTGCGTGTAAGATTGAAAGATGCTGCGTGATGAACTGTAATCAAGTAAGCCCACAGAAGCCTTTGTCTGCTGAGCATCGTCAAAGGGAGCGGCGGAGCAGAGTTCCCAGCAGTTGCGAGAACCATGTAATTACATTGCTTTGAAATTTGTGAAACTGTAACTCACCATCAAGTGGTGTTTCCAGGAGATTATGAAACCTTGTTCAATAAAAAACAGGATGGATCTTACGAGAGCATTTTTTTCCTCCGCTGCAAATACGTACACATCATCAATAAAATGTCATTGCCAAGGCCTTTAATGTTCCACCTGTAATTGAATCAGCACTGTGGACTTAGGTTAGCTCATGTCTTTGCACCTGTGAAACAAGCACATTTATGAGCCATTATCTCCTATTCATTCCGTTTTAGAAGATAATGAGACAGCTGAGGAAAGTATATGGGGCAAAAGTGCAAGGAAACTGCTCTGAGCTTTGCCTCTCCTCTGGCTGTGTGGGATTTCTCTAGACTGGTACATTATTGTAGGTTATTTAAGTATTCACACACTGCACTGCAAGTCTTTCATTTGATTATTGCCCAGTGCCTACTTAGCAATGGGGATAAATTACTGTTGGCAGGAAACTTCAACCTATTTCAAGCTATTTTTTTACTCACTGATGTTAATAAGAACACCAGTTACATCTCACGTTTTAATATAGAGCTCAGTAAAGACATAAACCTTGAGCTATTTCTCCAGGTAGGCCTTTGCTGTGCAAATACTGATCTACAATTCCTCAGCACAACAGATGGAAAGTGACAAAGGAGCCGAGTGAACTTTTTGCTCTGAGATCCAATCTGGATTCAATTCTGCATTGCCAGTTTTCCTATTCATACCACACACAGCTCGACCCGATCAACACTGCAGGGCTGTTATGATGAAACCTACAATGCCGAGGCAAAAATCTAAGAAACTTTTTTTTATTTTATTTTTTTTATTCTTAGGGCCAGTAAAGAAATTAGCACACAAGGAAAAGATGCCAGGAAGTATGTGTGTATATAAACACCCTATATATTGTGTTAGATTTGAATACGTATTATTTCATAATGTACTGAAAGTGCTCCTTTAATGATCAGACATTTGCCTCCATTATTTAGCAGTCCTCTATTTAATGCAGTGTTATTTTGGTGGTTGTTTTTGCCCAGTGATGTGATTAGCCATCTACTCACAGCTCTAAAAAACACTACTTATTTAAACTGGCTCGAACTGCAGGATATTTTACCTGCATCTAATTTCCCACATGAAATCCATCAGTTCACTAATAGGGACTGTGGGCCCAGCTTGGAAGTCAATATTTGACTGTAGCCAGCACCCACTCAACTCCCTACCTCAGTCAGTGGTTAAAAGACACACATATCACAATGGCCGTACATGTATGCCAGAGGGCTGTGAGAGTGTGTGGTAATTGCAGTGTTACTGATTGAGGGTCGGGCCGCCGCTAGCCAACGCAGGATCTTGTTTGCAGCAAGAATCGAAGGCCGGGTTGATAGGGTCACACGGGGAGCACTTCATTATCTCACCATGCGACTGCAGCCTTGCCTGCGCATTCAGTGAGGTCACATTCATATCAACGCTACACACCTTTTTTGTCACTTGCATTTTTTCCCCCAACTGTTCTATTGTGCAACAGATTTCCACCTCCCAGACTACATGTACCTTAGCTGCTGCTGACAGCATTAATTGAACACGGGGGAAGCTTCTGATTTATTTACTGACATAACCTGTGATAAGTCACTGAAGCGTCTCGCTCAACTTGTGACTAGGAATTAATAAGGACCACTGTCTGACTATGAATAAAACACGCACAAAGACATATACAATACATCTCTCACATTACAGACTCTTGTCACCAAGTTGGGTGAAAATATCTTTATATTTATAGCTATAAATTGTTGAACAACATAATTTTAATTCAGCAATTTTATACTTGCAGCCTGGAAATGATAGGCTATTAATTTAAGGATCTACTAGATCTATTTTTCTTTCTAAATTGGAATATTTTGTACGATATTTCTTTACCCTTGAGGATATTTTTTGTCTATAAACTACAAAGACAAACAGCAAGGAGTACGAAGCAGAATAAGTAGGCTGCCCAAATATGAACTGCACTCTGATGCCTCTTAAGAGCAGCAGACGGTGAAAATTGTCTTTGTATCCTCAGTGTGCCATTTACGACTGCAACTTGTTTTTTTGTGGATAAGGAAATATATACCTTTTCCACAACTTCTGTGTGGTGAATGTTCTCCTCCACAGTAAAAATACAGCCATCATTTTTGCATGAGATCTGACTTTGCATTTATATTGTAGAAGCAGGTGGAAAATATGACCTTTCTCTTTTTTTTTAACAATTTACAAAAGCAATTAACTGTGATTCCCATTTTAAATGTTATATCCATGCTTTATTGTTGACCCTGAAAGAAACGGCTACATACATAGATACATACATTGTATACATAAATAGATACATAAATAATTAATATTCAAACAGACACACTGTGTCAGTGAAGTCCATAGATGCTGCATGTCTGACAGGTGTAGATGATCATATGTACAGCTGAGATCTACTACAGTTCATGTGGAGCTGGCAGGGAAGGAGGACTGTAGGCAGGCAGAGCTGTTTTGGGCACTGTTAGCAGGAGGTGAAAGTTTTCCAGAAGAAGTTTTTACAGGGGGCTTTGCGGTCGCGCTGAGGCAGTGATAGCCTGTTGTAGACAGCCCTCTCCTCCAGACGAGACTCCAGCGGCTCCTCAAGGTCCACAGGTGCCGCTTCACCCGGCAGCATGTTGGTGTCCAGAGCTCCATCCAACAAGCCGGACACCAGCTTCAGGATCAGCTCCTTGCGCTCTTTGCTCAACTCCTGACAAAAAAAAAAAAATCAGACACATTTATTAGAATTTGAATATATTATAAAAGAAACTGGATCATGGAAATGTGAATGTGAAAATTCTACATCTTACACTTATCTTACTGGGAAGCTCAAGACATAGATATTATTTTTACTTTCACATTTAAGATGCTATGAGTAACAGGATGAAATAAAGACTGTATAAACTTTATATAAATGATCTTTTTAAATAGATCAAATTAAAAATACCACAAGTTATTTACTTGATTTTTTAATAATTCTTTAAAAAATGGAATTATTCAAACATTTTTCCCTCAAAAAATGGAAAAATCTTTCTTACAAAATATCCCAATTTCCCATGAACTACATGAGCAATAAAAATCTCCTCACCCTGTTCACGTGGATGGAGCTCCTGTCCTCCACAGGAAGCACGGCGGCTGCTCTAACGCTGAACAGAACCCCCATGAGAGCTGCTAACACCACCAGAAGCTGCATGCTGTGACAGGAGTGCAGGTGACGGACAAGAGCTACAGCCACAGGAGCAGGAGGCTCACAGAAATAGGAGTGTGTGAGTGAGTGTGTGTTTGAAGGAGAGGGAGAAAGAGTGAGGGTCTGAGCAGCTCAGGGATCCAGAGGAGAGTGGTGGAGAAAGTGCAGTGCAGTTGGTGGCAGCTGGTCACAAGATGTGGAAACCACTGGTGTTTCTTCTGCTCTACCTCCAAAGTCCCTCACTCTTTTATACGCCTCTACCCCTGTCTGCCACTGACGTACAGGGTGGTGGGTGTATGACGGAGGGTGGAGGGTGTATGTGTGAGTGTGTTTGGGGGGTGGGAGGATGTGTATGTGAGCATGGAAGAGGAGGGCAGATGAAGGGTTCAGGACAGAACAAATGAAACTGTAGAACACTTAACCTTTTTGACAAATTGGGAACATCTGCAGCGGGCGATGACATCACTGGGCTAAAACCAGGTTTTGACATCAACATGTAACTAATGTAATGACAGTTATGACAGACAATCTCAAACAAGACCTCTTCACGCAGGTGGACAGACAATTCCACAGCTCATCAACTGTGTGAAGCACTCTAACTGGCCTAACACTCAAAGAGGAAACGATCATATTTCCCTGCCACAGCAATCAAAAAAACAAGAAATACAAACTGACCACAAGCTGACTTAATATCTACACATCCTAGTGTTTGACACTGTACTTCTGTCGACATCTGATTGCTGTCACAAGGCTTCTATGAGCCTCTCTGACACCTGCAGATTACAATTGAGCGGTCTGACACTCGCCGTGACTTGAGGAAGTGCCTTCAGGAAATGCACATCACCAGTCTAGTGGAGTAAACAGTTGTTAAAAGAGGAGGAAGCAATTATTCGTCAGCAATTCAGTGCTAAACATACAATGGAGTTGTTAACTTTGGTCTTTGTTACCATGGGCAATTTTGGAGATTTCATTTTATTGATTTTTATTCGAATTAAAAACAAAACAGTGACCTTTGGTTCAGGACAGATGCTACTGACAGGTTTTGGGAAAAGACTGAGGAGAGATTGCACCAATGTACTACCAAATTAAAACTATATTCCAACTACACACACACAAAAAGGTCATGTTAAAGGGGGAGGTCATCCTAAAATCAAAAATACATATATTTCCTCTTACCTGTAGCGCTGTTTATCAGTCTAGAGAGAGTTGCAGAGAGTTGGAGATATCAGCTGTAGAAATGTCTTCCTTCTCTCCAATATAATGGAACGTGATGGCACTTGATTTGTGGTGCTCAAAGCACCAAATAAACACATTTCAAAAATTCATCAGCAATCAGAAATTCCACACCGAGTACGAGATTTTACCTTCTTTACCACGATACAGGATGCCAAAATTTAAACGGAATCATTTTAAAAATTCATCTGTGCCAACCTAATTTAAGATTTTAAATGATGTTGTTTGATACTTAGGGGTTGTGTTGTGTTTTGCTTATGGCGCTCTGTTGTGTGCTGGTGTTATGTGCAATACATGAATGCTGATGTGCAATACTGTTCTGTGTAGTATGTGTTTTGTATGCTTAATTTCTTCTGGACTATTATTGTAAGGCAGCATGACATTCTCACTCTGACCTCATCACATATCCACGTTTAGTCATGGACCTACCATGACCAGATACGGCGTGAAAGGTACGTGCGTTGGTTGTTGATGTTCTGGGACGCCATGTCAAGTTCTGCCTGTTACATGCATTGTCTTCTTTCAAAACACACTTCCATTTTCACAGGAAATTTACCGTTTTCATACAGTCTCTTTCAAAATAAATGCACTACGTCAGTACAACATTGCGTGATGTTGGGTTTAGGCAACAAAAACACGTGGTTAGGTTTAGGAAAAAAGAACATGGTTTGGCTTTATAATCTTATAGACATGAACACCACTCTTCTGGGTAAAAGTCGGTGTCTGTTGGACCCATCCACCACCTCTTCCACCTGCCCTACTCAGACTTTCACCATCATAACTTTTGTTCGTGTCCTGAAGCGTTTCCCTCTGATGCCACCGAGTGCCGTTAAACTATACTGTTGACTTTAAAGGATGGCTTTTTTTTATCAGTCTGACGCTGCAAAACACTGCCCAAGTGCCAGATTTCGACGACTTCGGAGTGAGAGCGGGTTGAAGGCAGCAATACTTGCCCAGCTCCTGAGTCCAAGACAAATTTCCCTCGCTGGAATATACAGTATATTGTGTCGTATAGTACCGTATATTATCGTATGGTATCGTATCATATCGCATCATATCATATCGTATTGTACTGTACCGTACCGTACCGCATCGCATCGCATCGCATCATATCGTATTGTAAAACATGACCCGGTAGCTCAAGATAATCCACAAACCTTGTTGTGAGCAGTTTCATGTAGAAACTAATTTCTTTCTCCTGAACTACACCCGACAGTTGTATCACCATGCAGAAGGAAGTGTGCATCTACTCATGGACAAGAGGCTCGTGCTCCTGACAGCATGAAATATAAATATTAATGGTGTCCTCCTCGGCTGAGCTGTAATATTAGCAAGCTCAGATACTTGTGTTTGTGCAGTGATACGGCTGGCCGGTGTAGTTTGGTAAAAAGAAAATAGTTCCTACATGAAACTGTTCACAACAAAGTCTGTTGATTATCTTGAGTAACCGTGTCATGATTTCTGAAAAGAGACATTGCTGTTGAGGTTTTTAAATAAATTTATTTGGCACTTTGAGCACCACAAGCCGAGTGCCATTAAGTTCCATTATATTGGGGAGAAGGCAGACATCTCCAGCACTCTGCATCTCACACCAAAACAATCTAGACTGATAAACAGCACCACAGATAAGAGGGCAAACACGCATTTTTTTGTTTGGGATGAACTGTCCCTTTAATGTCTGGACTCGCATTCTGCTGGTGGCAACAATAGCTGCAAGAGCACAATATATTTCAGTTAGTGCATTTTAGGACATAGCTGCAGCTCAATTAAATTCACAAAACACTATAGACTAAGCTGTTTGGATTAAACCAGTGAGAAATGGTTTCTGGCTCCCAGTGCACATTCACAATGAGTAAATTACCTTTTTTTCTCAGCCAAGTCTCTCCTACACAATATTCTTTGAAATGTTTGCCCTGGACAGTATGGCTATAGAAGGACAAAGTTTTTGCTTGCCTTCATGTGGCAACAAATTATTATGTTTAGGATGCATTTTCCTTTGTAATATGGAGATCATACAAAAATGCAGCCTACATAAAGACACATCTATTTCTCATTTATAATATTGTGCCAACTGTATGTAGCTCAATGTCATGAATGTAATTCACAGAGTAAAAAAAAAAAAAAAGATTTGTGACAGCTACTCCTAAACTACTGCAAAATCCAATTATACTGATTATACAAAGTTAATTACAGCATAAAATATACACTCTTGTGGGAGAAGAAATAGTTTTGAGTGTTTGAGAAGCTGCTCTCCAGCAAACATTGCTGAAAAAGCACAAACCAGAGTTTATTGTTGTGACGTTTTTAGACAGCGCTACCGGCAGGGAACATACAGTACTTATATTGCAGTACGCCTTGGTTGGTATGTTGAAATGGATTTGTTGTGCTTTCAAAACAGTGTTTGAGGTATTTTCTTCATACAAGGCTGATCATAAGAAGTCCCAGAGCCAATCTAAAGATTAGCTGACTGTTGAAACAGCTATATTGGCAATTCAGTGTGTTTGAAGACTCTACAACGACTGGGCTCTTTATAAGTATCTGCAGTCCAGCCTGAAGCCCCAAGACTTCAAACAGTGGAAAAACGTCAGCATGACGATAGGTCTGGGTGCTCCCAGATCTTATTAATGTTCACGGAAGTTTCCATTTTCACTACATCTGCTTCACTTAAGGCTTCCAGCAACACCTCAACAGCTCTCTGAAAGGGATCACAAAGGAACACTGACTCAAAGATCATCTGAGGATTATGTGTTGAGTGTTTTCTATTACACAGGTGACTCTGGACGTGTGGGTAAATGTGTCTGGATACACCTAAATTCAACTTACATAAGAATTTCTAAGGACAAGTCATTCATTGTCTTCAGAGTTCAGTTACTGCAGTGTAGATACTCTCATAGTTAAAACACATTAACACCTAATTAAATATTTATGGATACTTCTTCAGTGGGTTTAATGAAAGACACTAGACGTATGCTTTATTTCCTATATTACAGTATGCGAACCCTCATGAACACAAACAACCTTGACTACAGCCAAGGCACTATGACAATAACGCACTGCACTGTCGCAGGCTGGTCACATTTTAATAAAAAAGTGGCGAGGGCTGAGGTCTTACACAACAATCAGTAGACGTGATGCAACTGAGGGCAACAGTGTCACTGCACAGAGCAAAACACTCACTGATCTGAACAATTTAACGGAGCCAAAGGGCTTTTCATTCAAATCCAAGGAAACCCTAGAATACAAAGTTACATTCTCCGAATATGCATTTGGTGAATCTGAACAGTGTCTTGTCAATGTTTAAATGCATTCCTGTATACCTCAGCAATGAGACTACAGTAGCCTACACATTACAAATTAAAGGATGCCATCTTGTGCTTGAATACTGAAACTGCACCTGGACCTTACTAGTGCAAAACAGCTCTTCGTACTAGTATCTACAGTACAAGATGTTCAGGGGTAACCATTTGCAGTGCGTATTACATATTAACCTGCATGTGGTGAGAAAGCATTGCTGCAACTGGTTAGGATTAGCTCAGGGATTTATGACAGAATAAGACCAGAATAAGATCATCATCATCATCATACAAATGCTGGCCAAAATAATTTGAGGCCGACACGACTGTCTTAAAGCTCAATTAATGAGTAACCCACCAAAGTTAGGCAAGAGAAAAACTGGCCTGGCAGTTTTCAACGGAGTCCCTTGAACTCTCACCTTAAGATATCTGAATGAAAATGGGTGGGGAGGCCTGTTCCCAGTAAATGTTTTGCTCCTTACAATCAGTGCAGGTCTGTTTGGAGAACAATGAATCACCTAACACAGAACATTAGCACAGTGTTGCTGTGGAATTCAAAATGTTAACTGTACCAGTATTAGTTTGTGCACATCGGATAATTAGTAATGTTAACTGTAAGATGTTAAACTAAAATATATCAGTATGCAATTTCTCCTCTCTCATATTGACACAGTTTTTAACTAGCCTACATACTACAACTGCATTATCGAATCCCTGAAATTCAGTTATGGCTTTTGGGTTTGGTGTGCCACCCCTAGATCTTCAGTGGCCCCATTTATCCACCTCTGTGAAACATTTCTGGGTGCCACTGTCTGCAGCCACGGTGAAACAAACACAGTCGTTTTAGGAAGTGCCGCTCCTTTTAAACCTTTGAGCCCTGAGCACATTGGTACATTTTTTCAAAAACATGGGGAAAAAGGCAATGAGCAACTTGGTAAAAATGTCCAACAAATAGCAAAAAAATTAATAGATTTAGATTGTTTTTTTTGTTTGTTTGTTTTTTTTTTAAATAGGGAAGAAAGAAAATGCTAGGGGAAATTATATTTATAATTATTATATATTTAAAAAATATAGTACATAAATACTTTAATTTTAATACACCTTTTCTATATCATTTCCTTGTTCGTTTCTTTGTTTTTAACTTTTATTGTAATTTTCTCTTTTTACTTATTTCTTGCAAATTTTTTTTGGTCATTTCTTCTGTCATTGCTCACTGCCTCCTTGCCATGTTTTTAAAACAAATCAAGCCAATTTGCTCAGGCTTCAAAGGGCTAAAGATACCAACTCTGAACCCAGAGCTAAATGAACCAAAATGTAGTTCTACATTTTGTGTCAAATCTGTGCAAATAACGAAGCATATGCCTGAACAAACCTTTTATGTTACCAATTTATTACAGTTCTTATAAAAATCACAAATTCATTGCTCAGGTGTGACACTAATCGTCAACAGATTCAATGTAGATTTACAACTAACAGGTAGCAACTGAAGATGTTTGATCATAAAGGCTTACTACAACACTAGCCTACTGCCAGTACTCAAGTCAATACCCAACAATGCAAGTTAATAATTGCATAATGAATTCACATCTTAAAGCATTGCAAAGCTTTAATGCTATAGTGCCAAATTAAATGTGTACTTAATTTGCATTTTAACACTGTTAACATTAAAGACTTCATGTCAAACTGATGGTCAAAGCTGAGCAGATTTATTTCATCTTAAATTGGTGATACTTTAAAGGGACAATTTTTCTCATCTACTAACAATTGAGCTTTCTTCGAGGCCACTATGTGCCTGGTACACTTTGATAGATACAGAACAAATCTTTTTTCAACAACAAACTGATTTCAGGCACTATAGGGTTCATGTGTAGAGGACACATGAGTATTCTGAATTTACAGTCATGATACATGGCAACCGTGTATTTTCCTATGAGCACAAACTGATATTTAACAAATAAAAGTACAGCAATACATCACATGCACATACTCTATGTGGTATGCAACGTATCACATACATGTGTAGATGCAGTGAATCCGAGAGACAGTACAGTTTCAGAGTGAGGTCAGGTTTGACGGCAATGCTCCTCCCACTCAGCCCAGCCCGCTAAATTGCTCTGCACAATTACAGTAAAAATCAAATAAACCAAATACATCATCAAAATAAATAAACACAAAGAGCGTGTAAGACTGGAAGGAAGGTGACACTGGAACGAACTAACACTTTCACCGCAGATCTCAGCAAGTCGCCGCCCACTGATTGTTAGGTACCTCCAACAATAAAATCTTTCGGAAGCTCCTCTCGTCAGTGGTGCTGAACTGTGCTGAGGCGGTGAAGAAGTCACTGAACAAGGTTGTTAATTTGTGATCTGAGGGCCAGGGCGAGGATGAACATGCTGGTCTGTTGTTGCTGGTCATGCTTCATTCAGTACCTGTCAATGATCAAGAAGACAATGAGTGAGAGGTAGCAAATATGTGTTAACACTTTAGAACTGCTCTCAAATTAGAAATGAAAAATGATGTCAGCAACATTTACCTTCTTTGCAAACTCGGGCAGGACGAACGATGCTCTGTGAATGTCAGGGTTGTAATACCTAAGGTTCATACTTTCCATGTCTTCTTTTGACAGTGTTCTCATTGGTTCCCTGAAAATTGTTTCCTAATTTAAAAGAAAAAGAACATTCAGTCATCGAGAAACAGCAGAGAACTAACTGTGCTACAGAATCACTCTACTATAAACTGGTGGAATTTATAGGCAATCCCTACATCAATCAGGTGTGCAGTTTGTGGCAAATGGAGAACGACTAGCACACTTACAGGATTTTTACTGCAGAGCATGAATCCAATTTGGCCACTGGGATAAGTTGGGATGGTGCTGTAGGCGTAGTCCACCACGGGGAATAGGGTCTTGCAGAAGGTGCGCATCTCCTTTATCAGCTCCAAATGGAGCCATTGACACTCGCCTGTGAAAGAAGAAAGTGGCTTGTTAATCCCCTGTATGCCTTCTTTTTTTTGGGCATTGTTTGATCTTGCAGTAGGTGGAAGACTGACTGCACAAATGGGAATACAAAAGCTCCAGAGGAGTTAACAAAAGCCATGAATAAGACCCAGTTTTTCTGGTAGGCTTGAAAAAAAAGTGTCATGCGGTTCTACTCAAGTCAGTTCTTAGGAAAATTACTCAATAGCCTTCTTCTAACTGTCAACAAAATGTGGTGCAATATCAAGTTACCCTGGGAAGCAAGAATTCCACCCTCTCTCAACGCTGCCTTCATCAGCTGATAGTAAGACTCCTTGAACAAACTCTCAGCAGGTCCTGCAAAACAAAAGGAAGCAGAGCTCAGAATTGCCTCCTGTAGTAGTTGGCGAGGAAAGGTGTTATAGCACTTTAAAAATGGCACTCACCAACGGGGTCTGAGGAATCGGTAATAATGATGTCGAAGGCATCCTGGTTCTTCTTCATGAATTCAAAGCCATCTCCAATATGAAGGTTGAGCTTGGGACTGTAAAACCCTTTGGCCATCCCTGGGAGGTACTTCTTAGACACATTAATGACATCCTACAGAGCAGAACACATCGACACTAATCAGCAGGCGTTACACACGTGGAGTATGAGAAAAAAAAACAGTAATCAGTAAGCCACAATCTTTGTCAGCGTTGTTGCTCTCACCTCATCAATCTCACACTGAACCACCGTCTCCACCAGCGGATTCTTCACCACTTCTCTGAGCACACCGCCATCTCCACCGCCGATGATCAGCACCTGTAGAGAAAGAAAAGGAAAGGAGCCGACCATCAACATGGGAAACATGACTCATCCTGCGTGTAGTCAGCCATGCTGCAGATTCATTTATTTCCTAGCAATAAATGTGAGTAATACCTTCTTGGGGTTGGGGTGACTGAGCAGGGGAAGGTTTGCAATCATCTCCTGGTAGGCAAACTCGTCTCTCTCTGTGCACTGGATCACTCCATCCAGCACCAAGACATTCCCATAGGTTTTACTGAAAAGTGATGTTTCAGCAAAGTGTGAGAGGCACATTTAACAGATGAGCCCTAAGTAACTCTGAAGGTTTCCATATATTGAGCAGGGTGCAGCAGGTGTCGCTGAGAAAAGACACTTAATGACAGAATAGCACCGCCACTGACTTTAAATAGTCAGTAACGGCTACTGTTACTGTTAACGTTACTCTCCATCAGTTATCCATACAAACGTTACCACCGTGGCTACCTATCTGCTGTTAATTCACTACCTAGCTAGTTTGTTTATGAGCTAAAACTCGTTTCGTCACACAGGTGAGCTACCGTTAACGCTGCCAGCGGAAGAAACTTCCCAAGACCCCACGAGATTCAAGTCGCTCATTCATTGCTAGTAAGTTACATGCTAACGGCTAGCAACGTTAGCCAAGTTTTGTAGCTAAAAGTACTCACCTCTTGAACACCATAATATCTTGATACTTGGATTTCTTGTGGTAGAGGACCTCTTCCACCTGGAGGCTCATGGCTTGTCCCGGCCACAGCGTGCAAGACTCAGTAAACCATCCATCCTTGATGAGCTCCATGACAGACATTTGCCCACGGGTACAGATAATACTAACGTGTTTGTAAGTGTGGCAGTGTGAGAGGCACTGGACCGATGTTTGACAGCTAAACTTGATGCCTCATAATATAGCGAATGGGATGCTGCTGACGTCAGTGACTTGCCGTTGTGCGAGCCAATGGAGAGCCAGGATGAACCGGTTCGTGTATAGTTTGTTTGACTTGACACCACTAGCACTATAGCACCGCCCATGGCGCCGCCCATTAGCAAGAGCCGAGTGTAGCACACGTGAAGCTAAACCAAAGATACTGGATTACTACCACGGTGGCGTACCAAATGCCCGCCTTACTCCGCCTCTGATTGGCTTACCCTGACATTCTGACTCTAACTTCAACCAATCCTACTCCTCTTGCCTAAACCTAACCAATCAAACCAACGAAGGGAACGAGTACTAGCCAATCACAGGGAGAGGAGGGCGGGTCATTCCTTCTCTACGTAGGATCCGCAAACTTGCGCACCGCTGCGCCTGCTAGGAAACAAGGGAGGGGGTGGAAGCAGGGGCGTAACAGCTAATTCTCCATGCATAAACAGACGTTTACTGATGCCCAGAGGGGGAATCCGTTACTTGGAACAGCAGAAGAGCAACAATAGTACAGATAAATAGAGAAACTTTAAAAAATAAACATTTGTTTTCTTTGTAAAAATCTTAATCTATATAAAGTAACTAATAACTCTAACTTTCAGATAAATGTAAAGGACTAATTTCTAGATTTATATGTTTAATTTTGATTTAAAAAATGTAGAAAATAACTTTTTCAAAATGAAAATGTATTTATTTTAGTTTGATTCTAAGAAAGGTCTGATTAATGATACTGCTCCAACAAAATGAAAATGTATTTACTTTAGCTTGATTTAAAGAAATGTAGACAATAACATTTTTCTCAAAAATCATCTTTAATAAAGAAGTCTGTATGGATACATATTTACAGGGTACACTGTTCCTCAGATGGAAGAAAATACACTTTGAAATTCATTAAATATTGAAATACTTAATTTCACTTACAAGGATGAAAAAAAAAATGTAAACATTGTTTCTGCAGGAGGATAAAAAGTTTTAAAATACATGTAAGATAGAAAATAGCATCAAAGAGTTTGTCTTTCAAGCAAGCTGTCACAGCAGCAGAAGAACAGCAACAGTACAGATAAAGAAACTAAAAGTAATAATAAAGAATATATGAACATATATGTAAGGTGCATAGTATAGCAAGTACTACATATCTCCTGTTTCCCCAGTAGAAGTACAGCTTTCAGTTTATTAATTTTTGAAAACTTTACAGAACAATATAATTAATGAAATCATATCTATTCATTAAAAAAAGAAATGATTTTACCTATAATTTTACTTAAATTTTTTTGAAATAACACATATCCAAAAAGTATGAACTCAGAGAAAAGAACAAACATATATTTCTCTAAAACATATATTCAGAATCAGAATCACCTATATTGGCCAAGTATGTGTACACATGCGAGGAATCTGACTGCATTCATTTCGAATTGCACTCAATGTACTTGCAAATAAATAGACACAATGGCTAGAAACAATGACAGCAAAATTAGAGGTACAGGTTAAACAGGACTTATATACACAAGTATGTGAAATAATTTGTGTCATTGAACTTCATTTAAGAACAAACTTCAGGTGATGCAAAATGATATTATCTGGTATTAAATTAATCCTCTCCAACTCATGTTGATGAATTTAAAAGGTTAGAACCGCTTTCAGTCCAGCTCAGGGTAGAACCACAGAAGCTGCAGCATATGTACAATATTATTAATGGGTATGGTCCCAAATACTTGTGTTCTCAGATAACAACAGTAGATTCTCAGCGTAGCTATAATACCAGAGCCAGTGTAGAGTGTCTCAAGTAAATAATGTTGCTGAGCCTGAAGTCTCTGTGAGCCCCTTAGTGTTTTCCCTTCTGGTTCTGTGCTATGGTGGACAGCACAGTCTCCAGGCCTTTTGCTCCTACAGTCACTGCTTGTAATACTTAAAAATAGCTCCAAATATAACCGCAGTAGTGAGTAGAAGATCCATAAATAAAATATATAAAGCTAATTATTGTCATTATTACAGTACGACTTTAAGAACTTCAAAGATTTTTAATTTTCCAGTTGCACACAAACAGTAATCTTGAACATCATTGTTTTGTGTTTTTGTATTCACCCTTACAGCAGTGTACAGTGTGTGTACTCTGCAGTGTCATGTGTTATGGCATTGTGTGCAAATCATCATCATCACATGTCTTTATATTCATCTGGCAGGCATTTTGCTCAAAGAGACGTTCAGATGAGGTGCAACAATAGCTGGGTATCATCAGCATAAGTGCATAGTCACACATGAGTGAAAATAACATCAGTAAATATTCACCTCTTATTCACCTCCATTCAATATGAGCAGAAGGCCAAATAGAACACTTGCTTCTAGTGGCAAGGCGAGTGTGTGTAGAGAAGGCTGTGTTTAACCAGTCAATACTGTGTAATATTGGCTATGACAAATACAAACTGCCCCACATGAAAGATGCTGCATGGCTGACAGTGAATCTGGAGACAGGCATGGAACGTAACAAAGTGGGAAATATACCAATAACGTCATGTGGTATTTTAGGCTGACCAAATGTCCTCTTTTGCCTGGACATGTCCACTTTTCACGTCCTGTTCGGGGCGTCTGTCGGGTGTTTATAAATTGATGATAATGTCCGGTTTTCCTTGTGTGTGTGTGTGTGTGTGTGCGTGCGCGTAATCCCTGAGAGGCTGCCTTATCGACGGATCTCCAACACTTACAACGAGGAAGCAGCAGACACCCGCGGCGCACCATTATTCTGTAAAAGCTTCTAAGATGCCGAAGCGCAAGTGCAGCTTCACAGATGAACTGCAGAAAAAATTCCCAATTTACCGTCCCGATATATGGGAGGCTGAGTGCACCGTGTGCAAAGCTGGCACATATGTTTCTGTGTCTAATAAAGGTGCCGGGGAGCTCAAAGTTGGATTTTCTAATACAGAAGCGGTGTTATTTAGAACATTATTTCATATTATTTATTTATTTATTTGTCCAGTAAGACTTGAAAAGATAGCTATTATTTTACAAGTTGATTTTTCTAATAGCCTACAAAAGAGACATTATTTCTATCATTATTTCATTCCAGAGATTTTACATTTATATTTATTTTTGTACAACTGAAACTTGTAAAAAGATTATTATTTTAGGCATAATAAAAGCAAATTGAGTAACCTCTGAGAAGCCTATCTAAATTTCTGTCTTTGAGAGATATTATTTTGTAATATAACTGATTTTTCTATCCATACATATAAACTTTAAATATATTAAAATTATAAGGCATCTTTGAGTAAACTGCGAGTATCATTTACTGTAAGTAGGCTATCTCATGGCCGGGGCTAGTGTCCTCTTTTTTGGAAATCAAAATGTGGTCACCCTATAAGCAAGCTCGCTAACGTTAGCTAGCTAGCTTTCTATGTCCTGGATTTCACAGCAGATTGTGATGGTGTGTCTTATTCCTTCAGGGAAATGATAACCTAGAAAGGTGATGATTAATCACTACATACTACAATTTAAATTTAGGTTCATGTAAGCAGGTTGTGCACACATTAGTGTCGCTACAAAAACAGCAGGTGTGCTTGAAAACTCTGTCGGTGCGCACAAGAACTGGCACCAGACATTGCAATTGCCAACCCCAAATTCACACGGGCTATTACAGTTACAGTTACAGTTATTACAGTTAGTTTACAGTTGTGTTCCCAGTGTAGAAGTTTGTTTACTAAATATTTGTTTACAAAGGGATGACCCGGGGGTATGGGCTACTCAACAGAAAACGTTATAGCCAGGGGGGAAAGTAAACCTGCAGTAGTTACAATACAGCTCCAATACAAATTTTTGCTCTAGTGTGAAAGTGATTCTCAGAGAACCAATTTAACAAGGAATTATTAAAAAAAAGAATACAGTCAGAACAGGAATAAAGCTGAATGTTTTATAACTAAATGTTGTTTCTGAAGCAGCAACAGCAAAGTCACAATATAAACTTAATATCTCACTGGAAACAAATCTAAAATGTTAATAAAACAAATCATATTCCTGACATCACAATACTGTGTGAAGTTTAGATTAATGACCACAGACATCTGTCAGTCCTCCTGTCCTCTCTGCTGTTGAGGAGATTCACTGCCTGCAGGCAACACTACCATTGTGTGTGTGTGTGTGTGTGTGTGTGTGTGTGTTAAGTGTTAAGATAGGTGACAGACAAAGCTGAACTGTTAGACTTTAACAGTTGTTGTGTCAGTTTGTTAGTAACAATTTGCTGTTAGCTGTGAAGCCTCAGTGCTTGTTTATGACATAATATTAGCAGTGACAATGAGAGACTGCGGACAGAGCAGACTGAAACATTGCCTTTCGACATTTTTACACGTTGCTGAACATGTGTATTGATAAAATATAGTCTTTGTCCTCATGGAGGTTTTATTGCACTCACAGTACTTAGCGTAATTGTCTTCCACTTAAGCTAACTTCACTTCTCTGTCTCCACTGCGGCATCTTTACTCCATGTTTGTGTACATAAATGTGGCGCAGCAGCCAGGACATACAGACAGCAGGAGGAGCGGCTGCTGCAGCATGACAAGAAGTTCCACCTAAACATAAAATCAGTAAGCTAACAGTTACAGATTAAAGAGCCAGTAACATTGGAGCCTCTCAAAGCAATGGTCATTAATAGTTTAGCGCCGCAGCTCATTTACTAACGGGATTAAAGCCTTACACATCTGTGGGAAAAAGCCTATATGAAAAGATCGATCGCGGATTAATTGGGTCATTTGAATCGAATGAATCGATTATTTTAACCTTGCCCTAATAAAATAAATATACTAGAAGTTACAGTTACAATTGAGCAACTTGGCAACCTTGTTAATGAGCTTGACTGGCATGGCCTGCACAGAGCCCTGACCTCAACCCCTCCCAGCACCTTTGGGATGAACTTGCCCGGCAGTTACAGTTAATTATTACAGTTAGTTTACAGTTTTGTTTCCAGTGTAGCACTTTGTTTACCAAATGTTTGTTTACAAAGAGATGGCCTGGAGGCATGGGCTACTCAACAGAAAACGTTATAGCCAGAGGATAAAGTAAACCTACAGTAGCTAGGTCAAACCTGCAAGCCACGAATAATTTCAGTGAAGATCACGACCTTATACCAGTTGATTGTAACAGTAAAGATATGTGATCTTATGGGTAATTGTCAGACTTATCACTCTTTTGTAGAGTCGTGGTGTTAAAGGAAGAACAGTGGTTTCACTCTGGTACAAAACATGACAATGTGTCCCTAAAGTGGCTCAGTAAATGTGAAATTTCATCAACACTTCCCTGACAACTTGGCAAACTCCAACTGCTAATAGGATCGTATGACAGAAAAGCAACTGCTAAGTTACTATGTAAGCTGACAGCTGTTCCTGTACTCATTCATAGGCTAGCTGTGCTCCTTATGACAAGCTGACTCAGCATAAATCAAACCAGAAATGTACATGGGCAATTCTGACTGGTGTCTTACTCCAATTTACGCTGCTATATTCCACAAAATACATAACATTTATAAAGGTCTTGCCTGGTAGAGAAACACTTACATCTATGCAGTGTTTCACTTTATTGTAGACCTTCATCAGAGCATACATGATGTCTGATGCTATGCTGATGTTTCCAGCACCTTCCCAAGACCAAGCTGGGTGGAGCAGTGGTTATTCTGCATCACAAAGGTCTTGCCTAAAAGTGCCTCATTCACAGTTTTGTTCCAACATTAAATGTTGTTTGTTTGTTTACACAAGGCGGGCCCCATGTGTAGCCAAATGTTGAATAACAGAGAACCCATCACCTATATCCAGAGGCCTTTATCTGGAGGATAATGTAAACCAATTTGTCAGGGTAAGCCAAGAAGAGTTTTAGTGACTGTAGTGGTAAAGAAATGTGATCTTAAAGGATAACTGTCCAACTAACCACTCTTTCATAGAGTCACTGGTGTAAAATGAAGAGTAGTGAAAACATTATCATTACTGGTGCAGGAGCATTCCAATCTCTGTCAGTGTGCACATGAACTGGCACTAGTTATTGCTATTGCCAGAGTCAGCGACAACCAGAAAGCCTAAGTCAGACTGACACAGTCTTCAGGTTTACTGTGCAAAAACCAGCTGTTGATTCACTTGGATGATTCCGTTTCCACAGTGTAGCTTGTGGTGAGCTCTCTTTAGTCAACTCAAAGTCAAGAGTGAACTTTCAATTTCAACTTTTAAGCCAACATGGACAGTAAGTATTTAACCCTTTTTAAACCTGGATCAACATCTGTTTTCTTGTACTGTGTTCAGATGACTTCATAAACATTTGAACTGTCAAACCCCAAAAACTGGGGTGACTTCTATAGAAAACATGGGGAAAAGGCAATGAACACAGTTAGAGAGGTGTTATTAGAAAAGTATCAAAAACAAACAAAACATGGGAGATGTCAAGTTTTACATATATATTTAAAATTGTGTTACAGAAAATAGATATATTTATTATTTATTTGATTTTTAGCAATCTCTTTCAGGTAATTTTGTGTGGTTTTTTTTCTTTTCTTTTTTTTTTTTTTACTTATTTTTAGGTTCATTTCTTGTTTGTTTTTGTTTTTAATTTTTCTTTTTGCTTATTTTCAGGTAATTTTCTTTTTTTTCTGCTTTCCCATTTTGGCTTATTTGGGGGTATTTTCTTAGTTACTAGAGTTACTAGAGTTACAACTTTTCAATATCTTGCTAATTTGGGCCATTTCATACATTTCTCAATGCCTTCTTTCCATGTTTTTGAAAAAATAAATAAATAAATCAAGCCAATTCACAGCTAGCTTCAAGATAGCTGGATACGGCCAGCGCTCCTGAAAAATGACAGAGCTTTGTGGTGATTTTTTTTTTAATTTTGTTTTGGTCATTTATAGGCTAGCTGTGTTCTCTCTTTATGACAAACCCACTTAATCCAGAAAGTCACATAGGAAATTCTGAATAGTGTCTCACAGAGGACAGATCACACACAGTTAATAAAATATACATCATTTTATGAACACAGATAACAGAACATTATATCCAGAAGATTAAGTAATCCTAAAGCTTTTAGTTTGTTGTTAATGAGCCTAACTGGCCTAGATAGAGCCCTGATCTCAGCCCCACCCAACACATTTGGGATGAACTAGAACACCAACTGTGAAGCAGACCTTATCATCCAACATCAGTGCCTGACTTAATGACTTTCTAATGCTCTGCTCCCCCCTGAGGAGTGAAAGCAGTTGGTGGAATAATTCATGTTCATTCATTCATTCAACTTGACTAAAAGTAGCAGTACTGCTTTGTGAATTGCTTTTTGCGTCTGGAACCTCCCGTCTACAACGGGCTTGAGACCACGTTTGTTGAGGACTTGGCTCAGATTCCACTAGAGAGGCCCCTAGCAATACTGCTCTGTAAAATTACAAAAAAATAAAAGTCTTATATTCAAGTATTGACCGCCTTTCAAAGTTATATAATTACATCCAACATATACATCCATCATTGGAATATTATCACTGATGCTTTCACACTTAAGCATTGTAATGTTACAGACAGTGAATGTGCAGCACATTTGAACTACTTTATATACTGCTGAATAGTTTGATATAGCATGGTATCAAATTTTATGAATTGACCATGTTTTCTTTTTAAAAATCCTAATCTGTTAAGTAACTAATTACTCGGTCAGATAAATTAGTGGAGAAAAAAGTATCATAGTTCCCTTTGAAATGTAGTGAAGTAAAGTATTTAGAGGCATAATAATGTAATACTCAACTAAAGAAAAAAAACTCAAAATTGAACTTAAGTACATTACTGGAATAAGTATTATATAATGTACATACTTTTGTAATGTGACATTCAGCAATAAGGTGTGTATTGGTCACTAGTCTACATACTTTTGAAAATATGATGCCAGTTTTGGTAGTAGGGTGCCTTTCTGATTAGATTTGTATCGTGGATCATCAAGGGGGTCATTATGCTTTACCTGCAACTGGTCCTTTAAATTCTCTATGAATTTTTGTTTTTGTTGTTTTTTTTGGTTTATCAATAATCAGCCTATTACTCATTATTTATAGATTCCCTTATTCCACTGAACTCCTTGGCATTTTTTTTAAAATCCGTTTTGTATTTATTTCTCATCTATTTATGTGTGTACATGTTACTGTATGTTACAGTATGTGTACAAGGCAAGCTGCTCAAACAAATTGCCACAATTGATGGGATTGATAAAGTTGTCTGAATCTGAATCTGGAAAAAGAGTCATCACCAATTTCTTGAGTTTTGGAAGCCAAAATAAATGTGTGTTCTTCTGAAACAGTCATTCCAAAAACGCCTTATGCCTGTACATTTTTTGACATTGTGAGTTTGGATATGCTGAGTTTGAGTTTCCCTGCTGGAATGCCACTTCCATTGCCGTACCTTTAAAGTTAGTATCAGTGATGATAGTTCAGAAGAAAGGTCTGATTAATGATACCACTCCAACAAAATAAAAACATATTTATTTTAGTTTGATTTTAAAAGAATGTAGACAAGAACCTTTTCCTCTAAAATCATCTTTAATAAGGAGGTCTGTGCTTCCACATATTTACAGGGTACACTGTTCCACAGATGGAAGAATTGAAAATCCATTAAATATTGAAATACTGAATTTCACTTGCAAAAATGAAAAAACTGGAACATTGTTTCTGCAGGAGGAAAAAAAAGGCAGTTTTAAAATACATGTAAGATAGAAAATAGCATCGAAGACAGTTTATCTTTTGGGCCAGTTGTGCCGGAATCCTCTGTAAAGAAGAAAAAGACAATGTGGTTAACGTACTGCGATGTTTGAATCTACATAGGCAAAGAAACCACTGTTTATTGTGCGTGTTTACCGATCGGATTTTCCAGCCATGTACGACATGCTGCGGTTTCCAGCTGCAAAATTGGATTTTTGTCCCTTGGGAGTTCTCTGTTGGATAAAAGATTTAAATTTGTCACTCACTTTTAAAATACATTTTGTTGTATGTTACATTAATTTGCAAACAAATACCTTCTTCTTGTTGTCATGGGATTGCCGGTTTGGATCGAACTGTGTATTGTCCTTTGCTTTGGTGCCTTTAAAAACAAAAAGGAGTGAATTCATTTTTATAATGTACAACAACTGTAACTGAATGAGAAGTAATGATGTGATGTGATGTAATTAAAAAATCGCATATTCATACCAGCAAAGACTTTGAGGTCTGACTGACTGTAGTCGAAAGGCTTGAAGCTGTCTTGGGGAGGCGGTTCTGTCTTCTGGGGCTTCTCTTCAGATTTCATCAGCTTCTTAGATGGTTTAGGAGTCGACTCTCCGGCTTCACTGGCCTCACGCTCTCTTTTCTTTCCGCCGCCTTTTGCAAATTCCTATTGAAATAGGTGAGCAACATTATACTCTGCACACCACTTCGAATAAACATTTAATGAATGTATTCTTAAATGCATATGTTTTGTTAAACTAAGATAACGCAGTGTAAGGTGACAGTTTTGTTATAAAAGTGATTTAACAGCTGCAACTATTTATAATATTTTAATATTCTGAGGTCTGTTTATTCATGGTGAACCATTAAACTGCATATAAGAACACACATCAAGTTGATCTTTCAGCAATTAAAGAGAATACGGGCAGCATGTCACAAAGCTTGTATAATCATGTTTTCACCATCTTAGACATACTTCAAAAATACAACCCATTTTAACTTTTAAAGACACAGAAATTTAACACGCCTTCATCTCTTCACGCCTGGATTACTGCAGATCTATTAATCGACCCCAGAAAGTACTGAGTTCAGCTGCCGGGCTTTTAACGAGAACCACGAGACATGATCACATCACTCCAGTTTTAGCCTCTTTACTCTGGCTCCCAGTATGTTCTAGAATATTTTTTTAGATTTCACTGATTAATTTTGAGGCTCTTCATGGTGGCTTCTACACCAGCTATAGCTCAGACCTTTTAGTACCCTACATGCCAGGACGTACTTTGAGGTCCACGGGCAGAGGTCTTTTGCCTGTTCCAAAGGGCCAGCTGAAAACTAAAGGGGTGTTTGCTGTCAGGGCCCCGAGGGTCTAGACTGTCTGCCTGAGGAAATTGTGTCGGCCGAGTCAAGGATCTCTCTTTTTAAAAGATGCTTTTATCGGACAGTCTTTCCTGATTTTACTTGAGTTTTAAGTTCTTTTAGACTGTGTTTTATTTCCTCAGTTTTAAATACTTAAGTGTTTTATCAGCTCCTTCAAAAGTTATCATGTGTTGTCTGATTATTAGTATAGATTATTATAAAGAGATCGATAATAACTGACATAGTTTGTTAAACATATTTTGTTTTTCTTTGCTGCATACTTGCCAGATAGATTTCTTTGTACCCTAAAAGCTCAGAGTAAAGTGAAACACTGCATAGATGTAAGTGTGTGGAAATCTTTTCTACCACTTTGTAACCCACACAACAATTTCATCCTATATGGGCTTCTGATTGACAGAATTATACTGCAGTGACCTTCTTAATACAGCATTATATTGACTCATTATTTGTGATGAAACAGTCTGAAGCTGAAAAACCAGCTTTTGCTGCCATCTACAGGTTGAAAATGTCCCTTTGTTTCACGCTCTGCAGCATTAAGTTGTTGTCTCTGTTAATTGAATCCATCAGAGATCACTGTGTGGTGTCCTCAGACATGCAGAAACGATTTAACTTTTTAACCTGTAAGAATCAGTGACACGATACTCTTCTGCCAAAAAAGATGTGAAATCAGCCTTCAAGATGACACTGAGGTTACATCTCTGCAATGTATTATCAAGCTAAAACAAGGTGGCTGCTTGGGGTGAAGAAGAAACACCACAACATCATTACATTATAGCAGAGGACGATACAGTAACTTAAAGCAATTTAATTTTATGCTAGTTGGTACATTTTTAAAAATTTAACTCTGTTAAGTTAAACTGAAATGTTGAGTTCTACAGTCAGCAGGCTAGTGGCTGAAGCTGCAGACTCATATCTCAGAATCTACCATTAATCTATACATGTTTAAACAAAGACCCTGCTTCCCTCTGTTTGCACAAGCTAGCATCATCTCTTATTTAAATCCACAAAGACAGTTTTTTTGGCTAGGTAAGTCACAATAGCTTTACATTATGTGCCTACAAGGTTGTTGTTCTTTTACAAGTTTGTCCTTATTGGCTGTGAGTGTCCAAGGACAGAGGGATGTCATGCTGTAAGGTTCTCTAAAGCTCACTGTGGTTTGTGACATTGGACATTATAGATCAAGTTGAATTTGAATTGAAATTACTATTTATACAGCCCTTTGGGGCAAGCTTTGTGATTGGGCAACAATGGACTTTGACTTGACTAATCTGTAAAGCACTTTATGCAACATATGCAATGTGCTTTACAAATAAATGTGCTTTGCCTTTGCCTTACAATCTGGTGTTAAAACTATCGATTTATTGATGCATGTACTGAAACAGTTTCAGTACTTACTTCCTGCAGTGGGGATACATCTGTATCAGTTCTGCTCTCTGTTACTGTTGATATCGAATATAGTCAAGGTTTCCCGTACATTTATTTATTTGTGGCGGCCCACCCTGACAACAACATCTGCCAACACATTCTGATTTTCTGTTTTTTTTGGGACTGACTGTTCATTAGGAGCACAGTTGGAATACATATATATATATGCCTGTCTGAAACAGGAGTCAGCAATCTCTACTATCCATTTCTGTCCAAAAATAATACAATACTTTAAAAAATATTCTGGTGCTGCAAAACATTTTTGAGTCTTATAGGGGAAAGTAAAACAACTATAACGTATAAATTAGCAATCAACATTTCTTAAAGGTCTAAATGAGCATTCATTAATATGTTTTACCACAAGGTGGCAACTCTGCAGTGGGATACTTAAGATCATTTGGTAGTTTAACTGCAGAGTTCACTGTGAAAGCTACGAATCTTTGCACATTATTAAGTTTTCTATTTTCCCTCAAGACTTGGAATCCATAGCCAGCCCAGTTAGACTCAAGACTCATCACTGCTACTGAGGTCTGGCAAAATTTAGAGAAACTGCGTGAGGCGGGAAATATATGATGCACAGTTTAGGTGTTAAAACATTTTTTGTATAGGGTACATATTTATACAACTGGAGAAAGTAAGAAATTCTTTGGGCCTATAACAATGATATATGAAAATTAAAATGTTCAAAAATATGACTTTAACTTATTTCCATGTTTTTTTTTTGTAAAAGCCACAGGGAGCCACAGGAGAGACGCTAATGTGGCTCCGGAGCCATAGGTTGTGGGCTTCTCATAAATTATCCACCCCACGATTAAAACTCCACAAACTGCTGATGAGGGAAAAAAGAACCCATGAAGAGTTCCGCCAGCGCTGCATTCACGGACCCGCAAAAACCTCAGAATTTAGATAGTAAATGATTCAAAGGGACACACACACACACACACGCACAAAATCAGATGGTTCGCTAAGATTTGGTGCTAAAAACATCCCTGTGTTTATCATCCTTATTTATGACTCTGATTAAAGGATGTCAATGATTTGTATTTACATCACTTAGTTTTAATCAACATGTTTAATTTGACCTGTTGAGTGAAGGTAATTATAGTGCCAAATCATAGCATAAGTTATCTCAAGACACTTCTCATACAGAGAATGTCTAGAGCATACCGTTTAATTTACAGAGACCCAACAACTCCCCCATGAGCGAGCACTTGGCGACAGCAATGAAGAAAAACTTCTCTTTAATAGGCAGAGACCTCTAACAGAAGCAGGGTCTAGGTGGGCGGCCATCTGCCATGACCGGTGAGGTTGACAGTTAATTATTTTTTTGATGCAACCGTTCATGAACAGGGCGCAAGCAAAAGAGCAAACCAGTGATGCTGGAGCTCATTATATCAATCCTAAAATCAGTGCAGTTGAAGCTTTGAAAAGCTGGAAAGCTTTCTTTCAAACTGAAATTCGACAAGAAAACTTCACTGCCAAAGTGCCGGCTGAAACTGACAGTTAGCCAGCAGAGCCAATATTTGCCTGCAGTTGGCAGACTGACGAGTGTTACTTTCAAGTGCTGCTGCCAACACTTCTGACTGTAATACATGCCACCAGACGGTGCCAGCGTGCTTATCTGAAGCTGCCGTTTCAGCTTAAAACAAACTTTTCACTTAAGCCATCATCACACAATGGATTGCTGGGATGCACACTGTGACTGGGTGCACTCATGACTGGTGGCTCAAAGCTCCCACAGTGAAAGGCAGAGGGGAAGTGGTGCCACCAGCAGGGTCAGCGGCGAGACTCAAACGGGAGTGACTGTTCGTCCTGTTCCCTTGCACCAAGGACAGGAGACAAAGTACAGAGACTCTTGTCTAATGGAGCATTTAAAATGGAGAGGAAAGACCATATGGCGGTAGGAGCGCGTAGGAGAGGGTGCCAGGCAATACCCCAGACAGACGGAGCGAACAGGAAGTGGGCTCTTGGGCAAAAAGTAGCTATTGTTGTTCCCCAGGAGGGAAGAAAATCATTTGATGAGCGGAGGATTCGTCTCTAATGCTGCAATCCCACGCCGTGTGTTCTTCTTCCCCAGGCACATCATGTGACAGATATAAATATTAAAAGGCCGCTGACATGCCGGCGCTGCAGACTGGCAGCAGTGGTTCGCTCGCTTGTGAGTCACCATATTTATGTGCAGAAATAACAGCCATGTCTCCAGAAAATGGGGGGCATTGCAGAGGGTTAAACTGCCTATTACAGTGATGTCTTTAATATGCTGTGCCAGGCTCTTGGGTGAATATAACACTCGTGTTTTTTATGGATATGTACCTTCCCAACAGGGACAAGCTGACAGAGTGCAAACCGAAGTGGCGCAGAGAAAATGGAAGGACAGGAGAGCGAATGACTCACCGCTGCTTGCTGGCGAACGGTGGCAACATTCTGGAGAGACTCCTGGTAGCTCTGCTTAGCCTTGATTCTTTCCTCTGTGGAAATCAACGGTAAAATACAATAAGGGACGCTCCTTTAAAAAGTGTGCATACAGAGAAAGCTCGACCCCATTACCTGCCACTTTCTTTGCGTGTTCCCTTGCTTTGTCCTTGGCTTTCCTCTTGGCCTCCAGCTCCTTCTGTTGCTGTTCAATACTCTGCAGTTTCCATTTTTTACTAACCTGTAGATTTGAGATTGTACAGCTATCAACATTCAAATGTGTAGTTCAAAGGAAGGCACAAATAAGTCTGGATGTGGAGGAATATGTGATTACCTCAAATATTTTTGAAGACGGGTCAAACTTGGCATTCTTGCTGATGTGCACATCACTGATGGGTAAGTACTGAAATCACAAGGAAGATCTTTAAACTCTGTGTGTCTAGTTAAATCAAACAATACTACGGGTTAACCACTGGTTATCTCTTACCATTCTGAAAGGGTTTTCAAAAGACTCGATGATACGTCTGGCTTTCGTTTGGGCCACAGAGAGGGACTCTGGGTCAGTCCCTGCTACCAGCTCCTTCAAAAAGGATGCAGAATTCTCACATTAGATATCACAATTGCATTTAAATCTACCAGCTGAATAAAGGAAAGTGAAATGTGATATCTACCTCAAACAGTGTGACTTTGGGTGCTGCTACAAGACCACTTGTTTTCTGTACATCAACATCCATTCTGTGATCATCCTCTGAGAAGAGCACCCCTTGTTTGACAGGCAGCTCTGGAAAAAAAAGTTGTTTGAGGCCTTATGGGGTAAATATTATGTCACCTAATAGGGCTGCAACGGAATGAGATTTACACAATATGAAAGCCAAATTATAATAAAAAAAATATGTGAACCACATACAAAAAATAGCATGTCACTGTAATATGTAATATACTTAATACATAATTATTTAAACTCACTCACTCACAAGTTCTCCAGCAACACACAGAGAGACACAGAGCTGCTCCTCTGTTTAATCTGTCTGTTAGTCTACAGTGTGGCATTGGTCTATATGTTGCATGTGCTACACTAAATCAGTCTGTGAGATGAAATGACCGCAGCACAGGTACAGTGCCATGCTGTCAGTTTGTGTGTGAGGTGGATCATAATGCATCGCCGTTCTTCTTGGTCGTTGTAGTTTATTTCGTGACATTGAGACAGCACCTGGATGCAGGCGACAGATCTGTTAAAAAAATGCAGCGACAACACAGACGTTTCATCTCCAGTGTCACATTTGATGCTCTGTGCATAAATAAGATTAATAACCTACATAAATAAAAAGATTTAAATCATTTTCCAGCACTAGATTCATTTGAAAGGCCATGGAAAATGACTTTATAACTCCCCTCACAAAGATTTTAATTGTTTCAAACTACAATAGATTTAGACCTGCTTGATACTTTTAAACTCATGTTGTTGTTTTGTGTCCTGTGCTGCAAACCTTTAAACCTCTGTAGCTCCAGTGCTACAGTATGTGCAAAACGTTCATGTACAGCCCTGCTATCTATTTTACCTAATTAATCATTTACATGTTGTACAACTGTATATTTTCAAACAGGAAAAAAATCCCTGTCTTTGCATTTTATTCTAATCACAGTCTGTTTTTTATAAAAGTGCTTGTGACATCTCAAATGTGGCTTTGACTTGAAACTCAAAACATGTAGCGCATTTCATAGAAAATACGCCAATCAGCCTGAAAATAGCGAGATATTAATTTTTGTCCATTTCGCCCTTCCCTAATGCAGATGAATGTGGAAAACAATTTTGATCGCGAATTTTCCTCTCAAGGTTTAAACATTCACACATTTTTTCATTAGGAAGTTATAAAAAGTACATGTGCAGAGTCATGGTGTTCTCAGAGAGATTTTGGGATATCTTAAGTTAATTTCAGACTGCTGATTTTAATTTCTTTTCAGGTGCAGGATGGAGATTGGTGCTATCAGCCTCGCTTCTACTGGACATTTTCTTACTGCATGTGTGTGTGGCACAAGTTGACAAGTCTGACAGGCAGTCAAGGAGAAAAGGAGATGCACACACACAGGTGAAAGCAGTATATGAGACAATCTACATGGTATGATAACCATTAATTTTCATACCATGATATACTCTGAAACAGGTATCACCAGGATAATGCACATATATAAAGCTTACCATCTGGAGAGAAGTGGGGGAGATCGCTCTCAGAGACCCTGGATGTATCATGAGGACCAAACAACGTGACTTCTGGCTGGAAAATTAAACAAGATTACATTTTATTCATCACAGTCACGGTTCCTTCGGCAATTACTGAATGCAAAAACAAAAAATTCCATCCAGTTTAATCAGTTTCTAACCAACCTTTTTAATGGGTGTGAGTCCTTTGTTCTTCTGAGCTGCAATCTCAGCCTGTGTGAAGTGTAGAAAATATTCCAATCTTTGATTGTTTCAGGTACTTTCACAGACAAATGATTCAACAACACAAACATTCGAATTACACCAACAAAACACATTCCCACTGCCGCCACCCATCGTTTCTCACCTTAAGGAGAGGCATTTCTCTGGCTTGCTGCACTAACAAATGGAGCTCATTGACCTGCTGTCTCACCAGCGGGGGGACGGGGTTACAGCAGGCAATGATGCCCTGAGGCTCTCTGAGTAGGTACAGACAAAATACTATGTTGGAGGTTATGAATAAAAACACTAAGCTCTCAGGAACTAAAGGGAGGAACAAGTAACACTGAGAATGAATCAAAATTGAAAGGGACAGTTCAACCCTAAACCAAAATACACATTTTTCCTCTACCTGTAGTGCTACTTAACAATCTAGATTGGCGGGTATAGTTTGGTAGAAATAAAATAGTTCCAACATGCTCACACAAAGGTCTGTGAATTATGTTGAGTACCCAGGTCATGATTTCTGCAAAGACATTGTTACTGACTTATTCAAATGTATTTTTGGTGCTTTTTTTTTTTTTTGCACCACAAGGTGAGTTCCACCTAGTTCTTTTACATTAGAGAAAAGGCAGACATCTCTATGATTGATATCTTCAACACTTGGCAACTACCACCAAAACAATCTAGACTGATAAATAGCACCACAGGTAAGATGAAAAATAGTTTGTTTTTTATTTGGAGGTGAACCGCCCCTTTAAGTGGGAAATCTAATCAACTTACTTTGGCAGCTCCTCAGAAATCTTGATCATCATGTGCGTGGGCAGGACGTATCTAAACACACAAACAACAGTACATTAAAACAGGTCGTCACAGATGTCGAAAGACCATGAATGATTCTAAAAGCAGAGAGAGATTGTCGCAAAAAATGTGGGTTGCAAAAATCTGGCTGGGCACAAACTATAAATAGGAAAACAGCTCTAGCGGATTTCCAGAACAGCGAGTCCATCCATTTCCAAACAGCCTACCCAGTGCTTTCATCTTCCTGCCTGGCCAGCTTGTCCCTCCAGGCAAACAGCAGTCTGAAGGCAGTGAGCTGCTGGGTGTTAAAAGACCTTTTCTGCTTCCTCTGCAGCTCAAAATATGACTCCTCTGTGAATATAGGCTTCACATATTTCTGTGTGGAAGGAAATGCAGGAAATTATGGGGTGGAAATTCTAAAATATGACAGCAATAAAAAAAAGTGCAACTATTGGATAGAGAATAGTGGAACAGGAGTATAGAAGCTGGTCTTTAAGTGTTAATTTAATCCTAATGGTGTATGAAGTGAGGTTGGTGCTCACCTTCAGAGAAATGTCTTTGCTCCTGTTCCAGACACTCTGCAGCAGGCCAGGCTGCCCGTGGTTATAGTCCAACAGCTGCGCCCTCACACAGTCGTAGATGTAAAGAAGGTAGTGGGTGTCTGCCTGGGCGTACTCCACCATCTCACTTGGCAAAGGGCTAAAGGGCAAAGTCATGGAACATGTTGTCTAAGATAATAATATATATTTTTAAGTGCAAACATTCTGACATTCACAATGGTTTTTCCAGTAAAGAGATTAGGACTCTAACCCTGAGGTAAACCTAAACAATAACTATAAAAAGAGGCATCAAACGGCCCTGTCATCTCCATACCGAACCCTCCAGTCAGCCAGCTGGTAGCGTTTGTCCGAGTCCACGTTACAGAAGTGTCTGAGCAGGTGGTCAAGGGAATGTCTGGCCATGTTCAGAGCTCGGCTGGCCTGATGCGTGTCAAAAAGGTTGACAACATACACGCCGAAGTCTCTCTGGAGCCAGTCCATGTCAGAGTCAGCGCCGTGAAATACCTGAGAACAGGAGAGAAAGCACAGCTGAAGCCTCTTTGGAAGGGAACCAACTTATTTTGAAAAAAATTTATTTGAACCCAAAGTATTAAAAGCTGAGGATGCACCGTGTGACATTTTTCTGTTTGGATATTTTTTTTCGCAGATCTCTCAGCAGTTCAAGCCCACGCAACACACGTTTTCACAGGTATCCTACGGTGTGTGAGTCACGGTGGCTCCCACACACTGCAGGACGCCCGCCAACTTTGTCAAACATGTTTGAAAACTTTGGGGCTCTGAGACACCTCAAAGAAATTTCAGACTAAATCTTTTTAAACTCAACATATTACACTGGTGGAGAGTCTCCTCTCCAGGTTGCTATCTCATTTCAATAGGAGATGATTAGATGGTTCAGATGGTTCAGATGCAACCACTTCATAAGGTAGTCTGAGCCATCTTCAATTTCATCTGCTTAAAAGAATATTTCCTTGATGCCTTTTTAAAGCCATTTTAATTGCTCAGATTTGGGAATGCAATGACAGAGCTAGACACAGCTTTATAACGCAGAACAAGTGGTCAGACAACCAGACAGGTTCTCTTTAAATACCCACAGCTTAATTATCTAAACCACTTATTTGGAGGTAAAACTCAAAGGGAAACCAGCAGCAATATGGTCTAACTGTCCACTGCATCATAAAACCACCAGCAGGTAGCTCTGCCAGGTGTAAAAACAGCCACGCAGAACTTTTTGCTGTTCATTTTGAAAACAAAGCTAACTGGACATGTAATCTCATCTCCCCTTTAAACAGTTAAAAGTCATAGAATAGGACGCAGGAACAAATGATTTGTGGAGCAGTTCTCTTACCTTGACAATAGCTGGGTCAGTGAATGCCTCGTTGAGGATGTACATCTCGCTGCGGAGCTCAATGGTGTCGATGATGAAGTCCTCCTCTCTGGTGGAGATCTGCATCAGACAGGTGAGGCCGAGGAAACTCCTGTAGGAGTGGTGCTGCGATGAGAACAGAGTGTTAATAAAACTATCTGTTGCTCGGCTGTTTAACAGGATCACATTACATGTTATAGGCATATACAGTACAGGCCAAAAGTTTGGACACACCTTCTCATTCAATGCGTTTTCTTTATTTTCATGACTATTTACATTGTAGATTCTCACTGAAGGCATCGAAACTATGAATGAACACATGTGGAGTTATGTACTTAACAAAAAAAGGTGAAATAACTGAAAACATGTTTTATATTCTAGTTTCTTCAAAATAGCCACCCTTTGCTCTGATTACTGCTTTGCACACTCTTGGCATTCTCTCCATGAGCTTCAAGAGGTAGTCACCTGAAATGGTTTTCCAACAGTCTTGAAGGAGTTCCCAGAGGTGTTTAGCACTTGTTGGCCCCTTTGCCTTCACTCTGCGGTCCAGCTCACCCCAAACCATCTCGATTGGGTTCAGGTCCGGTGACTGTGGAGGCCAGGTCATCTGCCGCAGCACTCCATCACTCTCCTTTTTGGTCAAATAGCCCTTACACAGCCTGGAGGTGTGTTTGGGGTCATTGTCCTGTTGAAAAATAAATGATCGTCCAACTAAACGCAAAGCGGATGGGATGGCATGTCGCTGCAGGATGCTGTGGTAGCCATGCTGGTTCAGTGTGCCTTCAATTTTGAATAAATCCCCAACAGTGTCACCAGCAAACACCCCCACACCATCACACCTCCTCCTCCATGCTTCACAGTGGGAACCAGGCATGTGGAATCCATCCGCTTCACCTTTTCTGCGTCACAAAGACACGGCGGTTGGAACCAAAGATCTCAAATTTGGACTCATCAGACCAAAGCACAGATTTCCACTGGTCTAATGTCCATTCCTTGTGTTTCTTGGCCCAAACAAATCTCTTCTGCTTGTTGCCTCTCCTTAGCAGTGGTTTCCTAGCAGCTATTTGACCATGAAGGCCTGATTCGCGCAGTCTCCTCTTAACAGTTGTTCTAGAGATGGCTCTGCTGCTAGAACTCTGTGTGGCATTCATCTGGTCTCTGATCTGAGCTGCTGTTAACTTGCCATTTCTGAGGCTGGTGACTCGGATGAACTTATCCTCAGAAGCAGAGGTGACTCTTGGTCTTCCTTTCCTGGGTCGGTCCTCATGTGTGCCAGTTTCGTTGTAGCGCTTGATGGTTTTTGCGACTCCACTTGGGGACACATTTAAAGTTTTTGCAATTTTCCGGACTGTCTGACCTTCATTTCTTAAAGTAATGATGGCCACTCGTTTTTCTTTAGTTAGCTGATTGGTTCTTGCCATAATATGAATTTTAACAGTTGTCCAGTAGGGCTGTCGGCTGTGTATTAACCTGACTTCTGCACGACACAACTGATGGTCCCAACCCCATTGATAAAGCAAGAAATTCCACTAATTAACCCTGATAAGGCACACCTGTGAAGTGGAAACCATTTCAGGTGACTACCTCTTGAAGCTCATGGAGAGAATGCCAAGAGTGTGCAAAGCAGTAATCAGAGCAAAGGGTGGCTATTTTGAAGAAACTAGAATATACAACATGTTTTCAGTTATTTCACCTTTTTTTGTTAAGTACATAACTCCACATGTGTTCATTCATAGTTTTGATGCCTTCAGTGAGAATCTACAATGTAAATAGTCATGAAAATAAAGAAAACGCATTGAATGAGAAGGTGTGTCCAAACTTTTGGCCTGTACTGTATGATAATTGTGCCCACTCCCTGTCCGTCCCTGACAGGGTGTCTGTGAGTATCAGACACTTAAGGTTAATGCTTTTTAGGTTCCTTTCAATATAATTTAAAACCAAACTTCAGACTTATAAATACTACAGTAAACAGTCTTTATTTCAGAGACTTCAGATTCTCACTATTTATGGCATTAATATTTTTTAAATATGTGTTTTTATTTACAAAATCATTTTAAGTGAAGGGAATATTCCTGAGCAGTTCACAATGTATTTTACAGCTAATTCACAGTTACATTCATATTTAACTTGTAAATCATCAGATCTTCATCTTCCTAAATTTCTGAACTGTAGAGATCAATTTTCAATAAGATTTAGGGGAACTAAACTAAAGAATGATTTTTTCCACCTGGTAAAAAACTGTATCTCTGTAAAGTGTTACAAAAGATACCTAAAAACATTCAACTGCTGTTTTGTAATTGTTGCAATCAAACATGTTTTGCGATGCTAGATAGAAAGAGACACAGAGAAAGATACAGGGAATATAAAACAAGAAAAAAAAGAGTCCTTTTGAGGGCAAAACCAAGTCCTGAAGTACCTCTTTGTATCATTGATTCCCTGATTTTAGGTTTTATAGATTCTCTTATTGCTGGTTATTATTGTGTGTTTTATTCAATCTATCTCCTAATTGTTTTTCTCTCTTTTTTATCCAGTCTTTTATTCATTTATTTGTATCACTTATACCATGTGCAATACCTGATACTGTGCAATACGGAACACTGTGCAAAACATAACTACCTCGTGTACACTTACTTTCGCTGCCTGTAACTGGCCCAAAACATCACTTACAAAGTTCCTTCGGGACAATAAAGTATATCTTATCTTATCTTATTAGTAGTTTCTTATCATTTGTTTTATTTGATGTCTTTTCTTTATCTTTCTGTACTTTTGAGTCCTTAATAACTTTGTGAAATTATTTTTTGGCGGAGGCTTTAAATGAGCCCTCTGGGCTGTTTGCCTCTCCCTGCACTGTATTTTATTATTCATTTTTAATTGTGCAAAAAAGAACAACAACTATAAACTATGTAGTCCTGTGCAGAGGTAGGTTTCATGTAGTGAATGAATATGATCATTAGATTGATTTAGGTTTATATACATTTTGCAAGTAGCTTATGAAGTAAAAAGACAGTGTTAGGTTCACTTGCAGGTTTAAAGATCTGCTAAATCATGAATTCGGACTTTCACACAGAGGAGCTTGACTCATTTTGACAAAATTAAAGGAAGGATAAATAAGGTAAAAAGTTGTGGCAATAAAGACCTCAAAATCCAAATTAAATACGATTTAATGACTTCTAAGGCCTAATATTTACTTAATTGCATTTCAAACATTGAAGACTTTTTTAAGGGCTGGCAGACACTGTGCAACAACTTTTTCTAATCCCCTACCTCAAGGTCCACTGCAAATTCAGATAATTTGCACAGCTTCTCATTCAGAGCCACCAGACCCTCCAGCGTGTCAATGAAGGTGCACGTGGTCTCAGCCATCGCTTTGTACATCTAAAAAGAATTCACAAATGATAGATTTAGTAAAAGCCTCAACAATAAGAGGATCACATTATAGCATATCTATAACTTACCTGTGGTTCTGGCTTGGACAGAAGGCTTTCTGGTATTGTAAGATGATCCAGTTCATATTGGTATGGATGTGCAAACCTGCATGGGTCAGAATCATAAATTTAGATGGGCAATGAGAAACAGGAAAAGACAAAGCATGTTAATATAAGGGATAAGTCTTACATGTCTTCAACATGTTCCTGAGTTCTCTGCTGGTGAATGAAGTCAGCCAGGGCGGCCGGGACATCAAGGTCCTCAGGTCTCTGTTTACGGATTTGTTTGTTGGTAAAATCTGTGATTGAAGAACAAGAGAGCAAACAGGTTACAAATGTTAATGAGTTTATGAAAACAAAAGATAAAAAGAACACAGGAGTGAAAAGTATCTTACAAGATGGAAGAGGCTTTATTGCATTGGGCTTGATGAAGATCTTGGGAATAAATGGTGTGTTGCTGTTGTCAACTTTCTCCTTGAATTTCAGCTGAGGCCTCGCAACATTCTTGGCGTGGAGCAGTCGGAACGTCTCAGAACGACTGCCAGAGCCCGGACCCTGATCAGTAAGAGCATTGTTTACCAAAAGGTGTAAAGCAACGGTATGAATATTCATCAAGCGTTCAAAAATAATGTTCTAGTGCTTTAAGTGCTTGAACGCCAGGACTGGCACATTATGTCTAAGCTTGAACGCGTCCCAAAAAACTGGCATCTGCAGTATAAGAGCTGAGAGGTTAATTAGCCAACCGTGCGATTCCAGCTGGAGACGACAATCTTGGGAGGCTGAAACCCTGCAGGCATGACAGGCTGCTGGCTCCTGTTCACCCCATCAGCTTCATCAAGAAGAATCCCCTGGAAATCAGAAACAGGAGCTCAGTTGGTTTGCAAAGACTTTTTAATGAAGAAATATGTACAACGCCGAAGCTATAGGTCGTACCACTCTTTCGAGGATGACATCATTTGAGTCCACAACCAGGTCAAACCTCTCCTCAACCTCCGTTATCTTGTTCCTGTCCCTCGTGTGAGATCTGCAGCCGTGGTGCTGCATTAACTGACTCATGCTGACACAGGGACACAGTGAAAAGAATTTAACTGTCTTATTGGGAAACAAGAAGTGGTAGGTTACTCAGCAAACCCAGTCTTCTGTTCTGTTTGCATGTCTAAGGCTCAGTCAGACTTTTTCCCAGTTAAGCACTCCTCACTCTCAGCATTGATACAAGACGTGATGTCATTGGTCTGACAAATATAACAAGGAAATATTGAGGGAAGCCATCACTGATTGTAAAGCGTGATGCTGCAGTGTGTAGACTATTGCACACGCACACGGGATGATATGACATTACTAGAAGTAATTTCCCCCACCATTTTCAATGGCAACATATTAAAACAACTCTGTTTCTCTTGACCAGCTGTCCAAATTCTCATGTCTACATTCAACAAATGTGAACTTTGACCTGCAAATGTACTGGAAGTCCACAGCTCCGGCTACAAGAGTAAATGCATTCCTGAATTTGTTAGTTGCATAATGGGCTTTAAAGGTTTAGTGTGTAGGATTTCAGGGCATCTATAGGCAGAAACTGTATAATATTAATAATTCTGTTTTTATTAATTTACCATCACCTGAAATTGAGTCTACTGTGTTGTTTCTACAGTAGCCCAGAACAGAAAAACCAAAGCTCTAGATAGGGCCATTCTTATTTTTGTGTTCTCCTTCACGCTTGGCACGTGGAATACAATTCAGTTCTGAAACAGCACCACTAGATGCCACTAGATCCTACATACTAAACCTTTAAGGTAGTTAACAGAAATGCTGAGTGAACATTGGCAGAAACTGGTGAAAGTGTCTGACTGAGCCAAAACCTGGATGAAGCAACAACAAGCTATGAACTCACCAGTGCAAAAGCTTATCTCCTTGACTTTCACAAAACTCCTGGAAGCCCGGGAAGCTCCGATAGAAATCATATTCATCTCCACTTTGAGGCAAGCCGGCAGATGCTTTGGTGGCGGATAATACAGCACCCAGTCCATACTGCAGAGAGACAGACCAAACTGTCAGTCAGTACTTTATTAAATTAAAGTAAAATGTATGGAAGGTGAACACTGAAATGTGATGTTTATATTAAGGCTGGGCAATTTACCAATATTATACTAGAAATCATCTTAGATTTTGGATGTCGCAGCACTGCAAGTGTTGTCTTCTCTGGTTTTTAAAGGCTGCATTACAGTAAAGGGATGAAATTTTTTGAACTTACCAGACTGTTCTAGCTTTTCTATTATTTAATTTTACCCGTTTAGTCATTGTATCCACGTCACTGATATATATATTTAAAAAGATGTAATTGTGTAAACATTTTGTACATGCACCAATAGTCAACCCTACAATATAATTGTTCTACTGATGTTGAAGAATTTGGTCAAAAATATTGTTATATTTGATTTTCTCCATATCGCCCAGCCCTCATTTATATTGCTTTTTACTTTAATGTCTAATATCAACGAATTTACATCAATAAAGTAATTCTTATACAGAGAGACCTGGTAGTTTTATATTTGAACTTACATGAATGCAGTGTTTACATGCTTAGTTGATATTTAACTAGTGGAATTTGTTTGAACACCTTCAAGAAAAAGGCTCAAAACCTGGTTTTTGGACAATCAGACACGAACATTTCTAGTCAACACAGTATATTGCTCACAGAAACACGGTTGTTGTCATTTCTAGCTCACATGCTGCTAACTTGCTTTACATCTTTGCCTGTTGCCAGGCAGCCAACTCTGCATGGGTATGTATGAAATAATTATTTTATTAACAGCATGGCTAACTCTTAGTCGCATGACTTGTGTTATTGCATATGGCCATACATAATGACTGCTATGTTTTCTCTGTCTTTACTTTCTACCGCTGCTCTGCATGTGTGAATGTGATGCTCATCTGTGTGTTGGGTCTTCATGTCTGTTTGTGCTAACATGCTGTTTGTTGTTGTTGTGTTATTGTATTGTACTGATGCTCTGCTGGTGCTTGTGGCTTTGCATGGCTTTTGTTGTGTCTTGACAATTTCTAATTGCTGTAGATAACGCTGTCTTCATGCTGTCCTGTGAATTCTATCCTTTCATTGGTTTCAGAACATCTTGTCAAAGGACTGCAGTTGAAAATTAGCCAGTTGGCTAACACTGTCACATTTGCAGAAATGTTGATTAATGTGTGTTGTCCTTTTAAATAAAATAAAATACATGAAATACATGTGAGAAAATGTATCATTAATATTTTTGATAATGATCTGTATGAGCTATTTATCTTTAAAAATTACAGACAGCTTCTCAAAGTTGTATATTTGCTTGCTTTTGTCCCTTTAACAGCTATCACTGTAGCTAGCTAAGTTAATTAGCTCTGACCTCAGGCACAAACCCAAACTAGTCCCAAGAGAGCTAATTTAAACCAGCACTTTGGTACGTGTCGATACTGTTGTCGAAATCTTTCACAGATAAATTGGTGTCATGTGGACATTTACTTGCAGCACTACAGGAGACATTTACTCTGAGACAGGCATATATTTTGGCTAATTAGCGCATTAAACAAGCTCAACTCTCGACTTATACCTTACCATTTACGTTTAATATAAAGATAAACACCTAGTCAGAGCTTGTGTCAACACTTAGCTATGCATGTTTTCAACTCATAACGTGACTCGAGCTCATACCCAACAACCACATCCACGTTTCCCCCCTGGCTGCCTGCTAGCCTCAACTCAAAACTCTGCGTCTTGCCTGGTTAGCTCACTTACTTTAACGAAAGCATCCGCGTCTTTAAACCCGGGACACAAGTCGCTTTTTTCTTCGTCGTCTGAATTTGTGTCTTGAGGGCCACTGTTTGTGGAAGTATTACTCTTTGAAGAATCCATCCTCTAATCTGCTGCTGTGTACATGTGAGTTGCAGGAAGCAGCTCTGTTTCTTCGGTGTTTTCTTTTGAGCAACTAAGAAGGAAGCTGAGGGGAGACAGCGCCACCCTACGGCGCGGAGTGGACGAGCCGCGAAATGACAGTGTTTTCTGCAGTTTATTGAGATTGTATTGGAAATATTGCGACATTAACACATGTAAAATGTTTGTATTTATAACCGGGCTTATTCTTGATATTTATAGCGGTTATGTGCACTTATTAATTTTGCAGTAATATTATCATTGTCATAATATTGTCATTTTTAACGTGCACAGCTCACTCGTGCTTCACATGTTTTGTGTTACTGTACTGCTCTACACACCTCTGCAAATTGTCTTCCAGGGACAGATCGTGCTTTGAATTGAATTTTTGGTTTTCTTTGTTTTAATGTGTTGACTGGTGACACTCAGACTGAGATTCAAATCAAGACTGGTCACAAATCTTGCCATTTTTTTTTAACGCATGGGCATACTCTGCTCCTCAGTGTACCCGCTCAATGCAGTGACACTGCAGACACAGCTTTACTGCCACTATACAGGCTCACCCATCCAACCTAACCAGGGTGTTGCACCAGGATGCTGGTACCATGAGGGGGCAGTATTGACATTTGCAATCTGCAGCAAATAAGCTACAGCATCTGCACTGTGTTGGTGGGCTGTAGGGAGAAGTGATAACCACCAATCATGTCTTAGCCAATATTTCTGTTAAGGGCTATGTAAACCATATCTGAATATCTGCCTTTTGCAGTTTTCCGTAATAGCTATGAGGCGATGCTGCGATGCGCTACTCATACACATATATAAACCCTTCTTTCGCAGTGTGATGTGAAAAGAAGTTACAGTAGCCCAGTGTTGTGATTCTGCAGTCGATAGCATGTGAAGAGCCATCGCCAAAGTATTGACACACCAGCTCATTATGGATGATCTGTGGTGTGTAGGGAGAAACCTCTCTTTTCTTCACTTCCCCTTCCTATTGATCTCTTCACAGGGTCCTCTCCCTCCTATTATCTTAAAAGCATCTCTGCAACACTGGCTCAATCAATATTTCACAGTAGCTTTCCATGTCATTCCCTTGTTTTAGTCGAAGGCATCTGAACTTCAGCAGATATGTGCTTTAATAATCCAAAGAAATGAATCAGTATTCTTTCTAAAAGGCACTGCACAAAGCCGGCTTCTTTATACATTAGTACTTTGTTTTATTGTGTGTAATTTTTATATTCAAAACCTTAGATTCTCTGCGATGATAGTCCTTATCATATAATAAAACAATTAGTATATGCAGAAAAAGCCTCTGCGAATGTGTTCTTTATCCACTGAATAGGGCATTACTATTGCCATTTACTCTCATTTAAATGCTTTTTCATAATATTATGCATTTTATAGCTTTGATGGTGCCCCAAGGCACCACTCAAATTCCTCCTGCAGTAAAAGACACTAAAACTGCTGATGCTGAAAATGACACCGTGCCACACATAACTCAAAGAAATCCGAGAGAGAAAAATCCTCAGTGAATTGTTTTTATTAACTCCCTCATTTAGAAAACACAAATGCACCAAACGATATCGTACATGCACAGCTTCAGCATATCAAGATCAGCTGATGACTTTTCAATGTGAAAATGTTACTGCCACGATCTCACGGAGATCACCTGGGACATCAAAATACTGAGGAGTCACAACAGAAAGGCCAAGCGTTGTCACCCAGAGCTCTAATTGTAGTTCTTTATCAGTGTTTGTGGCATTACAAATTTTGGGTAACTTGTTTGTTTCTGATCAATTCTGCCTTTTCTGAAATTGAAAGTAGCAAGAAATTGTAAAGTTGTATTGGTATAAAAAGACAAAAGTACTAGTAGATAATACTACTTGTATTATCTACCGTGCACTGGCCGACTACCTTGTAACAGGTAGCGTTTGTGTCACTGCACCAAAAGGCTGTGTGTGATAGCAGCTGCGAAGAAATGTTTCCCTCTGCTCATGTATTTTTCAGATTCTGGGTTTGACAGAGAATTACAATTGGAAGTGGGACACCACAGGTTGGTCTCCCAGTCGGGGGGCGTTGCTTCAAATCACAACAAAATACATACAGTATGTACAGTTTACTGTATGAAGGCAAGAGAGAGATCTCATCGCACTGGCTCTTAACTGTTATTTTAAAGCAACACTTGACCTTTGTGCAGAAATTTTTGGAAGAAAAATAAATTAAAATAAACAATCAGGAACCATATCAAACATTTAAAAAAAGAAAAAAATCCAAGTAAAAATCAAAACATCTCCACAGTACTGATACGTTACAAAAACAAAGAGGTTGGCAATGCTTCTATGTACCCAAGACACAAGTTCATAAACTGCGTTAATGTTTCTTTTTTTTTTTTTTTCAAGTTCATGTAATCAATAAATCAGCCAGAAGGATGCATTTCCTGTGTAAACATTTCGTTAGCTTAACAATGACATTCTGTGATGAAATGTATACAGGTTAACCACACGTAAAGCCACAGAAACAACAAAACAGGATTCAAAGACCGCTTTCAGAACGTTATTAACACTCGTCGTGGGAGGAAAGCCTTTTGTCTTCACGTTTAGTAAGAACTTGTTCCTGACCTGGCCTTGGATTCTGGAGCTGCTTTGCGCTTGTTCCTCTACACTGGCAATCCATGGTAATTTGATAGAAAAACAGACGCTTCAACTCCTCCCTAGGTTAAACTTGTTTTTTTTCCTACCACCCATATTGACCTTGCGTTACTCTATTTGAATGTCAGCAGTGCTTCAGTTGCTGAAAGCCCTGAACCGTGCTTAAGTACAAGGAATGAGTTTAAACACTTTTTTTTTCCAAACAGCAGAATGGTCTTCTTGAAAACAGTTATCCATGACACCGTAGGGTAAGGTAACAACCAGACACACACACACACACACACACACTCACACACCCTTGAATCTTCCCAGTGTCATCTTGATGAGACTGTCCTGATTTACTCCTCCCTAAATCCTGATACATTAGTCTTGTGTGGGTGTCATTAGTACCATTACTCCTATGCCCTTTCCCACAGAAGCCCCTCAGGCCTGCTCTAATTCATTAAGATGTTTTAATGTCTGCTAAATCATGGCGCATATCAGGCTTTCCATTCGTCAAGTTGGACTGTTAAATAGACCCTTGTGTTGTGCGCAGATCTATCTGCTTCTGCCACGTGAGAGCTATTGAAAGGTAGGTCGAAGCAGGTCTGAATACCTGAGCAGTGGGGGTTTCGCTGAAATACAGAAATAAACAATGACAACACATACCACGCTGAAAAAAATAAATAAAAAAAGCTAATACAACTGACAAGAAAGGACAGATTCACAAAGTATTAAAACACAGCTGACCATACATTTTGCCAAATAATGTCTAAGCTGGTGGCAAATTTTCAATTATCAGACTGGCACAATTGGCAGCACTTTAAACCCCTCGTCTTGACTGCGATGGCTGATGATGCACAATGACTGGCACGTCTGTGTGTTGTCCAGATGGATGTAGACTAGTAGGGTTCCAACTAATGATTCATTCTTATCAGTCTATAAAATGTCAGAATATTAAGAAAAAATACAGTTTTTCCAGAGCTGAAGGTGCTTTTGAAAAATGTCCAAAACCCAAAGATCCTGAATGACGGATACTACGGTGTGACGGTGTCTTATTTCTGACTGGGCATTAAAACCAGACAGGTGTTTGGAGATGACACCACACCTTGTTTGCACTGGCAGCTTATTACGACCCATGTTTACATATATTGTTTTCGCTGTGGCCTCCAGTGAAGGTGGTAATTACGCCGTGAGCGAAGGAGGAAGTCAAGTGAAGTAGTATAAAGAGCCAGAATTACGCAAAGGCAGGAGGTCGAGTGGTTGAATTGGTTAAAAAAATCACAAAAAAACAGGGCTTTGACCTAGGGCTGGGCAATACATCAATATTATATTAATATCATGACACAAGAGTAGATATCGTCTCAGATTTTAGTTTAGTTGTATTTTCCTGGTTTTAAAGGCTCCTTTAAAGTAAAATGATGTCATTTTCTGAACGTACCGAATGATTCTAGCTGTTGTGTTATTTGCTGTTACCCACTTATTCATTAAATCCACATTACTGGTGATTATTTATTAAAAATCTTATTGTGTAAATATTTTGTGAAGGCACAAATAGTCAACCCTACAATATCAGTGTCGAGGTATTTGGTATAAAAATATTGTGATATTAGATTTTCTCCAAATTGCCCAGCCCCAATATGTAATGTCACATCGTGTACTGTTTCGTTACGTACGTACATAAGTTAAGTAACAATTTTTGCGTAACAAATGTATTTTAACCTAAATTCATGTTCCTAAACATAACCACGCCGGTAGAGGTGCTAATTTAGGAGACGCTCCAGTGGGTCGTACTAAAGGGTAGGAACAAACGGCCTATTTGGTCGCATGGGTTTTCTGTTATAAATGAATGCACCAGTTTTAAATTGATTTGACAAAAATAATCCCAAGGCAAGATAAACTTAACATTTTGAAATCCCCTTTCAACCACATCTCAGTTTTCACTGTCAAATGGAGCTGCCTCAGTTGTGTTGGAGATGGTTTAGTTGACACACTGAAGTACTTGGGTCATGTGATAATCCGCGACACCTGAGCAAGCTCCACTGGCAGATACAGACGAGGTTGAAAGCTCGTATGTGCACCTTTAAGCTGAAATTAGTTTGTGAAACTTTTGTTCCATAAGTCAAGAAAAAAACATTCACAGACAAAGTCTTAAACTGCTATTTTCTGTTATTGAAGTTTTACTACGTTACGTCATGTCTTGAGTGCAATCAGTGAAAGTATCATTTAAAGGAATGGTTTGACATTTTGGGAAGTATAGTTATGTCAGTAGGCGGTGAGTGTTTATAGCTGATTAAGCGGAATGTGAAAGTGAAAAGCCAGCTGTTATAGCGAGGGGTGAGACGCGATAATTGTTTTAATATAGGGACTTTTTTGTTATTTCTGTAAAAAACAAAAAGGGGATGTAACAATTGTTATATAAGTAAAAGTCTGACTGAATGATATTTGTATTTTTTGACATATAGCAGTTTGTTGGCATGTGGCCGCGGTATAAAGCAGGATAATACACTCTGAGTTGGATTCCTTGGAGGCAAATGGATTGCAATCGAACGTACACTTTTGTCGAGTATGTTTGGCATTTTTTCCTTGATAAATGACTGAGATGACTTGTTGTTGATTATATTCCGCCGATTGACTGATTGTTTCGGCATTAGCGCTGAAGGAAATACACTGGCAGTCGTATACCTCTCCCACCACTGCTGTACACAGGCAGATACAATCTTCGTGAATGCAGAGTAAAGTCCAATCCATCAATCAGCGGGGCCATCACAATAACTGGTCTGAGGCTCTCAAACCTGTAGGAGCCCTCATGGCACACATTCAGCTCTCCACACTCAAATGATAGAAGGTAAATGGCTAACACCACCGGCACTGTGAGCTGCTTTATGACTTTCATCTGGGACGACTTTTAATGGAGCACGTAAAGATGAAGGCGGCTGCAGTGTGTTCTGAAACACTGACTGGTGTCTGTAAGAGACGGCGTTACAAGAATCTCCAAAGGCACGGGCACGGGTGAATGAACATGTTCCTACTCGCCAATTCAGATGTGGAGAGGAAAACTGAAAACATTCAAAAATACAAAATGCACCTTCTCATCGCGACCCTTCGGCAAGGTACACAGAGGCCTTCGATAATAAGAAACTGTGAGGACTAAAATGTTGAGGAAAGCATGTAGCTATCTTAGCAATAACAACAAGAAGGCTGAAACTACTTTGGCACATGGATGGAAGTAAGGCATCTGTATCAATCTAGAGTCAAAAAAAAAACCTGTTGAAATGGAGCATTGTTCCCAACCGGCAAAAATGTCAGACCTGCGTAGAAAAAAAAAGCTCAAGCATATACTGTTAATTAAGTGCCTGACAGCACGCTCCACTCTTGTGCTGCCTCATACCCGCAATCTAACACTGCAAAATAGTATGTGGTCACCTCCAAAAAATGAGAGATACTCAAGAGCAACTTTCACGACTTAAAAGTTAAAAAAAAGAAGAAGAAGAAGAAAAAAAAAATATCGATAAGAAGGTTGAAAAAACAGAGCAGAGTTTGTCATTGTGTCACGACGTCGACCTGAATGTTGATATTGCGATGGCGAGGAGCAGGGAGAGGGGGGAGATGTCCGCGCTCCAGGCTCTCGAGCCGCGGGCACTCATACCTGAAACACACACACAAAAATAAACACGATAAACTGATGTGAAACCCGCTGGAGGAAGCGGACTGTTGGCAGTGGCAGCGACACTTCAGGATATCCATTTTATTCCTTATCTTAAGTTTGAGCTCTCTGCTGTGTCACCTGTAGATAAAGCTGAAAACACATTTGCAAAAAAAAAACCACATTCAAACTGAAAATTAGATACTTAAATTTCCAAATCATAAAACATGCATGATTATGTTTCACAGGGGTACTTAAAATGTGGTAAAAAAAACAAAAAACAAAACTATTTATGTCGTGGCTTGTGACTGCGATTCTAAGTAAAAAATGTATTAAGGGATTTGGGTGTAAAGGGACCAGGAGCCTGATGCAGTTTGCTCTCATCACTAGTTTCTCATGTATGATTTAAGCAAGTCAATTAGCTCTTATGGATCACTGACTATTTCCCTGTAATGACATCCATATAAAAGCCTTTCCTGGAAAAAAATATATTATTTATGCAAAAGAAACCTCCTGAACCACTTCTGATGTTTCAGAGCTACTAGTTTCTATAAACACACAGCACTCTGTTTTGCCTGCTAATGTGTTTTGCCCACATCTTTTTCTTTTGCAGTATCCAAAGAATCTCTGGGACAAAAAAAGCAGCCTTTTTTTATTTTTTATTTTTCAAATGAAATTTAAAAGAAAAGCCAGCGTGGAATTCTATCTCTCTCAACTGCTGTTTTCAGGGACCGAATCAACACCGAATATCAACAATGCAAATTAGCATTTAGAGCAGGAGAAGAGCCCCCCTGGAGTCCCACAGGACAGTAATAGCATCTAGTAAAAGAGGAAGTCAACCTCTGCGACAGAGATGGATTGCACTGCATATTTCAGCAAAATGTAAGCCGGGAAGAACCTAACAAGGGCGGCTGGGGACACGTGTAATGGTGAGTCAACGGAGGACAAAATGTCCCTGTCAGGTTTAAAAAGTGCTAAGTGAATTCATTTACAAGCGTGGGTAAATAATAAGAAACAGAAGTTCTGAGAGGCTCAGGTGCTGGTGAGTCTGTGTGTCAAATGTTGCCATTCTGTTGTGTTTCTCCAGAACATGGTGGCGTCAGCATATTTCAGCGCTCTGGCTGGAAACTGAAAATATACTTTTTCCTTCCATGTGAGTGGGAACCCAAAGATGCAGTCAGGGGTGCAAGCAGAACTCAATCTACTGGGGGCGTAAAGATCCATTGATCAGATGATCCAGTGTCATCAATATCGATCCAGATCATCATCCTTATGTTATGCCTTTGTCTTGAAATCCCCATGACTCATCTTTGTCACCGTCAAACGGCGCCAGCCAGATAATGGCAAGCAGCCAAAAAAGAAAAAAAAAAGAGAAAAAAAAAGATGATGAGCATATTTACTTCCCTCTCAGGAATAAATCAGCAGTATGGAAATATTTTGGATTTCGGAGAAAAGACGGTTCAACAGACAGCGCACATGCCATATGCAAAAAATGCTGTCACAAGATAAAATACGTCAAACCTGGCCGGGCATCTCACTCTCGCTCTCGCTACAGAGTCATTAGCTGCTCAGTTTCAACAATATTAGGTTGAAACACCTGCATGCTAAATTTTCTGTCAGGAGATACAGTGACTTAAAGGTCCAGTGTGTAAGATTTAGTGGCATCTAGCAGTGAGGATTACAGATTGTAACCAGTTGAAACTTCTCCTGGTTAGAATTCCTTCCATGATCTTTGTTCATGAAGTTTTTACCAGGAGCCGAATTCTCCGCAGAGGTCTCTCCCTCTCCAAAACAAATGGACCCGATAATTTAAACTGGTAAAAACACAGAATAAAGCAGTTTCATGCTACAAATCTGTGTTTCTTCTATAGTGTTTGGCATGTCAGAGACAGGCTGCTCGCCCAGCTAATATGTGCTCACCCTTTTTCTTTGATAATTTAAAATCCTCTGATAACTCTTCATCTCCAAAACAAACAGACCGTGAAACAGTGATTTAAATTGGTAAAAAAACGAAATAAAGCGGATTCACATTGAAAAATTGAAGTTTTTCTGATGTTCTCGTCGATGAGAGGTTGCTAACTATGGTCCTTTCTGAGCTACTGTAGAAACTAGCGTTGCAACGATCCATTGATCTGGATCAATATATCAATTCTATGATCAATGATCCAATGTCACTGATGCAAAATGAAAACATCGATTCAGGATAATGTTTATTTACTCTGGAATAATTCAGCAGTGTGGAAATATTTTTGATTATTAAGAAAATACGGGTCAACAGACAGAGCACATAGCGTAGGTAAACAATGCTGTTGACGAGATAAAACATGACGTAATGTTACCTACCAGGACGGACATCCCACTCTGCTAACTTCTCAATACAGCAACATTAGCTAATCTGTTTCAACAACTGTAACTGAAAAATGTGTATGCAGGCTAAAATTCAACACAGCTGTTCTGTCAGGTGATACAGTGACTTAAGCCACAGGTGAGGAAGAAAAATAATAACACCACAGGCTCTAGTTTCGCAGACCGGGTGAGGCGGGGGCGCAGCGTGCCTGCGCTTCGCCAACTGAGTGTGGCCAGGCAGATTTTGCAAGTTTGGCATACCGTGTGCGCTGGCGCAGCTACTTGTCTTTCCCACCTCCGTCCCTCCTACCTGCGCAAGTCAGAAAGAGGGAGGAGAGAAGGCGTGGAGTGGGTTTTACACACATCACACCAATCAAATGAGCCCCTCTCCTCACCCTTAAATGTGCCGTGCAAAGGCGTAATGAGAATTTACTCATTTCGCCATGGCAGAAGAGAGCAGCAGTGTCAGACGGCCAAACTCCTCCCAGGAGGAAACTGATGTTTTGGTCCGGGAGGTCCAAGCTCGCAGTGTCCGAATATACGGAACTGCAAGCAGACCTCCACGGGCTGATGATGCAAAGGTAGCCTGGGAGGAGGTCACCACAATTGTAAATCAATGTTGCGTTTCTCTCGTGCGTACGCACTCGCTCGTTCTCTCTCGCAGTCTCACTCTGTTTCTTTTCTTTTGACTTTTCTAAGATGACAGATGCTGAATATATACTCCCTATCTGATGCTGTGGCTGTTTGTGGTTGGCTGAGAGGGATGTGAACTCATTATTTTGCAGCTGTGTTAATCAAATCAGGTTGGGTTTCCATTACGCATGCCAAAAGGTGCTAACCCCCTTTGATCTGACATCAGATGTGACGGGACAGTTGATATAGAGATACATTTATGTGCTGATTGCAGATAGTTGCATTGAATAGTGTTTTTTGGGTATTTATTATATTATTAATGTGCCTGACATTCTGGAAACCTGCCTGCGAGGTTTTGGTGATGTGTGCGCACTGTCCGCTGGTCAGCCAAACTTCGGCTTACACTGGCTGCACTCCCCCTGCGCTGACAGTAGACGTGGTTTCAGCTGGCGAGCTTTTAGCGCACCTTCGGCGAAGCCTTTTGGCACAAAACTGTCACTGCGCCAAGCTGGATCTGTCGACACCTCCCCCATCTCAGCGCACCTCGGTCTGCCAAACTACCAAACTGAGCGCGCCTCGGGTTGTGCTGCTCGAAACTAGCTCTGCGCGGGGTGCGCCACCCTGCGCCGCGCCGGGAAACTAGAGCCCTACATGTAAATTTTTAAGCTATGAGAAATGGAAAAAATGTCCGCTAGCTTGGCTAACTTATGTCAACATGCTAAAGCTAATAATGGGTGACTAGCTAAAAACAGTTGTTTTCTCTCTGAACCTTGACAATTATTACTGAGCTGATTTTGATACTTTTATTAAATGATGTTGTTGTTAAACCATGTTTTATAAGGCTGTTGGGAGACGTTTGCCTTCAGGGCTTTAAGACAAATAGACCTGGAATTTTAGGAAAAAGATACGGTGTGGGTTAAAACGAAAAGTTCTCTTTCAGAAAGGTCTCTCTGACAGAAAGCCCTGAAGATTAGCTCATCCCATGTGCTGTTTTATGTTAGTAGAGCCAGTTTAAAGTAAACTTTACTGCCCTTGAGCGTTACAGTTACTTACATTATTTATGTGTTGTTTTTATTTTTTATGGCCAAAAGCAAAAAAAAGGGGCAGCTGTGTCTTCTGTGACAGACTGTGTTATATGGGCAGATGACATTGTCTCATGTTGATCACAGGCCTCAATCACATCGAATCGAAATCGTATCATGACAGAGTTTGTCATAAGAATCAATATAATATTGTATCATGATGAAACTAGTGATTCATACACCTAGTAGAAACATGGCGATGCAACATAAACAAGAAGCGGCTCCCTATATAGACATAAACAGCTCATTCTAAGATAATGAAAAAACAATGATTTTTATTTTTAGGTGATCATACATTAAAGAAAACATACTTATTATATTATATTCCATTTCTGCCAATACATTCTCCCTAAATCCTTCACATTGGACCTTTAAACCAACGATGAGTAAGAAAGAATATAAATAATATATATAACTTATTAAACTATGAGTAGAGAAAAAAGTCTGCGAGGCACTAGACTGATTTACACAATGTAAAAGTGTTTAAGCTAAACTGATGACTAGCCAAAAAAGACAACCATCTTTTTCTATGAACCTTGACAGTTGTTTTCTACTTTTGTCACAAGTTGCTGTTAAGCTGTGATTTATTTGTGTTAATGGAATCTATTTAAAGCCATCTTTATTGCACTTAATTGGGTTCAATATTTACAATTATTTATGTGCTGTTTTTGTCTGTTATAGACAAAGTAAATAGAAAGGGGTGGCAGCTTCTTCTGTAACTGATTGTTTTGAATGGGCATATGACATCATATCTATCGCATGCCTCTTCATTAAATCAAATAATCAAATCTCAATTGTATTTTGGCAGATTTTGTGATGTGGAGGAAAGTATTGTCCTCCAGATAATTTATGACATTGACAAAACTAGTTACTGACACAACCAGTAAACTATTAATCACTACAGCTTGATAAACTGTGAACAAGGAGCTTACTTAGTTGGTGGATTCGTACGGGATCTGAGGCCGGGCCCAGTCCTCCTTCACTCAGTGTCTGAATATGGATGATGTAGTCATCATCGTCCTCTGGGAGGGTCAGCTCCGCTGTCGAGTTGGTTGTTGTGAGAGTGTTTACTTCTTTGTGTCTCTGTCTCCTGTATGACAGCTGAGAGGGGGGAGGGGAGAAACAAGGTGGGTGACTCATTGTAAACATGTATTCTAACAGCCTGACAGCTTAGAGTGAGCCGCCACACAGGTTAACTTCCGCGCTTTCGCTCAGTCTGATGCATAATAGGAATAAACATGTTACTGCGGAGCACACTGAGAGAGTAAAACTCACTTGGTAGCCCGTAACTTCTGACTCCGATTCCATTGCCACCACAGGTTCCCAGTAAAGAGACAGCTGAGAGCCAATTAAGGTCCATTCGACATTCAGCGGTGGTTGAGCTGGTGCTGCATAATATGAAAATAATTAATTTCTATATGTCAGCACGGAAACATATTACTGTCACATCATTCTACAGAAATGACCATATTTCTCTGTGAGATAATACTAACTTCAAAGAATAACACTAAGGGTAGATACAGTTTCTACCACCTGACTTGAATTATAATGAGTGTGGTGCAAAATCAAACACCTGAGGAGCAGCGCGTGGGTGCTGCAACTTACGTGGCTTTTTCGTAGTGACATTGATTGCCGGGAGGAAGGGGCCAGTGCCCGCTGTGTTGAAGGCGCTGACTGTTAGGAAATACTGCGTGTTTCCTGCCAAGCCGCTCACTGTGACTGAGGTTTGGTTCCAAGGCACCCTAACCTTCCCCATGGTCTCCGGTTTAGTGTCATCCTCCCAGTATACCACCTGTTTGAGACGGAGAGCGTGCCATCTGGGATTTAACCTTGTTATATTGCTTTGGATTGGAGCAAAAAGCGTACATCAGAAGGGTGCATTTTGAATCACACACAGCACAACAAAGTATTAGTAGTTGTTTTTTGATGTCTTGAGAGAAATGTTGTTAAGTGATCGCCTCTGGGTCTATTCTCTTAAGAGAGATCACAATTTTCTTTTACCTTTCCAGTAGGATATCTGATCTGACATTACAAAGCCTTTGTTAATGTACTTTTATAACGCCTTGTTTAGTTATGTTATGTTTAGAACAACAACAGGGAAGAAATGACTCATACTTTTTCCTAATGGTTAATCTACTGATATTTTAGAGTAAATAATAAATGACTTAATCATTAAAGCTGCAATAGGTAACTTTTATAAGGATAACTTTTTGTCTTATTTGCTGAAACTGTCACTATGTTCACACAGAAGTATATGAGACAGATGATCTATCCCTCTGCCCTCTCATAAGAGTGTATTGGCCTTACCGCACAAGAAAATCAGAGCAAACACAGCTGTCAATCATGTCAGTGGCTGCTTGTGAACTGCGGTCAAACTGTCAAACCAGGAAGTGCCGATCAAATGTCAAATCTCTGAGATATACCACTAAAAAATGTGAAAAATATTGGAAAAAAATGGAAATCTTATTTGAACTTTGAAGTGATCTTTTATTTATATCTTTATTTTGGCTGGTGAATTTAGATTTATTCCCCTCAGTATTAAGACATACAGGATGGACTATCACTCATGAGTAAGTGGAAGTTTTCTCCCTCCTTAAAAATACCCTGGTAAGCAAAGTCAAGGATCATAAGGACCTACGTGATCTTCAAGGACGATCGTGAACATAAAGGATCCATTATCTGTGATCCTACAGTGTAACCTTGCTTCTTCTCACAAGATGTTAAGCAATTCACTTTTACCCATGATGTCCCTGCCTGTTGGTATTGCTTTTGTCTGCTTTTTTCTCTTTGTAAAAAATAATAAAAATATTGCATGAAAAAAAAGTTTCTGTTATTTTATTAATCAGCTGTTTTAAATTGAGGAAGTTGGTCTGGCTGGTGGGTTGTCCTTGGTGCTTCACTCAAATATTTCCAACATGGAGGCTGGGTCACAGACTCTCTCATTTTACAGCTCAACAGTACACTAAAATACGTTTCTAAAAACACTGGAGGCAAGAGAAAGGCAATGCAGTAACAGAATCTTGTATCATATTTGAGTAGAGCTGGGTTGATTTCCAGTTTTGACGATCTGGTCTGGTCCAGTCTGGTGTACCAGTTTAAACTTGCTTTATATTTTTTTATATTTCAATATCTTAAGTACTCGTGTTAAACACTGTAGCACAATGCACAGTCTGTTTTAATTAAATTTTATTTTATTGCTTTATATTTACATACATTTATTTCATACTCTTATTCTTACTTCTTATAAATCTCTGTTCCTTACATCGGTGCAACTGTAACAAATCACAGTTTCCCCTCGGGGATCAATAAAGTATTTTTGATTCTGATTCTGAAAGGGATTAACGGAGCCACAGGTGTCTGACGGGCTGCGAGCTGGGGCCGGTGTCGGCAACATGAAGGAGATCACATTGCAGCAGAGGTGGGAGGAACAGAGCAGCGCACATGGTGTTTGTTAACAACAACGTTCGTGTGGTTTGGGGTGATGAGAGGAGACATGGCAAGAAAACTAAAACTGCATCAATATGACAACAGTTTGGGTTTGAAACCAGTGAAAATGGCAATGCAGTGCTGCATTTCTATTTATATCTGTCACTTGCTTTGAAAGCTCCATATTGGACGAGGAATGGTTCATTCATGAAGTTAAAATGAGGAATTACCTACACGAAACTAGGGGTGGCTCCACGATACGATATTATCACAATACTTAAGTCACGATACAATATTATTGCAATTTTAATCTTCAGTATTGCACTAAAATATATTGCGATTTATTAAGTTTTTTCAGCTGCAAATTACTGTACGTCCCCAAAGAAAATGTTTTTCAACGTCAGTTTTATCTTTTCAGTTAAAGTTTTTCAGTCTGTTTATCCCACTTCAGTAATTTTTATTGCAGTAAAATGTATTTAGTGGACTGAAAAAAGATTATATTATTTTAGTAGGCTATCAAACGTTTAATTTGTATTGTAATACTAATTATTTCTGTTAAAAATATCAATACTTGACGTGTAATGATAAGATATTGCCACACAAAAATATTGCGATACTGTGCTGTATCGATTTTTCAGATTTTTCGATTTATTTATTTCACTACAAAAACCAGAATAAAGTGTCAGCTGGTTGGAAGGAGATGGACAGGGAGCTGAAAGCTTCTGGTGAGCTAAAACACACTCGCTAATAACAAGCTAGGCTACTTGCTGTTCTCTATACTGTACATCGTTTCCATTAAATATCAAAATATAAAATGTGTTTTCTGTTTAAAAAAAGTAACGTTACAAACGTAGGACACAAACTAGTAGGCTACTCAATTATTTTTTTTATGGGTTATGTCTCCAGTCTAATCTCCAGTAAACAGCTGATATTTGCGTGATTTGTTTACATGAAGTAGGCCTAACTTGAATTCATGGATTCACTGTGGACAGAGAGCGCCAATGTTACGTGATGTGACGCGATAGTCAGAGGCTCGTTTGCTGTTGGGACAGGGTGTCATTATGTTCCACTCATGAGCAGCGACACCTGACAAAATTTGGTATACCAGTGTAGTGTTTGGCTTATTATCAACCTGGTTCGAAAAATCTTACACTATCTCAACCCTACTGCTGAGTTTGACAGAGGCAATAGGATGAACAGAAGAATCATGATTTTTTTTTATCTATATGTCTCATAAAACATAAAACATGCAGTGATGGTTTCAGCAAATATGACAAAAAGTAATTTTCACAAAAGTTACCAACTGTGGCTTTAAAATGTAAAAAAAATTAAATAAAATAAAAATAAAAAATGCCCATTATAATTTCCTAAAGCCCAAAACCATCACTTTCTTCGCCCAACCAGCACTTGAAAACACAAAGATATTTAATTTGCAATCACATAAAACAGACAAGTATCATATTATCATCAGTATTATATGCTCACATGTGAGCAGTAGGACCACTTCTGCATTTTTGCTTGATGATTGAAACGATTCATTAATTATCAAAATTAACAATCAAGAATTCTTTGTCGCTCGACTAATGGATTTATTGTGTAATCGTTTCCGAGCTACAATACATCATTCCATGTTGCGTAATACGGCATGTAATATTTATTTTTCCACTAATGAAAATCTTGCTAATTATGATATGCATTTAAATGAAAATATTACAGATCAAACACCAGCTCAAGTTCCCAATCATAAAACAAGAGACTTTTTTACCCATCACACTGAAGATATACTACCCAAAACGACACCCATCCCCCCACCCATCTACCTTCCGGACATGATTATTAAATGTTAGCTGATGCTGAGCTTGGATATGAAAAGGCACAAAAGCTCCCGTTCCCAGATGGAAATACTGAAACAACTTTGGTTTCACTGAACAAAAGAATGATAACAACATCTTATAATAAAGCGCTTTGATCACCCTGATGATTCAGTCTGAAGGATGCAGGCAGGGCAATCAGACTGTCCCAGATTTTGAAGGTAAAATAGAAAGCAGCGGGTTTGTGTGTAAAATGTAAAAGTTTAATATTCCTGTTTTATTTAGTGAACAATGAGATAGATTCCCGAGGTGCTGTCATGTTAGGCCGTGGAAACAAACAACAGGAGACAGTGCTCTGTATCATCACACAGCTTTCGGTGTGGCACGATGGCATTTCTTGGTGTTCTGACACGAGGTCTGGCATTGCAGCACACACTATCATGAGTTCCGTATCATGATACCCGGTAACTGACAGCGACTTGAAAAGGCATGTGGACAAGCAATTTTCTTTTGTTCTCTTGAAAATGCTCTGACATGTTTTCCTGTCGTGCTGGTACAAAGAACTGTATAATTTTGCCTATAACAGTCACCCAACTGAAACTGCCATTTCCATGGCAACCGACGCTGAGTTTGGAAGTGATGGCTTTGAGGTACAACAGGGGCGCTGACAAGCATTTGAATTGTGTTGTGTGTGTGATTTCTATTTCCATTTAAAAGGGTAAAATGTACCTCATAGCCCAGAACCCTTTCAGGGGTGAAGGAGAGAGCCTGCCAATTCACCTCAATCTCAGAGGCTGAGACACTTCTGGCCCAAACTCCCGCTGGCATCCCGCTTGGCTCTGAAAACAGACGACAGGAGACTGAGCATCGCTGCCGTCTTCCAACAGCACAGAGACGGGCAGAACAAATCTCTTCAATTTTTACATTTATGACTGTGCGGCGTTCTTGTTGATCTCTACTTGGATGAATCATCACACACAGGTGCTGCTGGTAAATAGACCAACACTACACTACAGACTGACCCCTCTCAGCATGCTGAGAGGTAGCATAGATCTAAATGCCAACCGGTTTTCACTTCAGAATAGCCATTCAAAAGAGTGGCGATATTTGGAGGCAATCTGCCCATCCTTACATAAATGTGTTGCAAATTTTTTTCCAATTTTCCTACCCTTTTATTTCAAGCAAAACCACATCTACAAATTCATTTTTCCTGCATGTCTCTTTATCCATCAGGCGCTTTCAGCCCAGTGGATGCGATAAAACGTTCATGATCTTTGTCCTTTTCAAAAACACAGAAAGCTTTGTAGCTTTGCAAAAACCCCACTCACGTCCATTCCCTTACCTATCTCTGCAGAGTAGATGGTGACCACGGGGCTGAAGGGACCCTGTCCTTTGCTGTTGTAAGTGCCAACCTTGACATGAAATGGAGAGAAGGGCGCGATGCTGTCGTTGCGGTACACGTAGCGCGATGCGCCGGGGGCAGAGGTGGCCACATGAGTCCAGCTAACTTCTCCAAAGGCGCGGAAAGCAATGATGTAACCAAAGCTCTCACCATTCTGCAGTTCTTCGGGGACAGGCTGAGAGTGAAACACAAAACTATAGTGATATTAAAACATATACAAACCACTCACGTTCATCCCGCCGCTGGGCTGACACAATCACCACCCACTCGCGTGGTGCCAAAAGAAGTGCGCGACCCACAAATTGCTTTTGTGACCCACCTGATGAAATGAAATGAGCAGTAAAATGCCATTTTGAAAAAAATCCAAGCTCATTACAAAACGTCCGTGCAGCTTTTATAATGAAAAGTTATTTCTGCATTTAATGAAATGAGAAAATTCAAATAATGAGATAGCTTTAGCCGACTAATGACTTCTTCAATATCCACATTATTCTATTATTTTTCAACTACCCGACTGGTTTACTTCATTGTTGGATTTGAGCATTGCAGATTAGGCTGAACAACAGTAATTCACCACAGATCCAAGCCTCATAAATGACAATAACTGTCAGGTTAAGTGTTCTGCTTGTGTATACATCGTTGCTGCCTTACATGCAGTCTCTTTAACTAAGAAATTACAACGACTGCAGCGCCAGACTTCAATTGACCCAAAATTTATGACACCCACAAGCCAAACAGAGCAGGAGGGTTGATTTAGCGAGAAATATTAAGCACCTCACTCAAGGATAAAAAAGATTAACTGCAGGCACTTTGAATAACAGGCTAGAACATAAGACTGATGACTTACCTCCCATGTGATGACCAGTTCCGATCGGCTTCCACCTCCTCCACCCACGTCACCTGGCGCTGCATCAGGAACTACACAACACAGACCTTGTTCACACCTCCATATGAGAAACACTTTAGGTTTCACAGAGTTTCTACTTTGAGGTGTTTATATTTGAGGGGGCTAATGTGAATCACATTTACTGTACCTGCGTCCTCTGTCCTGGTCTTGACTGACACAGGGCTGGGTTCACCAACACCAACACTGTTTTTGGCCAAAACCCGAAACTCATACTCCACCCAGGCGTTGAGGTCCACCACTGTGGCTGTCAGTGTGTTCCCATCGATTATCTCAGGGACTGGGAGGAAACAGAAAACATATAGTGTGTATACCAGGGGCGATTGCTCTGAGACAACAAGGGAGGCTGAACTTCCCCTAAAATTTCATAGAAGAAATGGTCAAATATGCTCTATTGAATTTACATTAAAATAAGAATTTACATTGCATTAAACGTGCACAAGGATGCGTTTAACATCACGACTATGATCAAATGTCAGCTGTTTATCACCAGTTTTCAAACGCGACCTCCGTGTCATACATTCTCGTGTTAGCACGGTGGACACGGAGCCTCCAAGCATTCCTGTGTGACGGGTTTTTTTCATGCAGCAAAGCGAGACGGTCGTTGGATAAATGCAACAAAATCGTCACTTCCAGGGAGGCTCAGCTATCTATTTGGAGACAATAGTGTCAGCGCCATAGATGCAGCAGCATGTGTCAGTGCATGTCGCAGCCTGAGAGACAACCAACACAACAACATATAGTTCATCTCCTCACAGGTGACACTCTGCCTTTTTATTGATTCCCTCACTTAATCATTTTTTTCCCATTAGAATTATGTCTATGATTTTGTATTAATACAATGTTGTTAATTGTTTCTTTAATAATATAATTATCTATTCTTTTCCATTGCAGTTAATTGAATTCAATGTCCTTAACTGTAATTGGGCTTTGGCAACACATATGTCATGCCAATAAAGCCTATTGAACTGAATGGAAATTGAACTGAGAGACAGAGAAAGACAGAGTGTTATGACGCTGGTTTTACAGCACCCAGCATACCAACTTGGATTAATTTTTCTGAAAAACATTTTTGATTCTTTTGATGGGTGGACCCTTACAGACTAAAGGAATACTGATAATCAAGGAATGGACACTTGTGCTTCAGAGGTAGAAATCCACCACCTTTTTCTGTCTCTCTTCTTTACCCTGCCAAAATCTGAGTGAATCGCAGTATTTTTTGGTGCTCATGGATTCAGTAAAATGAACTAAACATATACACTATGGAGAATCCAACCGAGCTAAAGATGTGTAGCATCTCTATATTGACAAATATTTACACCCTTTGTATGTGCCGTCTAAGCAGCTTGGCAGTTTAAGTAGCTAAAGCGAGTAGCCGGCAAATTGGTGCTTTTCGAGAGGTTTTATAGATAGACAGATATTTATTAGTCCTTTCAGAAATTTGTTGTGTGCCGTACAGCAACCGTCAGATAAATAAATGACTATAATTACACCGACAACAACAACACCCGACAAAACATCAACAACAGGGTACCTCTTCCATATCATAGAGCTATTCGCCACATATCATTAAAGTGCTCTACAGATCATAAAGTGCAGGATCCTCACAAACTGAGAGGTTCACAGTTTGTTCAACAAATATATCCAAAGAACTTCTACAAAAAGGAACTGCTTCTTTAATAAGCAGACCCAGCGTCTAATTGAAGCTGGCGTTTGTTAGTGTAGCAAAAGGGGACTCAGCGTTTAATTGGGACGTTAAGTTGAGGATTTTTAGTACACACAATCACAAGATAATTAAGTGAAAAAGACAAATTATGAACAAGTGTGTTTTGTGATCAGTGTGAGTTCAGATTTGGTTTTGAGTCTTGATTGTCAAAGGTCTGCCAGAGCTAGAAAATCTTGCTTTTCTTGCCTTGTGCATTGCGGCAAAACCTTAAGATAAACTTTTAAACTGACATGCAGCTGTGAAGGAGAGGTCTTCACTGGTCTATCGGACCCTGGGCCCTGAGACCTGACCTGGGACACACACAGGTTTGAGTCCACGTTTTATTATGGTCAGTCAGGTCCGGATTGGGTCCCATTCTATTATCTTTATGTGTGAATCTAAAAAAGAACCATGATGAGCACTGATCACAAGAGAAACATATATGCACTGTATGTGTGATGATGAGGCTGACTTAGGATGGGATTAAGAGAGCGAAAGGAAGGTGGAAAAAAATGAGCAGAAACGCAAGCAAGTTGGAGGTGCAGCTGAGAAAAGACGGAGTGTGAGCCCAACAATATTTACAACTAGGATTAATTTTTTTGAAAAACCTTTTGACTCTTTTGATTAATGGACCCTTACAGACTAAAGGAATATAAATAATAAAGACTTTATAACCATTCAAAGTTAGGGAGTGTCCACTTTTTCACATCTATTTTTTAGCATGCTGGTAAATCTAAATGAATTATACTTTGGTTCTCATGGTTTCTGTAAAATAAACTCTACGAGTGAATTGTGGAGAATCTAACCAAGGTAAGCATGTGTAACATGTCCACGTTGACAAAAACAATTATTTTTGTATGCACAATCAAAGCCAATTAAAACTATAATATATATAACGTGGACATATATATAATAATATAACGAATCTCAAATATTATTAAATATCATATACAGTAAAATGGGTAAGAAGAGTATGTTTTATCTGACATGACAAAATGTTTTTTGGGAGTAGAGTGGCATTTTAAGTAGCACTTTTAATCACCGGGTTTGTCGGGTTAATAAAATAGACCCAACACCCAGATCTCTCTCCTCTTAGACATGTACCAGGTCAGGTCTAAAATATCTATCTACCTGCAAAGAGAGTCAGGTAAATACATTTTTAAAAACTGTTGTGTTTAATGAGATGTCAGAATGAATTTCCTGAGCCCATTAGGGTTCAGGTCCGTCATTTTTGACCCGTGAAGACCCCTAGTGTGGAGATGCCACCAGATACATATGACCTTAAAAGAGGAAGCTACAATGTGGCTACTCACTGCTCCTCAATACTAAAGATGGGTGAAATGCAGAGGACAAAGGTAAGGTTAAGTCTCTACCAACTCCTAAGGGAAGTGTATTGCTCTTTACTAGCTAGCTAGTATTGTTTGTTCAGTAAGGACTGTAAGTTTACTATGATGTGTTACAGTGTTCGGTTACTTTTAAAATAAAATAGGTTATAGATTACTAGTTATCCTGTTAAAACATGTAATAAATAATGAGACTATTTTAATGACTTAATCAAAGTAAAGTGACTTCATACAATTGCAACCTTTTTGATTACTTTGCTAACATATGTTTTAAACTGGCCCATAAAGTTGAAAAATGTCCAGAAACAGGCTGAGCCAAGAGAAGACGCTCGTCCACGGCCAAAACGATCAAAACAACAGAATGTAAGTTATACTCCACGTATAAACTTTTTTACTGAAAACAAGAATTACAGCCTTGCGGTTATATGTCTCTGCGAAGCCATCAAGCTGCAGTTACAGTTTACATCCATGTCTGTGGAAACATAAATGTTTCACACACATCTTCCCTCCGGCAGCACAGAGGATCTATACAATCAGCACAATTTAGAGGTGGACACGATAGAGGTGGACAAGATTGATTTAGCATCTGACCAAACGTCTCCCCTTCTGTTCCTGAGTTATAGCTCTGAGTAATGGCCAGGAAAGTGTTCTTGCAGACCATAATGATGTCACAGTGAGGTTGACCTTTGACCTTTTTGATATAAATTGTCATCAGTTCATCATTTTATCCTATTATACATTTTGTCATAATTAGCACATAAATTCTCAAGTTATGGTCAGAAACATATTTTGTGAGGTCACAGTGATAGTAGGAACCACAATATGTATCTAACCTCTGTTGTTTAACTCTGTTCTTTTCTTCACTTTCACTTCCTGTAGTAACTGGCACAGGGGTGTGTTTGGTTTCACATTATTTTACTCACTGGCATGGCAGCTTTTAGACAAAGAGGGTGAGTTTCGGCACAGATATTTTCTGCAGCCGTAATCACATCACGTAATATTTTGTTTCGTCTCATTTTGCTTTAGTTATCTCAGTTTTTTGTTTCATAAATTACAATAAAACGCCTCTTTCGACTTCAGTATGGATTTTATTGAACGGGTCACAGTTATGAGCCTGCTCAGCCCCTTAGCAGCTTTTTTCATTGATAGTACAGTCTCTACAGTGATCTTGACCTTTGACCACCAAATTCTGGTGAGTTCAATCTTGACCTTTGACCACCAAATTCTGGTGAGTTCATTCTTGAGTCCAAGTGGATGTTTGTGCCAAATTTGAGAAATTCCCAAAAGGGCTTCTTGAGATATCATGTTGACGAGAATGAGAGGGACACAAGGTCACACTGACCTTTCACTTTTAACCAAATTCTGATCAGTTTGTCCATGACTTAAAGTGGGTGTTTGTGCCAAATTTGAAAAAAAAAAAAAAATCCCCTCATTCTTGAGATATTGCAATCATAAAAATGAGACTGATGAGGTCACAGTGACCTTGACCTTTGACCTATGACTACCACATTGTTATCAGTTCATTGTTAAGTACAAGTGGACATTTGTGCCAAGTTTTTGCGCCAAGACTTTCCCTCAAGACGTTCTTGAGGTATCACATTCATGACAAGGGGGTGAAAGGACGGACGGAAGGACAGCCTGAAAACAAAAAGCCTGCAGCCATAGCTATTGCTGGCACAGAGGCATACAAATATATATCGGATGTAACCCCTTTGCAGTCTCCAACATTATGATTATTAACTGTAATTTAATTATGTATTTTTTCATCAATAATTGTAAATGATTACAATTAAATATGTTTTGTAGCTAGCTCCTACCCATCACTGGGCATTACTTATTGGTGGACGTGTACTCTAGAACAGATGAAACATTTAAGGCTAACTGTGGCTCACTTAAAGTTCCAGCTGTCAAATAAACTGATAAAGTAAAATATAAATCTCATTACATTCCATTCATTTGGCAGGCGCTTTAGCGTACAGCAACTTGCAATATGTGCATTCAGAGTCCATCGGAGCAAGAGCTAGATGTCATCCAGCCAGACCTGACTTTACTCAAGCAGATGAAAAGGATTTTGGTTTAGACTGAGGCAGGTGTAAAGGTCATTAAAATGGTTTAAACAAGATCATGTAAAAGCAGCCACAATGACCTCTAGTTCTCTCGAGTAAGACTCCGTATCCCTCCCATCTCCAGAGCCTTCGCTCTGTAGCTGACCCTACACTCTGACCTCCCAGCTGAAGCGGAAAGAGAAGTAAGAGAATCTCCCTGCAGGGATCCGTGAAGTATCTTAATAACATCACACGTGATATAAGATAAGAATTCATCTTTAAGTGCTGCCTACCTGTGTTAACCCTCTGCCAGCCCACAGTGAAGGGAGTCCTGGTCTGGATGAGGTAATAGGTAATGGGGCTGCCGTTGTCTCTGCCGGGACTCCAGGCCAGCTGGGCTGTACTGTCTGTCACCTCCTCCACCGTCACAGAGTCTGGAGGGCTGGGGGGGCCTGGCTCAATCACAGGAACAGACACTGTGAGGTACTTGCACATGCAGAGGCACAGACGAGACTGCAGAATGTGTGGATGTAAATGTGTGCACTCACACGTACTGCGAGGAAAACATGAGCGACAAATACATTTGCATAAAAAACACCTCCACCTTAACTACACTGCTACAAGAGATTACTACGCCTTTACATCTTGAATTCAACATTAGCAAGAGACAAACATTCTTTAAAAAGCTTTGAGTTTGAGGAGAAGTTATGCCCTTCACAGGGAATTAAAAGTTAATTCAAGATTTATCCTCCAATATTCAACCGACTTGTAATCCTTCCCTTTCATGGTCCTCCCGGTAATTGATCGATGAAACAGCAGACGTAAGTAGATGCGGGGAGTCAAATTAAAAGGTAAAAGATGAAAAAGGGCCTCATAGCCCTGAAGAACCCGAGTTTTATCATTTATTTTCATTATCCCACCAATTAAGCGGTGTGATGTTTTACTTTAGCCTCATCTACTGTTTCCTGTTCTAATGAACGTGTCGGCTCATCAGAAATAATAGACCACTAGAGAGCTGTGAGACAGACCGCAGAATAATAACGCCCCTAGCTCTGCTCACACTCCTCACCGCCTAAAAAGTGGTTTCTAATCTGAAGCCAAATATTCTAATTATCAAAGCGTTAAATGATTATTTTCATACACAATCAATGGTTCATGCAGCATGTACGTGTTACATGTTTCAATGCGTGTATGCTAAACAAGTAATTGCTGAAGAACGTTTTTTTGTTTTGTTTACAGAAGCCTTGAACGTGCTGCCCACATACATTTGGCCTTAAAGCCTTGGCTTTAAAGATATTGATCTCTGTAAAACTCATTAGCAGCTCCTGATTAAAAAAAAAACCTTAATACACTGGCCTCAGTAATACATATTAATGGAGCACACAATCAAGGATCAATTCCTTATCCTCTTAATTATATTTCATTGGCTGAGGCAAGAGGGTGCTGTCAGTGTCTAGAGGGTGTTCAAATAATCTGTTATTAATATGGGCAGACTGTCTAGGCTTTTGTTGTGAACCTGGCACAGGGCAAATTAATATCTGGCTGGATTATGACTACTTACAGACACAGTGATATTTCTTTGATTTGAACTGAATACTTCAATAATTTGTAATACATGCCGTCACATAAGTCAGAAGTGAATCTAAATAATAGTATGTTATAAAAGTGATGGTATAATAATGATAAAAGACATTGTGCTGCACTGACTGTCGTATGGTGGGTGTCTTCCAGGGTGATGATGATGAAACTGTCAAACAAGCCCGAGTGCTCACCAAAGTGGTTTGAATGCTAATGACCGTGATGTTATCTGTATAACATGACCTTCTCCATAACCACTGCCACCCGGTGGAGTGTTTGTGAGGCACCGTGGAGTGGCATCTAAAACATTTTCCATTGCCATCGTGGAAAACAAGAACCCGGATGATCACTCAAGAGTCTTTGTGTCAGGAGCGATCATCATTGACCTTCAGCGCTGCGAGAGGAGTGGAGCGAGACAGGATCGGAAATAGCACCCTGCAAATTTACTGAGCTAACTATCACCATCTAATGTTACACAACTGCCAATAGCGCCAATAATTAACATCATGATGACAAAAGCTCATAAATGTTGCTGCAGTCACGCTCGCTCTATCTTAAAGCACAATCACACTGACAAGATCATTATCACAGCTAGTCCTGAGTCCTGCATTATTCACATTGTTGTCTTAACATTAAAATTGCATTTTTTTGAGCACATGTAAATGCAGCCACCGAGGGAATCCTGTCTGTGTCTCTCACGTACCTCTTGCGGTATAAAAAAGCCATGTGGATAGTTTTATTTGTCAAGGATTTGGGCTATCCATCTCTGAGATGTCTGCCGCCACCCCAAAATGAATGAGGTTAAATGGATTTTTTTTTTTGTGGTGCTCCAAGCTTTGAAAAATAACATTTTAAAAAATCAACAGCAACATCTCTTTCCAGATTCAGTGCCCCCACTGCTTTGGATAATACACACAACACAGCACAATTTTTCTGGTGGAAAGTAGCTCCCATGAAAACAGCATGTTGTGTTCGATTATTCAAGGAGCACTTTCGCTGAAGAGATGTGTTATTGTCAGCGGTGCAAAGTACTGTATTTAAGCACAGTTAGGAGATATTTGTTCTTTACTTGTGTATTAATATTTTATGCTACTTTTACTTCTATTCCACTTCATTTAAGAGGGAAATATTGTATTCCACTACAATTAGAGTGTTAAGGTTTATTTACTGTTTCTCATTTAAAATCTAAGACTTAAAGGAGCTCTATACACTATTCAGAGCATTAATGTAGCAGCAAACCACTATTTGCTATGTATAGCTAGTGTGGAGTGATGTGAGCTATACTTGGAGCTTTTCTGTGCTTTGTTGTGGTATTTCTTTGTAAGTGTATCTGAGTCCCTGTGCGTGTACCCTACTGGCAAGCTTATTACTGCCGCTCTGCACTGCCCTCATACAGAGGTTTCCACTGATGCCAACCCCTGGTTAACACCGCTAGCTCTGTCAACACTGTTGCAGTTGTTAGCAGGGATGGGCAGTATTTATATAACTTGTATTTTAAATACGTATTTCAATTACATTTGAGTATTTTGTAATTTGTATTTGATAAGGCCGATAAAAAGCAAATGTAATTTGTAACAAAATACTTTTGAGTGGAGTAATTTTGTATTTAAAATACTCAAAATACTTTCTCCACGAATCAAAAAACAAAATAACAGGTTACACATTCTTATAATATTGGATTTAACAATATTTTTTACTTCTTTTTTTAAAAAAAAATTTTTCTATATGTTTTTTCTAACTTGGGCAATTCAATGTGCCCTTCACCTAGTGGTCTGTTTTACTGGACTGTGCATAACATAGGAAATTGTATGTTGTTGTGGTTGATGCTTGGGATGAGTATGCTACAAATGAATTGCCTCACGTGGGATCAATAAAGTTGTCTGAATCTAAATCTGAATCAATAAATAATATTTTAGGGTAGCCTACATGTCCCTAGCTTTTTTTTTCTCTTTTTCATTTGAAAAAAGTTGAACACAGGGCTCCAAAGGCTCCAAGTTAGACAGCAAACAAGTGAACTAGCTACAGTAGCTACAGTATCTTGCTGCTGTTTAGCTAGACCGTTGGTGGACAGTTCACAGCACAGCTAGACTAGATTTGCCAGACATGCTGCTCATGTGGATGAACCCACACTACCAGTAGACTACCTTGCTGCTGGGTCTGGCTACGTAGCCTATTGTATAAATACATGGTGTTGATAGTTATAATATCAAGCTAGTGATGCTTATGCATGCCATTAATGGATGAATCATAGTTGTTCTTTCTGGCATAGTTACTTGTGGTCTCTAATTGCAGCATGTAAATTTTGAGCATTTTTGGTCAAGGACTTTTTGAGTTATTCACAAAAAGATTTGAATCGGTTAGTATAGCGTCATCTATGGACGAATTGTGGGCATTCTTTCTGGTATAGTTACTGGTCTCTAGTTGCAGTAGGCAAATTTTGAGCATTTTTGGGCTTTGTGGATCGACTGACCAACTGACCAACCAGCTGACTGACAGAGTGACCTATAGAGCTGCGGGTCGCTGCTAAAAAGAATACATGTATTTTATTTTGATACATTTTCTGGCACCAGTATTTTGTATTTTGTATCAAAATACATTTTGATGTATTTTTGCCCATCTCTGGTTGTTAGAGCTGTTCTAGGTGTTAGCATCGCTAGCTGCTAGCTGCCAGCTTAGCCACCTCCATGTTGAGAGCCGTGTGGAGACAACCTCTAAATTATAGATACTCTTTGAATATCACATAAGGCTCTGTTAATTAAAAAAGAGAAATAAAATACAATAAAATACATTGTGAAATACTTACATGTTTCAGATGCCCGTGAGTTTTTAGCAGTTCCACCAAACAGTGACTTCCCTTCAGGTGGTTTTATTTAAATTACTGTTTGAGCCCAAAGAAGTCAATTTATCCAATATTTCACAAAAAAGAGAAAAATAAATTAAAACATCACAACAATTTATGTTGCAGAACTTCAATTTTTTCTTCTCTTCCACCCCAATTAGAATTTCACAACCCCGCAGATTTATCTTGGGACCCTTTGGAGTGGTCCAAACTACTTTGGGAACGACTGGACAAAAATTTGATAAAGTAAATAAAACTCCCTACATCTCACCACCTACAACAGTAAAATGCTACTTAGACACTGATACCATAGACTGAAAATAATGGACGTAGCTACTGGGACGTCACACATTGGCTTGTGGGCTCTTGTTTTGAAGCCTCGGCATTTCATTTCAACCTTCGCCATCTTGGTTTTTTGGAGCCAGAAGTGAGAGGCTGACAACCCCCCCCCCCCGCTGTAAAGTTGTGTATTTTAACATGAGGGTCTATGGGAACTGGTTTCTGGACTGGTTTCTGGAGTCAGCCTCATGTGGCCATTCAAAGAACTGCAGTTTTTGGCACTTCCGTGTTAGCTTCAGTATAATGATCTATCAGCCACAGGGGCCAATTTACTGCATGAGCACTTTTACTTTTGATACTTTAAATACATTTATCCATTCATTCATTAACCATAACTGCTTATCCTACTGGGGGGAGGGTGGGCTGGAGATGACATAATAGATATTTTGCTAATAGTACTTATCTGCATTTACTTAGGTAGGACATTGTATGCAGAACTTTTACTCTTAATTGAGAATCTTTCACACTGTTGTATTGATACTTTTTTAAGCAGTATTTCTTGCACCGCTGGTTATTGTCCATTGTACATGTATCCAAAAGTACCTGAAGAGGGCCAGAGGATATGGAGAAAATCAATTATCAGTATATTTTTAACCCAATACCTCGATATCATATCATGATGATATTTACACAATTTGATTTTTAATACATAATCATCAGTGATGTGGACATAAAGACATACGATATTAAGACAGCCAAAATCTAAGACGATATCTAGTCCATTATCACAATATCAATATATTTCCCAGCCCTATCTAAGTATAAAGATAGAGGAGATTTCCAAACAGGATAATGTCTGGCCACTGGACATGTGACCACTGTCAGTTTGTTATAGCTCTGCAGTTGTGATCAAGCAAAGCCATTCTTTGCCCTCCATGACTGGTTTTCTTTCCAGCTTCATGCTTTGTCGCCCAACATTTGGAGTCGTTCGATCCAAGCAATGAGACATCCATGACAGCTGCCGTGAGCAGGAAGTGTAAATAATGCACAATCTGAATCACAGACAAGTTTCTCTCCAGTCAATACTAGGCCAATCCATTTCCATGGCCTTGATATTGCTTCTGCTTGAGAAACAGCCCCATTTCCACTTAGTCCTCAGCCAATTGGAAAGGAGTGCTTATTAATGCCATTTGCCCAGAAGATCTTTAACATGCCAAGCTAAATCACTGGTGGGTATCCTTACAAGATAAAGATATGGATCCAACCATTTCAAATCTTGACACCGATATCATCCCCAACCTCATTTGACATTTAACATATTTGCGTAATGTCAATTCGCCGGGCTATTTGACGTATCGATCAAAGCCAGGAACGTCTCTCCTCTCACTCGTCTGCACGCAGCACAAATCTGCCTCTCCCCGAAACACATAACAAAAGTTGTTCTATTTTGTTCTGCCCGATGTAGCTCTTGACAATCGTGTCTCTCTGGAGCTATACATACTGCATGAGTGAGCACAGACAGGCATCTAAACATTCCACTGTCAAGTACATTGCAACAATATTGAAAATTGGTCATTAAAAAGAGAGAGAGGGAACATTTTCACACAGTTTTGTCAAGTTCTCTCCTTCCAAAGACATCCCTAAACGCAATCTCAAAGAAGCACAAAGCCTCCTTTATTTGATGTAATCAAGCGACTGCAACCAGAAAAAAGCAGGACATAAAAACTGCGGACTCTCTGATGACATCCAGAATCATTTTCATGAGGAAATGGGCATTTTGGTCGCACTGCAATCACCAGCTGAGACAAAACCCATTTGAGCTTAAAAGCCTATGTGAACATTATACGCCCTGACAGTCGAGCATTCTTTATATTCTCAGTAAAGAATATTCATATAATCCCTCCCAAAAAATACATTCCCTTTATTTTTTCCTGCACAGCTTTGGTAACTCTTACACAGCGCAGGCATCTGTTTATTGTGGCTGCATCTATCAACCACTTTACAGCTATTACATGTCCAAGTGTCCTTGAGCGAGACACTGAACTCCAAGTTGCTCCCCAAGGACAGGCCAGTGACTTGCATGGCAGCCCCGCCGCCATCAGCGTGTGAGTGTGTGTGTGAATGGGTGAATGAAAGTCAAATTGTAAAGCCTTTTGTCCGTTAAGGTAGAAAATCACTATACGAGTGCAGTCCATTTCCCATCTACCACTTTCTGTTAAGTCTAGAATTTTAAAATCCCCCTTTCTAAAAAGAGGAACCCAAAAACAATCCTGGCTGTAAGCCCTGTTTTAATTAGTGACTGCAGAGCAAAGAGGAGGTTTTCTTACCTTTGACGATCAATACAGCCACGGCTGACAGGCTCTCCACGTCCGTGTCCACCACACAGATATATTTGCCAGCGTGGTAAAGCTGAATGTTCCTGATCATCAGATCTCCTGCTGTTCTCTACCAAGGAGGAAAGAAAGCTTTATGTAGCATGAAAGATAACAGACCCTTTGACAGCTTATTAAAGAATCTAGTGAAGCATATATAAGGTGCAGTAAATAGCTGTGCCAAAAAACGTTAGCAGATCCTGCAGTTATTCGGCTAAGACTTTGCAGAGGCCTGTTTTTAAAAGATATTTAACACCAACATCTAGACAGTTCTTTGAAGTCAAAGCCATGACGCCAAACATAATGAAACATTTCTGAATGTGACAGAAAACACATAAACGTATACTTCTGTCCAAAATAAGCTTGGATGAAAAGGATCAAGGCCAAAATTCACGCAAATTGTATGCAGCAAATGGAATTTTTGTGTCAGACAAGACCTCGGCTGTTTGCCTTGCTTTCCGCAGAGGTCATCACCACGACCTTCAAGACCTGTTGCGAGCAACTACACAAATAAGCTATTACTATTGAGTTCAGTGGGTTTTTGCTCAATTGGAGAGAGAAGAAAAAAGGCAATCTAGATTCTCATCTGAGAGGACACCCGTAAGCAGCAAATGGTAAATTAGTGGTGAAATCGTTCTCTTGGTATTGGCAGGGAAATGTGGCAGTAGAGCCAACGTGGTTTAATTATGGAAATGAAATTCCTTGAAGCAGCAAAGTTAAGTTGATAATCTCTTTGGACTGGGGACATTCTAGCATTTCTGGGGAAGTCTCTTTTCAGATAAGAACATTGTCAGTCAAACACACATAGGAAGAATAGTTAATCTCAGAGGGTGTGAGGGCGTTCTGAAAGTGTTTTGTCATTTGGGGCTCTGCCAAGACACCTCTAATGATGTGTATCCCCTTTCTGTTATGAGGAGCTGTGCAGCAGTCTATGTCAAAGTAGGATTTGAAAAGGAATTCAAGACCAGCCAAAGACTTAAAAAATAGATTACTTCAGAAGGCTAAGCTCGAGTAGGAGAAGTGTACTCAAAAAGATGACAACCTGTCACAATGGCTGAGCAACTAACGCATTACCTACACGATGGGTTTTATGTAGGAAGTGTATTTTGACATAGCATGGCCATGTTTCCATTCACAAAAGTACAATTGGAAGCTTTAAGGGGCCGAGTGATCTAATAGTGCTTCCTCCCAGAGATTTTCACATTCCCATAGCTTATTGTGCCTCCAAGGAGACTTTCAGAATTGCAAAACGGATGCTATCACACCCACTGCAGCAAAAAACTAGTCACAGTAATTCTCTCCAAGAAATACCATGATGTCAAACCACAAGCTGTCTCTTTTAACTAATGGCAGCGATGAAGTGAAGCAAGATGCGAAGAGGTGCCAACTGCCCATTCGCACGTTCTGAAGAAGTATGACTGCGGGTCACTCACCCCACCCACTAGCTCAAAGTGACCGTCTCCCTTGGCGATGAGCTGTCCGTTGAAAGCCCAGGAGAAAGAAACGTCAAGGACGGGGTCACTGGCGACCTGACAGGGTAACACGATGCTCTCGCCCACAATGATCTCCATGTCCACCGGCCCCTGGGTGATTCTGGTTGGATCTGCCTCAGAAAAAAAAAAAAAAACACTGTGAGAGGGAGTCATTTCTGACAGGGCGGCTGCCAATCTCACGCAGAACATGAGACATGTCAGTGCCAGATGAAAAGAGATGAGCAGTGTATCGTTGGTTTCCTGAAATAGAGGTCCAATAGTGAGACAACACTTACATGAACATGCTCTGAAATACACTAAGCCACATAGTATTATCTATATAAAGGAAGGTCTCATGAAAGTCTTCGTCGAATAATGTGATAACACGCAGCCTGCCACTACTAAAATGGCCTAATACTCCAGGCTGACACAGCTAGAATAATCTTCTGAAATCCTGATAGCAATTACAATACACTGTGGATCAGATAAAATGTCATGTAATGGGCTGCTCTGTGCATCCAGAACAAAAATGAAGGGCGCTGCTTCAAAGTCTACAATAGCAATCATTTGGCTAAGTCTGCCGTGCTTCAAAAGTCAAGATAATGAATCTGTTAGAATCAAATAAAGAAGGTGCAGCACAAAGGAAGGGGATTTGCACCCTTACATCTTACCTTATAGACTGTCGAGGGAGAAGAAAATCACATCTAAAAAGTGTCCCCTCAGTGCTTAAGCTAGTAATAATCAATGTCTGGGTCGTGGCTCTGTGTCGCTGACTGCATTACGGCCTTGAAAAATACCCCAGCTATTTAAAAAAAATAAGCGGCCTTGGCAGTTACGGCGGCAGACAATAGCGTTCAGCACATTAATAAAACCAATAAGAGAACACTCAGCTATCACTCTGCTGGAAACACGCGCTCGACAATAACAGCATCTGTAACACCTCCTCACTAACGCTTTCATTGCCTCCACTCAGGGCACTTTCATTTGTTGCAGTAAATTGGTTGTTTCAACTGCTTTGAGGACAACAATGATCGAGTATTTTCTCAAACACCTTCCAAGTGCATTATTGCAGCCGCTGCAGAATGCAACCGCACAAAACAACTCAATAGAATTAAACTGAAAGACAAGAGTTTTTTTCTTTGTTTTTTTAAGTTGCAGTTGAGAGTTGAGTTTGGGTAACCGTTACACCCCCTCAAGGAAATAAATAAACATGTAAAAATGACCTTTAAAATGAATCTAAAAACATTTATGCTCTTACTTAATTATACAAAGTCCCTCAAGGGTAAAAAACTTCCCAAAGTTTTGACAAGCTCCTCAGAGCAAAACCTAAAGTTTGTTTATGTGTTCTACCCACCAGTTATTGACTCAAGTCCTCGTGGTACAGTAGCTGCGTTAATCCATACTGAGCAATAAATTCTGCTTACTAAGTGGGATGCACAAACATTATGCTATTTCACTGCGGAGCTTACCCGTAACAAGGAGCCTTCCAGTTGTACTTGACATGCCAAATCTATTCCTAGCAAAGCACGTATAGCTGCCTGCATCAGATTTGCTCACATTGGCAAGCCTCAATGTTCCATCTGGGGAAAGTGTGATCCTATAGGAGTGTACAAACAGAGACAGCAGTTTGCAATCCAACTTCCAAGAACAGCAGCAAAAAAAAAAAAAATCATGGTTAGATAAACTCTGGTTCTGGATTTGTCTACATGTCAGTGTTCTACATCATCACAGACAGTTTGTGCATCGAATATTGATCAATTAGACCAAACAAGGCTCAGCTAGAACACAGGTGGGATGAATAATGCATCGGCTTTGATATCTAAACAGAAAAAAATACTGAATTGTTTATGTTTGTACTGTTCTACCCCGACTTTGAACTGCAATCGGTCTTCTGCTGCACCATCATAAAAGTGGTTTCAGAACACAAACAGAAACTTTCAGTTCAGTCATTACCTGTCATTGGTGTGGATAGGCAGGTTTCCTTTCTTCCATAAAATGCTGGCGATGGGATAGGCCTGGGGTTTACACTCTAAAGTCACTGTAGTTCCTGCCTTGGCTTTGAGCAAAGCTCTGAGGACGTTTCCTGTGAAGTCTGGAGGAGAGGCTGATGGGAAACAGTAAACTGACTTTAGTACAAGACTGCGGCAAATCTCTTAGGGCATTTGAAGCATGCTACAGTTTGATCTGCAGAAATCATCAAGTAATGGAGACAGACATTTGAAACATTTTTGATGTTTGGGGAAAAAATATATATAAAATCAAATTGCTACTGGTGATTTTTACTCCATTTCCTTCGTAAAAATTCGATTTATGTGGAAAACCTATCTGGCCCAAAAATGTTTAACTTTTAATTGGTTTTACTGTAAAAGATCATGCTCAACTGGGAATTCTGTATCTATCGCCCCATCCTCACCTTCACATCAAAGTAAATCAGGATATCATGAAGGGGAAAATATTTTTTAAATGTGTTTGCCCCCACAAAACCGTTCTCGCTGACCCCATTATCCACTAATCCAGACAACCTTTAAGAATGACAGTAAGATGACCTTTAAGATTCTTTGCCAAAAATGATTGGAGGATATAAATGCCATCCTACCTAAAACCATTAGTTCGGCAGCAAAATATATGACGCCGTGTTTATTCTCAGCCACACACTGGTACATGCCGGCGTCAGATAGCGTCAGCACCGACACTGACAGCACTCCGTCCTCCACATGGATTCTGTCCTGTGAAGAAAGGGATGAAAGAAAGCAATTATTGCTTAAGACTTAAAGGTGGCTTTTGCTTTGGTCAGCGCACTCTGGCAAAGCTCAATAAGCACTGGAATCACTGGAATGGGTTAGAGGCATTGTCAGTAGGCGTAGATCAAATCGGGATTATGTTGCAGCGAATGAATCGGTCAGAGCACAAACCACAATTGTGTTTTTCAGACACGCATGTTCTCACTACTATGTAAACCAGTCTACAATATAATATAATATCCTGTAGAGAAAACCTAGCATGGAAAGCATTTTAATGAATGATTTACATCATTGACTTACGTAACTCTGTCCATGAAACCAAATGCATCACAATCCAATCTTATATTGTTTCTTTTTTGGCTGTGTGTATTAAACACACAATGTGTAATTTTGGTTGGTGGGGGTCTCTCAGTCAAAACAATAACAATGGACGGGTGTTCTGACAAACAGAGCTGCTGCTCACAGTGACCTACCAACATGATGTGTGCATTCACAGTGTGCTTAAGAAGTGAAAAAAAATATTCGGAGAACATGCTGATACTTTCAACCACATTCTGATTGATCTATTGCTGCTGGCAGGCCACTCTGGGCAGGTAGATCGAGTGCTGCAGGGATGATGTTTTTTGCAGGCCGATGTGGAAGTTAACATTGCCCTGGTTCAATCGTCAAAAAGCCTATGGGATATTTCCATTGGATTTTGGATTACTGCAGGGAAATTAGCTCTGTGGCAAACAGGTTTATGATACATGTTTTGTTAGGCAAGATCATCTTCACAAATAACCACCACTTTTATGATTTTGAAATGTAAATGCAATCGCCTGAAGTAAAAAGCTAACATTAGCCTATAAACAAACTACACCACTGTCGCATAACTTAAACGTTGTTACCACAATGAAGCTGTAAAGCTGTGTTTAGCGTGATGATATTCTGTACTCTTACTTAGCCACTTGTTAGCAACTGCCTTTTTCAAGATGCATAAAAGCTTCAAAATTTCCGAGTAAGGTATTTACTGATGCATTTTATATGTCACCGAGTAAAACGGATAAGTCTCTTAAGCTTGTGTTAACCACAGACCTTATTTCAGACATCTAACCAAAAACCTACTGACTTCAAGACAAGGGAACCGGGAACGGTAAAATACTAACTCATTGTCGGGTTTTAGGACTCATTCCTGCACCACTCTATTTGTCAGATCAACTGACTTTGATGGCGTTGTGAAACAGCGTTGAATCATGGGAGTTGTTGTCTCCATTCCCAGTGAAAATCTATCCGACGTGACTCAGGCAGAAATCATGTTCATGGACGAGGCAATGTATTAGTTTTAATTTCATTACTATTTCACTTAACTCTCATAAAATAGCCACAAGAAACATTAGCTAATGTAACATTAACTTAGTAACTTACCATTAGCATTTAATGAGTAAACTACCCGTACAGCTACCACAGCATACCTTTTATGGCTTATTTCTAGTGTGGAAGGCCAGCACTGTTATCTTTGGTCAAAACAATTCTCTAAGAGCATGTTTACAGTGTTTCTAGCTCACCAGAAGGGAGACAAATATCTTCAGTTAGTGCCCTGTAACAATTTTAATTCAACCAGCTGCTCAGCTTTGCAGCCAATTTTTCCCAGTGGCCACTGGCGGTTCTGCAGTGAAAAATTCCCCTATGGCCCTAAAACTTATTTTCCCCAGAGACCCCCATTGTCAAAGAGATGTCTGCAAAACTGATGACGGGACACCTCAAACTGCACACAAGGTCAATTATGACTCTTTCTTTTATTTTTTTTTATGTGGGTGGGCCAGCAGGAGGAACACCACTGTGCATATTCAGTGGGCTGCATACCGCAGAAGTAAACCCAGAAGCTAAATATTTTTTGGCATGTGCACCAAGCAACCAGATCCACTGGAATAAAAAGACACCATATCCTCACACTGTATCTAGGTATTATTATAAAACTATGGCTGCACTATCCAGCTAGCTAGCTTATCTCAGTAAGCCTCAGCTTCTCTTATAGGTTGTCCCACCTGTGGTCCAATAAACAGAGAAAGCAAGAGCAGAGCAAGGAGGGGCTGTGTCAAGTTTGTGAAAAACACTTGTGTAGATTGAGTGATAACAGACAGCTACTTGACAGAAAAACCAACTCGACGACATGGCCAAACCCAAGTATGACGCTGAATATATTAAACTGTGTGGACCTTGACCTAAGGACTAAGGAGAAATCTGGACCCTGTGGCTGGACCAGTTGCAAACCACTGCTCTATAAAGTCTAAATAAGGTCATTAGTTGGGTTTCCATCCAAATGTAGCAGACTGTAACCAAATTTATAGGAAATGAGCAAAAGAAAATGCTTATTTTTTGGTGCTTTTTGCTTTTAATTCATAGGACAGTAGTGAGTGTGAAGGAGGGAGAGGGTATCGCATGCAGCAAAGGGCCGCAGGCTGGAATGGAACCTTCAGTTGCTACGGCAAGGACATTGCCTTTGTTCATGGGCTTGCCCACTCTGCCCACTGAGGTAGTGGCCGCCCGAAAATGCTAATGTTTGTACATTTCTATCCACTACTGTTATACGAATAGTGATTAGTTTCTCAAGATAAGCAGTAGATGGCGCTAATTCCCCAGTCAAGTGCCATTATACCACCACAGAAGAAGAGCACCAGTCAAACCTCAAATGAAAGATAATGTATAGTGTATAATAACTACGAGCACACTGAACAATGGAAATAGGGAGTTTTGAATAAATAATATTACAGCTAAGTGCTCTTGGAAGAGTTCTGGTAACAGCGCTGTGTGCGTGTTAAAAGCCACCCGGAGACGACAGAGAGAGCTTGCAGTGACTTCATGACTGTGCGTCATCATTATATTGCTGATTCTGTTTCAACTGCATTTACTTGCATTTTACTTTTATTGATACACCAGTTTTTCCACCCACCCCAAGTGTAAAAGATTTTTTAATGCGCAAATTAAAAATGCATATAATGAGAGGTGAATGGAAACACTTATTAACAAAGGACAAAATGAAATGCTTCATTACCTTGAATAAAATTACAGGTTTCTCTGGGTTTAAACATTGTTTTCAATAGCTGGAATAATGTATACAACTCAACAAAATAGGCTATGACATTTTTAGACATTTTTATGGGTATATGTTACGTAACATAACTTTAAGCTCTCTCTTTGAATCTAAGAATATCCATTTACACAGCAGTATGATTTTCATAAGCCTTTATATCCGAAATGGAAATCAAGAACACTAGATAATACCATTTTCACGGTAAAAATGCTAATCATATTCTAAATCTTGCAAGAGTGAATGTATTCTTGAAATCAAATTATATAGTGACATTTCACAAAAGGTCTTTTTAAAAATAAAAATCAGATGTCTCGCCCTGAGCATTACCAAATGCTGCTAAGAAAATAAAGCAACAGCAACATGTTAAACTCAAGTCAAGTTTACAGCTATGCATCTGCAGACATTTCCCTGGTGGTCTGGGGTAAGGTGTGCTGCTATATACAGTATATTTCACAGCAGATTACTTCCATTGTCCCTAAATGTGGAGGAGCTTAAACATGCACCATGAATAATGAAAAACAACCACTGACTCCATTCAGATGAAATGGAGCAATCTCCCAGGGACTACACTGATCCACTCTCTAAGACTGTGTAATCTGCCAAGGTAGAAGAGAATAAGAGACCGTTACATCCATGTCTCATCACTGGCACACCTCAGCAAGATGTTTACACTCTCCTCTCATCTCACTCTGAATTGCACTTGGAAAAACAGCCATGTGTTTGACGCCAGGCTCTCTAAAATGAAAGGATGAGCTGGAGCTGAGGATTAAGTCTTTAAAATGAAACATTGGTAGGTGGCAGAAGACAGGCAGTAATTTACCTCTGAGAGTAGCTGTTGGCCGTTCTTCAGCCACGTGTAGGAGGGTTTGGGCTTGCCATTGGCTCGGCACTCCCAGTATAGTCTCTCCTCTATGGCCAGGGCCGTGTCCTTCATGGCCTGGATCCACTGAGGCTTGGCTGAGGGAACAGAAACACACTCCAGTGAAATATCTGACGAGAACCGCAGGGACAGATTTTGAAGGAGCCGAATTATCTCGCTAAAATATGCCGCTTCCAAAATAGTTCAAAGGAAAGAGTTTGAAGATTGACAGCTCAAATAAGTGGAAATCATAAAGCGTTTGGAGAATGGGTTTGTCTTTAAGAGAGGAGTGAATGTAGGGTATCACTCAGTTTCATCACTTAAATGTGTCAGCACCCCGTGGCAACTCAAGATTAGCACGTAAACACTGCGCCACAAAGCAGGAAGCTCCCATGACGGCTGAAGTGCACCCCACATCTCCTCTCACCGTAACCTGTCACCTCAATTCTTAGTATAATAAACATCACTCCTGTCTGTTTCCCACCCAGCCCATAACTCCCTGAGCTTCTCACCTCTTACATATTTACAGCTTTTCAGGAATTTTCATGGGTAGAGTGTTGTGCTCATAATAAGCACAGCTCACTTTGCAGGCACTTTACATATCGTCTATTCCAATTTCACAGGTGTCATTTTCCCTCTCTCACAAATTCACAGCGGCTAAAGTAAGCCAAGAACCCGAAAATGTAAAATTAAAACCAACAGCGCTTATTATCCGGGAAGAAGGTAATGACTTTTTCCGGCTGTTTATAAAACAATGAGCTGTTAAAATTATGACAATTATCATATTACCAAATAACAACTCTTAACCTTAACCACTTCAATTCTGGATTTCACATATTAATAGCAAACGCATTAAAGGGACAGTTCACCCCCAAATCAAAAACACTAATTTTGCCTCTTACCTGTAGTGCTGTTAATCAGTCCAGATTGTTTCAGTGTGAGTTACTGAGTGTTAGAGATATCGGCTGTAGAGATGTCTGCCTTCTCTCTAATATAATGGAACTAGATGGCACTCGGCTTGTGGTGCTCAAAAAATTGAAAAACTCAACAGCAACGTCTCAAGATAATCCACAAACCTTGTTGTGAGTAGTTTCGTGTTGGACCTATTTTCTTTCTACCGAACTACACCTGCCAACAGATCATCACTTTGAAGGAAGCTTGAACCTACTCATGGACGAGAGGCTGGCCCTCGTGGCAGCACGAGATGTAGACATTAATGGTGGCCTCCTTAGCTGAGCTGTAACGTTAGCTAGCTCACTGGTGCTAGGGGAGTTAGCTGTAGATGCATGCTTCCTTCTGCACAGTGACACAGTTCGTAGGGGTAGTTCGATAACTACTGTCTAAGGGTGCAAACAGAATATTTACCAAAAAAAGTGAAACAGAAAAAGGAAAAAAAAACCTGTGTACGAGATTACAAAACATTACGAAAAGGAAGTTTCTCAATAAATTAAATGAATTAGTACCCAATCTGTGTAGATGTTACCTTCCCTCAAGAACCCGGAAATTAGTTAACATTTTAGCACTCCTGGTTCCCTCTGCGTGAAGTCAATATTTAAATGGGTTTTTGGTTAGATGCCTGAAACAAGGTCTGTGGTTAACACAAGCTTAAGAGACTTCCATGCTTTGTTCTACGACATTAAATACGTCAGTCAGTAAATACCCCACTCGTGAATTTTAAAGCCTCTGTGTTTCTTAGAAAAAGGAAGTTGCTAATAAGTGGCTAAATAAGACTACAGACTAGCGTCACACCAAACACAGCACAGCCTCTTTGTGGTGGTGACACTGAAGTCGTGCGACTGTACTGTAGTTATAGCCTAATGTTAGCTTTTTACTTCTGGCGGTTGCATTAAAAAAACTTCAAAAAACCTAACCCATATCAACCTGGTGCTCATCTATACAGATTATCTTGCTGAACAAAACACGGAAGTATCATAAACTTTTATTTGCCACATATCTTATTCTCTGCAATAATCCAAAATGTAATATAAATTTCCCATTGGCCCTTTGTTGAGGGAACCAGGGCGACACTAACTCCTGTGTCGGCCCACAAATAAACGTCATCCCTGCAGCAGTCTATAAACCAGCAGTCCTCTCTTTATTAGGCTTTATATTTTCATAAGAAAATACAGTTAACACATTTTCCCACTGGATAAAGCATTAACAGCTTCTTAAATCCACATATACATAAAACAAGGAATACCTATACTTTTCATAAATATTATCCTCAGACCAAAAAGTTCATCGCAGCTAGTTATATTTAAGAGAAGGCAGATATCTCTATAGTCGATATCTCCAACACTCTGCAACTTATCCAAAAACAATCTGTACTGATAAATAGCACTACTGATAAGAGGGAAAAATATGTATTTTTGATTTTGGGGTGCACTGTCCCTTTAAATCGGGAATAGGATGTATGGGACATAGTAAAGATGCTTAATAATCATACAATTAGTAATGTTTCTTTTGTTGTCTTAATGAGCCAAACAAAAGTCTTAGTACCGTAGAAAGCCAGTCGACCAGTGGCTGTGTTCTTGCCCATCTTGTTCTCAGCCACACACTCGTATCCTCCTGTATCATCCTGCTGGAAGCTGGGGATCTCCAGCACAGCATTCGAGTACTTCATTTTGACTTTGCTGGGGAAGGGAACGCCGTTAGCTCTCTTCCAGGTGATTTCAGGGACAGGGCTGGAGGAGACAGAGGAAGCAAACCTCAGCTGAGATTTTGAATCAAGTTCTTTTCAACTTTTAAGATTGTCGCTCAGGTTGCAAGTGTCTTATAATCCTGTAATAAAGGGTTTGATGGAGCTTAAGAGCCTATTCACTGTATTTCTTTTGCGGATGAATGGTTTAGAGTTAACCCAATCTGACAACAAAAAAAAAACACCTCAAATGGTTTTTAGACCAATCATGACTTGATGCCACACGCTCGGAAATATAATTGCCACAGTAACTTTACTATATAGAAATCGGGAGGTCTGAAATGAAAGACAGCAGAAGATTGAAAACATGCTTCAAGGAATCCAGCTTACTTCCCAAGGGCGAAACACTCCAGCGTAACTGTTGATCCTTTTGCGGCGGGTACATTGTCTGGGAAATTAACTTCTATTTTCGGCTCATATTCGCCCATCACTCCTATGAAAAGGAAGCACAAGAACTTGCTCAGTCTTCCATTATTCATGACTTACAAGCAATACGGCTTGCATTACGGACCAAACAATAGCACTGTAAAACTAACAGAGGAGAAATAAAAGACACATGAGCAAACATTCTCTCATGGGTAAACTCAAAGTAGTACATCACTTAAATGTGCAGCCGCCAGAGTGCAGTGAAATACCAGCGAGGAATAATTTAAATCTCGTCTTGGTGGAACAGACATGGTGGAATTTGAAATCGTGTTTTTTCAGCTAGTCTGGCTGTTTATCTATTATTTCAAAGCTTGAGTGGGCAGTTCCCAACCACTGGTGTTTTATTGTTTGTATCAGTATTTAAGACATTCAAGGCTGGGATCAGAAAGCGATGCGATTAGATTTAAATTTATGCAGCTACATGTACAGTACACTGAGTGGAAACTAACTGGTTGAGCCACCAGAACACTCAATGTAATGGTCCAGTGACGTATGGCTTATCTTTAATTCATTCGAGGGCAATCTTTATTCACTCTTTCTATGAAGGCGTAACAGAGAATAGAACAACAGACCAAAGAGAACCAGCTTGAGAATTCATGTGAAAGCACAGGGAAAGCTTTTAAAGGGAATGTGAATTATAAGAAAGCAAAGTCAGCAAAGAGAAGATTTGGGTGCTTTGTTTGCTGGCCTACATTGAGGAGCAACTATTTACTTGCAAGCATTAGCGCTTGGTGACTCAACTACAGCGAGGCACGACAGGACAAAGAGCACTCATGCAAGTACGATGATTAAAGCCACCTTGAAAGGAAAGGTCCTTAATACACGGCTGAAAGGCATACTTGTCACATCGTGGCCGCAAGCTGTGGGCTTACCATCTGTCCTGAGGATCAGAGATGTCGGTGAGCTCTGAACTTTGCCCTTTGTGATGCTGTTCATCACGACACAAGTGTAGTTACCCACATCAGAGGGCTCCACCTTGGCAATGTAAAGGTTTCCTGTCTGCTGGGAGACGAAACGTCGATTGTCTTGTTGAACAAAGTATGGGTACTCGTTGAAGACCCATGCGTACGTGAGGTCTGGAACACAAACAGAGTCGCATATGAGCACGGTAACCTTATAGTGTAATATTAAATGTCACTTAAAGTATTACATGTTGTTATAAAAAGGTTGTTTGTTTTTTTATACTTTAGAGGGGACCTATTATGCTCATTTTCAGGTTCATACTTGTATTTTGGATTTCTACTGAACATGTTTACATGCTTTTATTGTCAAAAAACACAATTTTCCTCATACTGTCTGTGCTGACACACCTGTATTCATCCCCATTTAAGTGCCAGCCTCTTTAAGCCCCCCTCCCAAAAAGGCCCAATCTGCTCTGATTGGTCAGCGTTTCCAGGTCTTCAATGTCTTAATGTCCCTGCATCCAAAATCAGGGAGAAATTAATAACATCGGCAGCCAAGATTACATGTTTTCCTGACATTAGCATGTAGCTACATGTAGCAGTGTGCAGCTGAAGGAATGACTGTGATGGAGTACAGCAGCACTTTCTACTGTGAAAAATGACCAATAAAAGTTGCTAAACCAAAATCTTCACAACTAGACTTGTTCCAGCAGGAATAAAATCCAAAATCAAGAGAAAAGTAACAACATTGTGAGGCAAGATTACATGTTTTCCTGACATTAGCATGTAGCAGTGTGCAGCTGAAGGAATGACCGTGACAGAGTACGGCAGCCCTTTCTACTGTGAAAATCACCAATAAAAATTGCTAAACAAAACTCTTTACAACTAGACTTGTTCCAGCAGGAATAAAATCCAAAATCGAGGGAAAAGGAACAACGTTGGCAGGCAAGATTACACGTTGTCCTGACGTTAGCACATAGCTACACGTAGCAGTGTGCAGCTGAGGGAATGACTGTAACGCATTACAGCAGCACTTTCTACTGTGAAAAATGACCAATTAAAGTTGCTAAACCAAAATCTAGCAAATTGTAGCAGTATAAGATCTAAAGAACTACAACACACGCGGACATCAGTTTGCCTTGAAAGTATTCAGAGTGGACCTGAGGTTTTTGCTCACAGGGATTACTTTTAATGTTTACCTCATTATTTGAAACTTTGACCATGTTTAAAATGAACATCCAATGTTGTAACATTATATATACGACAGAAAAAAAGGACAAGCATAATAGGTCCCCTTTTATCTTGTCAAAATAGAACTTTAAACAACTGAACTGTTGGCGGTCAACATGAAGGCTTACCTCCTGAGGAAGTGGGCGTTCCACAGAGTAACACCACTCCTTGTCCCTCACGGACTGACACCGCGCTTCTGGTGTGGACTTTGAAATGATCTAAGTCTGAGGGAAACAAAAATGATAAGAAAGATCACCGCAGGATCTCACATATCAGAGCAGGACAGAGCTAAGCAAAAGCTTTCAGCGAGACACTGACACGAGCGCGTACAGAAATTGTCGTGAGAATTGCAATTCTGCGATTCCAGGGAGAGACAGAGAGAGGTTGAGATGGGGGGAGACAGAAAAGAGCTTGTACATCTGATGGGTTTTGTATAGCAGAAGAATATAGTGCAGGAATTTAGCTGACGACTTATATGAGATATTAGATACATTTTACAAAATGGGAACGAGGCTGGTAAGAACAGGTTAGGACTCCAGTTGTGTATGTGTGTATGATGACCACATGAGCCTGCCATGATGGGATAGGCTGCAATCCAAACCAGTGCCATTACACAACAAGATTGCTTGGTCTAACTTCAGCTATAGTAGGTTAAAGTAGCTATTTCTTCTTATTATTCTACAGCACCACACCCAAACAGCATGTTTTCCAGTGTATGTTAAAAGTAAAAGGATCCAGATCACAAAAAACATACACACATATTCCCACCTACCCCTGGTGTCATCTAGCCATGAATCTATCTCCCAATTACTCTGTAAGATCCACAGACTTCACTTTAATCAGTTCCCATTTTTTCAGTTGGGACTGTTTTCATCTGATGGTGAAAATTGTTCAGTTTTTTAATGTCATTGAGTCTCAACAGTGCATATCTTAAAAGCCTGTCAAATGCAACCAAAAATATCTGCATGGCCAGACACTGTGAGAGAGAAGAGAAGGTGTGAAAAGATGTTTTGTTGTGATCTGCCTGAATAGAAGCCTTAATGAACAGTACATAAATAGCAAGTATTCATTTCTTTATTCGTTTGATGTCTGCTGGCTCCACCACCAAAGATATGTTATGTGAGAGAAATCACAGCTCATATATAATTTTTGTGACATCGCAGTTGTAACATAAAGCAATGTTTACACCATTTCTTATATTCGTTTGCATTACTCTTTTCTTTGTTTAACAGCCCCGGCATATTGTGTACCAGTCAAAGTAAAGGTTTGTTTCAGTCCACATTGAGGTATTCTTCACACACTACTTCAGCAATTTGGCTGACGACTTTACCCCAGGGTACATCCAGTAAGACGCAGATGACTTTTGATCGAGCCAAGCAGGGAAAAGTGAAGTAGTCAGTCTTTGTTTGCACGTGCAAGCATAAGTGAAGTTGTCACACTCAAACTGCTCCCATGTTACTCCAGCATTTAATGTTGCCTCCAAGTTGCAGCGCTCATAAATATTGCAAATATCGCCCACCTAGTTTGGTGTGTGTCTGCATTATTTGCTAAGTGCAGTTTCACTTCCATACCATTTCTTAATAAAAAGTGGCAAACACAAAGACAGACGGTATGAGCACACATAATAGCAGAGAGGTATGGGGATACGGGGACAGGGAGTTCTCTTATGAAACAACAGAAGAAATTTGGGAGGAATATCTTGGCAATATTAATAAATTTTCCATAACTGTTGGATATGTATTAATCCAATTCAAGGTCATCCATAGACTTAATTATTCAAAATCACGAATACACAAGATACCCCCTGAGGTGTCTTGTAAGACATATGAGAGCAGCTTGTTCCTCTTTCTATGGTCACGGCCAAAAGTTCAGCCATTTTGAAGGAATACATTTGAATTTTGATCAGACTTTTATGCTGCCCCAATGAAACCAGATCCATTGATAGACATTCTGAGTGTCACACTGAATAAGGCTGATAAATACCAATAACAGGCAGTTTCATTATGCAGGTTTTAATGGAAAAAAAAGCTATACTTCAGAGGTGGAAAGATGAGTCTGTGCCCACCTTTGAAGTGTGGCTTAGGGAACTGAGCGAGGTATTACATTTAAAAGAGTTGATGTATTATTTAAACAAAAAGCCAGTGCCATTTGATAAAGTTTGGCACCTAATAAAATCCTTTATGACCAATATTGGCCAGGGATCTCTATAATCATCAATTATTCTTCATCATACCAGCTTTTTCTTTCTTGTCATAATCATCATTTTGTTTGGCTGTGCTCTGTGAGCCCTGACTGTCCTAAGATGTTTGTCATTTATTATTTGACGTGACATATCTGACATCAGAAGTTCAAAGCATATAATTGTAAGTGTCGCCATTTAAACATTAATAGTTTTCCGTTTTCGCCTTGTGGTGTGTCCTCCTCTATGCAATTAACAATATGTTTGAGATAGTTCGAAATTGTTAGGACACTAATCAGTTGGGCCTCATTCCTGAATTTGTGCATAGACATGTTCCTACTTTTCACACAAAATAACTGTGCGCACAAAATCATTGTCGGATTCATGACACGTGCGCACCGGCCAATTTTGTTCTTATTGCATTTTTTAAAAATATCAGATTCAAACTCTTTTCATAACATAACTTCAGCTATCTGGCGTACATGATAGGAGAGACAGAGCGCAGGAAAAAAATGGAGAAACGTACGTGATAGTAAATGAAATGTCACGCATCGACACATATTAGAGCAATGTTACCTTGATAGCTAAAGAAAATAAATTGACGTTATGTTACATCACTTGGGAAGTTATCTACAGAAGATTACTTTAAGAATTTATTATACACAACAAAACTTCATGACTTTTCCAGAACTTTTCATGATTTTTACTAGGGCTGCCCCCCAGCTGTCATTAGCAGGGCTTGACGCTAACTTTTTTCCCAAGGAGCACATGTGCTCCTAAGTTGAAAAAGTAAGGAGCGCACAAAGAACTTTAGGGGCACAATGTAAATTGATCAAATAATGTGTTTTCTGTAATAAAAGTGATGCAAATAGACATTTACAAGCAAAATTATTTAATGATTTTGTATACAAAATGTACAGACAGGTAAAATCATCATGTTTTGAAAAAGTATTGCAATTTAATTTTGTCTTTAATGTTATTATCTTATATATATTATCTTTGCAATATGATTATCTTATATAATGTTATTACTATCCTAAAACATTCTCCAGGTCCTCTGAAACTCTGCAGGACTTAAGCCTCTTTCATACAGAGCTTTTGCGGCACCCACCGCAGGGTAGGGCGCAGAGGACAGGATTTGGGGGAGTACAGGCTCGTTCAGGAGCTACAGCTCCATGGTGACCACTTCTGGGTCTACTTCAGGCTCTTCTCTGCTATTGGATGCGCGGCGCTGAGGTGTTGTCACAGCGTGTTGCGGTGAAATTTTAAAAAATTCAATTTGAGCGCAGGCTGGCCGCGCGCGCCGCTTAGCTCGGCGGCAGAGCGGTGTGCTCTTGCGCCGCGGTAGCACATGCACGATGAATGGGTTCGTCTGCGGAGGTCTGCGCTTTGCGCGCTCTGTGTGAAAAGGGCTTTATTTCCACCCTGCCCAGCAGCGGTACCGTGGCGAACGGTCCCTAAAGGCCTCTACACATGATCAGCTGTAAAACCACTTTGCGCTGGCTGTCCCATTGTTTGTCTATGGAGAGGGCAGGAACACCGGACAAAGCGGCACCACTACCCTTGGCGTCGCGCATGATATTCACTGTGCCGACAGTGGCTTGGAAAACCACCCATAACCGTGTCACACGGGGAAGAGGGAAGGCGGCTGGAGTTCCTCCAACATTTGCAGTTAGATTATCATATTTTTTTATTGACAAAAATATAGGCTGCTTCGGCTGATTTTTTTTATGCGCACATGTGCCCCTAAATATTTTTTCCAGTTCGCACACACCTATTTTTAGTCGCAAATGCGAGTGAAACGCTTGCACTGTCGAGCCCTGATTAGTCTGCGAGATTTCATTGGTCACTTAGTCGCAGAAAAATAAATAAATAAACAAACATGAATCTCTACTAGGAGCTGCACCTTGTCAAAATAAATCAAAACCTATATGACTGGACCATGTGAGAATTTAATTTGAAAGGACAGACACAGGAAGTGGCCACGCTCCGCAGTCAGACAGGATTCAGGTTAATTTCCAGGGCTGGTACCTGCGGTTATTACACACAGGCTAGTTAATAACATGTCGGGCAGGAAATCCAAAGTGTGGGATCATTGTGAGAAGGTGAAGGATGAACCCCAGGTGATATGTAAACTCATCTTCATTGGTCGACTACAAACATGACGTATCATCTGAAACATGTACGTAGCTACATGCCCATTAGCCACTTAGCACAATCATCACTGCTTTGCCGACAGCGTCATCAACAGGCGGCTCACTCAGTGTGTGACGTGCATGTGTAGATAAAATATAGGCCTATATTAATGAAGGTTCATTAGTACGGTTTTGTATTTCTCTGTAATGTAGCACAGTGTTAACAATGTTACTGATACTATTCTTTCTCACACCTTCAACTCAAACCATTGTGTTGCCCCGCCCAAAATATATAATTCAATGATTAAATTAATATCGTAAACATGCGGGCAACTAGTCGACTAATGGCCCTAAATTACAACTATTGGTCGACTCGGAGAAAGTGGTGTTCTAACACAAATATCAGTCAAAGTCTTGGCAGTCAGAAACCTCTGACAAGCCGTTCATCACTCTCTGCAAACACGTCATGTCAGTCTCTGAAGATGTGCCCTTTTCTGAAGGCATGGGCTGCAGTATCTTCCAGCAAGGTAAGATATCTTAACAGCTGCTTGGACGTCAATCAGAATCTTTTGTATCCTTTATGTACAGTTTCATTGCACTAGAAATTGGTGTGAGTACCCAATTATTATAGACCAAGTCAATGAAAGCCATGAAAATATTGTTATATGGATACTCTTATATACTGAAACACTCTGGTTTTTATTGCTGAATGTTTTAATTATGACCACTGAATAGGATGAAAGTGCATCAGTTTCATAGATATTTAATACATTTGGCCAATGCATTTGTTAGCTAATGGTTTTAAATATTGCTAAGATAGCCGTGCCCTCATCATTAGTGCATACGCATGGTCTGAGGCAGTTCTAAATTTGATTTGCAAAGTACAAACAAATTCAGTTAAGAAAATATTGATGAATCCCAGATTAAATGATGGTATGAATGGTTTGAGCACAGATTTATGCATACACAGTTTGTGAATGAGGCCCATTGAATCTGTATTTTTATCACAAAAGCATGGTCACACTATCATCTGAAATCAGTGTATAATTTCTCATGACAATTTAATGGAAGCAATGAGTTTATTTGAAAAACAAACTGTTGAGGCTATATATATATATATATATGTATATATACACATATATGTTGTGCAAACTGAAATAAATATTAAAACAAGAAGTGACAAACAACTTGACTTCTACTTACAGGCAAACTGCAGACTAGCTCTCCTGCTGAGGATAGCTCCTACAGTGTTGAACGCCATACACTGGTACATTCCTACATCCTGGTAGCGGTCCAGACTGCTTATAATGAGGTTGCCCCCAGACAGACGCCGCCGGCGATCCAGGCCCAGATTTATGAGAGTCCCATTCAATGACCATCTGTGAGGGCAAAGACACCATCAGTCCCTGGCAAAATGCACTGTCCGCTTCTTTCCACCAACCAAGGTGGTCTGACAGGAGGTGAGCGGAGAACACAACTCACTGTAGTAACTCACTCCAAGCAGGAATAATACACTGTACATTTGTGCTGGTGTCGAGGAATTCGCAGGCTCGCAGGTTGAAGCAGGAACAGCACAAACCTCACGGCTGTGATTTTTGACATTTATTTCCCTGCTGTGTTTCAACTTTCTTCCAAAGTTTGGAACAAAACTACTTTCTGAAGTCACACAGAGTTGGAGAAGACAGTTGATAGAGTGTCTGCTACTGTCAAACATAGCCTAAATATACTGAAATTCTCCTCAACTCACATTTTTAAAAACTGCATGAATGCATGTGCGACTGAGCAATATTTCAATATCATATTGATATTGGGATATTGAACTTGGCATCGTCTTAAGATTTTAGATAATGTAACATTGTTGTCTTGTCTTGTCCTGGTTTTATAGTCTGCGTTACAGTAAAGTGATGTCATTTTCTGAGCTTACCAGACTGTTCTAGCTGTTCTCTACTGTTTGCCTTCACCCATTTACTCATTATATCCACATTACTGATAATGATTTATCAGAAATCTTATTGTGTAAATATTAGGGGTGGAAATCACCAGAGTATCCACGATACAATATTATCACGATACTTGAATCACGATACAATATTATTGCGATCATTGCTGAGTATTGCAATAAAATATATTACGATTTATTACCTTTTTTCAACTGTCAACTATATCCCCAAAGGAAAAGTCTGTCAACATCTGTTTTATCTATTAACATAAAGTTTTCAGGCTGTTCATTTCACTTCAGCCATTTTACTGCAGCAGCAAAATATATGTCATGGACGGAAAAAGCAACTGATTATATTATTCCAGTCCTAAATTTAATTGGTGTTTGTCATATTAATATGATAAATATGGAGCCTATCACAGCTGACATTGGGCGAGAGGCGGGGTACACCCTGGACAGGTCACCAGACTATAGCAGGGCTTACACATAGAGACAGACAACCATTCACGCTCACATTCACACCTACGGACAATTTAGAGTCACCAATTAACCTGCATGTCATTGGACTGTGGGAGGAAGCCGGAGTACCTGGAGAAAACCCATGCTGACATGGGAGAACATGCATACTCCACATAGAAGGGCTCCACCCGCCCTGGGTTCGAACCAGGAACCCTCTTGCTGTGAGGCGACAATGCTAACCACTGTTAACTGCAGGGATCAAACCGTGCCGTGTTTGTATTTCTACCTACAAAGATGATGCACCACAATTCGTATATAACACACATAATCATGAGCCATGTAATCGAGAAGGCTGGAATCATGGGACAAATGCGCTGATGGGAAAAAAGAAGGAGGTGGTGTGAAGACCGAAACTCCATGTATGGAGGCGAGTTGGGGTGGTGGATGGGTCAAACAAAAGGAAAGTGGTGTTCGAACAAAGTAAACTTTGCGTTGTTTTAAGGTATGTCGTCACTATGTTTCTTTTCCTAAACCTAACCTATGTGACTTTACTTGCCTAAATCTGACTGACGTAACTGTACATTGAGGATGCAATGTCATTTGTTAGGTATCATACGAACCATTGTATGAAGACAACATTGCGCCCAGCCCTAATTTTATTCTTCTACTTATCATATGCTGGACGCTCCATAATTGCCGCATATTGTTTTGTCCCTGTAATGTAGTAATTCTGTAATCCATAATGCTATAACATGCTCTTGTGTTATTGGATATTGTTTATATAACCCTTAAATTCACATTTCTTATTTATGTTGTATCTTTCTATTCTATTTTTCTTTATTTTGCTCTTCCACTATTTGCTGCTGCAGCTATCCCATTTTCCCCCGCAGGGATCATTAAAGTTTAATCTCAGAGTATCATACACAAAGCTGTCTACTGCTATTTAAGGGAAGCAGAAGATAAAGGTTTTAGAAGCCATCCCAGATATTATCATCAGTCTTCGCCATAATCACCTCTTCTCCTTCACATTATATTTACATAATGTGACATTATTCCACCTTTGACTTCTCATTAGGACAAAACATTAGCACTTGGCAAGAGGTAACAGTGAGCTGATGTAACAAAGGGTGCCTTTTATGCTCCTTTTCACCTTCCATTACAGCCTTACCACACTTAGCAGGTGCGGGAACTTAAAACAATAATACTTTGCTCAGCAGGTTCAGATAGTGCTATCAAATAAATGAAACACCTGAAAGAGCTCTTAAAAACATGAGGTTAATTCAGTGATTTAAATAAAACCCACTATTCAGCAAGAAAAAGACTTTCTTTCCCTGCCACCACAACACTCTTGTCTATCTCTTTTTAAATGCTATTCAAAAATGGAGCATTGATGGGTTCAAGGACAGAGCACTTTTCAAGAATGTTCCATCATTTTTCTCAAAGCACTGAAAATAACAATTTCTTTCCTTCAGCCACATTCTGCTATTTTACTTCCCTTAAGTGGAAATGAAAGACGTGGAGGCCATAATGGCCAACTTTCCAAAAGCTTTCAAGTCTAACCTCCGAAATAATTTCTTAAAGAATATCGAAAACCACTGAATGTCGATGAGTGCTTGCTGCCATACTCTAGACACTTATACTTGATAGCTGCGTTTCGGTATGCACTGAGGTTAACCCTAAGGCTATACAGTTTAAGAGACTGTGTGAGTGGTGAACACCTATAGGATTGCATAGGCTAGTGATATGTGCATGTTTGTGTCCACTTGAGTGCATTCTGCTCTTTATCCCAGAGTCACCACTTTCACCTCTTTCTGACCTGCTCTGAAGTGCCTCTGCTGTTCAGTGGTGCCCTGAACATTGGGCAGGTGATTGAATAGCAACTCCGAAACTGAATTACTCTGCTTAAGACTCATTTTGTGAACACATGTCGTCTGACCATCTGACCACGGAAAAACTGGAGTATTCTGGATCATCCTGCAGCCCAGAGCCACAGGCTTCAAACCTCAGGTCAAGTAAAGGTTAGGCAAGTCACCCTCTGTTTGGATTTAAACAACAAAAAAAAAAAAACTGCATCACTTTTCCACCCCGCTGTGGAAAAGATGCTTTTTCGTTCAAGATATGGTTTTCTCCCATGAGTTATTATGCTGCTACATTGTGCATACTATGGAAGTCTCATCTCTTTGTGAGTGACAGGACTGGCAGAGGAAAGGAGAGGGGAGAAAAGAGAGGATGGGGGAGGGAGCAGTGTGAGCCTATTTACACTTCAAGAGAAGAGCCAGAGAGGTGCTGAGGGCTTGCCGAGCCCCGCACAGCCAGCTTGACAAGACACCACGTTAAACATGCTCATCTCACCTTTAATCAGTACATGGCAATACCTGGTCTTAGGCGGGGAATGTGAAAAGCCTGAAATAATGAGTGTACGCACTCCACACCACTATCATTCAGCTCATCTGTGCTCGCTGTGCCGCAGTAATTCCACCGTCGAACGCCAAAGACACTTGTAATCAATGCCTGTTGGTGCCAACTGGTGTCTAGCAACCTGCATGGGTCTCACCGCGTTTTATAAGAGGAGATTCAAAGATGCATTAAGATGCTACACGTGTGTCGCTAAGATAATATCTGGCGAGACAAGAGGCAGATTGGCGGCGTGTTAGTCAATATAAATTAGTAAAGGCATAATGACACCACTGCTTCGTTTGTCAGTGTGCATTTCAGTCTAATGTGGAGAAAATGAAAGGGGAGCAAGCACCTGCCTGTTCCATGTGAAAAAGCTTTATATATCCTTATTTAGAGCTGTGTGAATGACTGAAATGGGCTTTATGTTAATGGGAAGCTGAAAGGCCCTTATATATGTGTGTATATATATATATATATATATATATATATATGTATGATATAGAGAAGAAATGCAGATATAATGACTGAAGTGGGTACAGGAAAATAAAACAGTTAGAATCAAGGTAAGTTCAGACAGTTACAGTTACACTTTACTGGAATGCAGCCTTTCAAACCAGGAAAATACACACTATCAGTATCATGATGTTCAAAATCTAAGACCATATCCATTCTTATATATCTCAACATCAATATAATATCAATATATTGCCCAGCCCTAGTGTGTATATGTGTATTTGTATATATATACAGATTTTTATTGTACAAAAAGCTGATCACTTTTAAGGATTTCACACTGATTTTACGTCCCACACATCCAAAAAGTAATGTCGCCTGCAGTGCTCACAGTACTTTACATTAAACAAGGTCCTCTTCTGACATTGACAGCTACAAAGAAAGGATACAAAGAAACAGCAAGTGCTGCTGATGTGGCGCTTGAGTGCCTTTAAGTTAAAAGCAATAAAAGCTGATGGTTTGTGCTGCAAATTGAATTTTTATAATCCAGGGGCTGTCCACACCAACACGGGTATTTATAAAACCGTGACTCTTTGCTCACGGTTTGGCCTTTCATCCACATGTAACCGCAGTTTTGGGCCCCTGTAACCGGAGTTATCTGTAACCGGAGTCCAGGGTGAACTTTTTAGAAAAGTCCAGTGTCAGCAGTCATGTGTGGACAGGATAACCGCAGTTATTTTGTCTCGTCTCCATTGTATGACGTCACAGTGTGCGACGTAAACAGAAAACAGCTGTGTTATTACCCGATCCAGTGTGTGCGAGAGACGATTTGAGGATGGACCTAAACAAATACTGCTGCTATTTAGCAGCATATTGATTATATATAATGTATATATATTATATTGATATTTCGCGCTTGTTGTTTTTCCGGTAATGACGTTCTACTGCCTTCTGATTGGCTACAGTGACCTTACAGTTAGGCGTTATATCGCCACTTACTGCTTTGGCATGTGTATTACACTGCTTGATAGTGGAATTTGCGGTGTCATGTGGATGGAGGTATTTTTATTACACCACTTGTATGGATGCAGATTTTTTAAAAAGTGGAGGCCAAAAAAGTTCAGTTTTAAAAATAGCCGTGCTCGTGTGGACTAGGCCCCAGTTTCAAGACAGAGTTTGGGATTACTAGTTAAAAAATAAATTGAAACTATCAAATAACGAGTCTTTATCTAAATCCTAACCCACACTTTGATGTGAGTGCGCCCTTACCTGTACTGAGGAGGTGGCGTTCCCTTTGCATCACAGGTCAGAGTGGCTTCCTCTTCTATGGAGTCGACAGGAATGAACAAGTCACCTGGCTCCATCCTCCATCTTGGACCATGGTATGATCCACTGTCCAGACAATCTGTCAGAGCAACAGTAACAGCCTGAGCATAATGGCAGGGAAAAAAAGTGCCCTTTTGATAGAGTTTGGCCGCCATAATGCCCTGTTCTTCTGGAGGAAATGGGATATTGGGGTTTAACAGGGAGGCTCTTTCAAAATGGGAGACTGGACATTACTAAACATGGGAAGTGATTCAGCGTGTTTGAAATTATCTTGAGAGGTCGTAAAGTGCAGATTCTTCTGAAATAATAACAAGCTGAATAATATTAAAAGCACTTTATAGAAATGTTTTCCAGCAATTAAAAATAATTGCGTTTCCATTTGATAAAAGGCAATCATTCACTGGGAAATCTGTACACTATGTGAAAGAAAATTAATTTGTTTTGACTTTAGAGAAGCAACGGAGGTTATCACGCTTGTACTCTGCGAGTTATGTGTTAATGAAGTCAAGGAAAATGTTAAAAGACGAGAACACAACAGTGTATATCTCTTCATCAGGTCACAATCACAGAGCAGTGAGGAGAAAGATTGAGAGCATTGTGCCTGTGTTGTGAATGGAAGTCAATACTGAGGAGTGGCCCTTTAAATTTGGCCCATCCTATCATCTCTGACACTGACATGATTTTCGGCTCTTCAGCCATCATCCCCGCAACTGTAAATGCCCAAACGTGAAAGAATCATTACTCATATATAAAAGATGGTTTACCTGCCAGGCAGTCGATGATTGATAACAGTAGAAGCTGTTTCCATGGCAACGTCATCTTTGGCAGCCAAGGGCAAATGAGACTTTCATCCAATAAGCTTTGAAATGGCACTCGTGTTCTCCGAGAGAGGGGAGCTTGACCTGTTGGAACAAGAATTTTGTTGTAAAACACCAAACTCTACGAACCCCCGGATATTTTTATCCCGCTTTCAACATCATGTTTTTTAATCACCCACCAGGAGAAGACGGGGAATGTGATAAAAATGGATGTGGGTTTTGGTGCAGGATGTGTCTCATTATTTGTGTCCATTCTCACATTTCTGATCAGTGAAGATCCAGGCGGTGTCACTTTGTGCCCTGCGCTTTGGCCAACTTGCACCCGGAGATGTCTGAGGGTGATACCAGAGGCATATGGGAAGAAGCCCATGCCAATCTATTAGGGGGGCGACCAACGCCTAAGCTCATCCTTCACTTGGACGGATTCACTCTGGCTGCCTGAGGAGACTTGGACCTGGGAATTGGGTGTCATCCAATCAATTAGATTCACCCACAGCAGCATGTGTCTCCCCACATGCTGGGGTGAATCAAGACAGCCTGATGAGGAAGCCATTCCACCCAGGTCCATAATCAAGGGCAAGTGTGTCTGTCTGCTTGTAGCATGTGCTGCAATTTGCGATGCACCCACTTCTTGCAGGAGGAGACTGAGCGAGTAATGATGCAATTATGAAATGTCAAACATACACACAACGGAGAACCAGCAATAACACAGCAGTGAAGTGAGCAGTTACACACACATCCAAGTGTGCAGAGTGTATGCAGATCAGTGTACAATAGTGTGTACCTGCATACAAGCATGCACATGAATAAGCAGGTCTGCACACATACAGAATCACAAATTTCTTCAAGAGGTGTTCAAGATATATTAAGGGCAGAGACAGATAATAACACCAATCTGCTAAATGTCACACAACCCACACACACCTACACAACCAAACTCACTTTCTCACCGTGTACAACACGTATAACACCCTGCCTCCACACACACACACACGCTCGCTTTCCATTTAGAAGACATAAGCCGTGATGTGCGGCTCATTTGTGGCCTAATCCCGGGGCGAGCCTGGTTCAGAGCGCTACTTATGGAGGGTCTAATTGTTTGTCAGCTGCCTGGATGTCAAATCAGACACGTGGGGTCTCAGCCAGAATTTTCTTCCCTACCTTTCATGTTTGCTCTGTCCTTTTTCTTACCCGAAAGTCTGCAAAATTGGATTGGTACGCTTCCTCTCAAGACGACTCCTGCATGCCATACCTCAGTGATAGGCCCACAGTGTGCAAACTGCTGGCACCTCAGGACTGAGGATTGGTGTGTGGAAGGTACAGTGGGTATTACACTACTGTCGACTTTGCATGTTATGGTTTGCATTTGTAATGGGGTTCTGTCAGGGATGGCACTGTGTAACACCTGATGCAATGTCTTCCTCTTTTTTAATGCAGAGCCAATAAATCATTTACAAATGCAAAATACTGAGAGTCAGAATTCTATCAGTGATTTGACACAGAGCGGATCGCTTGGTGGTTTCGCATGTACACACTGTATAACACATCTTCATGCACATGCACAAACATGAAGAACGTGGGCCCCCACACATACAAACTCACAGCTTGCTCTCATGGATAATGGTGCTAACGATGATGGTGATAGAAGGTGGTGAGAAAAGCTTTACAGGGTGAATCACTCTCAATCACGGAGGGTACCTTCCTGTACCAAGACACCACTGGGTTAAATAATGTATAATCACGATATCTACCACCTCCATCACACTCTGCCTGCATCCAAGTAACACGCTGGTTGAACAAATAGCCCAGCTGGCAGAGTGGGAGTGTACTTACTTTGAAGGCCTTAGCTGCATTCATCATAGATATTCCAGCTGACACTGTGGCATACCAGTATGCAATTACCTGGTGAATGTTGCAGGGTAGAAATAGTGTGTATGTGTGCGTGTGTGTGTGCACCTTTCACACTTACTGTATCTCAAGAGGCATGCAGCCAATCATTGCCGTGACACTTCTCAAGGTTTGCTCAAGGTATTTTTTGCCTTTGGAAGAGGGTCCTTGGTAACACTTGAATACATTTATGCAGTCTTTTTTTCTGCATTCTGTGCATGCAGGTCCACCCAAGGTTTGATTTAGTCCTAAAATGTGTCAGTGTTGGCCTGTAGCTCCACAATTCAGCGGGTAAGGTGAAGTGGAGCCAGGCTGCAGTGTGGCTGGCACCACACCAGGTAGGAACCACGAGAACAGTTAGAGGCTAAAATACCACCATGTGAGTGATGTAACAGCATCTCCACAGCAGTTTGACAAAGAAAGGCACGGCTGAGCCAACTCCTTATTTTTAAACAAAACATCAAAGTGTGTCTTGAATGCATGCTCCTCCAAAATCAAGACTAAGCAGTGTGGAGGAATTGGCTGCAGTTGGGAGGGCACGTCACGTTACTCCAGCCTCAACAATTATGATCAAATAAACGGCATTAGGAATTGATGGGCCAATTCGGGACAGCAGGCAAGACAGGCCGACATGTGAGCCTGTTAGCGTGGATGAATATTTGAACATATAAATATCACTGAGTAAATAATTTAGCTTTCTGTATTTGTGCACGTTCACAATTGCCAAGCGCGCTCATGGGCTATTTTTTTTTTTTGTCTTACCTCTTATCTTGAAATATCTTGAGACCAGCAGGAACCAAATTCAGCCCTCACGGAAAAAGCGACACATTGATCCTCCATGGAAACCCTCTTTTTAGGAAAAAATTCGGTCACAATCGCAAGGTCGTTCATACAGGTGAAAAATTGAGCCGGTGGTCAGTCAGAGATAACGGGTAGCGCAGGAGGCATAAACACACGCGTTTCATATCGCTGCTCTCCCCCTTCTCCTCCACTCCCCACCAAAAAAAAAAAACAAAAAAAAACAACATACACACACACACACACACGCACTCACACACACGCACACACACAACACCCACGTTGTTTGCCGTGCTGAATCACATTTGAAACATCCCCAGTTAAGAGGCTCGACTCTCGCCTGTGTTTACGCTCTCAAATCCAACACGCGTAGGTCTGAAATTGGGCTTGAAAGGAAATCTTGCAGAGATGATTTATTATGCGCATCAAGTCAGCTCCCCCTGCGAAGAAGAAGTGGGCTGCACGGCGGCGAGGAGGAGGCGATGGAGCAGCCACAACCAGCAGCGCTGGGATGGGAAGGTGCGGGAGGGGAGGAAGACGCACCTGGCGGAGAACTACGCCCCCCTGCGTCAGACCACGTTATTACAAAGAGACAGTGAGACTCCGTGATTCACTACCTGCCAGGGGATGTAGGGCAGTTTGTCCGGAGGGCACTTTATTTTTCTGCTAAGGCCAATTAATAAATAAACCATAATAATATTAGCGCATAGAATAAATGAACAACCTGTCTTCAACCTTTCGACATCTGCTGTCCTCACTCTTCTTTGTCAAAGAGGCAAATCCAGTAGCAGCAGCCCCACACAAGTCAGGTATATGCAGTGGCGTTTCTAGGATTTGAAGATTTGTCAGGGGGTCCAGGGTTCCTTCACCACCAACAACAACAAAAAAAGAATAAATACATGAATAAAGACTTGTTTCCACCAAACATTTCAGGTATGGTGCCTTTGGAACCAAAAGTAACCCTTCAGACATGGTACCTTAGCGTTTCCACCACGCAAACAGTAGCCAACTAAATGTGGGCGGGGTTGTTGTCACTCACTATATTTCCTCATTACAGGTGACACAGAAGTCTGCGCCTCGCTTATCGTCCACAGAACGAGGCTGCACGCCAACATTTTAAGAACAAAATAAAACAGGCTGCAGTGAGAGTCTCTCTCCAAGGGATATTTAAAAATTGCGGGTTTGTGGATATAGTTCCTCGAAGGCAAGCTCAGGGGTTTAGTGTTGCTGTAGCCAGATGCGGTGAGGATCAGAATATATGCGTTCACATAACCAGACTGAAATTAATATATATAAATGCTCGAAGATCCACTCATTGCTAAAAGTGTACGTCCTATAAAAACTAAAGTGATGGTCGAACTTGTTATAAGGAATATTAAGGTGTGTTGATGGAGTCACATCATCACCTTATGCATTGAGTAACATAACAAGATAACTTTCCACCTTAAAAGTCACCGGCACTCAGCTCAGTGAATTAAGTTTTTTTTTTTACTCCAGCTGCTACAAGAGGCAGCAAAACAGCCTTCATTTCTATTGTTAAAGTCTACTAATGAAACTCTCCACAGTATGAACAGTGGTTACATGAGCCTCAAAACCAGCCACAGCTCAGCCCTGAGCAGAGTGACCGTCTGCTATTGACCAATCAGACTGCAGTGTTCACAGCTCCACCTTTTAGTACCAGATCTGTGTGTGAGGTACCCCAACAGAGGGGGGACCAAAAATGGGGACGGTTCGGAACAGTTCCATTGGTACCATCCACAACTTTTTGCAGTTTGAGATGGAAAAAAAGTGTACCAAACCGAACTGAACCGTACCGTACTGTACTGCTTGGTGCAAACATAAATAAATAAAATAACATTAAATCCCAGTGTGAATCAATTTATTTTCATTGCAAATTAAAAAGTGATTGAAGGGCCATAAATTGAGCATCATGGGTCATTTATATTTTCTTCATGAGGCATTTCTCCCAGGTTGAGACAACAAAAGTAAGCAGGAAGCTAATTTCTAAATTACACTTGCAGATTTATTTGCTCAGGTCCTCCTGGCTCACATGCAGCCTATAATTACAAAGGGAAGGTGTACAGCCAAAGAGTGTATAGAGTGTCTATAGCCAAGACCAACAGAACTTTATTTTGATTCTAGTCCAGATCATTAAAACATGAACTAAACCTGATACTGAATTGTGGGGAAATTGTGTGTAATTTGGTGCAGCATGCAGACTTTGTCATAAAGTGGAATATCAAAGCTGCAGTAAGCAATATTTGGCCACTGGTAGTTCTCCCAACCAAATTAACAGTGGTAGAGTTGCAAACTGGAGCTGTTTTGGGCATCCAGGGTTCCTGAGGTAAAAGTTATGTTAATTTTTACAGCTGCAACATTTTCATGGCTTAGATGATTTCAATCATCAGCAGGACTCACTCTTAAAAAGATGGCATAACTCTCTTTCATGCATCAAGAGTTTTTGAGGGTCAAACACTTACTAAATGCTATGTCGGAATGTTATATTTTTCTTTTCACAGTAGTAAAGAAATACTTACAGAACCAGTAGCTCCTTCCAACTTCATACTAACAGACAGGATATGCTGCATTTCTTTTTACAGGTATCTTTCATCAGCAGTCTCTCTGAAAAACTGAAACACTGCTGGGATTTTCTGTCTTTCTTTGTGTGTTTCTTCAAAGTCTAATTGGTATCTACAACAGCAGGATAGTACCATTCAGTTACCTATCATTCTAACAAAATAATACAACATATCATTTCATTTGCAAACAGCTGCCATGACACTCTGACAGCAGGCACCAATAGGACACATTTTTAAATGTTAACAAAATAAATAATATTATTGTGGTTTAGATGATAAGGTTTGTGTTTTTCCTCCATGGTAGTATGTATTATTTAGCTGACAACATAGACAGGAACATGTTTCTGCTTTTCAGAGAGACAGATAAAGGAAACTGTCTATGAGAAAGTCCAAATGCTAACCTATGTAGCAAAGGCGTTAGTACTTCTGGTTGGTTTTTTTTCATGTCAATTTTAAAGCAGCATTAAGAGATTTCTGACCACTGGGGGGCATAAAGTCTCCAACACTAACTCCTGAGAAAATGAGTCTGGGTCGTTTTCTTCGCCAGTCATTTGTTTACTTCAGCAAGCTGCTCATTTCACACCAGACAGGCAGCATAAAATCAGCTTCTGTGAGTTTATGAGCTAGGACTGGCTGCCAGTTATAATATGTGGGGTCAGTGAGAGCCATCGGGACTGAAGCGTACATGTACCAGGCAACCAGTATAATGAGCTGCAAGTGGCTGAAAACATAGAGCTGCAGAGTGGGGTGTTAAAATGACTCAAAAATGTGTGAGTGTGACTCCTTCTTTGTGTGCAAGCGGGGCAGGCATGTGGGCTGAGTGACATCACTCCAACTAGTTTTGTGATTGGAGGAGAATGAAGTGTTGTGGGTACAACTGAACCTGTTTTTCACTGTGCCACTCACTGCACACACAAAAAATGGACCTGGTTGTTATGGAAATGTAATATAGCAGGTATCTACAGTTAAAAACATACAAATACAAATTGAACATATTAATATTGGTGCCTTTGCTCCACTTCTAATTGCCCCCTTTCACTGAAAATGTGATAGGTCACAGTAGGGAAAACACAAATAATAAAATGAATGACGGCTAAATTCAATTCAGCTGTTTTCAGTTACAGGAGGCTGGTACTGAATAGAACAAATCCCTCAGTAAAGCCGGGGTAAAAGGCAAAAAAAAGCAGAATTAGAATTAGATTTAAAAAACACACCCTCCTCTTGCAGCTCTCTGTCCTAAACCCCTCTCAACAGATGACCAGGGTTTTAATTAATGATTTATTTATTTAAAGCTGGCAGCAGCTCCAAGACAGACCTCAGGTCCAACAGGTGTCACAGTGGGCTGGTGGCCAGTGGCAGCGCCCGGTCTAACCTGTGTAATGCAGCAACTGAAAGTTTACTGATCCACAGTGAGTCAGGGTTGTCTGCTCCCCTGCTGCTGGTGTTTGCACTGGCTGGATTTGTGTTGCTGCGGCTGCTGAGTGGGGGTCTGTGTCTGGAGAGCTCTGCTCATTCTACTCTCAGCAAGGTGGTCTGTAGCGGCAGGGAGTGAGGCAGGACACACTGTGATTCAAGGTTCTAGCTAATATTAGCTCCATTAATGTGAACAGGAAGCAACAGCCTTGAGCCTTACGGTCAGCAAGAAGGCTTGACTAAGCTGGAGTACCTGGAGAAAACCCACGCTGACACGGGGAGAATATGCAAACTCCGCACAGAAGGGCTCCCCCACCCTGGGCTTGAATCAGGAATCCTCTTGCTGTACGGTGACAATGCCAACCACTGCCCACTGTGCCGCTCACTTCACTGATATTGACATGCGTTTTATTTTGTTCATTGTCAGACTCTTTTAGACTCTCTTTTTGATAAGTCCATCCTCCTTTTTTGAGTGTCTTTGCAGTGCAGGAAGTTGTTGTCAATGTTGGAATTGCAGTTTTCTCAGTAGGATTCTCGGCCATTAAATCAGGCTTTCATTGAAGAGATATGCATGCCGACTGCATGTGTAGAACAGCCAATACGAACGCCCTCTCTCTAAAATGACCTGTGATTGGTCAAGGTCTCCCGTCGCGGCCTAGATTTTCCCCAAGCTTGAAAACAGAACCAAGAGGAGGTGCAGAAGTCTAATGTTCTTTCAGATTACTAGAATTACAATATGCTCAAATTTTGCTTGGGCTTTTTGCCAAATGACGCCAAAATAAAACTGCCTACCCCAGCTTTAATGTTATTAGTAACACCTGTTCATTTCATGCTCTGACACACCACAACGTCTGCTCTGAAAAAAGCCGGAGATTGTTGTTTCACCATGGACTCCAAACACTTTGCCATAAACTCTTACAGTAATGTTTTTTTTACTCTATCTTCCCATATACAAGGCTACTAACTTGATACTGCCATCCTTCATTTTAATACATTGTAATTCTAAAGCTGCTACTCTTATCTACTCTGTATAAAACATCAGCTGTGGCATGCCTGTCTACTGTGGAAGAGGAATTCTTCCTCTCTTGCTCCCCTGAGGTTTCTCTTTTTCCCTCCTTGTTTAAGTCTTTTCCACTCTATCAGAATGTAGAGTCTAAGGATAAATAAAAGGTGTTGTACGTTGTACAGATTGTAAAGCCCCCTGAGACAAATTTGTGATTTTGTGCTCGATAAAGAAAATTTACTTCACTGGACTTGACTATAATTCAAAACTGCATTTGCCAAGTGAAAGAAATTGGGCTGCTACTGAGCCGCAGAAGGCTGACGTTTCACTGTTTTTGATAAGCATCCGCTGACAGCTTTGGTTCATGGTGAAAGGATGTATTTCCCATGACAAGACTGGAAGGAAACTGCTCTCGCTTCCAATTTCTTCCACCTTCTCTCATTCACACGCTCTCACTTTGGCAACTGCCCTTCATTACTCTTTGTCTCTCCCTCTCTGTCTGTCTCTTTCTCTCAGTCACAAACACTGAATCAGTCTTCTTTACTGCCACAGTCATGTTACCCCTGTGTACATCACCACCAGGTCAATATGTGTACTGGGCCTCAGTTAAGCCCAACTGTATTAACGTAGGTCCCGTAGTCCCTCAGTCTACTAGGAGCCCCATTAAACCTACATTGATCATCCTCATTTCAGGCCCAGGTTCCTCCAACACGGCCAGGGCATCGTTAATAATGCTCCATACAGCAGCCATTTGACATTTCCTTTAATTATGTCTGTAATTTATTCATGCACTTGATCCTAGGAGCTTGTTGTGAAAAGCTTCCTCCAGGAATATTTTATCCTGCTCCTCTCGAGGCCCACGGATTAACCATCTTAATAGCAACCCCCTGAAGGTATTACTTCGTTCATTGTGTGTGAGTGTGTGCACTTGTGGTGGGTGTGTGTGTATGAGGGCAATGAGCATTGTGCCTTAAATGCGTGTGTTAAGCTGCAAAAGTCATTAGGTCTTATTTCTCAGCCATTCAGAGGACTCAATGTAAATTCTCCTGTATTACTAGCTTGTCTAATTTTGGGAGAGCACAAAGAAAAGTGCGAATGGTTGCAAGATCTGTGCTTATCGCACAATGCAGCGACCCCCATGTTTAACCCAGTTTTGCAGAGGAAAACATCGCCGCTTAATTTGCTCACTCTGCAGGTCGGTTAACAGACAGCGAAACACAGCAATTTCCCCCACAAAGTAGCGGAGGGAATCTCAAATGCACACACTTCAAATGGGATTTAAGATGTTAATTATGATGTTTCTTCATCACAGAACATTGCTCAACTCCTGACTGCACACCTGACAGAAATTCCTCAGGCTTTGTGGGGAAAAATGTGGCATTTGAAGACTGGGAAGTGGAGGGTTTTATGTGAAAATGACGCACATATACACACACACACACACACACGCACGTGCGTGCACACACACACACACACACACACACACACACACACACACACACACACACACACACAGGTTGAAATGGAAGGCCATTTGTCACTTGTGAATGGAAAGTAATCTAACAATTTCTCAATTTGTCAGGGATGGAGGAAACACTATATGGCCTACTTCATTATTTCATGAAAAATTTAACAGCTATTGCTTCAAATATGTAAACTTACATCTCTTTCACTTTTGTTGTGATCATTTTTCACAAAACCATAAATCCTGTTCCTTCTCTTATACCCCTTTGCTCTATTCTATAATACATCTGAACATAAAAACATCTCTCACCGACGTGGTTGTCAGTCCAAAACAATGTGGGTGTTGTCTGCAGTTCACTTGAATAAATCACACAGACATTCATAAATATGCTCCCTCTTTCTCTCTCTCTCATTTTAACTCAGTAAGTTTCCCTCGTTGGTTTCTCTTTTTTTTTTTTAATGTTTCTGGTAGCCTTAGTTCATTAGCCAGGCTGTTTTCAACAGCCTTGCATAGAAGACTAATGGGCCAGCATACCTTTTATTGCATGCTGCAATTCCATGGCTGTGGAGGTCCATTACTTTGGAGGATCAAGAATTTACTCTCTACTGCTGCTGATAGGGAGGCCTTGCTAGGGGCTAATGACGGGAAAGATCCACTTTGAGATAAATCCTCCTGTAGGTCAATAAAAAATTTGCTTGGCTACAGAAGAGACCTGCAATTAGAAACCAGCTCGTGAGGGCTGACCTGGAGTGAGTCCAGTACATTCAGCAGGGAGATGTGCCATCTGTCTGTTTGTCTGTCTATCTAAAATCTTATTCTAATATTCATTTATTAATCTTAGTAAGCATGGGCTGCATATACAGTAAGATATATATAGAATTAAAACTAGATATATTAAATTTGTCAGTTTCCACAAATTACAATATAGGTGCTGCTTGTATATAGCAAGTCACTGTTAATTCATTATTACTTAAAGGAGCAGTGTGTAGGATTTAGTGCCATCTAGCGGTGAAGATTGCAGACTGCAACCAGCTGAAACTTGTGTCAGGTGTAAACTCCCAGTTAGTATTCCTTCAGTGTTCACTATTCATCAGGTTTTAGCAGGAGCTGAATTATCTGCAGAGGATTCTTCCTCTCCAAAACAAACAGAACAGGTGATTAAAACTAATAAAAGAGTGAATAGAGCAGTTTTGCGTTAAAAATCAGTGTTTTTCCTATGCTGTTCAGCTTGCCCTGGGTGGGCTGTTGTCATGTCAGCCATCGTGGTTGGCTGTAAAAATGTGAAAAAGGGAAAACAAGAAAATGTAAAAATGCGAATGGCCTCAAAGCAGGATCTTTAAATGGCTGAATTTCAAGGATGCTACATCATCAAATCCCCCCCCAAGGACTGTTCCAAATTCAAGGATCCTTCAAATTCTACCGAGGACAGAGTCCTTCATTCAGAAAATTTTCAAGGATGCATGTGTGTATCCTCAGCAGGTAAAAAGTATCCACAATTTTTTGCGCACGATTTGCTGGAAGTGAAGGCGGGACCTCTTCAATGAAATGTGCACCAGCAGAGCTCAGTGGGATTTAGATAAATATGTCATTTATTCTGATTAATATCTCTAGGAGTTTTTATCATGCAAGCATAAAAAAATACTGACAGAAACCTCATAATTTACACTTTCCAAATAATGAGCTTTTTAAAATACCGTGATTAAGATAAAAGATAGATGTTTTTAAATTCATCATTTACAGGAATGATGGAGCGCCACAAAAGTTTCATTTAGTATATCCAGAAATATATTCTCCCTAAAAGTCACATGACTTTAAAATACTGCTTACATTTCTTCAAATTGTACAACAACCAACAGAGAGTGCCAAAATTATCACAGGACCCTGAAACCTCCTCAGTCCCTGAAGACGCTCGTTAGCTTGTTCCAGTATGTGTTTACTGAATGCTCTGGACTCTTGCCTCTTAGGATCCTTTCTTTGAAGGACTCATCATGCCAAGGACAGATCCTTGACTTTGAGAAATACCACCTCTCTGAAGCCGGTGTATGGTTTGTCCATTCTGTGCTACTGTAACACAACATGATAGACTCCGTGGATGAGGACCTGCCCCCCGTGAAGATATAAACGGCTCATTCTAAGGTAATGAAAACTCAACAGTTCTTATTTTCAGATAATTCTACACTAAAGAAAACATACTTATTATATAATATTCCATTTCTGCCAATATAGCCCACTAAATCCTACACACTTGACCTTTAAGATATTTTAAGACATTGATAACACATATCTTGTTTAATCGCTATTTAATCAGGTCGTCTTGTTGAGATTCAGATCTCTTTTTCAGGAGAGATCTGAGAATTGGAAGCCCCTGCATGCTTTTCATTGGATTTACATTATGAATATGAGCATACAATAATACCATGTTATTACTCTACACTGATAGTACAAAGAGGTTGTGGTTAATGGCTCAACGGATGCACAGGACAGTGCTCATAAAGCATAAAGCGAACTAAAGCCTTCTTGCAACAACAGATGGTGGTGTGAGTGAAAGACTGAGGAAGCCCACTGTATCCATTATCAGCATTATCTCACTCTATTAAACAAACTCATGCCCGGGGGAGGAGACAGTAGCCTTCTCCTTTGCAACAGGAAGCAATATGGTTTTTTGGAAATGTGGTCATAATCTGGATCATAATTTACCAGCACTTACAATACCCCTGCTTTGCAACAGAGGCTACTACCAATTATCTCTACCACAGTTTCATTAATGATATCAAAGCAGCGCAAGTAATTTACTGCAAGATGACATATATTGATTGCAGTAAAAATGCCACATAGATTGATTAAAACGGTGCACATACAGTACAATAAGAGCTCTAAATTAATCCATGTAACATGCAATAGGAAAAATAACAGAATACAGGCACATTTGGTGGAGCTCATGGTGGTCAGTTGTGCTCGAGGCTGTCAGAGGTGTTGATTCAACTCGATGGTCATTCAGAGGCTGTGGTTTGTAGTGTTATTAAGCAAATGTCCTGTTAAGTGTTTTTTAGTCGGCGTTAGTAAGGGTCTACTTGTGACCACTGGATCTCTTTGCTGAAGCAGTTTTCCTTGTGTGAAATATGTTTACTGAGAAGTCCCCTTTAAATTATATAATTTCACAGTCTTTGTGACCAATGCAGCGTTTTCAGCACTGTTAGAACAAAAAGGCAGCTTCACACAAGTAAAACAATCAGCTGAATACCAACCAGCAGTGTGTGTGTGCCAGATTAGTTGTACCAGAGATCTGAAAATCACAGTTTTTACATTTAGTCTTCAAGCCACAGCCCAGTCGCCAGAATTCTCAAAGTTAACTTCCAGCCTGTTGTTGCAACGCGACGATGGTGCCAGGGAAAAATCACTTCTCTGGTACAGTTTGAAGCATTCCAGGGAACTACTCGTATAAGTGGCAAAGTAAGATTGTTTTCTTCATGACATCAACATGCCAACATGCAAAAGAGCTGCTGGTTGACTGGTTGTGTGACTAGTAAGACTAGACAAATGCAAGTCTCCAGTTTTATATCATACCAGTGGAGGAAACGTGAAGGAAAATGTGCTTAGCAGCCATCATGAGATCTTACTTCAACACTTGTGGCAGTGTCGACCAAAATATACCCCAGTCCGGTCCCCCCAAGTCAAGTTACACTTATGTCTGTTCCAACCAGTTCATAACAGATGAGAATAATAAACAAATCTCATGTAATAAGGCTAATAATAATGACACTCTGAGCTTGTGTGTTTGGTCTTGCATTTTAGTGTTCATTATAGGCCCAGACTTGGCCAGTTCAAAGGACAACAAATTTTTTAAGCTAGCAGGAAGGTAGTGGTATTATGTAAGACAATCTAAGGCATCCATTGGTAGGCTACCATGTCATGCTAACGAGCATGGGCAGATTATGAGACACTGAGTCCCTGGGCAAAGCTATGCAAAAGGCTTCTCCACCTCTCCTACACAGGATCGAAGCACAAAGACCTTGTGGTAATTTTACTCCTTTTTTTGTTGCCTTGCATTTCTTTGTTGTCGTCATGCATCTTTTTTTGTAGTTTTATGTCTCTGTGGTTGTTCTGTGTGTGGTAATTTCATATCTCATGGTCTTTTTGCATCTCTTTGAGAATATTTTGTGTCTTGTTGGTTGTTTTGTCTCTTTTAGTGGTTATTTTGTGTCTCTTCGCAGTTTCTGTGTGTCTCTTTGTGGTCATTTTGAGTCTCTTCCTGGCCAGTACATGTAAATTTCCATTGCATTTTGCAGCTGAAGGCCAGGGGGGCCTGTTCAGTAATCCATCCATGCTAGTTAAGGCGAGTTTTCTCCAGTATCTTGCTTTAGAATAACCAGAAAGGGCTTTGAAATAATTAAACGCCATGTTAGCTTCAGTATTCTTCAATTGAAATGTAACTCAGTGTTCTGAAATTAGCCAGAAAGAATGAAAAACTGAAGCTCACTCAAGATTTTGGCAAACTTGTGACATCACGTTGATGTAATAAAATGTTGGCACTAAGTTTTTTGCAAACCAAGGATATGCTATACTTGTATGGTTCATACATACGATCTACTTCACATTACATGTATATGAGTTGAGTTTCTCATTAAGAGGAGGCAACCTGGACTCGCTCCAAAGATGTCGAGGACAGGCACTTGGTCAGTGTCTTCCAGCGTTAGACACTGACGAGAAAAGCCATCCTTTCATGTCAGCATGATACATGACCGCTTGCCATGATTGTTTAACAGCGACGTCAGGAGGAAATGCGGTGGGACACCAACATAAGCTGAGGGGGCGAAAGTCTCTGTATGGCATGTGGAAGGGGTAATGGACGGGTCCAAAAACCACCAACTTTCACCTAGTGTGACTGTAAAGCCAAACCCAGTTCTTTTTTCCGTAACCCAATCATGTGCTTTTGCGAACTGTGCATTTCCTGTGAAAACTGAAGTGTACTTTGAAAACAGACAATGCAAGTAACAGGCTGAAGTTGACATTGCATCCCAGAACATCAACAGCCAACGCACATACCTTGCACGACATGTGTCTATGTGGAAAGTCCATGACCAATTGTTGATATGTAACAAGGTCAGAGTGAGAATGTGTTGGAGGAGGAGGGGACAGTGAATGGTGTGACATTTGAATGGTGTGACAGTTTCTATAGCTTCCAAGCAACAGACCACTGTTAGAGACCAACAAAAGCAGGTACTTTGTAATGACAGGTTGTGACATTTCCAGCATTGTTTATAACGACCACAACAGGTATTATAAGCCAAAACATGATGTTTTTCTACGTGTTTTTTGTGCCTAAATGTAACCACATATTAGCAAAGTGTCACAACAGAAAACTGAAAATTGACACAACATATCCACTGCGCATGAAACATACAAATATGACATGGTCTGCAGAAACCTACAATGCCCACATTGATTCTGGCGAGTGGGTTGCAAGCCAACATAAGTCAGCTGAAGGATGAACAAAAAGACCAAACAGTCTCTTATTGTTACTCTTAGCAGCAATACATCACCCTCGCAGTAATTTGGGGTTTAGTGTCTTACTCAAGGGCTCTTAAGCAGTGTTTGCAGTCTGTAACAACAGCCACCTTGCAGTTGATAGTGTGCAAAATTTAATGGCCCACACTGCTCACTCAGTGCCAGGAATCAACCCAGCAGAGTTTTTTTTGTACAGTAGTTTGTTGATCATCGGTATCTCTACCTCTGGGCCAACTTTGAAGTTTTGACAAGATTAAATTGCTCTGACATCATCATCTCCCGACGCCTTTACGGCCCTGGTAAAAGGTCCCTAAATCTTGAACTTGCACTGCAGACAAAATTAGACTCACTGCCTGTGGCCTTGCACTGCTGAGCAGAAAACATTGGGAAAGGAGCAGGTGGCAGCAGACATTACTGCCCACGTCCTCATGTCAGTCTGAACAGACATTTTCAGCGCAGCTCATTTGGTTATAAATTCTGCCAATGGCGACACATAAAGTGATAACCGAATCAAAATTGCTTTAATGCTTCCGTTTCAGTCGGGGGGAGGGGAGGTGTTAAGTGTGGTAAAGGGTGGGAAGAGGAGATTGTTAAATGGAACAACTTGCCATGTGTTATGAATTTTCAGACAGGAAGTCTGTCCTGCTCTCATATTCAGGGACACTTTATTTGCACGAAGGAGATTTATATCGTGCTTTTAGACAACTGAAACCCTTTGTATCCATCCAGGCTGACAAGCCTCATGTACCGCATGTTTATACTTACCCAGACATCCCCAATATTTAGGTTGTGCGGCTGTTCCATTTATTTAAGCAGCTATAAATGTTTTAACTGTAAAACTGTTGTGGGGGATGATACAAAAGTACTCTCAGCTGAATATTCATTACCTATTAATAATTTAGTTCTCATTTCACCAGCTTCCATTGACTCATCTTGTGTGTGTGTGTCTCTGTGTGTGCGCAGGCATGTGAGTTCCTTGTTTGCAGGGTTCAGTTTTGCTGCCCAATATGAGGTTGTCTGACATGCAATCAATAAAGCTACTGAACCTACAAGGTCAGCCTACCTCTCATAAGATTGGCAATTTTTCTGTTATATGTAGCTGCATGAATCTATACAATCACACGTGGCTTTAGGTGGGCTGCAGCAACACATTTTCTTCTCTTTCATATTTTTGGAGCTCAGATATGGACAGGAAAGAAAGATACAATTGCAGTTAAAGCTTATTTCACTTAGGGACTGTTCTGTACTTATCAGAGGAGGTGGGTGGCTGGGATGTGACTTCATTTTTATTTAGTCTTGACACAAAGCTACCAACATATTTCCTTGAGCCATCCTCCATGATTGCAGAAAAATGCATGACCCTCCATCCACCAAAAATAGGCCCTACCATATATATTTTTTATATTCACACCAAGTGTAGGTATTGGAGGGAGTGCAATGAGCAAACATCATGGCAGTGAGAGTTATCACCAAAACAAACAGCAAATTTCTTAAGCAAAATGCAAATCCTCCTTACAAATCAGCAGAATATGGGTGCATGACAGCAACCCGTCCTACCACACAAAACCAACAACATTTAATATGCCTACACATCACACACACCCCTCATGCACGCATCCACGCATCACAGTACGCACACAGCCGGCATCTGCAACATGCGCTCACTGACTGTTTTCCTAAATCAACTGTACACAACAGTGGCAGCAGCAGCTGGCCAGAATAATATCAGCAACTTGGAACAATGGATGTTATTACATTTTAAAAACTTGCCATGTTTTGTTTGCAAGTTAAAACTTTAAAGTTGAAAACGGAATCATGGAAATATTATATGTATTATATTTTTATATATTTATTTTTTGCCATAGTCATGCAGACAGGAGTGCAGAATTTAATGGGGTTTTTTTACAGGATCTGGTGCAAATGGTTAATTTTTGGCAAACTCTTTAATGAGACATAAAGTAATTTTGATGAGATATCACTATTTTAAGCTTATATTTTCTAACGTTTTCTGACAAAAGTCGTGCATGATGTGCTCAAGGGCTGCCAGAGAACTGAAAATCTGATAATAATTTCTGCTTTTATGGTTTATTGCTATGATAAATGGTGCACTTTTGGTGATTTTTAAAAAAGAAAACATACCTTTTAAACCCACTGGCGGGTTCTGAGGTTCAAATGGTACATGAAATAATTCAAAACACAACTATTTAAAGTTAAATATGTCTCCCCTAAGCTAAAATAAAAACAAATATAAGCCCCTCCCCAATGCTTAAACTGCCTCCTCTGCTTTGCACCACTACCCTCCCCCCTTATAAATAACGAACAGTCCCTTACACAAAAGAAATGTACTGAGTAAATGAATGCATTAATATTTATGATTTAATATAAACTTACATGCATACTATTTGAGTATATGCAGACATCTTTTGGATGCCTTGCAAAGAGACTTTGCTTATTCAAATCAAACGCAGTGCTCCAGTAACCATAAAAACCCACCTATGAGTGAATACATATAACCTATTATCAGCAGAAAAAAAGTGTAGGAAAATTCCTCAGCTTCACCCAACTTGCTTAACCCAACAAGTGCTGCCTAGCCCTGGAGTGTGCCTCCTTAAATGAAATGTTTGCCTCCTTCATGAGAAAAGGAGGCAGTTGGGAGTTGTGTTTACTTTCATTTTGAGAGCATTAGAGGCTTATACGTAAGTGAACCCTGCAGTATAATGGAACAAACAATGGGGATGTCACCCAAATGGGTTCTCTCCCATACTTTTCCTCTCTAGAGAGGGATCCTGCACGTAAACACACATTATGGATGTGCAGCTAGCCTGCAGCCCCCGCGCTGCTGGCATTTGTTTTCACACATTGTTCTCCAGCGCTCAATGAAAAGATCTATCGTAGCTGATTGGGATTTGGATATGTATGGGTCCAAGGTTCAGACCACTGTATGGATTTCCCTCCTGTAGGATAGTATCCTCCTAATGACTATTTTCACTCCCTACTTGTCAGAGACACAGCGATCCCCTGCAGTATTAGCATACAATAACAGCTACTATTAGCTTGTGTGTAAAAACAAAAATGATCTCTGCTGATTTTTTAAAAGATGTGCTTCAACATCAACACACGACTTACAGTGGGCGACACAAAACGGTCTCATCAGCACAAAACCACAATCGACCTCAAACAGCTGGTAACGAGCGACTACTCTGCAGTTCTCAAGTGTTAACTTGCACATTTTTTGGTGACAAATGATGCAGAAATAGTGTGAAATGGCGATGTTTTCTCATTATAGCCACCATGAACAGCGGTAGATCTGCTTGCTCCTCATTTTCATGGATGATCATTAGCTGGTTAAGGGTGAACACATCTGTCTCCCCATGCCTTTGCCTAGCTTAGCATTAAGGATGTCAAACACATGAATTATTCAAACATCTTAATTAACATAAAGGATCCCTTAATGGTCAACATGCTGACTTATGAGTGTACATAAAACAGAAAATCCATATGACAAGTGTATGAAGATAAAACTTTGTTGGTGCACTGTAGGGAAACTGTCTTCTTGTTATTGATACTTGATTAATTGCAAATACTGTGCTGAAAGAAAGCTAACTAAGCTAAATACATCCCCACTGTAATGTTCGCTGTAATTCATAATATACAAACTGTTAAATTGAATGTGCTTGCAATAATCCCAGTGCTTTACATTAGTGTTTCAACAAGCTTCTCTCACAGCCTTTTTAGAGATAACAAATAATTAATTCTGTATCCCTCACAGCTATTATTGTACAAGGATTTGATCAGTGGGCTCAAGAAACTGCCAGAAACATTGCAAAAAGGCCTTGACTCGGCACCAATATGGATAAAGCATGTATTATATCTGGAATATTTCGGTTTTTTGTTTATTGTTTTCTCCCCAATCCTGTACCTTTTCAGAAACTGTGATTCTGAAATGAAAAGTATTCAGCAGAAAAAGGCTTCATGTAGCAATTCTGAAAGTGTTAGCTCTTTGACCCACACACAATCCTGCAACATTACTGTATGATAAATTGTTCCTATTTGCATGGCAGCAAGAAATATAGTCATTTTTTTCCTGCACTGTATAAAGTAAGGCAAGTGTGCATGCAAACACACACACTTCCTCTATGCCTCACACACACACACACACACACACACACACACACACACACACACAGAAGCAGAGCCCAGAACAACACATTGAAGCTTAAATGTGACCCTTAGCCACATATTCCCAATGTGCACGTGTTTTAAAGTCAGTTAACATTTCAATTTTAAAATTTTTCCCCTGGGCACCTATAGTCTGGTGAGCTGCCTGTAATACTGTTAAGTAGTGGTGATGTAACATCTCGTATTCCACTGCAACACTGATATTCCGCACATTCTCACACACCCTCACACCCCTAGGTCTTGAGTCAATAAATGAAGGCAGCTGACTTTGATTGCACTTATCAGTCAACATTTATTCCCAGTCCATGTCCGTTTAGAGCCCATCGCAACACTGTTATCTTGTTGGCAAGCAAATATAAGATAATCCTTTGCCAGTACAAGTGATATTTTGCATGAGGCGTTTGATGTTCCCAGTGTAGGCTCCACAATACAATCAGTCATTTAAAAAAAAAAAATGCATGCAGCATAAGCATTCTCCTCCGATGCAAGACACATTTTCTGTATCCTCTGAAGCATTCTGATTCGGAGAGAGCACTGCTAAACACAACATCATCTCCTTTCTTTCCACACCCCTTTCTTCCATTCTAGCGCTCTTTCATGAATCTGACACTTAAAGGTAAGGTTGGTCAGATCAGACGCTGCAAAGAACACCTGTGCTGTGCGTGGCAGGCAGATCTTAAAAAACTTTACTGAAAGGAATGCATGCAGAGAAAGATCCCTGACATCTTCAGGTCGATGCGCCCACATGCTGGCCCACAATACAAAGAAACTCAAAATTGGATAATTTCATACAGTGCGCGGTAGTTCAGCCTTGTACTATGGATAATCCTTGAAGGGCTGCTAATATTCACATTTTGAATTATATCCTTGCAACGGCAAAACAACTATCATTCAAAAGCAGACAGCAATGCAGAATTTCACTTCAAATGTTATATGGCTAAAGAAACCTCTTAAGGTGTGAATCCTATAGTCTGTGATTCTAGTTTTAATTTAATTTGTGTTTCAGCCAGATGTCTGTCATCTAGAGGATCAGTCAAAACTTGCACTCACTTTTAACATTTTTATTGCACCAATACTGATACTGATCATTTGATAAAGGTGCCTGTATCAGCCATTTACACATAGGCAACAAGAATTTTTAAAACACATACAAATGTTTTCTTAAAAGAACTGGCCTCAAATGTGTCCCTAACACTTAAAATTGAAAAGAAAAAATATTTTATTCAGTGTTTTGTCCATCCTCCCCTTTCTCTCCTTTGCAGTCAGATTTATTCACCTTCCTTAACAATTATCTGAATGTTGCCACCTCCAGGGCTGCAGATTTCTTCCATGTGCCTGAAGGTCAATGCCACAATTTGAGGAAGGTTCCAAATGAAGTACCATAATTTTTTTTCCTGTCAGGCTAAAATATTATGGAGAAAGAAACTAGAATTACTACCTCGTGGCTGTATGCCTCCGTGCACCAGTCAGGTTGCACAGTACAATTCCTAAGTTATGACATTAAGTAATGAATAGCAAAGTGTTTTTGCAGAACATTATAATGGCACAGTGAAGCTGACCTTTGACCTTTTGGATATAAAATGTCCTCACTTCATCATTATTCTGTCAGACATTTGTGTGAAATTTTGTCCTAATTACATATAAATTCTTGAGTTATGTCAAAGACATGTTTTGCGGGGTCACAGTGACCTTGACCTTTGACCACCAAATTCTAAGCATTCATTCTTGAGTCCAGTCGGATGTTTGTGTCAAATCTGAGGAAACTCCCTCAAGGACCTATATGAGGTATTGCGTTCATGAAAATGAGACAGATGCAAGGTCACAGTGACCTTTGATCTTCAACAACTAAAATCTAATCAGTTCATTGTTGAGTCCAAGTGAACGTTTGTGCCCGAGTTAAAGAAATTGAAGGTGTTCTTGAGATATCATGTTTACAATAATAAGACAGACGAGGTCACAGTGACCTTGACCTTTGACCTATGACCACCAAACTCGAATCAATTTATTGTTGAGTACAAGTGGACGTTTGTGCCAAATTTGAAGAAAAAATCTCTCAAGGTATTCTTAAAAAATCAGGTTTGAAAGAACTGGGACATATGGACGGATGGACAGATGGACAGATGGACAGACAACCCAGAAACATAATATCTCCGGCCACAACTATCGCCGGAGCGGAGACATTGAAAAGTTAATTGGGGGTCATTAAGGGTGTCACAAGTTTAATAAGATGGCATGTACAGTGAGGTCTTAGACCATTTAACAGAGGTGGGTCTATGTCATTGTTTTGCAAATCACAGGTAAGTCTCTGCACTCAAATCCCAAGTCAAGTTCCAAGTCAAGACAGAAGTCCTGAATTTTGAGTTTGGTCAATATTAGCCTTGACTTATAAGTAACTGATGAAACACCTGGAAGTTTTGTGGCTCTGGAAGGTATCAAGTATTTTCAAGTAAAAAAAAAAAAAGGCTCAAGCTTAGAGAAGTCATGAGTCATTGATGTGAAAGTCCAAGTTGAGTTGCAAATCTTTTGTGATTTTGTCAAGTTGAGTTTAAAGTCAGATTTGTGATTCGAGTCCGACTCAAGTCCAAGTCATGTGACTAGAGTCACCACCTCTGCCAATAGGTCACCAGGGAGCCACCAGTCCTTTGAACCACCTGCAACACCATGTTGAAGACTTATGTCGGATGAGCTGTGAAATTTTTCTTACCTACAAGGTCAGTAGATTTGGTGATTTGATAATCTTTTGTTGGGGGTGAAAACACTACCTGGATGGCTGAAAGAACTAAAAAGACAGCAGTATTGAAACATCAGGGAAATGGGCTCAGAAGCTCCCTCCAGTGTTTGACTCCAATAAATAAAATATATGCACAACAGACTCAGCAGCAGAAACACCAGCAGAGGATTTCTTGCTTAATCAGTTGAAAAATCCACACAGGTCTTTTTCATTCAACCAAGAACAACAACAACGAGCAGTGGGAGAAGCAGTAGTGCTGCAGCTGGTAGACATTATTATTCATGCTCAGATGCACTGAAAAAAGAAGCACTGTACATCTACTGCATGAGACTGAGACTGTGATATAGATGTTAATAGTGCACATCAAATCTGGACATAAATCATAACCTTTATGTAGATTTACCAGTGAACTCACATTGCCCAGCATCTCTAAAATCAGATGACATCAACATGTGATGCTTGAACGTGTCTAGGGTTTACTAAAATTGCAATGGAAGCTTGTTAAATTATTTCAAACTTGCTGGAGTAAGACTGTGAAAATACTTCTCCTGGATTGTGTGTATACTTCCCTGGTGTGCAAGGCCATCAGAGATGTCACTAGGGGGCATCGTTATACCACAGGAGGAGAGACCTGCCACCAAAAAAAATTATACATACATTACTATGGCAACTAGATTGTCTCCTTCCTCTGTCAAACATATTTTACATGTTTTTCTGTGTAGCTCAAAAAATACAGGGCAGAGGTCAATGTGAACTACCTTTGGGACTGTATATATTGATAAAAAAAAAAAATTTCTATGACATGCCAGGCTTAACACTTGAATAAAGAGTTTTCAGTTTTGGCAAAACACTATTTTTCTGTAGAGTTACTTCTTTTTATACGTACTGCGACTTGAACGTGTAGGGGAATCTATAGATTTCACTTATAGGCAGTGAAGTGCTTTGAGCTGGAGAGAAACACAACTTTGAGGTCAAGATTACAGGTCAGCGCAGCACAATGGCCTTATAATGGGTGAAAATGTGTGATCTTCAAGCTGTTCTCTGGTGTCTCTCTCTATAGAGGGTAATGTCAAGGTTCAGGACACAGTGTTCGCTGCCAGTTCGAGTGGTAATTGGAATGTAAGCTTCTTCTCTATAGCCTTACAATTAAGTTTGGACCTTGTGGGAGTGGAGCATGGCATGGAGAACTTCAGAGTGAAAAGCTTCATCTATGGTCTAAATGTGTTGTGATGGGAGTAAACTTGTCCGTGTTTGATTGCATCAAGGTTTTTATAAGATTGAATTGCAAACATTTCTTTGGATTAACTGATCTAAAATTGAAGCACTTGTTTTGTGGCAGTTATGCTGTACAAAAAGTACCAGTAGATTGAAGAGCCTCGCCTCAAGAGCGTTTTTAAAAGCCTAACATTAACCTTGAATGCTGATCTATGCCTGGAAATTGCTATCTCAAATTTATAGTCCAACTAAGAGCACTTGTCAACAAAAGTCTATTTTTACACTTTGGTTTACAGGAGAGGCAGCGCATCCTTGACTGTGTGATTTACATCCTTTGATTACAAAGTCAGTGTCAACTAAAACATACTGTGCATGGAATGAAGTGCTCGATCTGTGTTGTCAGGATGTCCATGAGAAAATAAGGTAAATGTACTGTGTGTGATGAATAAAGTGAAGCTGAATAATCAGGGGCACACCATGGATAAATGTCATTGAATTACTTTGCTTTTTAATAGATATACTTTACTGCAGGAGTGCAGGAGTAAATGTAGACTTAAATTTGCTTATATATGATGCCATTGCTAACAGCATTCCTAAGATCTTTACATATTTTACTGTATGGCGAGAAGAAAATAATGATAGTAAAGTAGAGAAAATAAATACATAATAGTAACAATATATAGAAATAAAAATGCAGTAGACTGGTCTGACACAAACACAAATACATATACAGCATTTATACACATACACACATGCATATACAGTACAGACATACATATCTCTATATATCTACGCGCGCGCGCGCACACACACACACACACACACACACACACACACACACACACACACACACACAAAAAGACTATATCTCACCATTTAAAAAAAAACTGTTCTTGATTTCGGATTCTACAGGTCATCCTTTACATTTCTGAAACTTTTTTTACATTTGATTTCCAGTTATCAGTTTAGTTAGTTAGGTCTTGAATTTGTCTCACCACAGAACTGTGTACTCAGTCTGCTTTATAATGCCACCCTTTTCCAAAAGGTTTTATGCAGCATCAGTCAGGTTTAGGGGGATTTAGTGGCACCTACTGGTGAAGAATGCAGATTGCAACCAGCTGAAACTTCTCCCGGTTAGAATTCCTTCAGTGTTCATTGTTCATTGGAAGGTTTTTTGCCAGGAGCTGAATTATCCACAGAGATCTCCTCCTCTCCTAAACAAACTGACACAGTGACTTAAACTGGTAAAAACACTGAATAAAGCAGTATCATGTTAAAAAAAAAAATGGTTTTCCATGCTGCTCACTGAGGGGCTGCTAACTACGGTGGCTGGCGTTAAAATGCAAAAGGCCCTGTCTAGAGCCAGTGTTTGGTTTGTCTGTTCTGGGCTACTGTAGAAATACGATGGTGAAACAAAGCAGACCTCGTGTAGATATAGACAGCTCATTCTAAGGTAAAGGAAAACACAATTATTATTTTCAGGTGATTAAACAGTAAAAAAAAAAAAAAAGAACATACTTATATAATATTCATTTTCTGTCAGTATATCCTCCTAAATCCTACACACTGGAGCTTTAACTTGTGTTAATAAGATTAGAAATTCTCATTTTAGTGCTCTCTGGGTGTCAAAACTTCCTAATCTTCCTATAGAGTGTGCCAGGGCTGACGTCAAACCCCGGAAGTTTAGCATCGCGCTGGTTCCCAGAAGAGAAAGTGAATGAGATTTTTGCATTGCGTTTTGGATTATGTCAGAAAATAAGCTCTGTGGCTAACACAAGTTTATGATACTTACAGGTTTTGTTCAGCGAGATAATCTTCACATATGAACACCTTTCATACCGCATTTGAAGCTTAAATGCGAACGCCAGAAGTAAAAAGCTAACTTTAGGCTTTAACAGACTACATGACTACTCCACGTCGCATGACTCTTGACATCACCGCCACTAAGCTTTCAACTGATTTCAGCCGCTTTATTTTAAAAACATTGTATAATGGGGAAATTGGACTGTTTGAGCTAAATAAGAAGCTGTAATGGCGGACTGCCAGAACTCTCGCCTGTTCGGGGTTGATGATGTTTAATGTCCCCGACAGGGTTTGTTTGTATTGAGCAACTTGTTAGCAACCGCCTTTTTTACGACACGTAAAAGCTTCAGCATTCACAAGTAGGGTATTTATTGATGTGTTTTATGTTGTAGAACAAAACCTGAAACTGGCTTAAGCTTTTGTTAACCACAGACCTTATTTGAGGCATTTTACCAAAATCCCATTCAAAAAACGTATTGACTTTTAGATGAGAGAACTGGAAGTGCTAAAAGCGCTAACGGAGTTCGGGTTTACTGGAACACTCTATTATATTCAATAAATGTCAGAGATAGGCGTGCAATAAATAACTACTTTCATTAGCGATTGATCGGACAATAATTTTTAAATGAATCAATTAATTATCTACAAAATGTCAAAAAATAGTGGGGGAAACAGCAATTTTCTAAAGCCCAAATACATTTCAGCTGCTTGTGCTGTCTAACAAAAACTCCTAAAGTTATTCAGTTTACTATCATAGAAGAGAAAATTCAGTGAATTCTCATATTTGAGGTGGCAGTAGCTCAGTCCATAGGGACTTGGGTTGGGAACCAAAGGGTAACCGATTCAAGTCCCCGTCTGAGCCAAGAATGGAGTGTGGACTGGTAGCTGGAGAGGTGGCAATTCACTTCCTGGACTCTGCTGAGGTTCCCTTAAGCAAGGCACTGAAGCCCCAATTGCTCAGGGTGCATGGGCAGCCCCCTGCTCTGACACCTCTCCATACAATGCATGTATATGTCCTGTTTGTGCATGTGTATGTTTTCAGTATATCTTCTTCTTCTATTTCTTCTTCTTACCTTTACAAAAAAGAATGAAATGATTTATCAATTCTTATTATTAATTCACTGTTTGTTTCATCACTACTCTTATACTGAAATCCCCTCGTCATCTGGAGGCTGGTCTCAGCTTACCCTGCTGATGTGCTCAGTTGGATCATTAATTTAAAATTTTCTTGACTTAATAGCCAAGAGCATCTGAACACGGTGCCTTATTATGTCAGCTACATGTGTAATTACTGTCAAGAATGCTCTCTCTCCACATACCTGCACTTCACATGCCTTCAGACAGGTGAAGAAGCACTTCAGATGACAGAACATTTCAATTCTAGGACAGTAAAACACACAATACATTTCTCTTTCTTACAGTATAGTCTTAATTGTTTGTGTTGACTCACTGAGCTGCAGTGAACTCAGATGGGTGTGCCAGTCTGTACAAACACTGGCAGAGTTTCAGGTATTTTCTCTTACTCTTTAAGTGCCCATGTGAGTTATCCTATTGTACAGTATTACTTGTGCATTAAATTATACTTAGCTGTAACACCTTTACATGTGGGCAGGCAAATTACAGTGGAAGATGGGAGAGGGAAAGCCCACTCAGCAGACATCCATCCTCCTTTGTAATCACGTGCATGAATGAGCAGTGAGTGACCTTTGAAATCACGAATAGCAGATGTAGCAGACATTAATAAGGAGGCTCAACTGTGCTTCTTTTATATGAGCAGCAGCACTGTGCGCAGTTATTGTGAACAGAGGGGGAAAGTGATGACGCCGCTCTCGCGCCTTCCCCTTGATTGACACTCCGCACGCGCGCGCACGTACACGCGCAGTGAAATATTTCCCCGTGTTTTGTGTACGCACATATTTGACTCAAAGCCTATGGGTGCCGGCCGGTTATAGTGCATGACAGCAGCCATTCCAGGCGCACCGTCTTCAGAGTCACTGCTTGTCCTTTGACCTCTGTCGCTTCCAAAATAGAGAGACGACCTTGTGGAGACTTGAGTCATAGTTGCAGTTGTTGACTGCGCACTTTTGGCCGTCAGTCAAAGAGTCTCTCACGTTGGGCGACTGAGGGTTAAAAACTACCTCATTAACTTGTTGCAGAGTGTTCCTCCTGCAGGAGTTGTGAGGACTGAAAGTTACCATCACTTTATTTTGGACACGACGAGCGTCTCCTGAGGGGACTGAAGAGGAAACCTCCATAGGTGGAAAAGGACTCTTGTCATCACCCCAGCTGCTCGTCTTATGGGTAAGCTGCACAACTAAATGAACTTCTAGACAATGTTGCTTTATTCAGGTTTGAGACAGAAAAGCTATTCAGCACAGACACAGAGGTAGATGGTGAGCAATTGGGATGCCAGCATACAGTCAGAACTTGTAAAGCCAGTACACTCCATCAAACCATCACTGCAAGCTGAAAGTTTATCAGTTGAAATCAGGAGCAGGTAAAGCCTTTGCTGTGGGCTGTGTGATCCCTGTGGAGCTCAGAGACAAAACAACCAGCACTCAACCTGTGCCCATGCAGGTTATTGGACAATTGTACAGTGGATTAAATATAAAAAAAGAGTGAAGCAGAAAGTCTGAACAAGTGCTGACTTTGTCTCGTCTGTGCTGGAAATGCAGTACTTCTTCACTACTCTATAAGCTTCTCCCTCCCTCTGGATATCAGGCATGTTTATGTGCAAAGTTATTCAAAGGGTTTTTTCACCCTGACTGTACCTGCAACTGTGCCAGAAACATTCTCCCATTACATTAATAATGAAGATGTTATCAATAATATAGCAAAACATATATACAGCAATATACAGATTTTGATACATGAAGTTGCGCATCTGCAGCTGTATGCTACCCTGTGTGGATGCGAAAGGATTGCTGTCATACTTGTAAAGCATAGTCAGGTGAAACCGTTAATAATACATGAACAAATAGATACAGAGAATGAACGCCACAGTATTTTCTTATATGATCTAATCTGACGTTTTGCTTATGGCTAACATTACATTATTTATTGGACAGGGTGTCTACAGGTCCATAAAAAGTCTTAAATAAAGTTTTTTTTTTAAACATAAGGCCTTAAAAAGTCTTAAATTGTCTTAAATTCATGACTGTTTACATCATTAGACAGACCGAAGAATTGCAATAATAAATAGCATTTATGACAGCGATGAGATTTTGTTTTCTTTTTACATTAAGCACATTAAACCTAAACTCACCCAATCATTTTTCCTTACTGTTCATTTTGAAATGACATCAGTGTGTTCACTGGGAAAGACTATTTACACACAGATATATGTCATGTGTATTCCATTGTAGGTTTGGTCTTATGTTTCATATAGGGAGGTATTAAAAATGTCTTAAAAAGTCCTAAATTTAACTTGGTTATATCTGTAGACACCCTGTTGGAAATCAATTCTTCTTCACTGCTCTAAAACCGTAGATGCCAGTTGATACACAGCACAATTTGCTGTGTAGGGTACTGTTTTAGAGCAGTGAAGAAGAACAGATTTTTGAGAAAATTGCCATTTTATCCTGATTTGAAACTACTTTAATATTCATTAGCAAATATTGCAGCACTGTCTTATAATAATTTGTGATCTCTTTAGTGTGCTTTATGTTTACCTTTATTCCTGTAACCACCATAATGTAGCTATTCCTGCTGCTCCCTAACCAAAATGAACTTCAAAGTTAATTCACGTTTTCACTTTTTCATTATTGGATTTTGTGGCACATGGTTTGTCAAGGGAAATGAAAGTGAGGAACATACAGAGTTTGTATCACACTCTTGCAGGCCATGCTGATTGCAATTGAGATGTTCTGTCTTTTCCCTATCCCTCCTGCTGGGCAACATTTATCACTACATTTCCTACAGCAGATTTAATTAAAGTGTTAATTAGAGTTGGGGATTTTCATTGGCAGTGTTTCGGAGTTTTGTGATTGTTAGAGATTTACATTAATGTGGGTGATATCGCTTTACAGTCATGTTAAACCCACTCGCTTGCTTGCTTTCTACCTCTTTTAAAAGTCAGACTGCCTAACATGAATGCAAATGGCTCACAGTGAGATCAGCTCTCTCTGAGTCTGTCCCTCTGTCTGGCCACTCAGAAAGTGAAGAGGAGAGGTGACGGGTGAGTTGCCCAGAGCTTTGGCGACGCTCATCCCTGTGAAGCTGGCCCATTCACTCCTGTGCAGCTTTGTCATAGCGAAATGGGTCGAGTCTCTCTCTCTTTGTGTGACCCAACTTGACTGAAATGCGGTAATTGGGGACTCCTGGGATCCTCGCTCCCTGTGGTGATGCTCGGGCCAAGCTTTCAATAAATCTGTTGTACAGTACAACATGGTGTTACATGAGAAACAGGTCAGCTTTTAATTTAAAGTTTGAAAAACTTCCAGTTGTTCGTTCAGCCGTGGTGTCATCTCGCTCAGATTCTACCCCCTTCACATGTACAGGGTCATGTGGTCTTAAATGACCCTGGCTCAGTCAGCTGTCCGTTGGCCATGCGGTAACACAAACAAGACATTTCCACAGGTCTAAGACGTCATGAGAGAATGCCTTTAAAACCTATCGCAGAATTCCCATAAGCCTCAGCTGCACTTTGAGATAAATGCTAAACTGTACATATGATAACAGTCTATGGCATCAATTGTTGATTAATTGATTGACAGGAAAGTAATAGGCAACAACTTTAATTGATAAGTTATCATTTCAGTTCAATCTTCTTAAATGTGAATCATAGTAAAAGGAATATCTTTGTATTCTGGGCGTGCTGGTTGAATAAAACAGGATATTTTAAGTATCTTTCCTGCAGTTAATCAGTTGATTAGTTAATCATGATAATAATCAATCAAGCAATCACAATTTTTGTCCGTAAAAGGTCAGAAAACTTTGGTGGCCGACAAGGAACACATGACACTGGCCCAAAACATTTTTATTCAGAGAAATGTGCTGCAGCTTTAGAAATGATATCAACACAAAAACACATATGAAAATCCAAAAGAAATACAACAATGGAAACGTGCTGCAAAAAGCCAATTGTCAACACAACACACCTTCAGGGGGAATCCTGGGATCCTTGCTCCCCCAGGCCTCTAGGGGGAGCGCTAAGCGGAAGGGCCTGATTTCTTACCTATCAAACCATGTAGTATATCTGACATGTGGGTTTTGCCACTGCCCCGCCACCTTAGAGGACTAGCAGCAGCCCTGAGTCCATTCATCCCAATGCGAAAAGTAAACATAAGTACAGATTATGGCCGTTACCTTTACCCCATAGTGACTGATGTAAATATCGTACCCATTTTTCACAAGCCCCAACCCTTCCAAACATTCTGACACTAAAATATCTTCTTTTTTTTTTTAGACAGAAAATCAGGACAAAACTAATTGTGTTCGAGATGCGTCTCTGTTGTCTGGTATCAGACATTAAGATAGCAGATAAAAAGCTGTAAAATAAAGAGCAAATATCAAACTTGTATTGTATGTAGTGTTGTATTGTTTTGGATTTGATGTCATCTATCCACACGAAGTTTACTTCACTTCCAAACAAGGTGAGGGGATGCCAAGGAGAGATGACCACACCCACTTAGGTGTCTGGAAGTCTATACCATTGCATACCACTGGCGCAGTTTGTAATGTGTTATCTTTTTCTTATAGAGTATCTTTGGTGCATTTTTTGCAGTTTTTGAAGCAGGAAGAAAAGTTGAGTTAAGAGGCGACATAAGAAGGCAGGTATTCTCGTTTTACATTTGGCATTAGTGTTTTACAGTATTATAAAGGAGAAACAGATGTGTATAGACATCGCTAGCTAAGTAAACTCCATTTTTCTTCCTGCCTCAAAAACCTAAACTGTCTCGTCTGGTCTCCCTCTCTTGGGTTGATAAATCAAGCTGTCCCACTTAGTGCTCCCCCTAAAGGCCTGGAGGACTTATGTTGATCAACTGGATATGCAGTGTTCCTTTATTTGCATGTTTGCTGTAAAAGTGTTGATCATTGCAGCTCTGCTTGGACCCATCTGTTCACTTAAACACACTGACACGTCTGGCTCTGCTTTCTTCAGTTTAAAGATTTAAATATTCTTCTTCTCTCTCTAAGAAATACTGTATTGTGCAGGTTGTTTTTACTAAAGCGTTCTATACAAATACGAATTGAACCTTCCAAATCCATGGCTCACCGACATTTTCTGGTTTATTAGAGGCAGAGAAAGGATGATAAATTCTAAATGTCAGATGGTGAGTGTTTTTTTCTGAGTGCACTTCTTAGGAAGCAAGCAATTGAATGCAAACTGACAAGGGATTCACGCTGAAAATGTCATAATGCTTTGACACCGTGAAATAGAAATCAAAACTTTCCAAGGCAAATGGCTCCCCGGTGGCAACAATGAGAGAACATAAATGTAAAAGTGTTTTTCAGTAAATCACTTCTTGCTGTTTTTTCAGAGGTTGTACACACCGTCACCCTGGGACAGGTATGTCCAGCATGTGTTGCCACATGCCAGGCATGCTGTCTCCACCTCCCTACTTTGGCTCTCAGAGAAAAAGAGAGATAATAGCCTCTCAGCAACCCCTGTAATTGCATAATTGGAGCCTGTCGGAGGAGTTTTACTGTATTGACTATATTGCAGTTCTAGGGAAAACACTGGCTTTACAGAAGTCATAAACAAACACTCCCAGAACTTGAATCTTTGTGAAATAAATATTATACTATTAATATGTGATTATGAAATGTTGTATGTAGCATATGTATGCAGCATTTTGTTGCTGCATAAGGCATTGAATGAATTTGAAATGCAGCCAAATGTGTCGTGACAGAATAGAGTATATTTAGCTGCTGTCAGCATCTGAGCAGCTCATTGTTATCCATCAGGAGCAGCTAGTGCAGTATAAGAGCATTACCAGGCAGTGGGTGAGTTTCTCAGCCACTTAATCAGGGACGCTCTGGGAAGAGTAAAACTCCATGCCAGTCACTTATGTAGTCGACAACAATGTGCTGTCAACATGCAGCCACTGCATGAAGGAATATAACCTAATAATCTAATTTAGTTGTCAGATAAGACCGTCTCGATTGCATATGACTTCCAGAGGGAATTCAGATGGTTAAATGTGTGCATTTGCGGTTATCAAATTCTGAGAGCTTCTTGGATCTCTGCGTTGGAACTTTATCGACGAGGCAGACACAGTAGGGGATTCCCTCAATTAGAAAGTATAGGAAGGGAGACGAAAACACAACACAATCATTTAGTATAAAGCAATAAAGGTTTCTCATCCCTGCAAAAGCTACAAGTTGTTAAAAAGCCATAAGATGCTAAATTATTCCACGTGTGCAAAGCACTCTAATTGCAGTAGAAACAACAACTAAGTGTAATTGAACATATTCTGACTGAGACGCTACAATTTCACCATCAAATCATTCATATATTACTGTCATCAGTTCAACAAAATTATATGTGGGGAAACAAAATGCAAAGAGTGCTTTAGATGGCAAAGTCTGCAAAATATATCTCTTATTCCCGAAGCATGAAAAAATGTGATTGTGTTTGCTTTTCTAGAGAAGCACAATAATCACATATTTTACATATCAAAAGCCTCGGAGAAAGCATTCATGTGGATTAACTGTTTAAGTACTGTTTAAGAAGATAATCTCAGAATACTGCATACATGAATAAATTCAGCAGCCTGTGTACTTGAGAAGATAGCAGCTGTCAGAAACATAGTATCATGATTAAACTTCGCATGTTGAAATGATGAAACGAAAATTGGCTTAGCTGCACCATGCGTTCCATCATCAACCAGCACTCCGATACGAAACTAATGGATAAAAAGAATCTAAAGGAGAATCTTTATGTCTGACAAAGAATGGCAGGTGGCTCTGCTGTGTCGTTCTCAAGGTCTTTTCTGCTGTGAGTATTAGTTTGTGCATCGACTCCCTACTTCTGTGCCATAAAAGGACACGCAGGAATCCCTTCCCCACTCCTTGCGCAATAATTTAATGGTGCTTGCTTTGCTTTGATCAGAAGATGACCATGAAAGAGAAACTTTAAGGGTTGTGCACCGATGTGTGTATTTGGCGCGGAAATTTATTGCTCTCCACCGAGGACGGCCAATCCACAGTTGGAATGCTTGTGAAATATTTACAGGAGTCACTGACACAGGAACTCGCCGCCATCAACGCTGCGGTTTAAAATAGAGGGGTCACTGTCAGAAACTGATTGTGTCATCAGCCTGTCTGACTTTTCACATTTGTTGACAGATTTGTTTGCATCAAAACTTTCACCCGTCAAGGGATTACACTTGTATGAAATGTCTTTAAAATTCCCAGTAAATCTTTCCGGCGTAGATAGCAGCAGTCTTGTTACCATGGTGTCTGGCTTTCTGCCTCTCAGCTCTGGCAGCTCCTAACAACCCAGAGCAAAGGTCATGACCGCTCCAGCCGACAACTGTTTGGTGAAATCAACGCCTCACACAGGGGGCACAAATAACTTTGCACCCTGTCTGAATTGGAGTAACTGAAGTTTCTCCAGCGAGCACAAGAGAAGAGGGATGATCTGGCTCCGGGGGCGGTCACGTACGCTGTCCTCAGCCTCCCTCTACCCCCTGTGCTGCACTTGCAGGAGCCTTTGTACAAGTTCAATTGACAATAGGCTGCATTCCTCCGAGCAAGTGAGGAACATGGTTTGCTGGCACTTGAAATGCTCTTCACGGCATTCATATGGAGTCCTGCTTTTGAACAGTGCCCTCACTGTTTAGACCCCTCTTTTGAGACAAACGCTCACTTTGAGATAGAAATACAGAAATAAGCTGTGACATATACAGCACATAGCCTTGTTGACAGTGACAGCATGTCCCAGTTGCCAGACTAGGAAGTAAACATCCTCCTCTGCGTGTGGTCACCACCTGCAGATTCCTGAGTGGATCATTGCAAACTTTGTTTTGTTTTGGTCCTGGAACCTGTAGAGAACCTGAACTTTAGATAGGCTTGTTCAAAATCAAGACATGTCTCTTGATCAACAAGAGACATGTCTGAAGCTGACTGTACAGCAGGCTCATGTGTGGGACCATAATAATAAGAGGTTGTCTGAGTTTGACAGGAGTGAAGAATTCGGCTATGACACATGGTTTCCATGTCCATACATGTTGCCCTGCTTTATGCCTGGGATGATCTACTTGAGCTACAACAGGTCCCTGCCACCGATGAGAGACAAATAGTAGGCTCCAAGAATGTCTCTTTTAGTTTTCTTCCGCTGTAGCATTTCCAGTGTTCCTTGATTCTCAGTAACATAACAAAAAGCCCTTTCATCTTCAAATGTCTTATTTTGTTGGACCAACAGTCAGAAAAAAAGATAGTTTTACTATAGCCCCTTTCTTACTGCACAAAAAACCCATCTGGCTTATGAAAGCAATGGGCAAGGTTACAGTCGGCATTCACACCCAGATCAAAAGACTCTGCAGTAGTCACTAGGGCTGTACCCAACTCAGACAGTCGAATCAGATTTGGCTGTTTAATTTAAATATTTGACAATTCTTTTTCATATAACATTGTAAAATTTGAGTGGGCTCAGCAGGACGGTCAGTGTGACAGTGGCATTCACTTAGTTAACAAGCTAATGATGGTTTGGAAATGTGCAACACATTTTTTTCCAATACAGGTATCAAACAAAAGCCAGAGACTGTGTCTCTCTTAAGCTACTGTGAGTTGTAAAAGCAATACTTGAAGCAAATTTAGTCAACTGAGGGCTCTCCGACTGACAGTTCGAATCTCCAACTTTCAGGTGTGGCCCTGGTAGTCACAGATATTTATTGGCTATTGGCTCTGTTAGGCAATGATAGAAATACAACAAACAGATGAGCTGGCTAATTTTAGCCAAGATGCAATGACATGCCACCACAAAACAGCGTCTGTCTCAGCCCAAGCAGTGCTTCAACATCATTGCAAATTAGTTTGCACTGATTTTGAAAGAGAGACTGAATGAGAAAGAGATATTACAACTAGAAATTACCACTGTAACATTTTCACAGGCCTCCATGCTGCTTTCTACTGTTTAATAACCTGTTTTCCAACCTGTCGTGAAGTTAAACATGATGCACCAGAAAAAAACAAACAAAACAAAACAGAAAGACATGCTACACACACTAATTTTGGTGGGAAAATTTTGGGTGCAATCAGGTGCTGTTCACTCATATGAAAGTACATGCACCCAAAACACACTAAGGCTGGACTGTGATTCACTCGGCCAGACCAGTAGAAGTCAGGGACTGATTGTGACCACATTGACCACAAGTGTGTATTCAGTCCACGTACAACAACCATGTGGTTAATACATAACAGCTCATGATTGCTCCAAACCAGCAGGGTAGTAGTGGCTCTTCTTTACCTGATGCTGTAGCTGCATTGCACATGGTTGTCTCTCTCTCATCTGATGCTAACACTACTGGGTTGTGTCCCTCATCTGCAATGTATTCTTCCTGGTGATCACTTTTTTCATGTTTTAAATATTTGTTTTATTTTCATGCCAGTTTTGTCTCTGAAAATGCAGGCAATATCCTGATTGTCACTATATATATATATGGGCAATCTGGATACAAGTCACATTTAAATCAAGGTGTTAACGTAGTCAAAGAAAATGATAAACTCATTTTAGAGGCTAGAAGTAGACATTTCTGACATATACAATGATTGCATTATCAAACTGATGAAAAAAGACAGTAGCCATGCATTAAATTAAAACATATGTTGAAAATATTAGAGGTTTTTGTTTAAATAACCACTAGAAGCAGCAGCCTTTTCAATGCTCGGTTTCCCCCCAGTGGTGAGCACGTTGCAAAGTGTTGTACACACACGTGTTTTAATTCTAAAAGTGTGTCATGGTATGTTGTTTTATCTTTATCATATTTTCCCCAGGCCTCTGAAATCCTTAGCTCTGCTTTTGTAGCACACCATGGAAGGATTAACTTTGACCCTTGCACTCAGCCCAATGATTTTGCTCATCCACTGCTGGTATTCCTAACAATGAGCTCTGAACTGAATGTCTGTCTTTTCCTGCTGCTGGAATTTGATTCATATGCTAATGAGATGAATTCCCATGGATTTCTCTCTCCTGTGCCGTAGATATAACCCCCAAAACTCTCTTCTCCCCCCTCTTGCTTTGTGTCTGTTATTGTCTCTCTTGCGCTCCCTAACTTTAATGTGTTCGTGGGGTCACAACCTTACTCACAGTACACAAGACTCTTGTATGCAGTTCTACCTTTACAGCAGGTGTTCACATACATTTGCATTGTCATCAGGCCATGTAGAGGTTCAGGCAAAACAGCATGCATTTCTCTGCTTTTCTGAAACACTCTTTGAATAGACAAAGGTGAGGCAGCTTGAAACACCTGCTTTAAGGGGATTTGAGTTTCTGACTTTCTTCTGGAATAAATCTGCACATTAAAGTGCAACAACATAGTTTATTTCTGTCACATTGAAAATGAAGGACTGGTAACTATAATAATAATCTTACCCCTAACGAGGCTTACAAAAATACAGAAATGCTTTCTGATTGGCTCATAGGGATCTGTTTAAATTCTACATGAGTACTGTGTGAACATAAGTCTAGTAAAACAGTTAAACCAGTTTAAGTTATAACTAACTTAAGAACTAGCAGCAACTGTTGCATTGCCTCACATGTCATAAGTCTCGGCAAAAATGTTGCACCTGAATACACCTCAAAGATCCTAACTGATGGCCAACTAACACATATGTTTGGCACCTGCATGAGAGGAAATAACTCCACACCAGCAGATGGTAGTAGTCTGAAGTTGTCATTCAAAAAGGGAAGCCGGTAGACTGTCTTGACGATTGTTAGCCAGTTAGGACATTAATAACACAATCTAATGTTGAAAAAAAAAAACAAATTATATTTACTGTGCACTATTAAACAACAACACAAACAATTTCTAACCATTTCTGTTAAAGAGCTCAGTGGCTAAAAAGATAATCTTACCTTATGTTACACATTTGTTTACACTCTGTTTTGATTTAAGTTTTTTGTTTACTTTCCTCACTTTCATTTCTATTCTCGTGTGGGCAATCCACAGCAGCCAGGAGCAAGTCAGAGGGACCTTGGGGTGATAAGCTAGCTAATTCTTGTCTCATTTGTGGTCTGATGAATAGAGAGACAGAAAGTGGGGCAAGAAGAGACGGAGTGAATATGCTGTGCGCAACTCTACAATAACAAAAGATTAAATTAATCAATGTATGGAAAACACTGAGTTACTTCAGGAGAGAACTTCAGAGATTAGGTTGGAAGTATACTCAAGCACACGCACTATTAGAGGCAGCAAACGTATTGAAAAGTCTTTCAACAAAGTTTGTTACGTCTCGTCTGTGTGCTCCTCTGTACTTCTGACCTAATCTCTGAAGTCGCTCCTGGTATAAGGTTGCCATACTCTGAGAGCGCCACACATGTATGCTTCACATTTAAGGGCGCTAAATTTCTTCCTTCTTCTAAACACTGGGTTACTGTATGAAGCGTGTGCATGTGCCTGTGGTCATCTGTCAGGAGGGGCTTAGCACAGGGGGAGGAGAACTGCAAGAGAAGGGGGAAATTTCAAATTCTGCCTTTAAATTAAGGCTGAAGGTCATTGTTGCTGATCTGGAAAAGGGAAAGCTTGTATCCAAGTGTACACACACCTAAGACACAGTCTCTATATGAGCTTGTTTTTGAAATGTATTTTTTTCTCTGTATTGTCAGTATTGACTCTTTAACCAACAGCTGCATGTTGGATTTTCATTAAAACAGAACACATTCAGTCTAATGTATTCCCTGCTACTAGCAGTACCCTTGTGTGTGAAAGTGCGGTATTTGGTAATTGTTAGCCAGCAGAGTTGCCAGGGGGGATGTTGCAATCTCTGACTTACAGTAAACGGGCTTCAGTTGATACTTGGATCTGAATGTGGGACCAGCCACTGTGGGTGTAATCACAACCTGCCAACAAGTTCTGTGTCTGTGTTGAAACATTTATTAACCTGATTGATGTTGTCACTTTATGTGGCCCACCTGTTCACACGCAGAAAGACGTCAAGCAGTGTATCATCTGCATACAGATTGATCCGGGCCACCATGTCCTTCAGAACATTTTTTTTCCTTTGTTCTGGCACTTTCCTCTGTACACCAGCTCCCAAACTTCCGACCCAACACAGTGGAACCCCTAAAACACTCTTTAATGGACCCTTTCAATAGGGCGCGCAGACCAGAACAAACACTTTCATTCATGGCGTTCCAGAAATGGTAATGAAGCAAGGCCCTGACACTTTCACAGGGGTACCCCTGTCATGGGCCTGTGTTAGACGGCAGTGAGGCTATCATTCACGCAGGGTGATGCAAGGTACAGCTCCTATGTTTCCTGTCCCAAGAGTAATTTAGACCTACTGAGCTGATGAGACTCCTCAAGCGCCATTGGCTCTGAGCCACAGCATTGACTCAACAGATTCAGGGTTAACTGGGTTAAAACAGGCTGAAATTGGAGTCAGTTTCCAGAACAGCATATGAAATGCCTCCTTTAGTGCTGTAATAGTTTTATCCAACATCAGTCACTCTTATATTAGAATGACCCTGATTGTGTTTTAGTTGACTTTTCTCACTGATTGAAATCATATGACTCATAAATGAAGTATCAGTGGTCTATTTTCTTCATTACATTTCAATTTAAAAAAGAGGGTTGTACTTATCGGATTGATAATGTGTTGTGAGCCCTTGTCAGAGCTTGCTTTGCATGTAATGATATTTAAGAAATGGCTTTAAGGGTACACTTGGGTGAAGTGACTCAGAGTCTCTTGACATGTTGCAGCAGATGCTTCATAACTCAATGATTGCCAGCTCATCATGAGTAAGCTGATAAGTAATTTACTTCAGATGAGTTTCTCACAAATGTGATGAGGTTGTAAATGCGGTAGATACCACGCCAGATAAATTGCCTTTGCTGATTTTTTTTCTCCCACATGTGGTTAATGTAGAGAATTTCAGCAATTAACAGCCGATGCTTCAGAAATATTTCACTTTTACTTATCTTGGTAGAATGTCATTATGCATTGACTGTGTATCATTATTGCCCCATATGCCAGGAATCATATTTTATTTTAAATCTGCACAGATTATGCATAATACTTCCTAATGTCACACACACTTATGGGATTGGAGTCTTGGCTCAGACTCTTCATCCAGACAAACAGATGTTAAGGTAAAAATATTACTCCTCATCCCTTTCTATCTTGTTTGTGAAGAAACTAAGCTACAGGTGGAGGCTGTTTGAAGAAAGATCCAAATGCGTTTTTTTCAAAGTGACAGGAAAATCGCTCCTTTCTTTTTTCCTTGTCTTTTAGTCCTACCTAAAGCTTGAGTAATGACATTCACAAACTGTGTTTTTGGTGTTGAAAAGGAAGGGTGGGAGAGGACACGTGGGAGAGTGAGAGTGCTCACAATGGGGTGTGCTTTGCTGCAAGACCAGGCAGGTCTCACCCTGAGGTGAGGCTTCAGTACTTTCTGCGTCTGAGCCCTCTGGAGATGAAGGCTAATCCTCAGGATCGAACAACAGCTGTTATTTTTAAGCATCATGAAATGGCATTTATCACAACTTGTCACTATGCGCATGGAAGTCTCTGAAGCTTCATGGGTGGCTGTTGTTAGTTCTTTCTTTTCCTCCCACCAATGAGAAGAATAGTGAGATGTGAGGAGTTAAGTGTGTCAACAGGTGTGTTCACTGTCTCAACTAGAAACAGAAAATTACGTATGGGCATAAGAATTTGTTCTGGGTGGACATGTATTGTTGATTGTATGGTTGGGCGATGTCCAGCAAATTGGCATATTACGATGTTGAAACATGTGATTGATGATGGGGCGGGGTGTGGGGGTGTTTAGAGAGTGAGTGACAGAGAGGAAGGTGAAGCCCCTCACTTCATCACTTCAGTGTGTAGATCAGGGTTATGCTCAATGTGGGTGGAGTCAACAGTGAGCGCCTCCCTGCATTAGCATTTGTGAAACGGTAGCTGCTGTTTAGCTAGCTGCTACTCACTCTTAGCCTATGAGACTACTTCTGCCATGAAGAAAACAGCTGGCACATCTGGACAGGTGGAGACGGACTTGTTGTAGCAACACTAAATCAGCCATAGCTTATCAGGTAACCCAGCGTTGGGGGTCACAGCAGGCTGGTTGCCAGCGCGAGTGTTGGGTCTGACATTTGTAATGACAGAAACAGAAGCTTGCAGATCCAGCGGGCAGTTGGCATTTGCATCGGCTGAATTTGAGTTGCTACAACCGCTAACTGAAGGTCCGTCTTCAAAGCTGCTGTTTGCTTTCTTCCCAGCTAAGTAGTCTCATATGCGGGAGTGAGGTGGAAGGACCACGGGGTGCAGTAAGGTCGGTGTCGGTGAAATATAACCACAGTAGCTTGGAAAATAGCATTAGGGAGCACTGACTTTGATGAATTTAAGCATTATTATGGATCCCGCTACTTTTCTTGTCAGGTCCCGACCTACGAATTCTCTGAAAAAATGGAGAAGAGTCCACAACTCATCATCCAGGGGTAATATTGTGTGGACACTGGCGAAGAGCCGGCATAGGGCCGTGGGCACGAACTCTACTGCCCTCCCACTCTCGCTCTGGTTCTCTGGCAGAAGACCCAAGCACAGCCTGGGTCAGAGGGGCTTGCTGAAAGTGAGAGGAGAGCCAGGGCCTGCAGAGCATGTTGGATAGCAGGAGTCAACACGCCCCTGGATGTGGAGCCTCCAACATGCTCTGCAGGCCTTGGCTCTCCTCCGACCTGCTATGACTGCCTCTCGGGCCCTGGCTTGACTCTCAGCCACCTGGCTCTATCTCACAGCCCAAATGCAGCCTCCAGCTGACACATGCTGCGCTCTGCTCTTCCGACAGAGAACCAAGAGGTCAATTTGCAATTGTATCCTTATTTCTTGACACGCAGCCAATGATTTATTACAGATTATTTTACAAATATACCAGTGTAATATGGCTGCAGTATGGCTGCAGTGTTCATGATTTTGTACTTCATCGGGGCGTCGGTGGCTTGGTGGTAGAGCAGGCGCCACATGTACAAGGCTGTTGCCGCAGCGGCCCGGGTTCAACTCCGGCTTGTGGCCCTTTGCTGCATGTCACTCACTCTCTCTCTCTCTCCCCCTTTCACACTTGTCTGTCCTATCGATTAAAGGCAAAAATGCCCCCAAAAAATATCTTTAAGATTTTGTACTTCATTAAGTATTGACGTCCACCTTCAGGTGGTGCCATTGAGTAAGTCAAATTTGCTAAACGTGGGCGGAGTTAAACATTTGACTCTACCCACATTAAGCACCGCCCCGAATTGCACATTGCAGTGAGGGGTAGCTAACAGAGAGAGGAAAGGACAGCCGAATTATTGCATGCAATGTTTCTGTAAATTATTGATAACTTACTCCATGCTGCTTTCTCACTTTATGACACGTCTGCTGTGACCTGTGATATTTATAGATCAGTGAATTAAAAAAAAACAAAAAAAAAAAAACGCAGTTAGCGCAGCGGATGTGAGTGGATCAGATATTGATCAGTCATGGTGATTGTGGCAGATATACAAAATGGTGCCAAAAACTTGGTCGCTAAAAAAGGTACCATTTTGCGTAGTTAGCAGACTTCAGTTTATCTGTCAGATAAATCACAGTTGGTACTGTTTAGGCTCACAACTAGTGCTATCACCACCACCACAGACCCACGCCCTAGTGATAGTGTGGATGGATGGATGGATGGAGGGGGCTTTTAGGTTACGACCCAACCTTAGTTGAAAGTGATATATGGTTGTATATATTTTCTTCTGATAGCCTACTAAAACACAAGCAGAGCTACATAAGAACAGTAGCCCCATCACAACTCACTTAATCCATTACATAAAAAATTTAAAGAATAAAGAGAAATGGCTAGAGACCACTTCAGCTGTGATACAGTGATCTGCAACCTAAAACGAATGTGGACCAGGGGCATACAGAGGAAGGGAACTCCTTGCTTGGACTTCAACCGTACTTTGAACCTGGCATTCATTTTGATCTTAACTACACACTTGTAAAATTTTGTGCTTGCATCTTCATTGGCTGTGACGCAGTGATAAAATCTGTCTACAACAGGCAGACATCTGGCAAAATCCTCAGATTCCCTTCTGTTGTAGTTCCTGTTACAATGGTTTCCGCAGAACCACATCTTGCCATGACCACACACACACACACACACACTCACACACTCACAAGGTGAAAACAATACCAGCTGTCATGACGTTGTCTCGGCTGGTAATAATCATGTACACAAGTTCCACCACATTTCAGGTCCTCTTGAAAGACTGCATTGTGTTTGAAAACCGAATTGTCTCTTCTAGTGTCTCGTGTCATTGGAGCTAATCCTGCACATAAACAGACACACACACGGTGACAGTGCTGTATTAATAGGTCCTCGGCCCTGAGCAACTAAGTACAGAAATGATTGTTAACAGAAATTAAAGACATAGGCTAGTTCTTCTTGTGTGGCCTATATCTGAAACAAATTGTTTTGTCACCACCAAAATTCAAATTATGGGACACCAAAAATTGATTTTTGATACATGGCCACTATAGAATAAAATTACAGTGTAATCCCATAAAAGGTTTATGTTTTAAGTCAAACTTTTGCAAATTTGTCTTTGTTCAAACTTCTGTAGGACTTGACCTACTGTAAATAAACAGCCATTTTGACACAGAATTCCTTCTGTTTTTTGGACTTCTTAAAAAAAGACTTCACCAACCCAACTAAATACCACTTTAGGCCTTCAAGATTATCCCATAAACTAATTACCAGCTTAGTTCAGGCCATAGAGCACAGCACTGCTCCCTTATCTACTGCTCTGCAACAGAGATGAACAATGTGCCAGGGTGAGGGAAGGTGTGAAGAGGTCTTCTCGTGGCCTCTGTGTTTGAAGGGAGGAAGCAGAGTGTGACTGTTTGTCTCCACACTGTCTCTCCCTGTGCTGCTTGCTGTGGCAAACTGATTAAGCTCCTGAATGCCACCCTTTGTCACTCTTCACTTCTGTGAGGGTTGTGTTTCCATAGTGATTCATGTTGTTTTCTAGCTTGTGTCACTCAACAGACTTTGACTTTTTTTTAATGGAAATTCAGTTTATGCAATAATTTGTTATCATATCCCCACGTTTTCTGTGAGGGGGAAATATTCTTTAAGAGAAGCCAAAGGAGCAGAGGAGGAGAGAATCTTTGTTTGTTTAGGAAATGCCCAACCTCATAGTCTGTGTTTAAGTATCAGGTCATTAAGGCTGTAACAGCATGCCGACTGCTTGCGTGCAAGGATGGCTCCTGTTTGGCGACACTTCACATGTCATTCGACAATTGACTGTGTGCCAGCCCAGGAACCACTTAAAGTGATAGTTAGGCTTTATTGTGGGTACGGCGGTATGAGGTACTTATCCATTGTCAGTGTATCACTTATAGTAGATGTCAGTTGGTATGTCTCCAGTTTGGAGAAGCAGACAGGAGCATCCTCCGATACACCGAACATCGCCACCAAAGCTAAGCTATGTAGTGTGTGCTGTGTACAGTGGCAGCAGCAAAACAGATTCAGCCACCTAAAAATGGCCATCTAAAAAAATCACTATGAGCTTAAGTGCACTATAGTTAGAATATTTTCACTGCTTTATCTTGCTGTCAGACAGCCGTTTCTATCTCTTCAAAGCCACCACAAGAACTCCTGGTGTACCGCTGCCTCAGTTGGCGAGTTTCGGTTATTGTGTGACTTTGGTGACACAATAACACAGACAAACTAACCGATTATGGCAAGGGTAGAACAGCAACTCCTGTGTTCTGCGAAATAAAATTACTCTTTCTGTTGAGGGAGTTTGGTGACTTTGAGGAGAGCATAGATAATTGCTTCAGTTTCCTGTCCTAAAGGGCCGTCTGACCCCAAGGTTATGTGGTGAAAATATTCTGAGTAAAGCCTATACCTAAACTGCTATTGATTTTTTAGGTGGCTAAAATACATTTTGCTTCTTCCTCTGTCCACGGCAGAACATTGCTGAGCTTCAGTGGTGGTACTTCTGCCTGTTTCTCCACACTTGGGGGCATGTTGACCTCTATCTACTGTAGGTAATACAGTGACTATGGGTAAGTACCTCATACACCTCCTCTTCAAAAGCTTTAGACTATCCCTGTAAAGCTTGGTGGCACTATATGAGCAGCAGACGTCCACAAACTTCCACACAGCACATGTGCTCTATAAAAGTAACATTTGCATTTAAAGAATGACGGGATTCTGATGTTCGTGGTGAGAGTAAAATGAGCTTGTTTAATGACCTCAAAACCTATGTGGTATTTAAATGTTCAAACCAAATCTGCTGTAGGGATTAAACACAGGCAAAGAGTATTAAACCAGTGTGGGTTCAGGTTAAAAAAGATATATACATGCCAGTAGAGGATGAAATTTCAAGTCAGAGCAGGGCAATTGTGGCGTGCTTTGTTTTTGTTTTTGAGCGTCTGAAGGTTTTGAAATATGAGCCGCTACACGCTTTAGCCTTAAACCTGTTTCGCTTGTATACAATGTAAAAGTGTAGAGCTTTACATAATACTGGAAGCACAGGTTTGATGTGGATGTGTTTGATGTGTGTCATAGAGCTGTTTGTGAGAATTCCAGGCTTACATGATTACTAGCTTGTTGAAGTGCTCGGGGGACTCAAACAGACACGGTACACGTTGCTGCTGCATTAAGTAATGACGGAGACGCGTTGACCTTCCAGGTAAGAGAAGTTGCTGTTATTTATGACCTTAACTAGCTTAAAACCTTAATGTGTTTAGAGGGAAACATGGCTGTGGGTTGTTAGGCGCACATGGTATGTCAGTCGGGCGTATATTGCATGCTTTAAGATGGTTTGAGAATTCTTTCAACTATCAAATAATCACTGGGAATGTCGTATGTTTTCCGTCCTCACTGGTCCAGACAAAAACTAAGAATTGATAACTGTCCTGAGTGAGACTGCTATTGCATCTGTGCAGATATGATTACAGTAAGTGAGACTTCTGTCATCTACAGATAAGCAGGGCAATCACAGAGTATTTTTAAAGGAGCCCAGATAATAAGCACAGATGAAGAGATTTGCCTCACAAAGCGTCATCAGTCACCATCTACAGAGATCTAACAATTTGTGTCACTCATGTAACAACATCTCGTCAAGATGGTGACCATATCAGATGTACACACGAGCCACACATTCAGAAACACGTTCCTCAAAGCCAAGTCTTTTGCTTGTGCTTTTGGGATTTTGCTCCTCTGTAGATCAACATAATAGTTTTCACTGCATATCTCAGCCGCATGCATGAGGGTTTTCCTGAGGCAGACAGGAAATTTGCTTAATTACACATTCTTTACTATCACATTTGTGGATTTTAAGACCTTAAGTCGCCTGATCCACATAGTTTAAAACTCTAGCCAACTTTGCTAAAAACAAACAGGAGGACTTTTTTTTTCTTTTTGAAAAGCACTCTAGTATTTGTTCATGACTCAAGGTTGTCTGAGGGCTGGCTTTCTCTCTGTCAGTCCCCGCAGATCTTTATGGACGTCTGAAACCTCCTCAATCATTGCTGTCATTGTCTGCGCTGACAGCAAAGCTTGTCATGATGTGTATCTTTTGTCGCATGTCTGCATGTGTGAAGTGTCTACACATGGTTTTGTGTCACTTAACACTCACTGAAATCTCTTCTATTGTGACTTCAGACGGTGTTTGAGAATGTAATAGAACTATGAATGGGCCACAACCACTGCTGCCGTTGTAAGAGATTTACAATACATATTTACAGTAGGTGCGTCCTGTTGACCTTCCGTACGTTCTTTGATTATACTAATGACATGCACACACATGTTTACAGATATTACAACCCAGTCGTCGTAGGGTGCAGTGTGTCAAGCTTTTCGTAAGTTCTTTGAAAGGTATTGTGTAATTGCTATGCATTTGTGAGCTGTGCATACAGACAAAAGCAAAAGACTTGTAATTATCAGAAAGCACCAGAGGCAAGGACTGTTAGGGAGGAAATGCACCATGACAAAGGCACGGGGCAGGGCAACCCTTTTCTGTTAGTCACCGCAGGGGGTTGAGATGTTGGTGAAGACGTGAAGTCGAAAATTCACAAATAACGTTGTCTCTCGTTTGTTTTAGTTTTCACGCTAATTTAACAAGCACAATGAAAGGGGTCATGAGTAGGGACCCTGAAAACACTCGGCAAAGTCCTGTTCATTCTCCTTTGTTGAGGCACTTGCGTGAGCGTTTGAGGCAGTCAGCTGTGAGTCATAATTAGATCGTTGATACTTTGAACCTGAAATAGGTGAATACATATATGCGTGTAGTTTTACAAACACGTGGTCCTGTCTGATGTAGTATGACCATGGCAGTATGTCGATGTCTGACAGTTGGGGATCAAGGAAGTCTGCTCCTGTTCAGAGTGCCCTGTACAGGCAGAATTGTTTGTAATGGTTCCCGTTACAATAAGATGAAACACCTAACACAAATTGAGTTGTCTTATTTGACCTACACAGAGAAAGGAGAAATTGTATTCATCAGTCTGATACGGTTATAGCTGCAGCGATTATTTTCACGCTGAATGGATTTGTTGTTTGGTTGAGGTGTGACGGATCAATGGCCTGGATCGATATATTACTTAAATGATGGATGATGTATTATTATTTCTGCAAAGTGAAAACATTGATACATATCCTCATTTGTAAGATATGCCTTTATTTGGAAATTCCCATGGCACATCTGTGTCACTATTTCTGTCCAAGAGCACCTATGCCCTGAACATTCAAAGAGTGCTAGTGGCCTAGCGCCAAGCAGTCAATGGTAGCCAGTCAAGAAAAACACAATAAGGATATTTACTAATTTTGCCTCAGGCAGGCCGTTAATTTGAATCTAATCAGAATTGTTTTGCGGCAAACTTTGTGATACCAGCAAATATCATATCGCTGTCCCAAGAATTGATATACAGTAACACAGACTATTTTGGTCTATAAAGTGAAAGGACATAGCAAAAAATGTCTGTCACAGTTATTCAGAGTACAAGATGACATGTTCCGATGTCTTGTTTTGTCCAAGCAACAGTCTAAAACCACCAAATATTGAACAAATTCTCACTCCGACCTCGTCACATATTAACATTTGGTCATGGACCTCACATGTTCACATGCAACGTGCAAGGTACCCTGGGGGCGTTGATTGTTGACGTTCTGGGACGCCATTTCAAGTTCTGCCTGTTACATGCATTGTCTCATTTGTAGATACACTTTTCACAGGAAATTAAACGTTTACATAGTCTCTTTCAAAATATATGCACTACGTCAGTCCAACACTGCAAATTGATGTTTTGTGTCCTTCATCAACAAACACATGGTTAGGTTCAAACACGTGGTTGGATTTAGGAAAAAGAACAGGGCTTGGCTTTTGAATCTTACAGGACGCGAGCACCGCTCTCTTAGGTGAAAGTTGATGTTTGCTGGACCCATCCGCCACCCCTCCCACACACCCCAGTCAGACATTCGCTGCCTTAAAGGAAATGACCACTTTAGAATGAAAATACAGATAGTACTTACTCACCCTCATGCCGACAAGAAGTCCAGTGTAGTATTTTAATCCACAAAACTCGTTCGGGGTATCGGAAGATTACAGCTAGCCGGATTTTTCCATACACTTGAAATGCATAGAACCCACGTCCAAAATCATTTTGAAAATGTAGCATGATTTCTCAACGTGGTCAGTTAGCCTGCAGGCGTGCTGTGTTTACATGGCAGCTCGCGAGACTCAAGAACAAGAACGTCTCTGAGCGTTCTCAAGTCTCGTGCGAGTTGCCATGTAAACACAGCACGCCTGCAGGCTAACTGACCACGGTGAGAAATTATGCTATAAAAGTGGAGTAAATTATGTCTTTTAAAGTTTTATTACATTTTCAAAATGATTTTGGACGTGGGTTACATGCACTTCGAGTGTATGTAAAAATCCGGCTAGCTGTTATCCTTCGATACCCCGAACGAGTTTTGTGGATTAAAAAACTACACGGGACTTCTTGTCGGCATGAGGGTGAATAAGTACTGTCTGTATTTTCATTCTAAAGTGGTCATTTCCTTTAACTTTTGGCCTTGTCTCGCCACATTTGCCTAGACACCGATGTCGCTGTTAAACTACAACGATAACGGACACGTATCATGCAGTCATTTAACTTTTTTGTTGGTTTCTGATGCTGCAAGTCACTGCCCAAGAGGTGGATTTCGACGAATTTAATGTGAGAACGATATAAAACAGAGAAAAGCATATAATTCTTAAACAGGAGAGGCTGGTACCAGTAAATGTGCAGTAGTTATGCTTTAGAATAGATTAATCAATTATCAAAAGAGCTGCAGATTAGTTTTCTAATTGAATAATCGACACACACTGTATGTTATTGTAAATTATATATTACTTTCAGTTTCAGTATGCAAAAAAAGATAGTTGAGTGTTGAGTCTCATTCCCATGTTGTCAAATAGCGATGACTTTGTGTTGGTAGCGTCAGTATTTGATGACCTGGGAATAAGACTCAACAACAAACTATCATTCTTTCGTGTATTGAACCTTTTAGCATTGATCTTCTGTGCCGTATTTTCAGTCTCCTTTTCTTTTGACGCTGACATGTTCTCACAACATACATACAGCCAGGTGACTCTGTGTATATATTTACTTAGACCAGATGATGTTTGACCATACTGCAGCTATTGTCTTTTGATTTACATTAATCCTTTGTGCACATAGCATGCCAAGCCTTGAGTGAACATGAAAGTCCGTTAGGCTTTGCCTCTAAGGTTTGTGTCTCAGTGTTTACAGAGGCCATGCTCTCTGAAATATGGGAAAGGTCCATTTGAAGTGATGACAACTATCTGAAATGGACTGCGAAATAATGTCCAGCCCTTCTGCACTGATGATGACCTCAGTCAGTGGTTTAAAAATTAAAAGAAGTAAGAAAGTATGAATAGAATTACTTCCTAGTTAATGTCAATATTTTAATCCGCACATAAAAAAACAACAAAAGCCAGATCAATTTGAAGATTTCGGAAGACATTTCTTATGTCTTTATTCGGTAAAGCAAACGCAGTTAAGATTGTTTTACCTGCAGAACTTCTTGACAAAGCTTTCTTTAGAACGTGCTTCACTTCAGAATGGTTCATCTCAGGGTAAGGAGCTTGCACTACCTAATTACGGGCTTTAATACGCTGGGCTGTGAATGTCAACTCTCTTTTCCTGCTGGTTGGATGACCCTGCAGGGCAGTGTGCACATTGCTCACTATATTGGTCCAGTCATTATGTCTCCATTAGGCTTTGAAAATGATGTTGTAGATAAAAATTTCCATTTTTCCTAGATACAATGCAGATCTGGGAACACTTTAAACTCAGAAAGGTGTCTATTGAGCCACCTGTATGGCAAATCCCTGCGTTACTCCTTGGAATATAAATGGGGCCTAGTGAGAGAATTCAGACAGATAACATCCAGAGACCTCTGCATAAAAAGGATATTTAAGTTGTTCGAATGACTGTAGGGAAAATGCAGATTCAATGGAATTGTGTCTTTACATATCTCCAGATAAGAAACCGTGCTTGCGTGATAAAAATCTATACAAGAAAGAGAATGGAAAGGAAAAGCCAAATCACAAAGATCCTCGTGGCCTGCTATCAACATCATTTCTATTTCAGGCATGTTCTGCCATGCCTCCATCTATCAATAACCCGGAGCACTGCATGGAAATGAAAATACACAAAAGCTCTTTTCCTCTGAGAGAGGATGACTCTCTTCTCCTTTCAATGGAGCTAAGACACATTGCATTAGAGTCATTGAGACCGAGCCGGGTGTAAATGGGCGTGCATAGTGTGTGGAAGGCAGGATGGAAGGATCCAGGGAAAAAGGGAGAGAGTGAGTGAGAGAAAGAGAGGGAGAGATATGCCTGTACTTCCTCTCCGCCCATTCTTTAATGCTCACTGAGTAGCCCCGCAGTGCAGGCTTTGTCCCAGTCATTGTCACAAGCTTAGAGAGCCTCTTTGCCAAGTGAGAGGCTTTGGCGACATATGTCACTTCAGTGAGTCTGCTGTCGCTCCTTTAGCCGCTTGAGTGGAGGGGCGGGCAGGGAGGCGTGCCCGCCCCTGCAGGGGAGGTACAACGTGAGGTTGAGGAGGAAGGACATGTCAGAGATGTTGGTTCAGAGAGAGTTGTTGGAATGATCCCTTGATGGTCCTGTCCCGTACTTTTTTTATGGACTTGTAGTGCAGCTGCCTTGGGCCTCAGCTAGAGGTGGACTTAAGATGTAGCATGACTCAAAAATCAGTAAGTATTGGTTACTTCATGAACAGTGTGCTATCATTAGTCCCTTTCTGTACTTGCTGTGCCATGTATTTGAGTAGAATAACGTGTGCACAGATATCTGCATTACTTTGCAGTGTTTACTTTGTAGCTGGACATTGATAGTCTATAGGGAAGCTGGTTTGTCTAAGGGAGAAGTTTGAGTTTAAAGAAAGGGAGGGGGTCAGTGTATACAGAGTTGGCAAGGATTAGTCTTGTAGTAGTCACACTCTTAGTGCCCTGGCCAACTATTGGCTTAGGAAACACAATCCCTGCGGATTTGCGGCTATGATCTGCCATGTGTTCAGGTAATAGATCCCTCGGCTCCCAAAACAAATGCTTTGTTATCTGTTTACATAGGGACTCCACCCCATTTTACACTCCAGAGATTTTGCCTTTTGAATGGACCTGTCAGCTTTGTTTGAGTTGTCATTAAAGTGGCAGGTTTACAGTTCTCCACGTGCAAATAAAATTCTGTAATCTGCCTAACCCACAAGTTCCTTGGGTGTGCATCAGGCAGTGGATTTGCTGCACATGAATGAGAGTTGCCAGTTTGGTTGTTGCCGTGTTGCCAGGATCAACACAAATCTGGATAAAAGGTCCTACCTCTCATGTCACTGGTGGGCTGTGGGCCTTCTACCTTGGCATGCTCTGCTGGGCTGATGGTTTGCTGTCTGTGATTTAAATCACAACACTGTCATTCAATCACTCAAGTTTTCACTTATGCCTGTACAGTAGTGCTGAAGGTAGGGCTGGGCAATGTATCGGCAAGATAGTGATAACTTGAAACTAGATACGGTCTTGGATTTTGAGTTTGGTTATACTGCAAGTGTTGTTATTTTGTTTGTTGCATTACAGTAAAGTTTTCATTTTCTGAACGTATTAAATATTTTTTGAAAGCACCAATATTCAACCTTACAATATGGCTGCAATTATATTAGGTATTTGGTAAATTTTTTTGTGACATATGATTTTCTCCATATCGCCCAGCCCTTGCAATAGTTGGTCTCAAATGCAAAGCTATATTTGTTGCACATGTGGGCACGTGTGTGTGCCTCTCTGTGTGAATCAAACGGTATTATACTGTACATTAGCTCCAGACTGAGAATAAGAGAGCCTCACAGCTTTATTACTACATGAAAATGTGTGTTTACTCCACTGGAACAAACATCTAGCCAGCTTTGTTTACCATTCAATCTGGTGGAAGATAATCACAAAAAGTCCTTATAGCAAATAACACTCCACCACAGTCTCTCAATTTGTTTAATTGATTCTAAATTCAAGCAGCTTAATCCTGCATCTAGTCTATAACAATTACCACATTAACCTTTCTCGCTAAGAAGGGACAACACATGCAGCTTTGCGTCCTTAGAAGAACCCTGAGTAGCACTCAGTCATTGTTAAGCAGCGTACTGTGTGACTGCCGGAGCTCCCCGCCTTCATTCTCTGATAGCAGGATTAGCTAGAGGGTGAACCCATTTGGCATCGCCAGTGCTGCCGCCACAGTCTCAGCACTGTGAGAACTAAGCCGTGAAATAGTGACGGGCTTAGACCAATTTATAGTCTGCCATCTTGGATCTAGTGATCGTAGCAGACAGCAGCTTTATGCCAGTTGGGTTTACTGTAAGCATGCCATGCGATGCCACCAGACAGGCTTTATAGTTCAAGGGGTAATCTCCAGACAAGTGCTGTGCTGTGTTGTGTTACGACACCACAACAATGAGGGACAACTAACGCTAAATAGCTTGCATCCTCAATGGGACATTTTGCATACATACACATGATTAGAATTGATGAAAGTAAAAATCAAGAAGTTTAAATATTTAATTTGAAATGATTTAGTCCATTGCTTTCTATTACTCCTTTGTGACTGCTCAGCCTTTTAGTGCTAAGACTTCAAATCCATTCAATAAATGCCCTTTAGGTAATCCACATTTACTTGCAAAACATCATGAAGAACCTTATTCTTATCCCGAGGCTCAGCATATTTGAGAGAAAATTATAAAAAACAGAACAGAGGGAATCATTAATATATTTTAATTGAGATTATCATAGGAAAAAAAACAATGCAAAGTGTATGGGTTTGACAGTGTATGGGTTTGACAGGTTTTTATGTTGTCAGAACTTTTTTTTTGTATTTGCCTTCTGGTTTTCATTACTTTCTCTTGGCAGTCAGCCATGTTATAAAGTGGGCTGTTTTCAACAATGCTACCTTAAGTCTGATTATTCACAGCCCATTTAGAGCAAAGCAACCCTCCTTCCCATTTAATGCTGCTTCTCTGTGATTAGGAGAGATGCCTGTGGCTCTTATTTTACCATTGTTAGTCAAACTGTTGTTTTTCCCCAAGTTGATATAGTCAATTTATGACCTTTATTTTTGAGGCGCTTCCGCACCGATGCTAGCCACGGTTAAAGGCATGATGTTTTCAAGTTTGTCTGTCCATCACATGCTCTTGAATGCGATATCTCATGAATGTCATCAGGGAAATTCTTCAAAATTTGGTACAAACGTCCACCTGGACTCAATGATGAACTCATTAGATTTTGGTGGTCAAAGATCAGAGGTCAAGGTCACTGTGACCTTGTCTGTCTTATTCTTGTGAAGGCCCTATCTCAAGAATACCCTGAGGGAATTTCCTTAAATTTGGTATGAACGTCCACTTTGACTCAACGAGTCTGATTAGGATAAGGTGGTGAAAGGTCAAGGTCACTGTGACCTCACAAAACAGGTTTTTGACTGTGACTCAAGAATTTATTCGTTTATTGAGACAACATTTCAAAGGAATGTCTAATTATGTGATGAAATTTTATATCGAAAAGGTCAAAGGTCAACTTCACTGTGACATCAAATGTTCTGGTCATCAGGTACAGAAGGGGAGACATTTGGTTAGGTACTGAATTGGTGACCCTTCTCTTTGGTGTCCACCTGAAACTGGGCTGAAGATATGTGTGAAGCATCCATGTTTTAGAATAGGCAGTCTCTTTGCAGGAACATCCATATTTGAAGCATTGTCTATGGTCATTGCTACATATGAATCTGGACAGACATGGGTGTAAACTGTAACTGCAACTTGACTGATTCGCAAAGTAGTAATTCTAGTTCAAGACAATCTTACTCTGACTCTTCCAGGTCCTCTGTGCCTTACAAATCCCAAGTGACACCCGCTGATCCGCATCAACACATTCTCCTGATCTCTACTGTCTCCATTAACCAGTGGAGGGTGATGAGGTTGGTGGGGAGCCTGCAGTTTGTCCTGCTTTTGGCCTTGACCTCCACAGCCACAGGCCTCAACATCCCTCTTGAAGGTAGGAGTCTTATGAGGCCAGTTAAGGTCATACTTATGTAATTAGTACTTAAACTCCAGTAAAGATAAAGTTGATGTACAAGGTTTGGTTGCTCAGTTTGTAATCTTTAATTTTCTCTGTCTGTTCTACATTTGTCAAAAATGTGTGTACATGTTTTGAGCTTTCAGTCCTGTTTGAGTATTAATGTCAGCTGCTTTTTAAAATTATGACTAACAACCAAGAATAAATTGTTTAAGTCACAAGTGTTTGTAGAAAAAGGTTTCGTGTCTCTCTCTTGTTTAGGGCTATGAATGCATTGCAGTCAGGTCCTGGTGTGATGTTTTAGTTCAGTGTCTATCTAAGGCACCTTATTTGTCCAGATTATAGTGTTGTTGGATGACAGCTTTGCCATGTTACTGACTTCTCAGCTTCATACAGGGCAGTAGGAAAGAACAGGAATAAAAACAGCTGTATTTTCTTTTTGCAGAGTGATCTTATAACAGAAATCTAATCACCAATGTCAACATTTAGCACTTTTGTGATCATTTTGTGTGTATGTGTCTTCATATTATAGTGGAGCAGCCTCCAACCATAATAAACCACACATCTGGTCCCATTATTGCTCTTCCTTTTGACAACACTGTTGCTATCAGGTGTGAAGCCAGGGGCAACCCACCACCAAAGTAAGTGACATCAACATGATCGCTGTCATAATAACTGACTGAAGATGAACAGTAACAAAATATCCTAGCTTTCATCTGTGCCACATAATACTCTGTATATCAGTGACTGACTGATGGAAACCTACTGTATATTTTGCTCCAACAGATACAGATGGTCAAAAGATGGCAAAGACTTTGTCCCTCCCTATGTCATGATAGATCGTACAGACGGCACTTTTGTGCTTCACAAGAAACACCTCGACCAGTTTCAGGGTAAATTCAGATGCTACGCCTCTAACAAGCTGGGAACTGCCATGACAGAGGAGATTGAACTAAGAGTCCCTAGTGAGTAGCCTTTACATAAGAAGCTCATCCATCACGTGACATTGCTGACTAATGCTTTTCAAAGTCACCATATAAGTGAATTTCCTTCCTTCCTAATGTCTGTTTTTTTTGACTAGGTATCCCAAAGTTCCCAAAGGAGAATAATTCCCCCCTTGTTGTTAAGGAGGGAGATCCAATCATCCTGGAGTGTAACCCTCCAGAAGGCGTGGCCCCACGTCAGATCTACTGGATGTCTCTTGGTAAGCCAAAAACAACTTTTTATGCTTTTGATTTTTATGGTGGGTATGTCTGTTGATTGATTGACCCCCCCCCCCCAACAAAAAACTGTCAGTGTCCTTTAAATATAAAGACTCTTCAAGCCTCTGTGTCACTTTCAGTTGTGCTTCACTTTTGTTGCGTTGATGGTGCAGGGGTTGAAGTGCCAAAACCAGGTCCCCAGGAAGTGCACCAGACTTTGACGCAAATTCGTAATAGTGGCCAAACCGTGTAACTATAAGTTCCACGTCCATCATGTGATGCCTTAAAGCCCCAAAAGACTTTCCCCATAGAGTTACAATGTGAAAGAGACATCCGTAAATCAGTGGATTAATTTTTTTTGAGTGTCACAACCCCCTTGAAATCGTTCATTTAACTATCAGGATTTGTTTCATTTAGTCTGATAACATTTTAGAAGTCTAGAAAAGACGCAAGACTAAATCATTTTATCCTCATTCAAGTTAGAGGAGGGCTAAACCTAAAGGTGCAAGCTCAGCTTTCTGGTTAGCTGGAGGTGGACCCAATGTGGTGAAGTTCCTGGTAATTCTACACCTGCAAAGTTGAACTTTTTTGGCTTAATTCGCCACTGAGCGACTTTTATAGGACTGAATGGGGCCCCACCTTAAAGGTAGGGTCTGGAGGATTTTCCAGTTGCTGTTTGTAAACACACATTCAAATTCGGCCCCTCCTATCAGACTCAACTCTCCCGGGTGTACGGAGCCCAGAGGTACGGAAGAAGGCTTGACAGAAGAGGTTCAGGCAAGGCTCGCGATGGTGCACGCTCGGACACGATTGGACATGCTCGGGCACGGCACCTGCGCTCTCTCATTGGCTGGGGAAATCTCCACCCAGAAGCGGGTCCCAGCTCACAAAAACATCAAAATACAGTTAAAGGGCAGGAGCTCTGCAAACAGAGTCACCACCACACATGATTAGAAGCCCACAGGTGATAATTAAGCAGGATTTCATTTGGGAACTGCCCACTGGTTCGACAGCCCATTGGTTCGACATCCCATTGTTCCGACCATATTAAACTCATTGTTCCTTAGTCCGTTCCGAAATCATCAAGATGCCCTGTGGTTAAGGTCTGGTTAGGTTTAGGCACAAAAACCACTTGGTTAGGGTCAGGAAAAGATCATGGTGTGGGTTAAAATGAAAAAGAAAGTGACAAACACATAAGCCGTGAGCCTGCTCCGCCTCAAGCCGGTCGCGGCGCACCATACGCCTGCCGCGAGCCGTTCAGCACCGCGGACAGTCGGACTAATGGGATGTCGAACCAATGGGCTGTCGAACCAATGACATGGACCCATTTCATTTGTATATGTCTATATTTTGTTTTGTTTGAAAATCCTCCAGATCCTACCTTTAAATTCTATATCCAGTTTTCTCTATGCATCCATGGGCTAAACACTCGTCCGCCATTGAAGTCTTTGCCAGTAATGGATCAGGCAGTGTTGTTGTCAAATCCATCTGAGCTCAGACCATATCATGACCAAGAATATAGACTACCAAGACAAGACCAAGACCAAGTCAGGACCAAGACCAGACCGGTGACAGTTCCACACTGCATGACAGACTTACGATGAAATATGGAACATGCATTGGCACTCCTCGAATTAATTTGAAAGATCCACATTTGCATAAAAACACACACAGAAAACAAATGAAGATTCCTCTTTATTCACCCCCTTTATTGCCATACTGTATGTATGTGTGTATGTTTCTCAAGTGACCTTGAGAAATGTGTTGATCAAAAGGTATAGCAGAGGTAAATGTTATGTGTGGGAATTTCCCTTTGCTTTCTGTGAGCAAACAAATACAAGCTCTATCAAGCTGAAAACAATGTAACCCTCTTATTCAACACTCTTTTTTTGCACAGGCAGTTTACTGATAATCCCTGTCTTGACTCAACTTGAATAAAAATCCAGAGTCCTCTTTGTCCTCTCCTGACACCCCTCCTAAGTCCAAGACCTGATCTTGAGTACTACAATACTGTGCCCATGTCATTGCCCTACCACTGTGCAGGGTTCTCAGGTGGGACAGTGTGAATAGAGTGAAGGTCTGTCAGAGTCACACCTTCCTGAAATTTCTCACAAAAGAAGTAGCTGTTGAAACCATGTGCTTTGGAAGAGGCACATGGCTGCCCTCACCCTCCGCTGGCCATCAGTAAAGTTAGCAGTGACAGTAAGAAGGACAGTCAAGGAAAAGTGCACTCTTGAGGCACACAACTTTCTTCCCACCACTGCCAAAGAAAGCGATTTACTGTGTAAGAAGTCACCTCAGTTCTGTCTGAAGTGCTTTGTCAATAGGGGCTGAGTTTTGTGTCCAACCCCTTGAGAGCTCCTCAGCCGCCTCCAACAGATCTGACTGATGTCAGAAAGAGAAACAGCTTTTTAGGTGCTGAGGTGGATGGGGCCTTGAGGCACGGAGCAGACTGAATGAAAACACTTGTGCACAGTTCTTGTTTAAAATTGTGTTTAAAATCTTTGTTTTTTATTTACTCTAAGTCACATATCTATATTTACAGGGATTGTCACATATATGTCACACTGATTTATCGCACATGACAAAAGACACTTTGATGTCTGAAAAATGCAACCACATCAAAGGAAACAGCGACGATCTCCACTCCCAGCAGAACATTGTGCTCACTGCATGCACTCCACGTGCATTAGCCGGAAAAATATCTTTCACTTTCTATTAGTGGCATGTAACACAAATCAGAACTGAACATGTTTTATAAGTTTGCCTTGAACATTGACTAAACAACCAGTGACTTAAGGCTATGCCTTAAATGAAGCTGTTAAGTACTGGGAATTGGGTGACACAGAGCGTCACTGACCCGTAACTTAAATAATGGCTCTATGTAAACCAAATACGCTGTCACAGTGCACTTATGAGTCCACCAGCTCTATAAAAGGAAACTCTTCAGGCTGTTTCCATTAAAGTGTAGTGTATATGAGGCTCCACTGTATTGGAATCTGCCAACATTTAACCTGAGCCAAAATTAATCTCAGAAACAGACACTGTCTACATTGACAGCATATCACTGATACCAATATGCTCTTTTCCAGGTCTCCAGCACATTGAGCAGGATGAGAGGGTTTCCATGGGCATTGATGGCAACCTGTACTTCTCTAATGCCTTACAGAAAGACAGTCGTCCAGACTACTGTTGCTTTGCTGCCTTCTCCAAAATACGCACCATCGTCCAGAAAACTGCCATGGCTGTCGTGGTTAAGAGCTGTAGGTTTACAAAACAGTCTGTGTGACTTTAACCAAAATATAGCCAGCTGTGCTACTGTAGCTAACTTGTCAAAGGAGCTGTATGCGACATTCAGAATGTAACTATGATTAAGAGTTTGTCTGCACACTATTAGCTTGGAGGTGGCTGAGCTGGTAATGGTGCTAACAACAGCAACAGTGCTGACAGAGCTAACAGTGTTAACCAGGGGAAACTGGAGGGTGCAGGCTACGCTGCTATGCCACTGCCACCCTAATATCAGTGGTAACCAATGTATGAGCGCAGTGCAGAGGTGCGGCATTTAGCTAGCCAGTGGGATACACACATCAGACTCACATGCACTAATATGCACTCATGGCCAAACCATTTACTGGAACAATAAACAGAGAAGCTGAGATTACAACACACACACAGAGGTGGCGAGGTGACTTCATTCTCTGCTCAGGTCTCCATCGCTACACTTTATCTTTTCATAGCAAATGATGGTGTGTTGCCACTAATGTTCTGAGTGTCGCATACAGATCCTTGTTTCATGACATCAAAGACAGATCTCTGAGAAGTGAGAAGAAAATGTCACGTATCCAGGTATTATTACTGTTAACAGCTGATACATTCCTCTTCTTCAGGGCTTGCCTTGTCATGTTTATGCTCCAGGAAACCTGCGACTCTGAATTGAGCAATACATATTAGTGAGGGCAAACCATCACTACCAGTATCATTCTCACTCTGTTTTGTTTTTTCTTCCAGTGAAAGCTGGCAATGACAGCAGCAATGCCAGTAAGTAATACTCACACATCAGAGCTTTCTTAGTGTAAATCAAAACACCTCTTCTCATGTGAACAGGCCACATAGCTGCAGATAACAGATTGATTGTCAACCTGTGTGTAGATTATTTGATGTTTGATTTAAATTGTGTATATGACTGAAGAAGACCATTCTCTATGTATTCAATGCAGCTGTAGCCCCCCCAGCGAGATTACCTGACCTGCTGCTGCCCTCTGGTGTTCAGACAGTGAAGGTGCTGTTGAAGGGGGAGAATCTGCACCTTGAGTGTCTACCACAGGGATAGTATGTATTCTTGCTGTAGCATCACATTATCACTACATTTATTATCATATTTATCTGCCGTTGCGAATCATAACATGCTGTTTCATGCCATAGTCCCACTCCGACCGTAACATGGATGAAAATGGGAGACAACCTGCCTCCACGGACAAAATATGCCAACTTTGGAAAGCTGTTGACCATATCCGCTGTGGACGGGAGGGATCAGGGGAGATACATGTGCACAGCCCAAAACTATGCTGGAAAGGCTGTCCACTACTTTGATGTGATAGTGGAAGGTAGGAGCTAATCATGCATGTATTTGTGGGTGAAAACCGTTGACACAGAGATGGCAGTGTCTTTTTTTTGACTCAGACCAACATGGGTCTTCTTAACATCTCCCAGAGCCGCCAAAGTGGCTGACAGAGCCTCCTCAGAGCCAGCTGACCGTGATTGGGTCTGATGTTCACATCAAGTGCTCGGTCAGTGGAAAACCACCTCCAGACATAACATGGAGGAGGAATGGAGAAATTTTCAGAGGTGAGTGGGAATAATGCCAGCTGTGGTTTTTATGCATCTTTTGCCAATGGGCAGGAGGACAGCGCAGCGAGCAGATACACCAAACTTCAACCACATGAGTTCAAGTTGACAAGCAGCTGTTCTGATAAGCGTTCTTGAAAGCTCGTTAGACGGGCTTGATTGCTTGACAGGGGGATAATTTGTACATTTACACAATTAAGAATACAGATTACACTAAATAAATGTGTAAAATTTGTACCTTTAAAAAGCAATAGTGGCTTTGTCTTCAATGATCATCAGTACATGTAAGAATAGTTCTGTAATGTCTTGTTGCAGAGGTGTATGGGTGAGAATTATGTGTTGTAATTAAATATCTCTGCAGGGAACAGTCATACAGGAGTGGTGTTGTAGCTTCATACTGTAAATGTTTTAAAGGATTTTACTGTATTCTTACAATTATTTTCTCAGTAGTGACTGTGTTTTTGTTTAAGTTATAATTTTAAAATAAGCAAATTTCCACTGAATTTTACTTTTCAATATTTACCATTATCTTATATTTACTGTCACACTGTCTTTATGTGAAGTGCGTGTGTAAAAAAAAAAGTTCATAACAATTTCCTGACACAGAAAAGAAGAAAATCTTTTTTTAAAACCAAAAAATGCTTAAAAAATGAGTCATACAATTGACTGATTATCCCAGTTGCTGCCAATTTCTTGTCTGACAGATCGATCATCACATTATTTCAGCTCTACTTTTATCTGATTTTTTAAACTTCTTAAGTATTAACAGCACTGTTAGCCTAGAAATTATTAGTTGTGCTTTTGTGCAGTCCCTGTGAAATATTTTTGACGTCATGTTTTCATGTCTTCACGTTGCTGTCAGACGACCCAAACAGCAACAGGCGAGTGTTTGACGACACCGTGGTCCTCCATAACGCCGTTGCAGAGGACAGCGCTGTCTATCAGTGTGAAGCCTCCAACAGTCATGGCAGCGTTCTGGCCAACATTAATATCTTGGTCATGAGTGAGTACCTTGCACAGCCAGCGCAGACATAGTTACTACCTAATAAACACTGTGGCCACTTTATCAGCTTTACACCTGGCTCTGGGAAATGATGTGTAGTGTGTGTTGGCTCTATACCATACCATTTCACAGTCCCTTCAGATTTGAGGTGGTTCATTCTCTACAAACATTATTTCATCTGATTTCAAACGTTCTCATGGCACATTATCATCCTGGAAGCATTTGTCTGAGGTTAGGTAATAAGCATGACAGACACTGCCTGTGCATTGTTCATCACCCAACTCTACTGTCCTCTATTTATTATAGTACTCTTTAGAAGTTATTTGGCTGCATTATAATTTGCTTGTTACTCACTCATTCACATTTCGCAATTTTGTCGTCCAGTATATGTGAGTCACTGTCTGGAGGAGTAGATGTTAAGTCAAATTGAAGTTTACCAGAAAAAAAAGGCTGCATACAGTACAGAGAGCGTCACCCCTCGCTGGCCTCTTTCATCTGAGACTGTGACTCACTCTCAACAATCTATCATTCAGCATTCTTTTCATCTCTTGTCTAAAAAACTGAGGGGCATTCTAACATTAATGAGTATCTACTAGTACTACAGTGCATGATGCATTTACGATCTGAACAAAGTTGATTTTTTAAACAAGATATTTTTATTGGCAATTCAATAAAGATATTCAGAGTATTAATAAACACACACAGAAGCAGAAAGGTCAGAAAGACTACCCCATCCACCCATCAACACAACAACAAACAGAGAAAGTCAGCAGTCAAAGGAAATCCAATACGGAGGAAGGAAAAAGAGAGAAAATGAAGATGACACATCAGTTAACTTGTGTGACATAAGTATGTGTTTCATTACAATTTTTCTGCTTCCATATTTACCACAAAAGGGTTGCAAGCCGGAGTCAAGCTCGCAACCGCTGCAGTGAAGCTTCACCTCTGTACATGGGATACCGGCACTATCCACTAAGCTACCGACGCCCCTAAATGAAATAGTTTATGAGAAATTTGTTTGCATACAAAAAAATCCGTACAACTCCCCGGAAAATTTGTCAACACTGCAGCGATGCTTCTGCCATCACGACACAGTTGTTTTTCATGATATCCACAAAGAATCTCCGTTCATCATTTTTCTAACATTTTAGCAGTAATCTCTACCATACAGTTCTGTCATCTCTGTCTTGCTGTTATTATTTATAGCCAATTAATGCAGTGGTTCCCAACTGGTCCAGCCACGGGGGCCAGATGTCTCCTCAGTCATTGGTTCAAGGTCCACACATTTTATTATTTTCAGCGTCATATATGCATTTGTCGCCAAGCAAATTTGCTGCCTCTATGAAGTAACTGTCACTTATTCACTCATTCTACAGCAAGAAACACTTCAAATTAAAAGCTCCGTGCTAGAAATCCACTGTACTTCAAAATAAAGTGTGTTTTTCACAAACTCGACACATTCCCTAGTCACTTGCGGCCCATTCAGAATGGACCCATGACCCACTTTTGGACCATGACCCACCAGTTGGGAACCACTGAATTAATGTATTGTTTAATTGTTATTTAGTTGTTTAAAAAAAAGCTCATCACAATTTCCCAGAGCCAACGTTTGCATATTAACATTGCTTGTATTGTCCAATCAGTGGTCCAAAGCTCAAAGATATTTACAGTCACAGAAGACTTAAAAAACAGCACTTATTCACATTTAAGTGGATTGAACTAGCCAATATTTGGCATTTTTGCGAACCAGAATTACTTCATACTGACAGACACATTTGGTCACTTGATTAATGCAAGTTAGTCTGCGAAAAACAGTAATATTAAATAAAAAATTATATATCTAGACATGAACTGAAGACACAACATACAGTTGAGCACCTTTATGTTCCTAGATTTTTAGCAATTTGCACTTTTACAAATGTCAATGGGATTTTGAAGGAGGTTTTCTTATTTTGGCACTTGAGCTCTATAAGAAATCTTACATTTCCTGAAGTGTTACAAGAGGTGTGATGCTTGTGCCTGCTTCTGAATTATATCTGTGTTTTCAGTCATCTGCTCTTCAGTTCCTATTTCTTGTGAAAAAATTCTCATGGGTAGCGACTTGACATTTGAGCAGCTATAATCTCTCCTCCCTCCCCCTCGCCCGTAGATATGGCTCCTCGGATACTGACAGGGGACTACGAAGAGTACGCTGTAGTGCTAGGAGGGAACATCACCATGAACTGCAGTGTTTTTGGCTCTCCACCACCCACCATCTTCTGGTAAGTGATTACCAGGAAGAACAGGTATATTAGTCTGGGTGACATGCGTCAGTGAGAAGTTTCACAACATTTTTACACATGATGTTAAAACAGAGGAACTTCACACCTCCATTCAGTGTGATGTTTTCCTCAGATAACAGTTCACTGAAAAATAAACCAGATCCCACAATCCCACACTGCTTCAGTTGTCTGCATGACTTAGATGTTGACATTTATGTCTGTTTAATGAGATCTTCCTCTTCCGTTCCTTGAGCTTGGGCTAATTAAACCTATTAGCTATCACTGCAGCTCTGTTACACTTCTACAGAGAGGAAATGGGATCTCAGACAGTTAATGACAAAACACTCTTAACTTTGCAAAGACACTCAGAATATTAAGATACTTCAATCTTCTTATTCTATTAGATGATGACACACTTTTTGTAAAGGAGTTAGCAAAAATTTAATTCCAATTAAATTCAAATTCAGAGGAAAAAAATAATTACAGCAAAATAATATCCTGAAGATGATTTACTATAAAATCCTTCCCTGAAATTGTGAAAATTAAACAGGCATCATTTACATGGCTCAAATTTGATACTACCATACTTGGTTGTTAAAAACTCAGACTGAAATTGTTGCACCTTAATTGGCAAGCTCAGTTTGTACTCCTGCTGTCGGATAACTTGTACACACGTGCTAAAGTAGGTGTGAAAACTTTCTCTCCCAGGGCCAGAGACGAGTCTCCAGAAACCATCGAGGGGGAGCGATTTTTTGCTCTGGGCGGATCTTTGCGAATCATCAGTGCAGAGAAAAACGACAGTGGGAAATACGTGTGTGTTGCCTCTAATGCGGAGGGCAAGTCGGCCGTCACTGCTGTGCTGGATGTGAAAGGTATCTCAGCAACACGATGAGTGCTTTCTTTAAGCAGCGGTAATACTTGTCCCTGCACACGATTATTCATTAATCATTATTCAAGGGCCAGCTTACCCAAACGACAAACAGTTTTAATATCTTTCTATCTGCTCGGCTAGACGAGGGCTGGAGGAAAAGTTGTTCTTGTTTAGTTGTTCAGTAGAAGGCTTTGGCTTCAGTTTAACAGCCGAAAGGCTGAATACTTCTATTTTTTTCAACACACTGCAGTGATTGATCACGTAGTTAAAAACCAGGTGGTCTGTCTCTGTTTGGTCCTTTGAAACATGCTCGTGCTGAACAGCCAATAAATATCTCAGCATCTAGACTTGAAATTCATCTCTCATTGATGTTGTGAAGAGATGCAGCATAAATAATAATGTGGGGGAACATATTTAGAAATCTTTTTTTCCATGGACATTTCATAAATGCAAATCACCGAGCAAATTTATTGAGCAATATCATTACATTTCCATTTTGATTACTCATTTCACAAATCAAAGAGGCAGTTACCACAAGAGAGGCTCATTTATACAGTAAATAATTTGGCTCAATTCAAATATTCACATCTTATTTGAGGCATGCAGGAATTATGAATAATTATTTTGTCTGGCCGCAGCCTAACAAGACAAATAACATCTTATCTGCTTAATGTATGTGCTTTTTTTTTTTAATCTTTAGACCCTACAAAAATAGTGTTTCCACCTCAGGACATGCAGATCGTCAGTGGGACCACAGCCCAGTTGATGTGCCAGGCAGAGTATGATAAAAGCCTGCGGGGTAGCTTTGAGGTGGTGTGGAGGAAGGATGGTGAGGAGATCCCACTTTCCTTTGAGGGAAATTCCAGGTAGGTGGCTGTGGTTTGATAGTGTTTTCCTTCCGTTTCAAGGTGTGTTTTTGTGTTAGATAGTTTTGCTCAGTGTCTTTATCTCTATGCAGTGATAAGGAAGAAATAATGCATGAAAAGTCCCAAAAGCTTTGTGCCTTATCCTGCTCAGTAGAGAGTCAAAGACAGGGGATTCTGCTGGGCTTCTGTCTGCTTAAAGGTTCTGTATGCAACATTAAAGGCGTCAATACAGTAGCAGTAACCACTGTTTGCTATGTAAAGATATAGTGGAGTAATGGCGTCCTGAACAGAGGATGAAGTCACGCTCCCTCTGTGTGTGTTGTAATCAGAGCTAATCTGTGGTTGGTTGTGGTAGCTGGTCTGGCAGCGCAGCGCATGAATGCGTCTGTCATTGATGTCATGATAAAAGGATCTGTATGCAACATTTTGAAAACTGGCAGCAGAAACTATTTGCTTTGTAAAGGCATAGTGTAGTGACAGTGTCCTGAGCAGAGAAGTCACGCAACCTCTGTGTGCGTTAGTGCATGTGAGTCTGGTTTGTGCATCCGACTGGCTAGCTCATATTCATATGGTGGTCACCGCTGATATCTACCCACCCTCTGGTTCCCACCACTTAATGCAGCTCTGTCAACACTGCTGCCATAGTTAAGTACTGTTAATGCAGGTGACACTGTTAGCTGCTGGCAGCCAGCTCAGCCACCTCCGTATTGAGAACTGTGTCCAAGCAACTCATACACTCTCAGTATCGCATAGAGCCCCTTTGATGAACTGACTGATTACTGCCAAGGATGCTATATTTTTATCTATCTCGTCATTAGTGTTTTTTTCCCATTATTAAAATCAATAACAATGGTTGCATGATGGTGCAGCTTTGGCGCACTGTATATGCTCATTTATGGTTGATTGAAATCATATTCCAGCTATGTACTAACTAATGTGCCCATGTGTTCAGATACGCTGTGGACGATGACATGCTGCAGATCATGAATGTGAACCTGAGCGATCAGGGAGTATACACATGCATTGCTAGAACCAGCCTAGATGAGGACAGCGCCACTGCACTTTTCACCGTGCTCGGTAAGATGTTATTTTTCTTTTCTTTTAAAAATATAGAACATAAATAATTATTGATTAAACATTCAGAGTGTTTAAACCCCACCAGGTGTTTTGGATATTAAATTGACAGCTGCTGTTGAGCATCTAATGTTGCAGTATGTATTTTTCTTGTTGTTGCAGATGTTCCCGATGCCCCCCAAAAAGTGAAGATATCTGACCTTGAGAGTCCGAGAAACATTAGCCTGACTTGGGTACCTGGAAGTGATCACAACAGCTCTGTAACAGGTAGACGTTAATGCAGAAAAAAATAGGACATCTGGGGCCAAGCTTAGGAGTGATTTAGGAAAGTTGTCAGAGCACCTCTGAGCAGGGAAGGGACAGAAACTTTTACCTTAGTGAGGAGGTGTGGTTGACCCTGTTTCAAGGTATGAGGCTTTGTTTTGACAGATGTGATTGGTTGTCACAGACACACCCTTTTGTGAGCCTGCAGGGTGTGGACACCCAGTGGAAATGAAATGAACTGCATCACAATATGAGACTGAAAGTGTTGTCTTTTTGTTAGTGTGATCAAGTCATTGCTGCTGCACTGTTGCATTAATTCCAGTTTTCCAAATATCTTAGTGTTGTCATTATTTTGTTTCTGGCGTTATGGCGTTATTTTGTTGGGTTGGAAATGTGTGTGTATCACTAATGAGATCAACCACAAACATTATTATTGCACCATCTAATCGGTTGCATTTCATTTACTCACAATTATCCAGTGTTTGGAGAATATTCCTCCGACTCAGTTGTGTTTTCACCATTTTCTTCTCTGCTTAAGAAACTCTTAAGCCTCTTAAAAGTTCCTCCTGCCCGCTCCTAACAGGAGGAGCTTAAGAGCTCTTTTTAGGGCTAACAGGGCTAACGTTGTGAATAACTTTTATCTTTACTAGGCTCTAATCTCAATTTTAAGGGGAAATTTTTAGAAAGCGTTACAATTTTAAGAATTTCCATCACTAGGAGCAACTCTTAGCATGAAGAAGCTTTGTGAATATGGCCCCTGAAGTCTGAAAGACATGATAGTAGTGCTAGATAACGTAACAAAGAAACATTTACTCAGAGATCATCAGCAGTTGCTTGTCTAACTGTGTACTGTTGTGACTGTTAGTTGTTGGTTGACTGTTACTTAAGTTTGCAGCCAACACAATGATGTAATTACTTTGTAATTATGATGTAGATTCAAAATAATTAGTGAGGACATTAGGCGTGTGGGCCCTTGCCAACTGTAGCCGTCCCTATGACACACCCAGGACCAAATACAATAGAATATAATAGGACAAATAGATTCCAACTTTATTGCTCAACCACAACAGGAAGTTCTTCTTCGCTTACCATGGAGACAGTAAATAACATTGTAGTATAAAAATAATAGCACATAAACAAAGTATTTACATGCACACTGCCCAGCGGCTTGGCACTTCCAGCTGATGTTGCTCAGTGACTGCTGTGTGGATAAAAGCTCTCACGCAGAAATAGGTTGAACTGTATCACTCTGCAACTGTAAAAACTTGATTCCAGTTGTTCTTTGATGCAAGTCCTAATTCAGATACTCTACAGTTGCCATGTCTCCTCTGAGAGTTAACAGAATCTGCTGCTGTGATCACTGTTGAGTGCTAACTAAAGTTCTTTAACAAGCAATGGCTGCAAATAGCTGTGAAGTGCTGAGGATCCTGGCAGGGAAGCTTGTGTCTCATTTATTCTTCAAAAAGGGACTCATTTATTTTTGGAACGTAGCGATGATAAGAATTCACATCAGTTGGTAAATGTGTCCTTGTAGTGTTTATTAGCTTTGATGTGTGTTGTCTCTGATCAGAAATTACAACAGACAGGCGCGAAGAATATCCTTTGTTAGGCTGAAATGTGCAGTCATTTTATTTGTTTAATTAAACATCCTGGAGCCACAGACATCAGTTGTGGGGCCAGCTCTCTTCTAAACGATATCTGTGGATCATTTTGGCTCAGCACCAGGTGGATGTGTGTGTGTGTGGAAATATTAATTTAATATTGTTAATTTGCCATGGAAATTGCCAAAAGCTATGGCTGTGCCTGAAACCATTCCCTTGTTTACACGTTTATTATTCCCACATGATAAACAGTCTTTTTTTTCATTTAGCAAGTAGTGAACTGAGATTTTAGACACTGAGGAATGATTGTAATTTTCATCACATTTACAGATGTAGTGAGGCATGACGAAATTACACATCTGTCATTTCAGGGACAATTGCATTACATGCTTTTGGGAATTTTTGGCAAAAATTAGAATAATGATTAATTTTTGGCCACTTGGGGGCAGCTGAAACAAGTTGTGAACATCACAGACATAGAACCTTTTACTCTGCAGTCATTTTCAGTTCAATTTTATTTACAAAGCCCAAATTCACAAATCACAGTTTGACTCAGAGGGCTTCACAGCACGCGACATTGCTCTGTAGTTGGACCCTCAGAGTAGATAGGGAAAAACTTCCCCAAAAAACACCTTTAACAGGGAAAAAAGGTAGAAACCTCAGGAAGAGCAACTGAGGAGGGATCCCTCTTCCAGGACGGAAAGACATGCAATAGATGTTGTGTGCACAGATCAGCATAATGAAATTACAGTAATCCGTATTACATGCGGTGTCGAAATAATCAGACAAATGAGTTTCCCACCAGGTAAACTAAACATCCCATCAAGTTGGAACAAGTTGGAACAACTCATTATGTAGGCGAAAATATTGGTACATGGCTTGCCAAGATCATGTCATGTTATGCAGAAACATGGTGTACAGAAGTAAATATTTGGTTGATGTTGAGAAACTTTTATTGCATTTGATTCTTTACTCACGTAATTTGTAATATGGTATTAGGTTGTAACTGTTAGTTATTGTCCTTGTAGAGTGACCCAGATTAATCAGAAAAAATATTCATTAGCATGAAATCTGATACCAAGTTGGGTAAAGCAATATTTTAGTGGTTTTAGGGATTGTAGTTACTGGTGCAGCAACAAGTCTGGGGCAAAAATACCACTGTAGCATAAAGCTTCTAACTGCTTCAGCGTACTTAGATAGCAACACAAATCTTCACTGGGATGTTAAACGCTCAGTTAAATACAACTCACCTTTTTAGTAGCATCCATGTTGCTTTCCGTTACTACTTAAAAAGCTCATGAATGCACAGAGTCAGAAAAAAATGACTTCCCAACATGTGAAATGGGACCATCCGAGGAGCGCCTGAATGCAGCATTAAGTTGAGATGGCAGATTTATTAGCCAACAGCTGCTTATTTACCCATCCAGTTACAGAGCTAAATTATCATTAATTTACAGTCGTGTTTCTGGCCACCTGTCCAATATTCAGTCTTTTAGCTCTGTTTTTGGTCTCTACCAACTCCAGAGGGAAATATCTGTATCTTTAGCTGCTAAATGCTCCGCTATGTTCACCCTCTAGTTGCTAACTGTGCTTGTCTGCTGTTTGTTGCTGAGCAGGTAGCACACTGAGTTTTTAGCTGCTTGCTGTGGCCAAAAGTGACACCATGAGAGTGGTGAGAGTGCATCAGAACATTAATATTATGGGCTGGACAGCTAAACTATGAGCTGAAACTTATTTTAAAGCTCTGTTAAACTGAGTGGAGCTGCAGATTCAGGTGATAATTGTCTGCAGAATAATGACCACGAGCCTTTCACAATGTTGTTTTCGGGAATTTTACATTTTTTCTAAACAGTTAGATGAGATCAATATCGCTCTCGTGTCTGTACATTCAGCACAAACCTGGAGACGGGAATTAGCTTTGCATGAAGATTGTAAGCAGGAGGAAACAGCCAGCCTTGTGTTCTCCAAGGTTAAAAAAATCTGCCCACCCCTTAAGGTGTATGCTAAGCTAACCTAAAAGCCCCTGACTATAGCTTTGTACTGCAAGCATGGATCTGAGAGTCCTCTCTTTACTGTTATCACAATACTGGAATTTCTAACTTTGATACAGTTCCTTGAAAAATACAATATTTGACATAATTTCTAATAGAAAAGAGAAATTAACATTGAGGGCATAGAATAAAAAATGTATTAAAAGATAAATATTGCTGGGCCATATTATGACAACAGTGACTTTTCTTTTCTTTGTTACTAGCAGAGAGCAGCAGCATGACTGCAGTAAATATTAACAACGGGAGAGAGTGAGAAAACACAGCTGTTACCGGGGTATTGACTCTGTGGAAAATGAGCATTGAAACTTTCAAATATTCAGGAACAATATGTTTCGATAAATAGATATTTTTTACAACACCACTCTCTTCTAACTCTCAGATAGAAATCATCATCAGTAGTATGCTGATGACTGAATATGTGCATCTCCTGTCTCCTCCATGAGCACAGAATTTATAGTGGAGTTCGAGGAGAGCCAGTGGGAGCCCGGCAGGTGGAAGGAACTCCAGAAAGTCCCCGGTAACCAGGCAACAGCCGAGCTGGCACTACATGGACACCTTAACTACCAGTTCAGAGTGTATGCTGTTAATGCTGTTGGACCTGGACCCCCCAGTGAGCCCACTGAGAGATACAAAACACCCCCTGCTGGTGAGGCTCGCTCCCTTTAATTAACATGTTCTGCTGTGGTTATCTGGTGACTGTGAGAGCACGCAAAGTTTTAGCATTTCTTTTGAAATGTGCACAGAGTTGCTGTGTGGAAAGAGGCCAGCCTTTGGCCACAGGACTTGGTAGCAGTAGGGGGTGTGGATATTTTTGGGTCTTAGACACCCTTAAAGTTGCCAAGTGTTCGCTTCAGCACATGTTGTTGCTTAATCTTGGCTCTCATTTGAATCTGCTTGTGCATGAAATGAGGATACTTGCAGTGCAATTGCCAAAGAGTCTGTTGTATCTGAACATATGCATTTGTATTGTATAGTATAGTATTTTATTCAGTCATCACAGAAACAGCCTTATTATTAACACGTATGACTCGTTTTCTTTGGTAGACTATTGAATTTGTAGTCATTTTTAAAGGTCGGCCCTCACAGTTCCACATAAGATATACACTGATAAGCCAAAACATTAAAATCACAGACAAGTGAAGTGATCAGCATTGATCATTTTGTTACAATGCCATGTTCTGTTGGGAAACCATTGGTCAGAGCCAAGTCCGGTCCACTGTGGGTACCTCTGGGGTACCAGCACGTCCCTCAAATGTTTGATCAGATTGGGATCTGGGGACTATGGAGGCCAGGTCAGCATCTTGAGCTCTTTGTCCCGTTCCTCGCGTCATTCCTGAGCAGTTTTCATGGTGTGGCAGCTGCAACGGTTTTCGGGTGGGTGAATGCAAGGACCCAAGGTTTCCCAATGAAATATTGCACTGTAACAAGATGATCAATGCTGTTCACTTCACCCACCAATGGTTTTAATGTTTTGGCTGATCAGGGTATGTGGAAGTATAAGTGAGCAATAAACTATATACAAGGCTTCATAGATTTGCATTTTAGAAAAAAATAGTAAGATGAATTTCTTCGTGATATTTTTTCATTAATAAATGCACGATTACACAACTTCTCTTTAAAGCTCCTGAAAGAAACCCGGAAAACATCAGAATTCAAGGCCATCTTCCTCATCAAATGGACATTAGCTGGGAGGTAAGAGAAAGAGCACATCAATCTACAAGATTGTGCGCTGGAGACCAATATAGAATGGAAGCATTCTTTTGGATTTCTTAGTCATCAGTACACTCTCCTGTTGTAGCCGCTGCTGCCTATTGAACAGAATGGCCCAGGCCTCGAGTACAAGGTGAGCTACAGGAAACTGGGGGTGGAGGATGTCTGGAGGGAGCATCTGGTCAAAAGGCACTCCTTTGTCGTGAGAAACACGTCCACGTTTGTCCCCTACGAGATCAAAATACAGAGCAAGAACAGTTACGGCTGGGGACCTGATCCTAAAGTGGTTACTGGTTACTCTGGAGAAGATGGTGAGTTACAGACGTAATACTTCTTCTACTGTATATTTGCATGTCATTAATTTATTAAATTAAAAATTATTTCAATTTTTATGCAACTCACTTCTCTGTTTCATTAAAATGTATCCTAAGGCTGAACTTGCACATGTCAGTGTTGCTTTGCCTGTGACTTACTGTGAACTTCTTGTGTTATCGTATCCCACCCTGTCTTCAGTCGTCTTTTGGCATTGTCTGCGGGAAAATGTGTCAGGTTAAGTTCTTTCCTTTTTTCCTTTTGCCCATGGTTTTTAACCCCGTGCAGGTGTGCAGTAGTGACTTTTCCTCCCCTCTGCAAAAGCTAAAAAAAAAAAGGAAAAAAAAAGAAACACCTTTGCTGAATCCAGCAGGTGGCAGATAACCTTTGTAGAGCAGAGGGATGTCAAATTTCCACTTCTGTCTCAGAAGCTGTGGGAGATTTGACAGATCACGACACACTTTTCGCTGTAGGCCTACTGAAGCACAATGACTGCTTCTCTCTCTAGTGTCTGCTGTGCTTCTATCCCTCCCTACTTCCAGTGCAGTCACATGTAGAGCAGAAAATATTGAGAGCCTTTTTATTTCATGTTTGGTGTTGTATTTGTCCTTGCTGAAAGAGGAAGAAAAAAAATTGATGCTGCATCATTTGGTGTCCAGCTGAGTGTGTATTTGTGCACATTTGTGCTGATCTACCAGCATAACTGTTTTTATTTACCACCATAACCAGCAACAGATTATTTTTCGCACAGCCTTAACCAAAAGAATGACCTGTTCTGCCTTTAACAAAACAGCTCAGACCTTCAAAGCAGGCCGTTTTTGCACAGCAGGGTCATTTTGATATTCCAATAACTGTCTCTGCAAACAGGTTTTCATTTTATTTTCTTTATACATGCTTTATGGAAGTGTCTCTGCAAAGGGAGCCTGTTGTTTGAAGCGTGTCTGTATTCCTGACCTTCCTCTATGTGTTGTTTAGTCCCAACTGCAGCACCACGGGACATAGCAGTGGAAGTAATCAACACCACTGTTCTGAGAGTAAGCTGGACCCTGGCTCCACCTGCCACAGTGCGAGGTCATCTCGGGGGCTACGATGTAAGTTTTCATGGTCCGGAAACCTGATTTCTTTCAGACTATGTTGTATAGCTGAAGACTTTTGAGGGCAGCAGGTACAAAGAGGTAATTAGAGTCCAATTAGATCGGTCTTTACCCCTTTTCACTCACCTGTCGTCAGTGTGTCATATCCAAAGACAGCTCCCCAGGAAACAGACACCACTCACTTTCACTTTTTGTCTTTTATAAGTGCTCTTTTCAACCAAATACTGTAAGTGCAATGTTTTAATGGGCAGGATAGAGCTGAGACGGAGATACAAAAAATATTCACTATGTGATTCCACAACTGTGAATATTCTCCATTTTTAGGTGCTATATATCCCAGAGGCAGCCCTGATAGAAATATCTTTAAAAGCAAAGCTTCCACAACAGCCTGACTATGTAATGCTGATTATATAGGTGAACAGGACATGCGGGTGACACACTGTCATTGCCTGTAAAGCATAAAATTCACAGTTTTCTAAAAATAAAGATATGTCTGCTCAGTATGACAAATGTATAGCTGGTAGTGATATAGTCATTTTAGTAATGAGCACACAGAGAAAGTTTATTCCCGGAAATTGTCGTACATTGTGAGGTCCACCTAAGCCGATGCGTTTCTGTATTTCAAAGTCCGTTAATGTCCCTTTTCTGAACAATACATCTTTTCTGGTGGAATGATTTTGTCATTAGTCTGCTAAGAAACAGCAGCGCACCACCTGATGAACTCAACGATGAGATCCGTGCATGTGCTCACAGCGGCATCTGAGAAAAGTAGTCGAAGGAATATGACAAGAGAGATGTTTCATTTCATTGATGTATAATTTTAGAAGCAATTTTCATGTACATAATTCAATTTAAAGGTGCACTTAAATGTGGTTATATGATATAATAGGTACCTTTAGAAATCATGGCACATTTTCCCTTAACTCCATTGTGTCACCTGTGTAGCTGTTATCATTAAATGTATGTAGGTGTGACAGTGGTTAACAGCCTGACACTGACAACGTGATCGTGCGTAGCAGCTCCTCTGAAACACGCCGTCACTTGAGGTGATTGATATACAAAGCTACACCTCAGATTCACAGTTCATATGTGATGTCTGATTTCAGATAGCTGCCTCATTAAAGGGGAGACCAGGCATTAATTGCTCCTCCTCAACATGATCTGTTTTCACTGTTCTGTCCTACTCTGTCTCTTTCTTCCCTCCATCCTCTCTGTGGTCTCTGTTCAGACTCGCTCCTCATCAGCATTTCCATTACTCCCCACTCCCAGGTTCAGTGGTTGAGGAAACGAAGTTTGCTGAATCCCAACAAGATTTTAGATGAGCGCCATTCCCTGTCTTTTCCTGGGAAGAGGACTCATGCCATCGTGCCGGGCCTGGAACCTTTCTCTGAGTACAGGCTCACTGTCAACGTTTTTAACAAGAAGGGCAACGGGCCCAACAGTGACCCGGTCACCTTCAACACGTCAGAGGGAGGTGAGGTGACACAAACATACAGCACACAACATATGGGTGCTCCTCATACATCTTTAAATACTCGTGCCAAGTAGAAAAAAAAATGCTTATGGTCTGGCATCTGGTCGCTACCTTGTCATTAAGTCCTGACCTCACCTGAGAGTTGTGTCCAGGAACGTTCTGAACAGCAAGATAAGAGAAAAAAAATTCAGGCAGAGGTCAGAGTCTCTGCAGATAAATACACCATCACACACTTCCAGTGTGCAGTAGTGTGGTGGTAGTTGATTGGCAGGGTTCCCACAGTCATGGAAAACCTGGAAAAGTTATGGAATTTGTCCTTGAAAAGTCATAGAAAAGTTTGGAAATTTTGTCAATGAAAATGTATGAGAACCCTGGATTAGGTGGGTACACTACTTAGTAGATGGGAAGGTTACCCAGGAGGATGTGTGTATGCTCTGCTCTATATTCAAATGGCTTTTTGGCTGATAGGTGGGTTCACTATAAACAGCCAGAAAAAGAGGTGGGTGTGCAGTGTAAACCTGCTGTACCCACCACTACACCACTGCTAGTGCGCCATCCCCAATGTTTTAGGAAAATGTGGCATGTTTTACCTTTAAAGTGATGCCCTCAGTGAAACAATGAATTCTAATAAAAACACATTTCATTTACAAAAATGTGTTTTGCTAATTGTTACTTCACCTGGAGGTTTGAGCATAATAAATGTGCAGAGTTTAAAACCAGAAGGATGTTTTGACTGTTTTCACATTCATCTGCTGAATGTGGAAAATGTTTCTGTGCTCACCTTAAATCTGAATTTAAAGGAAATGGCCACTTTAGAATGAAAATACAGACAGTACTTACTGACCCTCATGCCGGCAAGAAGTCCAGTGTAGTTTTTTATCGGAGGATAACAGCTATCTGGAATAACAGCTACTCTTGAAGTGCGTGGAACCCACATTTTGAAAATGGAATAAAACTCCACTAGCTGTTATCCTCCAATACCCCAAATGAGTTTTGTGGATTAAAAAAACTATACTGGACTTCTTGTCGACATGAGGCTGAGTAAGTACTGTCTGTATTTTCATTCTAAAGTGGCCATTTCCTTTAAGGTGTGTACCTACAAGCATGATTTGTGATGCCACATACTTTGGAAATCAAGTGTGGTCCAGCATGCAACTAACAGACGTGTGATGCGGACACTTGAAACCTCTGATGCACATATACTGAGAATGGACTTTTTTGTTGTGTTCAGTAGTCAAACTCTAGCAACCAGGCAATTGAACTTTATGTAGAAAAAAAAATATTGACACAAATTTTAACTAATTGATTATTAAATTAATTATTCTCTATGTGTTTTAAAGTATGTCCGAGAGTGAATTATTTGGTTTTTGGGGGAGACTGGTAGAAGATAAAGCAAGTAAACTCAGTTGAGTAATGTAAGACTATTTGCTCAGCCTGCATACTACAGGTGTATTTGTGTCACCATGGGTCTTGCATGTTAAGCAGATACTGGATGACTGGTTTGTCTCACCTCTGGTTCACACAAAAGTGCAGCAACATCAGCTGTCTGAAATAAAATGTTGAACAGAGGCTGAAGGATCAGGTCATGCAAACCATGCATGCAAACTGTACAGACAGGCTATATATAATTTTAGAAAATATAAAGGGCTGGTTAGAAACCAGAGGATCTGTAACCTCTGTAATGATAACTGCATATTTTGTTTGAATGTCAAGCTAAATAAATTACAGAGAAAGGTATTTACCAAAGAATTAAGCAGTTTAAATTGATTTTGTAATTGCAATCAGATAAACCCAAAAGTTCTTTTTAAATTAGGTGCTTTTTTTGAAGAATTTGAGACACATAAATGAATGAATGAAATAAAGTGACTGCAAGACAGCATTTAGTTTTAAGACCAGGAGACAGAGAAGAAGTTGTCAAAGATAGTTTCCAGTGAAAACACTTTTCAAAGGCTGCTCAGTGTTAAAGCTGTGAAATGACAAAGCTGCTTAAAAAAACCAAACTGTCATACACTACATCAGTGTGTGTTTTATCTCTTTAACAAATAAGATAAGAGAGCTTAAAGCAGAGATAAACATCAAACATAAAGACACTCAAAATGAGACATAGAAATCTTAACTTTGGCCAAAAACAGACTGGCACTGTGATGTAATATTTAACCACCTCATTATAAATAAATATGTCGACACAGTAGATGCATTAACATTATTGTCATTTTCATAGTTCCTGAGCAAGTGCCCATCCTGACCGCCTCCAACGCCCAGACAGACTCCATTTTGCTGGTATGGGGCCCACCGCTGCAGACAAACGGCATCCTCACTGGCTATGTCCTGCAGCACCACCTCAGTACGTACAGTGCACACACAACAGTGTTTGACTAATTACTCAGTGGCTCACACAGCGTAGACCTTTGGCCCTACGCAAGGTTTTTCATTAATAGATTTCTCTTTTGCTGCAGCTCTGCTTTGTCTGTAGTGTGAGGTGCTGTGGGCGAAGTGTAAGCAGGAGTGTAGCTGCAGTGCGAGTAGGTGAAGGAAGATCAAGTCGGAGGGGAGGAAGTGTGGAGTGGGTGGATGTGGGATACGACAGTTTATCTTTGAGTCTGAAGGTTTAATGCCCATTTAATAAACCTGAAAACATACAACATGCACATTCATCTACCCCCCATTTCCCCTCTCCTCTTTTGTGTTACCATACCAGACACTAGGTTGCACTGTTTAACATAGAACGCTCCACAATGGTCTGCAGCAGCACAACAGTACAGGCCACTTCAGATTGTAGTTTGACAGTTTCCTCAGTGTTTCTTATCTGGTATCCTCCTGGATTGCAGGCTCTCTTCCAAAAGGATCATTTCAGTCAGTGCTGTTTGTGCCTCTTATACAAATTTCTTTGGCATTTATCACCGAGAAGCATTTCGTCTTGCGAGAAATTAAAAAAAAGAACACCTTTATGCTCGAGAACAGTTAGGGTGAAAAAGTGAGTGAGGGGCTTTCATTACGCTCTCTGTGTTTTCAAAGCCTACACTCTCGTTGGCTGACATTTCTGAAATCTTTTGTGTAAAATGTGAAGGCAGAGACAGCCCTTTGCCGCCTCCACCAGCACCCACGGAGTCTGGCCGGCTCTTCAATACACTCTGTCCCCCTCTCCTCTCTGCTTTTTCCCATATCAGATGTCAGACTTTACACAGATATACCCACACAATGCAGTCCGTGGGTGTTGGAGGTTTTTTCTTTTCCCAGTTGAATTGATTCACCAAGTAACTCCAGCTTATTTCAAATTTTGTTTTCTGTTAATTCCGTGATTAAATTTTACATTCCATAATACAGTACATGCACATCCTGTTGAAATGAAACTGCTGTGTAATTAGTCAATGAATATTTCTGACGGTGTTCACAAACACATGAAATATCCTGTATGCCGCGCTGCAAACAAACATCAATTTTCCGAAGCGGCACCACAGGCTTGGCACACATTCAGTTCTCACCTGCATTTCAACATTGGCACAGTAATGACATCAATGTGGGGGGTTTCAGGAGAACTGTGTTGCTTTCTACAGTCTGCTCACATACTGTACTTTGATCTATAATGCAAGTTTGGTGATACATTATGCTGCTTGTGATTGCTACTCCTCTGATTTCCTTCTACTGCGTCTGCCTTATGTTTAATTTTTCTTTTGTTTCTGTGTCTTCACTCTGTTTTTTTCTCCCACCTGTTCTTGTGTTTTTTTCTTCCCTTTACATAAGGGTTTTTCAGCTTTTCCTTCATCACATCGCTGCAATTTCCTCCTTTCTCCTTCTCTCTCCCTATCCTCATCTTTTTATCCATTGCCACTTGTTTACACCCGCCCCCCAGCTCCTCTTGAGCTCTCTACCTCCCCCTTTCATCTCCTTTCCCCTTTCTTCATAATGTATTCCTCCTCAGCTCACCTGTCACGACACGTATCTGCTATATTCACTTTCTGCATGAGCTAGCATGACATCTCTTCATCTTCCCCCTCCCTCAACCATTGACCCTCTTTATAGTTGTGTCCCATTAACATACAACACGGGCCAACAGTGATGACTTTTTTCTCTGCGTTGGTCCGTCGGAGGCTCACTCATGCTCCGTGAACTGACCTGACATCTTTCTCCTTCCTCTATAGTTAATGAGACCACACTGGAGGTGGTTGATTCCCAGGAGATGAACATCACTGGGGCTGACACCACCCAGTGGCAGCTCCAGGGCTTAGAGGAAGACAGCCTCTACCGCTTCCACCTCAGCGCTTGCACTCGAGCAGGTTGTGGCCCTCCGATGGCCCAGGAGAGCCACACCGTTCGTCAAGAACGTGAGTAGATGGGATCTGTGTACCTGTCGTGCTCGTGCGGCCGGTACAATATCATCTGCTTTGGCTTGGATATGAAAGTAGCACCACTGTTTAAAACACAAATTAGCACACTGCAGACACGGTAGCTGCAATGCAATAATGATTTATAAAAGTGCAGATAGTTACACTAATGGTTGATAATAATACACTTTATATAGCATCTGTCATACAAGAAATGCAGCACAAAGTGCTTTACAATAAGAGCAGTATAAGCACTGGGTGCTTCACATGAAAATAGACATAATGGACATAAATCAGACAAGGCAATTTAATATAAAAGGACATTTAAAACAGTTTAAAACATGGATTCAGTGATTCATAAAATCATAGAATTGTAAAACTATAAAGTTGCAGCAGTGTGAAGCGTAAATAGACAGTAAAAGTTAAAAAGAGATAGTTTCTGCAAAGTCAGAGCTAGTTAAAGTCTACAGTGAACAGATAGTCTAGCTTTCTTATAAGAATATTTAGCGAGCTAGCTTCCCTGATATCCATAGGTAGCGTGCTCCATAGCTTTGGGGCATAATTGACAAAAGCTGCATCCCCGATCTTCTTCCAGCTGTTGCTGGGATCCTCTAATAAACCAGCAGCAGATGATCACAGTGTTCTTGGAGGCAAATAGTCAACAAGGGAGTTAGCAGTGTAGCTCAGTCCCAGCCCATGTAGGGCTTTGTGTACAAGGAGGAGCTTTAAATCAATTCTAGATGTAACAGGAAGTCAGTGCAGAGCAGCTCCGACTGGCCTGATGTGCTCTCTCCTCTTGGTTCTGGTTAATAGCTGAGCTGCAGAGTTTTGAATGAGAAGTCTCTCGTTGGTGTTTTTTCTGGAGGCCAGAAAAAAGTGCATTACAGTAGTTGAGGCAGCTTGCAATAAAGGCATATATCAATTTCTCTGCATCTTTTTCATTCAGAAATGGTCGTACCTTGGCGATATTTCTGAGGTGGAAAAATGATGTTTTCGTCACCTTGTTAATGTGGGACCTGAATCTTAGATCTGAATCAAGGATCACACCAAGACTTGTCACCTCAGATTTATTCCAGGGAGTTAAATTCCCCAGATTATTAAGCAGCATTTCTCTTTTTCTTTTTTCTTTAGGGCTGACAAGTAGAATAAATAAACAAAACAACATTATAAAGTTATGGGTCAGATTTTCACTACACTCTTATAGTGGCCAAAAGAATGTGTTTGCAAGGCATGGATGGTTAAATATAAGTCACTGTTAAGCTGCATTGTGGGAATTACAGTACAGTAGGATCCAGTGTTTTTGGAGCTCCACCTACATTAAATAAAATAGAGGATTTTTTTGTCACTTGATGCAAAAATTTTGGTCTTTGTTACATTTTAATGCCCCTGGATTTTCACTTGATAAAAATGTTCCTTTAAAATGATAATAAACTATTACAAATGCGCCCATCACACAAATAACGCTCCAAGTGCTTTACAATGAGGAGAGACAATGAGAACAGAAAAAAATGAAAAATGAAAAAATGATTAAGCCAAAACAAGCAGAAAGTTAAATCAGTAACAATGAAATCAGCAGCATAACATCAAGATTAGTTATGAGATTAAGATACTAATAGAGACGGGAGCATATCTTCATTATGTTTCAAGCTTTAAACGCTCAGTGAGATTGCTTCCCTACACTTGTAATGATGAATGCTTTCACGCAGTTTGCATATAAAAAGGTGCATTTCCGGTTTTCGCATGCCAATGGTTGTTTAACGTCCAACAAACCTGCAGCAGAGGATTCAAGTGAACCTGAAGTCACATAAAACAACAGGGAGTGTGCAGTTTAAGCCAGTCCTGAGCCATTTAGAGCTTTTAATAAAAGCTAAAGGACTTTCTCTCAGACATTTTCTAAAAGATACCGGGAGCCAGTGTAGCCCATCTAAAACTGGAGTGCTGTGTTTCCCCTTTATAGTTTTGTTTTGAAGTCTAGCAGCAGAATTGTGTATAATTTTTATCCCCTAAATACCCTTTCACAGAAGACCAGTGAAGAGTTACAATAGTCTGCCTGAGATGAAAGCATGAATTAGCTTTGTGGCATCTTGCTATCTTAGGAGTGCCTGTACATCTCTGCAGTGTTTCTCACATTGTCTGAGATGTCAGCTTATACATAAACTTGATTAGATGAAAGAATGCTATTTTGGCCGCTCTGCTGATGTGCGATTTCAAGCTTAGTTCGCATTCAAAGACACAGGCTTAAAGTATGACTTCTGAGTCGATCTGGGGAACCAGAGATAGAAAGATTCTTGGACAGTGCATCTCTTTACCCTCGGGGGCTATAGTAGGATTTTTTGTTTTTTTCTTTGAGCCTTAGAGAGATATATATTAATCTATTATTTGACAGGATGAGAGTGAGATTAAGGTATTTTGTTAACCTGGCTCTCTGAAATAATCATGTGTCATCTGCATAGCTGTGAAAATTAACATTACACACCCTGAAGACGTCGACGAACAGAGTCATGGAAAGTCAGAATATCGTGCTCGAGATCAAAGCAGCTTCTCAGTGCTGCAACAAAAGAAGTGTCAGTTTCTGGACAAAAAAAAACAAAACAAAACAAAAAAAAAGCTGTCAAGACATAAAATTTCCTGCCAGTGATGCACAAAACAAATCAGAAAAATATCTCTGATGGAAATGCAAGTGTTTTGACCAATTGTGTCAGGCATTGTGTCAGCATTTAGATCCATGTCGACTACTGTGTTTTGGTTTGTCCTGAAGTCTGACTGGAACTTCTCCAGTTTAGAAATCTGTTCAATATAACTTTCTAAGTTGCTTTTAAGAGAGAGGTTCAGGCCTGTAACTAATGAGAACCTTGTTGTTCATTTTTTTGGGACTAACAACAGCACCAAAACTCTCTCTGTTTCTCATGAAACATTTTTATGATTTTAAGGAAATAATCTTGTTGTAGCTGAATCAAGACAACACATGGACAATTTACTCTCAAACTTAAACAGCTTTGAGGCAGAAAATAGTCTCATAATATACAGAGATTGTCATATTTCACTGCAGTTCCAACTTTAATGGCAACTATATGTTTTTAACTACTTAGCAAATTTCTCTCTTACTGCAGCAAAGTCTGAAAAGTCTGAATGTCAGAGGTTAGGACAAGTTTTAACAGCCAATCTCTCTCAGAGAACAAAATACTGCTGGAGATGCCACTGTTTTCTCTGATTATCTCAGAAAAAATAGGCTCTCACTGCACGCAGCTTTATTATAAGTAGTTACGAGCTCTTAATAAATTAAACACAGACCTCCGACTTTTCAGCATTTCCTGTCAGTGGCTCGACATGATCTCTTTCGCATTCGAATAGAGCTGATAAATCATGGCCATGTTCTGTCACATAAGCCTTTAATGACCTAGAGTGTTCATCAAGTTGTTGTTCAGGGTGTCAGCCATTTCACCCACAGGGTTGGTCTCACTGAGTGGATTAATGAGCTTATAAGTTCGGGGAACAAAACCTCTGCTGTAGCATCTCTGATCCTTTCCTGAATGGTGAAAAGTTGCCAGTTTTGAGCCAATACATACAAATCCTTCTTTGTTAAAACATTAATTGATTAAATCTAATATGTGATTATAGCATTATTTCAATAATTCTTCTTTTATTTGTTCCGTTATTGCCAGAAAAAAAAAGACAATCCTGGTAAGACCTGGTGCAGTCTACTGTACCTGTTTCCTCCAACATATAAATTCCACCACTAGGGGGTGTCAAAGCCAAAAGTGTTCAAACTCCACACAGATGGTGGCTTTAATTTGTATCTTACATAAAGCAAAGCCATGCAGCTTCTGTCTATTTTAGTTTAGCTCACTGTTAACACTTAATTTAACACTTAATTCAGCCAATCTGGCTAGTATATTGACAACGTTACCTGCCACCATTCAGTGTAGCAGGATTTGGCAGGTGTTTAATTTCAGCCCTGATGGTACATGATAAAAAAGTGAGTGCTAGAATTTTCCCAACAGTTCAAAGTTTCTAGTAAACTCCTCCCTCCATTACTCGGTGTGAACGCATGAGAAAATATGTTTCCACTATCTCTGAATGTTTTAATAAATGTTATTCATTCCTCTCTGGCTTTTATATTTCCTCTGAGAGGCTCTGCATCTTGTAGGTGAATGTCCAGCCTGAGAGCCATTAGATGCATTGTTTGTAAATATGGTTGAGTAGAGGCTCGGCGGGGAGATAAAATGGTTCTGTTTTGGAGCGCTGTCCTCGGGGCATGTTAGTCACAATGCAGCAGAGCAGATTTATGGATGCCAATAGCACCGAGCAGGGGCACCATGGATTTAGAGTTGTTGATGGGGAGTGATGGAGTGACAGTGAAAAGAATTAATGCATGCGAGTTAGTGCGCCCAGGCTATGAAGTGCTCCTTTTAGATTTCACCTTTGTGACTGAATGAGCTTTTAATGCTTATCCCCATTTAGTCAGGATAAACAGTCGGCTAGCTTAAAAATCGCCTGGACAAACAGACTGACATATCAGAATAAAAAAACAGCCATAGAGGTATCAGCAGATGTGTGCCTTTGTTTGAAAAGGCTTGTAATGAAAAGAGAGTGGCTGAAGTGAGAGACGAAAAGGAAAAAAAAACAACACAGAGACGGATGGGGTGAAGCATCTGCGAGGAAGAGGAGCAGAGAAAACTGAGAGAGAACAGCTAATAGCCATAGAGTGTGGCAGAAAGAGGAAGAAAAAATATCTATTTTTCTCCATCAGGTCTCATGAGATAACAAAGCAGCAGAGATAAAGCGGACTGCAAACATGACAAAAAGCACAGAAGAGCATATACCTCTTAAGTCATACAAAAATAACCAGCTCCTCCAGAGATTAAATTATTTGCTCCCTAGCATTTGAACACCCAAGTTGTTATCGCCGACATATTTGCCAATGGCTTGAACTCAGCGTTTGAAAAAGTTTAGTTAGAAACATGATCATCAAGAGCTGGCTCCGTCTGAGCTGCAGTCAGTTCGGGATTCAGCAGTCGGAGCAGAACAGGCAGTGTCATTTTTAATATATATGTTCAGGTTCACACTCGACAATGTGAGAAATAATACAGGCAGCAACATGCAAATTTTATGATGTGTCGGTGAGTCACAGGTAATAAAATAATTATTCCTGTGATTGAAAATTCAGTCCATGTAAAATCAGTGTACCTCTCGAGAATGACCAACACGGTTCATCAACCTGACAACAGAGTGAAAACTAGAAATATCTAACTATGTGACAAATCTCCTATAAGCTAATCCAAAACTAAAATTAAAAATAGTAGTTAAATATTCAGTCTTTAAATTCAGGTTAATCTGATCCAAACAGTATTTACTTGGCGCCATGTGTTCAAGTACAAATACTTAAGTATGCTAAAAAATAATATCATGATATTTTTGTGTGGCAATACCATTATTATCACACAGACGCCAAATATTGTTTGTTTTTTATTATATAAATTAATAATATTACCTTTGGTAGCTTACTAGAATAATATAAAGAGTTGCTTTTCCAGTCCACTAGATACATTTTGCTGCAATAAAAATGGCTGAAATGAGATGAACAGACTGAAAACGTGATATTGTAAGATAAGACTGATGTTGACAAAGTTTTCCTTTGGGGACTCTTCTTGCAGTTGAAAAAGGGTAATAAATTGCACTATATCACAGTAGATTTTATTGCAATACTCACCATATTGCAACACCTTGAAAATCGCACTAATATTGTATCGTGACTTAAGTATCGTGATCATTTTGTACAGTTGGTAGCTACTAGCTGCTGTATGCAAATCATATTTTTATGCACATTGCTATAAACTACATGTTTGAACACATCTTAATGTACTATTTGGCATTCAGTATGCAAGAAATTAATTCAAAAATTATAGACATTATAGTTTAAAACAAAGGTCATTCAAGTAATACAGTTTAAATGTGTATTTTTTTTGCTTATTTTCATAATACAGTGCATTGCATCTCCACGGCTAGTGTGTCTGTTAACAGTACACCGGATTGAAGCGGATCTCACAGTCCAGCTGGCGCAGTCAGAGTCGACTCATGAAGTCAGCAGTCAGAAGATTAAAACGTTGAAACAATAAATTAAATTATTATTGTTCTCATTTTGTTTTAATGTATTTATCATTCACATTCATGATCTGACCCACAGGTTCTATTTTTTTCACCCTGAAATAAAGTTAAGACAAAATATCAGCTGCAAATCACCCTTTTGGCCGGCCACCCGCTGGGTACCCGACCTGATGCAGGTCTCTGGTCCAGTCCGCAACTTTCCTCATGCTCTCCAAGCACAACTTCCACCCAAAGCAGGCAGCTGTTTTCAATGGAAATGCTCTAAAAAAACTTACTGTACACTACCTGCTCAACACCAAATGAGAAACAGACACAGTAGCTGCCCCCAAGTGGTTAAAAAAAGAAATCAGTTGTTGCGGGTTTAGCAAATAACACGTGTGAGCCGGTTGATATCAGTTAAATGGTGATTTTGAAGCTCACAGTTACACATTTGGTAATTTGTTTAAAAAAAGATTTTTTCCTTCAATATATTCCTGGAATAATTAGTAGGAAGCTTCCCATTTTTTTTGTTTGCATTGTATTGTGGGATATTATTGTCCATCATCATGACAAACAAGCAACCAACATGTTAGATGTGCACTGAATTTGTCATTTAATACTCACTACATACTCAGTTTCTACTGAGTCAGCACACTAAGTGGAAGGACAGTATATGATCTTTCTCCTCCACAGTGCCCTCTGGTGGAGGAGCTGTCCACCAGTCACCAAATCCAAAACACCACTAACAAACAGATCACTGATGCAGGCATCTACCTGCGTGTGACTGTATTTGTGAAGATGCACCGACCGCATATTTGTGTGTGTATGGATATACATGTGTGTGTGCGTGTGTGTGTTTGTGCTGGCTCTATAAACCTTAAAGCTGGCTTTCCATATATCTGTAATCTTCTGCTGTATTTCATTTTCTTTTTATCCCTCTGAAGATTTGTCCCCGACTCCAGCTGTGGCTCTTGTTCAGAGCAGTATGTATCACTGCCTGCAGCCGCGGCACTTCGCTAACCTAGAAGTAGTGGTAGAGATAGACAAGGTTGTAGGTGTGTTGGCGTAGCGAGTAGCTGGCCGTAGCTTCAGTCAATGTTTGTCCTTTGTACAGATATAGCTCAGGTAATTGCTGACTGTCAGGCAGACGTCTCTTTGTCATAATGTGACAATTTCAGTTTGACATTGCCATTTGCTATTATGTAGGCCTCACTGCAGTTACACTGTGTTTACTATCACTTGTACTTGCGCAGATACTTCCATTAATCCAGTTTCCCCGGTTGCTCTAACAATCCTGCCTTCATGTAGTCTATAGAGCTCGCTTGTTGCACGATATAGAGTATTAGACCCGACAGCATTGCAGCAGAATTCTAACATCTGAGGCTTCTCTTTCATTTCAGGCCACAACTGCTCTCTCTCCTTTCCCAGCTCTATCCCAGGCAATTCTACTCATCCTCCTTTAGGTATATAGCTCACACTGACACATGTACAGCCAATGAGATCCCTGTGATCTCATCTTGATGTACCTTCAACTTTCAACTAACAATGGCATTGGAGACATAGTCGTTTCAATCTATTCTGATATTCGCTCATGGTGGGGGGGTGTCAGGAAATGCCAGCTTTGCTTTGCTAGACGGAGTGAAGACTAGATGTCACTCCCGCCCACGATCTCTATATCTACCCTTTATGAGCCAAAATCCAGCTCCACTCAATTAAGTCTGGGCCCCAGTGTTGCCTTTTGAACTGTCGTCTTGAAGGGTTTCTGCTAGCTGCACTGTTCTCAAGCTGCAGGGGGAAACCTATTTGCCTCTGCTAATCCTCTTTGCCTGCCTCCTTTCTCCTTTTCTCTGTGCCTGTCTGTGTTTTCCTTTCCTCCTTATTTTCCTCCCCCCTATTTCTTCTCTCTTTATCAGTTCCAGCCCTGTTGAACATAAGCTCTTATGTGAGTGACACCTTTGCCAAAATCAGCTGGACTGCCAGAGAGGAGCAGCAGGACTCGGAGCTTTATGTGGCTTATATGAATAACCGTAAGCTACTTTTCCTGTCCCCGCCTTGCTAAACATTGATAGGAATTTTTAGGTGGCATCGTGTGTAGGTGCAAGTGGGAATGTTTTATATAAACATCTAAAAATATATTATAAGCCTAGCGTCTGCATGGCTACTGTACTTCCATCATTTCCATGATTGCTTCAACTCGATGCATTTCAAGTTATATTTAGTACAACAAATATATTTAATAGTTCAAGAAATGTTAATTGCCTGGCAACAGCTCATCCTATATTTTTTGTTCTTTCGATTGCATGAATGCTAATACAGACTTGCTGCTTGTGCACTTCTTGTGCTTGGCTGTGTAGGTGATGGTAACTGGCGGATTTCAGAGGCTGTAAACGCTTCTCAAAGTTTCCACGTAATTGATGGGCTCAAACCTGGGACGGTGTACACTGTGCGCCTCATGGCCAAGAGGCTGCTCGATAACGCTAGCATTTTTGAAGACGTTATCCAGACAAGAGTCAAAGGTGAGAGGAGAGAAAGGTGTCGTAGTCAATAGAACGTAGTGATTTGAGCTCTAATCTGCCATAACAGTACAAGCATATCATTGACGAATAGATGTGGTCTGTGGTGAATGTGAGTTTATTTATTTTCCGTCCATCTTTCATTTGCTTTTTCCCTATCTAATATTCTTTCAGAGGAGATAGAGTGCTATAGCTGAAGGGAATGTGAGTCAAATACGACGTGAGAACATCCTCTCCAACTAGAATCCATCATGTTTTTCCGTTTTCAGTCAAAGATAAAGTTGTATGAGGAGTGCTTGAGGGGACTGTCATCCTCAAATAGACCACTGTGTTAAGCAGATTATTGAGCTCTTGCCCCCCCCTGCTGCTTTTGTTCCCAGGTGCGGTAGGTCAGCGGAGTGACTTTTCCACCCAGGGCTGGTTCATTGGGACCATGTGTGCTGTGGCGCTCCTCACACTTGTCGTGCTCATGGCCTGCTTTGTGAGGAGAAACAAAGGTGGCAAGTATGCAGGTACGCCACCGCCGACCCAGCGACGAGACATGTTCTCCATGGAAAAAGGTCAGTTAGTCTTTGACCGGGGTTGGGTCCCTTTGTCGTCTCGCTTCAGGAAGTGAACCAAAATTCAACTCGTGAAATGTACATGTAGGAGATATATGTAAGTCTGACTTTGTTATTAGTAGTTTAATTATCTTAAATAATCTTTAAACATCACCTGTTTAATAGGACGACACTTTGATTTGACTTTTGATATAATTTTGGTTGACCTCCCGAAAGAACGAAAATGTGCAACGGGCCTCAACCCCGACTCCCCCTCACCCCCTTTCGGAAATGAATTATGCATGCATGTTGGACAACTATGCATGCTAACTCTGCCAAGCCCAATATTATTAACCCCAAATGAACCTTCCACGAGATCTTTCCAGCAACCACAGGTTTACTGCATTGTGGAATAATTTGTGTGGCCCTGTTAGTTCTGCTCGGTACCTCTGATTACATACCTTGTCAGGCCAGACGAGCGGGCCAGTTGGCTTTGTTCCACAACTCCCAACCCCTCACCTGTGCAGACCTTCCTGCGCCTTTGTGCTGTCTTGTATCAGAGCCAAATTCAGTCTCACAGTAGCGCCTACCTGCAAAGTGTCTCCTCGCTCACACTTTCTTTCCTCTCAACCTGCTTTCTCGTCTTCTCTCCACCACTCCACCTCTTTGCCTGCAGTAGCTTTTGACATGAAGCACTGAATATTTCATCAGCTCCTTTGGATTCCCCCTTTGCCCATCTAGCTCTTTTCATGAAACCCCTCTTTTGTCTCTCTTGAAAGCAACTGGTATTTTTTAAAGCATATTTACACAAAGAGCTGCCGTGTAGCACTTTGGGCAGACAAACAGGAGAGAGGCTTTAAGTGTGCAGACTTGATAGAATGTTTACACAGTCATATTTAGTTTCTCTCAAAAGCCTTTCAGTTCAGATTTTGAAATTCAACTTTTATATACACTCAAGTGATGTAAAAGTTCAGATCACTTGTTCTTGTTCACCTGCTGAGCATGAATGTTTTGCTGTTGCTTTAGTTTCAAAGAACTATCTGACAGAAAATCACTGAGGCTGACTAAAATCAACAAAAGCTGGATCTGCTGTTTGAGTGGTGTCCCTTTTGAAAATGTTCAAGACAAATCTTTATTAATTTAAAACATTACAAATGATGTATGTAATATGTAATAACATGTATGGATGAAGGCGCTGCTTTTCATAGTGGTGCTGAAATGTCTGTTCTGCCCCCCTGCAGTGAAAGAGAAGGAGGACCTCCACCCTGATTTGGAGTCACAAGGAATGAATGATGACACTTTCTGTGAATACAGGTGAGCCTTGCTTCTGCTCTGCAGAAGAGAGCCGCAGTGCCAAAGTGTGCTGAGGAAATGACACTCTTTTTATCTCCTGGAAATGCATTGCGCTGTAGCAATATTAATCTAACAACCATATGTTAAATGTTTTCCAACTGAGAAACTCATTTGTCATGTGTCACAGTAATGTTTTTCTCTCCCATCCCAAAAGCAAACCATGCATTCATGAGCTTTACGAGGATCAGCCTAGAAGCCATTGTTCTCATCATTTATTGGGCTAGGTAATCACACGGTGTAGTTAAGAGTAGTGGGCAACAAAACCTGTGCTGTGCTCCCCTTTAGTTGCTTTTATGTTGTTGTCAGATTTTGATTTAAGTGTGTGAATCAGCTTGCTCCCATAGACATCAGTAGCTTATTTTGTGTGTTACTGTGTGCATCTGCATGTATATATGATATCAGATTTTAGTACTTGCGAGCTAACTTTTTCGGCATTAGGGTTTCGCTCTCATCTGTTATCTCCTCTGACTAAAATTAGGGAAATTAGGGTATTAGGGTTGGACCTCCTTTTGCCATCAGAACGGCCTTATTTTCTTAGTGGCATAGATTCAACAAGGTGCTGGAAACATTCCTCAGAGATTTTGGTCCATATTGACATGATAGCTGCACATCCATGATGTGAGTCTCCCGTTCCACCACATCCCAAAGGTGCTCTATTGGATTGAGATCTGGTGACTGTGGAGGCCATTGGAGTACAGTGAACTCATGTCAAGAAACCAGTTTGAGATGATTTGAGCTTTGTGACATGGTGTGTTATCCTGCTGGAAGTAGCCATCAGAAGATGGGCACACTGTGGCCATAAAGGGATGGACACAGTCAGCAGCAATACTCAGGCAGGCTGTGGTGTTTAAACCATGCTCAGTTGGTACAAAGGGGCCCAAAGCATGCCAAGAAAATATCTCCCACACCATTACACCACCACCAGCAGCCTGAACCGTTGATACAAGGCAGGATGGATCCATGCTTTCATGTTGTTTACACCAAATTCTGATCCTACCATCTGAATGTTGGAGCAGAAATTGAGACTCATCAGACCAGGCAACGTTTTTCCAATCTTCTATTGTCCAGTTTTGGTGAGCCTGTGTGAACTGTAGCCTCTGTAGGAGTGGCGCCGGGTGTGGATTAGCTTTTTGTGTTAAGGAACGGGTATAACAGGTTGAACACGTACAAATATATAAATTTATATATGTGTATATGTATCTATCTATCTATCTATCTATCTATATATATATATATATATGTATATATATGACACACAGGCATACAAGACATGACTTACATTACCTTCAGAGGCAAAAGGAAACACAAAAAAGCAAATCAATGCATGGTGCTGTATGCATGTGTCAAAAACATGATATCAGATAGAAATATAGCTAATTAAATACACAGCTCGCGTATGTTGATAAAAGTACAACATGAACTACTTCCATGAAAGCAGAATGTACAGATCTGTTTGGGCAGATACATAGACTACACACACACACACACACACACACACACACACACACACACACACACACACACACACACACACTCTCCTGTCAGGTTCTTGAAAGCAGTGAAAATGATTTTCTCTGGCTCTCAGCATTTTCAGATAATATCTGATAGTAGAATGTGTGATGTTTAGAATACATAATACGAGACAAAAAAATCATCCAATATGGTGATACTGTACAAAACAAAAACTGACCAAAGGTGAACTTTGACATGCAAGTTTAGATAGTTAGATAATTAGTTTGCAAGTAACACAAGTAAGTAAGTAAGCTACTAACTTAGTTGTCCACGTCATGTTTCCTGGAGTGCTGGAGCTCTCACCGAAACAGAAAACATGTAACTAAATTTAGCAGTTGCATTGGTTTTACTTGAAGTGAATGACAGGACAGAGCAAAAAAGATTGGTGGTAGCGTGACCACACTTTGCAAAACATTTCTCAGACAACAGCTGTAATGCTCTTAATTATTTAAGCACTTCTATCAGCTGCCTGCTGAACCTATTAAGGTTATGTTGAAGCACCTGTAATGTAGAAATGTGTTTAAGGAGCCTGGATGTTAGGGCAACATGAGATGCTGCTCTGTTGCTGAAGAGCCTCTGCGTACCTGGTGTTTTGACAGATGCAGATTTACCTTTACACCCTCCTGAGTCACCTCATGAATTAGAGGTTATGGTGTGTAATATCTTCAATACAGGCCACACTTTTAATTGCTATAGAAGCTTCCAGTGCAGACATGCAGGTTGACTCTAGATGTAGAGTAATTGCTGATGGTAAATATCTTGCACTCAGTCAAACAGGCATAGACTAAGCATGGCAAATGGGCGGAAAAACTGAGCCTTTAAGCCCGAAGCAGACAGCTGTTGTACTTTATAATAGCTGTTGAATTTCCATTGTTTGCATTGTTTAGCTGCTACGGTGACAGTTTAGGGAAATCAGCTGAATCCTATTTTGCTTGACAGCACTGCAGCAACTGTGTGACAATGGCGTGTTTGTTTGTGCACACGCAAAAGAAATCACCTAAAATAGCCTCTTCTGTCCGCTTTGATTCCGTTCGTCATCATATTATTCAGGACATGATTACTCACAACTGCGTGGTCGCTGCCAATTGCCTTCCTATGATTCTTGCCAAGACTATAATTCTGTTGAACAGGAAGGAATGCATTGTCCACATCCTTGTTTATAGATCTTACAGCTTAAAGATGTAATAAGTAAGTTTTTACTGTCCCATAGCTCCAATTGACTGTTTGTGTGGGTGAATAGCGTTGTTGATCGATACCAGTGACTCGATGATTGCTGGGCAGATGCTGAGGTGGCTTTTCAGACACACTTTAAGTACTGTTTTCTGTGAGGTAAAACAAAAATGGATATTCACACAGCGTATGAAAGAGGTGAAAAAATCCCCCGCCCAGTTAAAAACTGTCATCCATCAATGTTCAAGCTCATACATTTTAGTGTTTAAATACACTAGGTCGTTGGAGGCAGCAGTCACTGATTGTCCAAAAAGAAACAAAAGGAGATACTCCATGTGCAGGTGGGTTTACGTGTCGACCAGTGAACGTGACAGCTGTGCATCACTCACAGGTCTACCACACTGTCGCAGCATCACTGACACGTCAAATATAAACCAGTTACTGCTGCTGTTGATGAACACATCTGGTTGGTAATCGGCAGGAGGATGATCTGACATTCGCTCTGTCACGGGTCTTTAGTAACCTGTAGTTCATGTATCACTGAACTGTGTCGCTGTGAGCTGACTGGGTTATCATTATGTTGTTGGTCAAAATGCACACACGGAGTGCGTGTTGTTTGTTGCACAAGGTCCTTGCTATCCACTGTGCACCTGCTTGTTAAATTGTAGAACTGTAACTACTGAAATTGCAGAGAAATACTTACTGTTTCATGTGTCATGTGTGTGAGCATTTGGATACAAATAGCAGCAGTTTTTTTGGGAAGTTTTTGCTGTCATTTCTCTTAGATAGGGTGACATTTTGCTCACCAATGTAATTGCTGGCACTTAAATTTTGCAATACACAGACGCTGTCACAGCAAAGTCCAACAGGGCAAGAAACACAAGCACATTGTAAACAAGCCAACAGTTCAGCCTGCTTATCCAAACTACTTAATTTGGAGGTAAAACCGAAAGTGGGAGCACCAATAGTGTTGGTAATGATCCCTAATTGCACTGGAAATGTGTGTGTGTGTGTGTGTGTGTGTGTGTGTGTGTGTGCAATATAGTGACTATGTTCTGTTGAAATTGCAGGAATTCTGTCTGCAAACAGCAATGGATGTTTTTAATCGGTAGTTTGGGTAATTATTTTACTATTCGCTTATGTTTTCACTTCCAAATCAGTTTGGCTAAGATTGGGATTTGTTCAAATCATTTCACTGCTTATGTTGCTTGCCTTATTGGCTTTTTATGCCTCTGTGGCTGGAAGCATTATGTTTTCGGATTGTTTGTCTGTCTGTCTGTCTGTCTCATTCTCGAGAACATGATATCTTAACACCTTGAGGGAATTTCTTCAGATTTGGCACAAACGTTCACTTGGACTCAACAATATACTGATTAGAATTCGGTGGTCAAAGGTCACTGTGACCTTGCATCTGTCTCATTCTCGTGAACATGATATCTCAAGAATACCTTGAGGGAATTTATTCAAATTTGGCACAAACGTTCACTTGGACGCAAGAATGAACTGATTAGAATTTGGTGGTCAAAGGTCACTGTGACCTTACATCTGTCTCATTCTTGTGACCATGATATCTCAACAACACCTTAAGGAAATTTCTTCAAATTTGGCACAAACATTCACTTGGACGCAAGAATGAACTGATTAGAATTTGGTGGTCAAAGGTCACTATGACCTTACATCTGTCTCATTCTTGAGAACATGATATCTCAACACTTTGAGGGAATTTCTTCAAATTTGGCACAAACGTTCACTTGGACTCAAGTATAAACTGATTATAATTTAGTGGTCAAAGGTCAAGGTCACTGTGACTTCACAAAACACATTTTCTGGCCATAACTCAAGAATTCTCACATTAGTGATGACAAAATTTTACACAATTGTCTAACAGGATAAAATGATGAAGTGGTGACATTTTACATCCAAAAGCTCAAAGGTCAACTTCAATTTGACACCATAATGTTCTGTAAAAACACCTTTCTGCTCAATATTCAGCACCATATCTCAGAACTGAAGGGGAGACAATTGATCAGATACTGAGTTATTAACACTAATCTTAAGTCACCTTGAAACTCCGGTGTTGTATAGATCTTCTGTGCTGCTGGGTTGAAGATGTGTGTGAGGCATCTGTTTTATATGCAGCTTCTTTTCAGCAACATTTGAAGCATTAGCAACAGTCATGGGCACATATGAGTCGGGGCAGACATGGAGGTACACTGTACCTGCAAACTGACTTTAGCCTATTTCTTAGATCTCAACAATTATCTTGGTGAGCAAACTGTGTTTTACTTCATTTTTATTTTTGTATTGAGGTTCTGGCAATACTTACATATACTGGCAGTTAAGGTTGAAATTTTCAATTAGACACTGGGAAGGACCAACCCAACTATATATATATATATATATATATATATATATATATATATTGTTTGAAATAGGGGAACAAATTTGGAAAAAAAAAAAAAAACAACATAATTGGCGGGGGATTCTGGGTTTTTTTTCAGAAAAATGTCCTGTGTTTTGACATCTGAAGCACAAATTTAGATTTGTTAGATTTTGGGTGTAGAATCATGTGTAATCATTAGAATCGGGATTGGACTTCACCATTTGGCCCCCAGCTATGTTGTTACTATTCTATTTTATTCTCCTCTAAAATAACTTACAAAAGGCCCCCAAAGCTCCCTCAAAGGAAAGAAACTATATATTTGATTTGTACTTCAGAGGAAAACATTGTACCGCCACAATTACCTTTAATTACAGATAAATGTTACTGGTTATGTTAAAGTATCAGATTTCTCAAAAAATATAACAATTAAAATATGATGCATTATTATTTATTAAACTATCCAGCATTAAATAAGGATTAGAAGCTCCACCTTGAACAGACAATACCTCTCCTGACTGCAGGACTTTAACTTTTGCTGTGTGCTATTAATAGTGTTAATGAAGAAAAAAAACTACCAACATCCCCAGGTTTGGGAATGTTTCACCCAAGGATGAAAATAAAGCAAGGCACTTTGTCTGGGGCCCCAGACCCTCAGATCACTAAATCCGCCCCTGGTAATAATAGCGAAAGCTCAGCGCAGAGTCGCTGGATGAAAGAAGCGAGACGGAGAATTGTGTCTTTGTATTTATAAATAATTCCATTTAAAGTCTGACTATAACTGAAACTTAAACAAGGTAGTCTGTAGAAGTTTAAAGACACTTTGGTGCTGTGTGAAAAGCTCATAGTCAATCTGCTCTGGTTGATCAGCTGTGTGATCAGTGATCAGTGCAGCCCAAAAATGTTTTTTAATTTTTTTTTTTTTTTATTAAGCCTTCTTATTTTTGTCAGTTGCTGAAAACATTAAAATCTCTCAGGCTTAGTTTGGCTACTTGGGGTTAGACAGGACTGTGCAGCCTGAGTTGCACTCAAGTATCCAAATATGCATACACAGTCTGTATACAGGCATGTTTCTTAAAACAAAACAATAAGTATTTCTGTGCATTTTAAGTATTAACTCTTTAACCAGCAGCTGCATGTTGGATGATCAGTAAAACACAGGACACACAATGGTCAGGACTATGCACCACAGACAGCATACAGTGTGTGTGTGTGTGTGTGTGTGAGAGAGAGAATGCAGCCTCCACTCGATTGAGTGTAATTACACACATAAGCTTCAACCTGTATCGATGGATGACAATTATTTTATTTTTTATTGTTCCAACTGGATTTTGTTGGTTCCCCCCTAATGTCTGACTGAAGATTTCACCCCTGCTGCTGGAAGACCCTGGAAAGTACAAAATTACGTTGTCCTAATCAGTTCATATCATACCATCGATTTTAGCTCTGATACCTTGTTTACAGGCAGAAGAAGCTCTCCTAATATGAGTTTGTGAGTTGATGCAGATGTTTGGCTTCAACTACCTGATTAAAATGCCTCTCATGGTTGGTTTCATGAGGCTGTTCTGACTGTTGTCCCCCCAGAGTGCCCTTAGCCTTACTATGATGTTGTTTTCCTGGCTTTAGAGCTGGATTCAGGGCTCTCTTGTGCCCTTTGAATCTCTGACGGCAATAGACCACCCACTGGTATGCCACGTGTCTGGGGAGCTGACAAGTGGTAATTATGCTTCAGATGATTTCTCTTTGGAGACAGCCCTCTGCTGTCTTGCCCCTCTGTCCACCGCAAGAACAGCAGGTGTCATAGCCGGAGTCGACTTTCAGCTAACAGTGTGATGCGATATTTCCCACAGATACTTTATCTGCTATTGTGTTTTTATTTATTTTTTACCTGTGCTTCTTTTTTCTCACCTTAGCGCTCGTCTTCATTGTAATATGCAATTAAGGAGATGGCAGCAGATGCAGCAAAGGTTTCCTCCAGACACCTTTGAACTAAATAAATGCAGCTTCAGGTGTGTGAGTGGGGGGGGGGGGGGAATCCTGCTACCACCTGACGTTTCTGTGCTGCCCCCAAACCAAGTCAGCATGGGTCAATGGCAAGACAAATTTAATTACCTTCTGCGTGGTGATGTGCCTCCATCTCTCACCTGTTTGTGAGGCTGAAGGAAAGCCTTTTCACAGCAACAGCTGAGGCTGAGCTGGATCCCAACCAAGGTCCTGAATGAGAACTGGGGTTCAAAAGCCCTCAGCCCCATTTTATCACTGTATTCAAAGTCACTGTGGGCGGGCTGCGGCAGCTATGGCATTCCACTGCTCTTAGATAACAGCCACTTATCTTCAGCGCTCTAGAGTCATCAGAGAAAGAAGGTTTGATAAGAGTTGAAATGCGGACCTTGTGTGGCTTGCATGGTAAACGGCCTCATGAAATAGGATAGATAAGATTGGTTATTAAAAATCCCCGTGAAGGAGACCTGATTTGTAATCTTAGTTTGAACCATGTCTCTGCTCTAAAATGCTGCTCAAAATGCCGAGCTTGTATTTGACACAGGTGTCAACTACAGTACGCCTCAAATGGCACTATCATATACCAGCCACCTGAGCGTCGTCTCTGAACACAGACACTCTGTGTTATGAATACTAAACCAAAGGAGGGAGAGCGAGAGAGGTGTTACCAAACATGGACGGTTTAGCGAATTAGAAAGGAGGACAGGGAGGAAAAATATCCTCAGTGTTTTGAGGTGACCCTGCGTCTTGTAGTGAGACACCTGTGAGTTGGCCACTTGCCCAGCCTCAAATTGGCATCTAATCTCCTCGGTCCGCGTGTGGGCCTCTCGGGAATACCAGGAATGACAGGCTGTTTGTCTGGGATTGCATATGCCCCACCCCCCTTCTCCTTTTCTCAATCTCAGCCCCCTACCTTCCCCCAAACACACACACACACACACACACACACACACATATACACATACACACACCTCCCACTCGTCTTCTTTCTCACCGCACTCTGGCAATTTCCATCGCTGGTTCTAAAGAGATTTGAAATTGCCTTTGGTCCTGAAGCCTTGGCAATTAGCAATTAGTGAAGTGATTGTAGCAAGCCCTCCCCGCCTCCCTTGTGCTCCCTTTCCTGCTGTGCAGCCTCTGCATCCATTCCTGCCTACCACCCGTAGTGATGTATTGAAACCATAAGAACTCGCTTTGTGGCTAGGCATGTGTGTGTGTGTGTGTGTGTGTGTGTGTGTGTGATAGTTCATCCAAGCACTTACTGTAATAGTCTACATGAGCTGTGAAGGTTCTGTGTGCTGGTGTTTCTGTGTATGTGTGGTTTTATGTGATACTGAGCCTCATGCATCCACATTCTCTTAACTTTCTCCTATTTTATGTTAAGAGAAAAATAAGACAAGTCAACTCCAGATGCACCGAATGTTCTTCACCATCTAAATCTGCTTTTACTTAGATGTGCTGAATAATGAATCCCACTTGATCATAAATTGGAGGGGCGAAGCCGGTAACGCCCCCTAAATACTATATAGGGGCAAGTGTTGTGCCTTGTGCAAATTCTCTGTGGCACATGCCCAAGAATTGCAGAGATGCCACCAACACAAGGCTGTAAGAAAAGGAACATCGGCAGTAGTTTTCCTTAAATTTAAAACGTATGGTTCCTTTTATTGAGCTAACAATTTAGGGACTGTTTAAACAAGATGTCATTCTCTTTTCTTGATAAGGCCGGAGATGTGCTTGCTTGTAGTTACGTGTTGCTTGTGCATAATGGCTGCCTTGTGTAAACTGCTTCTGTTCCAAGTGTTGGTTGTACACATCCTCAGACATCAAGGCTGAGATGCAGTACGCAAGTGAGTGGCAGGGATAGTGTGAAAAACATACTCACCATTGTCACGGCAAGCTTGATTTAGGGGCCTTACATACTGTCTACAGTGGCGCCACTGTCTCTTTTTCTGCCGTCATTTCACAATTAAGAATAAAGTAACCTCCTTGGGTGTTGTCAGCGGTCACTAGTGTCGCCATATATATTGTTTACATCATGCGAACGCTTTCCCTGGATTGCCCTCCATGGAATCCTCCAGCAACATTTGTAGTACGTAAGCAATTCTGCTCATGACGCAGCCAGTTGTCTACACAAATGTGTGTTTAAACAGCAAGTATATCTTCGGCCTTAGAGAGCTCTCAACTAAAAAACCTAAGAGAAGCGCAAATAGAAAACATTGGTGAATCCCAGAAATCAAAGGATACTAACACAATAAGAACAAATAAAGGATACAAACAACAAAAATACAAGGAAATGTGTTTGCATAGGTTCCTGCATGAGGCCCGTTGTGTATGTGTGCTCGTGTGTCAGCCTCTTAGTGCCATCAGTGTTGCCTCTGAACATATGCAGTGCACCACTGACCCTGACTATCCCTCTCTGTTGTTGTTGATGGCAGTGACAGCGAAGAGAAGCCACTGAAGGGCAGTAGCTTGTGTTCCCTGACTGGTGATGGCACGCTGGGGGACAGCGTCAGCAGAGACAGCCTGGTTGACTACGCTGACGGCGGGGGAGAATTCAACGAGGACGGTTCGTTTATTGGAGAATATTCCGGACGCAAGCGTGAAGGCTCTGTTAGCGAGCCCAGTGGACCCAGACCAGTCACTGCATAAAGCCAGGCTCCAGTTGAAACGGTCTACTTCAAATCCTTTCAAGATACTTTTTAAATTCAGCTTCCCTGGCATTAAATATAGCTCCAATAGCCAAATATGGGGGAATAAAAATGACTCAGATGTGCAGAAGTGTTGCCCAGGGACTGAAAGGGAAGCATAAACCCACCATTCACATCAAATCCTGCGAGTCTTTGTACATACTGTAAGAGAATGACCTGTATCATTTGAGTTTTTCAAGATTTTAATATGATAATAAAATGTTTTTGTACCTATGAGCCAAAATCTTCAAGCTGTGTATATTGATTGTGTTCTTTCATAAAAGGCAGAAGATCAATAATTATTTCCCACAATATAAAAACACTGAAAATGTCACTGGGGCTTTTTTTGTTTACACAGTGGATGAGAACAACACATACAGTAGAAATACATATGCATCTACAGCCTGTGTTCATTCATTTATCATAAACTGGAATCAATATCTAGTCATAAATGCTTTACTGTCCACAGGGGCACCCCTAGAAATTTTCACAAGGGTGGCCAGATGGGGTCACTGAAAACCTTAGGGTGGCACACCAAAACCGTCGTAATTGAATTTCAGGAATTCGATAATTCTATTGAAGTATATAGGCTAGTGGAAAACATTGTCACTGTGAGAGTTATTTTACAGTTACTATTACTAATTATCTGCTGTGTGTAGACTAACTGTGCGTTCACACCAGAAGCTTCCAAAGAGGCAAAGTCTGTTGCGGACGCCCAAGAAGCGCGACTGCTCGCTCTTGTTGCTCATCACGTGAACCGTTGAACGTTCAATCGTGCTTGTCAATTTAAAGGAGCTGCAAAGCGGACTACTGGCTTGAAAGCAGCACAGTTGCTGCTTGCTGTTGTCCAGTCAAAAAGCTCATAGTTGGCCTACATAAAGTTATGTTTGGTCAATGAAAACAGAAAACGTATGTCATCCCATTCAAACCAAGCAAGGAAGACTTGCATGCTGAAATTCTCTCCTCTATTACTAACATTACACACTTTAAAACTCACCAGACCAACCAACTACCTCCACGACGCGGTCCCAAGCCTCATTTTTTTTATTTTGGTCTCTGTAACCGAACAGCGACACATTATGAAGGACTGAGTGGGCGTGAACGCAAGTAATAAACTTCTCGATATCCATTGTCAGAACAAGTGTGCTGTAGGATCCAAAGTTACATGGCTTGTTCTCTGGGGCCCGCTTCATCGAAGCACGTCAGCATTCCGCCGAACTGCGTCAGAGCTTATTACCACAAAGTTAAACAAGTTTTAACTCCCCTCCGGACCGCTCTGGTCGCTTTGATCGCCCAAGATGCGCAGCTGACAACCAGGTCCCCCAAGTCGCCCAAGTCGTTGGAACAAAACAATGACAGGGACCAAACCTTCTCAAGTTTAGCGGGGACTTGTGGGTAACCTAGAACCCATTTTCATTCAGTTATCTTGAGTTCTGGGGCCAAACTTTGGAGCGTTATGATAAGCCATACTTGCCAACATTGGGTTGTGAAAAATACAGAGATTTTTTTCATCGGTGTATAGGCCCAAGGAACAAGGTTCCTTCGCAGGGTGTGCATATAATTGTCGTCATTTCTTGCCTTGTATTTTAAACCTGATGAAGGAAACTTGTTCTGAAAATGTTGTTTCTTTGATATTCAATAAATGATTCTGTTTACCATTGTTGAAATGAGTACCAGAAGGCTAAATAATAAGGCAGTTACACTGCAATGCATTTAGTATGCAGTATTTATTGCACATCAAATTAGAAAGTGTGTGCCACTGACTGTGCCACCCTCGGAGGAGTGTCACGCCAAGGCCACACCGCCTGCGCTGCAAATAGCCTCGAAGTGCCGAGAAGCGAAGCCAGTTTCCTTTTGTCGCACGTGTTAACCGATTGTTGCGCTTTGCAGCACTTCCGCGGGCAGTGTGGCCCTGGCGTCAGGTGTCTCTCTTTCTCTATCCATCTTGGTCTGGGCGCTGAACTGAGCGGAAGACAGAAACCAGTGAGTTTCTTTTTCTTCTTCTTCTTCTGCTTCTGCCTCTGCTTCTGCTTGCAGTATCAACGCTACTTGGTGTATCACTGCCTCCAGCGAGTGACTGAGTCACGTCACCGACTTGCCTCATACGCACGGGCAGGCCAGGGTTGCCAGACAAATATCCCCCACAATGTTACTTGTTTCCTTCACTGTAAAATCGGGAGATTAGCGGGAGAAATTACTGACCTGGAGCATCGCGGGAGATAGGGTTAAAAATCGTGAGTCTCCCGCGTGAATCAGAAGAGTTGGCAACCTCGTCACATATTGCTGTTTGGTCATAGACTTTCTAAGTCCAGATACATGGGCAAGGTGCCACGGATGTGTTGGTTGTTGACGTTCTAGGACGATGTGTCGGTACAACACCGCAAATTTACTTATTTTTCCTTCAGCAGCAAACACACATGATTGGGTGTAGGCAACAAAAGCATGTGGTTAGGTTTAGGTTAAAAGATCAGGGTCTGGCTTTATAATCTTACGGGACACGAACACAGCTCTCGTGGGTGAAGGTCGGTGTTTGTTGTTAAACTATAACAGCAACCAGCTGCGTATCATGCTGACGTGAAAGGATGTCTTTTTTCATTGTTGTCTGATGCCACAAGTCACTGCCCAAGCGCTAGATTTCAACGACTTTGGAGTGAGACCAGGTTGGCTATGCCGATATATTACATATTATATAATATATAATATATTATATTGCCTGGTTTGTACTATCTTAAAAAAATAGTGCACCACAGCCTATTAAACAGTAATTAATGTCAGTCTTGAATTATTTCGGGGGCGCCACTGTCTGTCCATCACTGTATATGTTTCAGATTTATGTTAATATGAAAATGTGAAAGTTGATGAATTGTTTACAATCAAAATGCTGATGATATTTGCCCTTGATAACCGTTTATATCATCATATCAAACATATTTCTGAAGTTTTTTTCTTGCTGGTTACATTAAACAGGAGACGACAACTTAAACAAGATATCCATGAATCAAACTCCTCCAGCCATGGAATTACAGCAAGGATATATAAGTTGTTTAGCGAGAAGGTTAAAGTGATAAGTGTATTGCTGCATTTATCTCTTGAGTGGAATCATGATACATTTATTTAAGGAACTTGTCAAAACTCTAAATTGGGAGGCTTTCACCTTAGGGACCCAGTAATGAAGAGGAAGTTTTGAAACTAAAGCAATTTGTCATACTCCCACTTGTTTTGGACTTTTTTAATCACAAGCCTTTATTCTGCTGGATATCACGGAATGAATCACTCTACGTTCCTTTAAAATGATCAGGCAGCTGGGCTATTTATTATGTGGAAATTATTAATGTTGGGTACTTCCTCACAGTTTTTATTTAAACTTGGTGCAATGATTCATCAGTTTCTATTTGCTGCTCCTTTTCTGTAATTTGAAAAAGCACCCACTTATATGGTAAGTTCACACTTCCAAGTTAAGATGTCCCTCCACTGAACATAAAAATGTGAATATATTATATGTGGAGAAAAAAAAAATCCTGTCTCAGTGCTCAGCTATTTACAAAATTATACAGAAAAATTTGTTCACAAACTGAGCACAAAGTGAAATTGGCATGATACAAACATGGCTGAATTAAGCTTGATGTTCTCAAAGGTCAAACACATTTCAAATCCCAAAAATATTTTTCCCGTTATCTCCTCAATACATGCAGTGAATCCTCACATGCATTATGCATATTGCTAAAATATTCATCAAGGATATAACTCAAGTAAAGTTGAGATTTGTCCAATTCAACAATCTTACTTAAACAGATGTAATAACACAGCAGCGCCGGCTACAAAGTGCTAAATGTTTTATTGTCTAGAGGCTTAATTTTTTATGTTTAAGATCCAACTCCGAGACCTCTTTAAAAACAAAGATTCTTAACAATCAAATAGATCCGGAGAGATGTATAACTTTGGCAAATCAGCATACTGTACTTTTGTATTTAAGTCAGAGGACATTTGGTCTATAGAAATGCAAACCCAAGAAACTTATACAACTAAACTGCATGAGCTGCTTTGAAGACATTAAAGGCAAAAATCCTCCCACACAGTAAACAACATGAGAAAACAATAGTCGGCACTAAAGAGAGTTTTCGCTGCAAACCAAAAAGAACAAAAGTGGTCATGCGGAAGAAAAGTTCAGCTATGAAATATAGTCAACATTGTAGTCAATCTCTTTTCCATTACTTGGTTCAGATAATTGGAGCCAAGTCCCATGGCTCCAATTATCTGAAACAAAGCAGTGCTCGCTCTCCCCTTCAATTTCTGAGGGGAAAATATAGCACCTTTGATGAGGCAGAAATCCCAGCTAACAAAGATGGGAGATGATCGACTCATCCATCATTCGGTGGGAACCTCTAAAACAGCCCCTCTAATTCACTCCATTATTTTTGAGCCTTTCAATAAAAAAGCTCAGAGGTTCAGAGGGAAGAGTTTTTTCCTCTTATTTACCATATTTGTTTGTCCCAGAACTCCAAAACAAACTGAAAGTGAACGACTGTGACAGAAGCAAAACATTTAAATTGATCATGCGCTCCGTGGCAGGAAGATGCATATACGTACCCTCAGTCACAGTCTCAGCATTTCTTAAAGGACACACCATTATAGGACAACAATGCTTATTCTACTTTATTCAGCTTTGTTCAAATCCTCTCACTTCTGTCACTGGACTTCTCCCTTATCTCTAAAATACCTTGGAGGCCCTTATCATCCATTTTTAATACGTAGCCTCCTTGCAGCTGTAGTCTGTCTATAGCCGGGTGATTATAAATGGGAATTGTAGCTGTAATCAAACCAGACTTTGGATAGTGGAGTTGAAAAGCACTCCATGCCTCATGGCAAGATAAAGGTCATTTAAAGAGATAATCCCTGTATTGTCGGGGATTACGCCCTCATCCGTTTTAAAATTGCTTTCTCCGTGGAACGTTAAAACCTCTAAACAACAACAAAAGCTTTCTCTAGTCAACCCCCCCCCCCAAAGTGTCACACAAGCAGCTTTTTTTTTACTCCGCTAAATCTATTTTGAGGACATGCAGGTGACCCTTTCATAAAAGTCATAATAGCCCCGTTTTGGAGCGAGCAAAGGTCAGGACGCTTACATCACCTGAATCCATGTGAAATGGGACAGCTTTGTTTGCCGTCGCGTTTTGCTCGTGTTATCGCTACACAGCTCACACACAAACTCACAGATCCCGGCTCAAAGCGGATCACTCCCTTTCAGTCAATTTGATCGGAGCTGATATTTAGGCTAAGTACCCTGGAAATTACCAGGTGGGAGGAAATCGATAGCATGCTGACACATACTGTGAGTTCAGTCCAGTAACCAGGGGCTGTAACCACTCAGTGTTGCACCAACTTTAAAACCGAGTGCAAGGACAGGACAGTGTGCACAAACTGTAGCACGCAGGGAACATGAGCATTTTTTAAGGGTGCGAGATATAGAGTATACGCTGTAACCACCCAGTAAAGGAGAAGGTAACTCGTTGGCCATGAGGCTCTCATCAATAATGAACACTGTCGGGTTCACCGAGAGGGAAGCAGTGACAGGTGTTTCCGGAGATGCTCCTATGGAAGACCTTCTTCTCTTTGGTGGCTTTTGAAGGAAATGCAGCTGAAGCATTTGCAGAGGAATCCGCATCAAGAGTTAAACCAATGTCACGGCTCCCGCTTTCTTAAAGGGACAAACAGTCAGTCTGGCCTATTGAGAGCAAACACGCAAACGGTCTCAAGGACAGGCTTTGAGCACTTTAGCAGAGAAAGGGGTTAAGGGTGGGTGGAGAAAAGAGGGGTTGCATATTGAAGGTTATTTGACTGCAGGCTCTTTATTGAGACCTGCTTCAGCAACGCTGCAGATGAAGAAAAGCAGCTCAGAAAGACGGCTCATGACCTTGACTCGCGCGCAGAATGACAGTGTTTTATCTTGCATATTCCTCCAATGGCCTTCACTCTTTGTCTGCATATTTTGAAGTGGATGTGGGATGAATGCCCAGGCTTACCTTTTTACTGAAAGCCAAAGAAAGGAAAAAAGACAGCCGTCGAGCGACACATCAACATCTAGACGCGTATTCAAGAGGCTGCTATAAAAACAGTCTAAAATGCATTTTGTCTCTTTCACTAAATCTTCCTAACCTGTAACTTTTATCGATTCCACTTAAATGCATCGATATCTGACATTAAAGTTCTCCCAGCCAAAATAACACCGGAAGAGTTCCTATCTAATTTAGGTCTCAGGCATCTTCCTCCCCGTTTCTGCTCATTCTTTTGTCGTCTCAACATGGAGCTACACTCACCTTCTGCTAAAATTTAATTTGTCTCACTAGAATGCAAATGGAACGGGATGATTCTGCATACAGAGAATCCTTTTAGAGAGCTATTATTTCCCTGGTAAACTGCTTTAGATGCAAGCCCAGACACTCTCAAATGCCAGCCAGCAATTGAGTGGATGTGTGCGCATGTGTGTGTGTGAGTGTGTGCGTGTGTGAGTGAGGGTATGAGTAGAGCAGGATGAGGCGGGGACACTCAGCCATGGCAGAAACTAATGAGACATGCATCGGTAATATGATTACAAAGTCAGCCTGGCTGTGTCAGAGACCGGGGGGGCGCTTTGGAGACATCTGCACAGGACAAAGTGGACACTGGGATGTTTAGTTGTACTGTGTCTGCATTACATTACTGTAGGGTGGACCCCCCACTACACTAGGAGAAGCCACCCCGCTGTTACTCCCCTCCTCACTGATACATGGGGCCAAATTGAACTTCTTTTCTTGGATGGTAGTGGCCTTGCTTATCCTTTCATTGCATCAAAATCATTTACTGGTGAAAGGAAATTTAAAAACGTGGTTCTGAGGTCAGTTGAGGTGATATTTCAACAGTAAAAAATACACAAGCTTTTTCTTACTGTGAACATGAAAATCACATGGAGAATGAGCTAAAATATAACAACTATTTTTTTGTAACAGCCTATGCAGAAGTATAGAGTGGAATGAGTCCTGAAACCTGCAAACAAGTTAGCATTTTAGCACAAAATAAGTTTTTTGAATGGGTTTTTGTTTAAATGTTTGTAATAAGGTCTGGGGTTTCTGTAACACTGAGTAGGATTTTTGAGGGAAGAAGCCCTGACCCCTGAATCAATGATTTTGAATTGCCTAACCTTGCTAATGTTATATTTCCAAGACAGAATGCTACGTACACATAAGAGCTATATTGCAGGCAAGTGGACTTGCTGTCGGTGAAGATTCTCAGTCATCCAGGTCATGGTAATCATAAGTTGCCTACGATACAGCACCTGGATGACTGAGAATCTTCACCGACAAATGCTACGTACGCCATCTTCCCACAAAATAACATAACAACTAACCAACAGTAAGAAATGCATTAGCAGTCTAAAAGGCTAACTATCTGACTTTATGTTATGATATTGTGACGAGCGGCAGTTTGAAGTTAGTCAACACCGGATTTCTTAAAACTCAAAGCTCCCTTTTATTGGTCGTTCCTGAACATCAACTGAGCGTGGCATCCTGCAACTGACGTGAAGCCGTCTTAACACATACCCCGAGACTCGAGGGAACAAAACTCTTCTGCCTGAGACTCACACACAGGCAGATTGAACACTAAAAAAAAAAACATGCCTCTCAGAGCGCACGAAACAACAACAACAAACACTTCTCCTGAACACTGTGCATTCTGGGTAGAGCCCTTAATGGGACCATTCAACATTTTACAGTTCATTTATCACAGTCACATCCCCAGTCGCTACATTGCCCCCACCAGCATGTCGCCCGTCCCGGCGACTACAAGCTCACACGTAATCCTCAAAGCGACGGGGAGGCCGCCTCTGCCGCCATCGAGTCTCTCTCCGCGCAGACCCCTCCCCCCCGCTGTCCATCTCCCCTCCTGCAGTGCCGAGTGCGCTAGCGGACGGCGGTGGGAATATACCCTGTGAGCTGGGGGCATGGTCAACCTCTGCTGATTTTGCATGGGGCCGATAGGGTGCTAAACGGTCCCTGTGCAGCACCACTACCCGCCCCCGGACAGACATCCTCACCCGATACACCACGTCAGACAGCTGCTCCAGCACCTCACAGGGACCCAACCACTTGCTAGTCAGCTTAGGCGAAATGCCTTTCTTTCGGGTTGGATTGTAGACCCACACCTTCTCTCCAGGCGAGAAGGGGCGGCCCCGGCAGTGGACGTCATATGCCCGTTTCTGTTTCTCCCCAGCCTGATCCTGGCGCCGACGGGCAAAGTCATGCGCCTCCGTCAGCTGCTGCCGTAGGCTGAGCAGGTATTCCATGCCGGGTTTTCCAGGGAGATCAGGGCACGGGGGGCTGCCAAAGGCTAGGTCCACAGGAGTCCGCAACTCCCTCCCAAACATGAGAGCGGCGGGTGTGCACCCAGTACTCTCCTGCACTGCTGAGCGGTATGCCATCATTATCAGGGGCAGGTGACGATCTCAGTCACGTTGGTGTCGCTCGACCACGATGGCCAACTGTGTGGACAGCGTCTGATTGAACCTCTCCACCAGTCCATCACTCTGGGGGTGAAGGGGCGTCGTCCGGGTCTTCGTCACCCCCATGAGCTTACACACCTCGGCGAACACTTGTGCCTCAAAGTTCCGTCCCTGATCGCTGTGCAACTCCTCAGGTGCACCGAATCGGCAGAACATCTCACACACCAGTCTCTCAGCTACTGTTATGGCACTCTGGTCGGAACCGCGTACGCCTCCGGCCACTTAGTGAAATAATCCATGGCCACGAGGACGTAGCGGTTCCCACCATCAGTAAGGGGAAACGGCCCAAGGATGTCCACGCCCACACGCTCCATGGGAGCCCCCACCTGGTAACGCTGTAGCGGAGCATGGGAGCGTTGGGTGGGGCCCTTCTGGGCGGTGCAGGTGTCGCAGCAATGCACGAACAGTTCGGTGTCCTGCCTGCAGCCGGCCCAGTAGAACCTTTGGCGCAGTCTGTTTAGAGTCTTTGACACCCCAAAGTGCCCTGCCCCACTGAACCATGCACTGCCTGTAACACCTGCTGTCGCCGGTCCTTGGGCACCAACAACTGCCAAACCGCTCCTCGCCTGGCGCCTGCCAGACACGATAGAGCAGTCCATCCCATCGGGCCAGAGTGGCCCACTGAGAGTAGTAGGCCTTAGTTTCCAATGACAGTGCTGAGACAGCTGGCCAACAGGGGCGTGCTCCAGCATCGACCCACTGCCCCACCCTCGAAAGAGTAGGGTCGACTTCCTGCGCCGCCTGCCATTCCTGACGCTCGACCGCCGTCATCCCCTCCTCTGCTTCCTGGACCTGTGGCACCGCGGCCACTGGGATAGTCAGTTGATCTTGTTCTTCTTGCCGCAAACAGTGCCTGCACTCTGATGCCTCACAGGGCCGTCGGGAGAGGGCGTCGGCATTGCAGTGGAGTCGCCCTGCCTGATGTTGTACCTCAAAGTCGTAACTCTGCAGGGCCTCAATCCATCTCGCCAGTTGCCCTTCCGGTTCTCGGAAAGTGAGGAGCCACATCAGGGAAGCATGATCTGTCCGCAGGAGGAAAGACCGGCCGTAGAGGTAGGGCCGAAAGTGGTGAAGCGCCGTGATGACTGCCAGTAGCTCGTGTCGGGTGACGCAGTAGTTGCGCTCAGCTCGATGTAGGGCGCGGCTGTAGTAGGCCACCACTCTTTCTCCTTCCTCCCTCTCCTGTGACAGGACCGCCCCCAGCCCCATGTCACTGGCGTCTGTGTCGACGATGAAGCGGCACCCCGGGTCGGGGAGTGCCAGGATGGGAGCGGTGGTCAAGGCTTCGCGCAGCCGGGTGAAAGCAGCCTCGCAGCTCTCGTTCCACTCGAACTTCCGCCCCTTGTCAGTGAGGCGATGTAGCGGGCTGGCGGTGGATGCGAAGTCGCGCACAAAACGTCGGTAGTAGGAAGCAAGACCCAGAAAGCTGCGCACCTCGCCAACACTTCTGGGGACCCGCCAGTTCCGGACTGCCTCCACCTTCGATGGATTGGTGCCCACGCCGCTGGGCCCCACCACGTGTCCCAGAAACTTGGTCTCGCGTTGTAGGAGGTTGCACTTCTTGGGATGTAGGCACAAGCCCGCCCCCCGAATGGCGCTGAAAACCTGACGCAGATTTACCAGAGCCTGCTCGAAGTCAGTGGCGTGGACCAGCAGGTCATCGAGGTAGACCACACATTGGCTCCGGGGAATGTGGGCCAGCACTCTCTCCATCAGCCTCTCAAATGTGGCGGGAGCGTTGCAGAGGCCAAACGGCATCACCCTGAACTGCCAGAGTCCCTGTCCGAAGGTGAAAGCCGTTTTTGGGCGGTCCTCTGGCGCTAGCTCCACCTGCCAGTAGCCACTTCTCAAGTCTAAAGAACTGAACCATCGTGACCCTGCGATGTGGTCCAGGGCATCATCAATGCGGGGCAGGGGGTAGGAGTCTTTGCGGGTTATTGCATTCAGGCGCGGAAGTCCGCACAGGGCCTCCACGTGCCGCCTTCTTCCGCACTAGGATAGCAGGAGGCCCATGGGCTGGTGGAAGGCTCTATCACCCCTGCCGCGACATGGTCTGGACCAGCCGCTGGCGGCCTCCCGCTTAGCGGCGGGAGTCGATAGGCGTTGGCGAATGGGAGCGGCAGTTCCTGTGTTGATGGTGTGCTGCACCAGCCCCGTTCTGGTGCACTCATCGTCTCTGGCAGCAAAGATGTCCAGGAACTCTTTAAGCAGATCCCTCATTTGTGCGCTCTGCTGTGGGTCTAGCTGCTCACTGCTCCGCTGTGCGAGTTCTTGGACTGCCTGGACGGTCTCGGGGGAGGGGGGCGGCTGATCCTCTGCAGGGCACTCCGGCATGACGGAGGTCGAAACAGGGGTGGCATGATGGTGTTGCCCATGCTGTGGCTGCTGCTGCAGGGTGGCTTCAGTTGGGTTGCTGCTGCTGGGCTGCCGCTGTCGAACCACTGCTGTCGAACCACCGCTGATGTACCACTGCTGCTGGGTTGTTGCTGCCCCCGGCCGCCACTGCTGCACCGCCGCTGTCGGGCCATTGCCACCGGACTGCCGCTGTTGGCCTGCCGCTGCTGGACTGCTGCCTGTGGGCCACCACTGCTGGACTCCTGCTGGAGAGCCACTCCCGCTGCTGGACCACTGCCGCTGGATCGCTGCTGCGGACTGCTGCTGGTGGAGCCAGATCACCACTGCTGGGCTGCTGCTGCACTGCTCGCATGCGTCTCACCCTCCTCTTCTCTCGTCGGCGTTGGAGAGGTAGGGTCTCCGCTCCAATGTGGATGACTCTCGCTACATCCACCACGGCTCCCAACGCTCCAGCAGGTCGAGGCCGATAATGCAGGAGTCTATGATGTCAGCCAGCCAAAACTCTTGCTCCGCTTTCAGTTTTGCCGCCCGCACCCACAGGCTTTGCTTCCCGAGCATTTTTGAGAGTCCCCCTGTCACGGACCGGATCTTGCTGGAGGTCGGAGCCCACCCGAGCGACTGTCCATCGTCCGTCTCCGGCAGAACCCCTGGTCGCACCAGGGAGATAACTGCCCCCGAGTCTACCAGGGCTCTGCAGGCGTGTCCATTGAGGTGGCAGGACAGGTATAGGCCATGGACGTTGCCCAACCTGCCGATTTGGTTGATGTTCTCATTAGGGGATTCGGTTGGTTGACTGGGGGGCAAATTCCCCTCTGTGCCCCCCAGCTCTAGTTTCCCGAGCGGTCGGGGGTGTGGCGCCGGGGTGCAGGCGCGGGGCAGTCACGTGCCATGTGTCCCGGTTCTCCACAGCGGTAACAGACACCTGGGGTTTGACGTGCCCGCAACCTCCTCGGGGGCTGCCGTGGACCTGCTGGAGCTGGGGAGGGTTGGGCCTGGCAGACAGCCCCTCCCTCGTCATCATCGCTGATCTCTGCTTGTCGCACCTGGGGTCTTGCCTGATGGCGGGGTGTTAGGACAGTTTCAACCCGCTCTGCTTCCTCCAACGCGCCTGGAGAGTTGTGGGTGACCTGAGGCGGAGGTGTTCCCTAAGCTTCTCAGGGGTGAGCCCCCGGATGAAGGCACTCAGGGCTAGCTCGTCACGTGCAGATGGGTCGAAGGTTGGGTAGCCCTGCTCGGTATAGTAACGCACATCTGCGGCATACGCGCCCAAAGCTTCACCATCTGCTCGGCGCCTGTGAGCCAACTGGTCTCTCACCTGGTCAGTGGAGGTGCGTTTTCCAAAGCGCTGCTTTAGAGCCATGGTCAGGGATGAATAGTCACTTAGCTCCTCTGGTGCCACGTCCATTAACACCTGTAGTGCATTTCCTCCAAGGCCAGGACAATGTGGGCGGCCGTCTCAGCAGCATCCCATCGATTCATTAGCTCTGCCACCTTGACCTGAGTGAGGTAGGGTTCCAGTGGTGTGATACCTGCATATCGCGGGAGCTTGTAGACATTCCGCAGAGGTGGGTGTGACGGCGGTGTGAGGCGGCCCTCCCGTCCCAGAGGACGAGCCATGTATGGCCGATGAGCTCTCCATGCTGCGGCGGTGGACGGCGCCTCTCGTTGCGGCTGCCATGCTCGGCGCGACCGGCGAGCTCTCAGAGCGGTGGGCGGAGGCGGTGCTTCTTGTCGCGGGTGCGGGGAGACGCCGGGCACTGGAGCCTTCCTGGATGGGCGGGCGAGCTCTGCTGGGGTTGTGCTCTTTGAATTTACACTGCTCGTCGAGGCGCGTTATTAACTCCGTTATCCTTCCGTATTCTCGCTCTATTTCCTCCATGGTGGGTACGTTAGCTAGCTAGCGATCCCACTTCTGACACCAATGTGACGAGCGGCAGTTTGAAGTTAGTCAACACCGGATTTCTTAAAACTCAAAGCTCCCTTTTATTGGTCGTTCCTGAACATCAACTGAGCGTGGCATCCTGCAACTGACGTGAAGCCGTCTTAACACATACCCCGAGACTCGAGGGAACAAAACTCTTCTGCCTGAGACTCACACACAGGCAGATTGAACACTAAAAAAAAAACATGCCTCTCAGAGCGCACGAAACAACAACAACAAACACTTCTCCTGAACACTGTGCATTCTGGGTAGAGCCCTTAATGGGACCATTCAACATTTTACAGTTCATTTATCACAGTCACATCCCCAGTCGCTACAATATTAATGTTATAGCTAGCAACATTAGCTTGCTGTAGCACTTGTTAGCTTGAATCCTTCACTATAGTGTTGCTAAGTGGCTGAAAGGGACTCAAACATTCAGAATAGAAGATTTGTAAGTGACCTAGTTTGAAGTTCGAGGTATCCTGTCAACAGTTTTACAGAGATGTCTTTTACAGTCGTGGCCTGTGGGGAAAGTACTTTATGGGCTGCAGGGAATGTTTTTTTCACTAATACCACCATTGGCCACTGGGAAAACTTTGCTGGAAGGCTAACCCCCAGATTCCACCAGATGCGTGTGGGTTTTGTCTGTGCTCTGGAATGGAGCCAATATTTTTAAATTCTAGTCAATGAGTGTGTTTCCACCGGCTGCACCTGTGCTGCGTTCCGGCTCCATCACAGCTGCGGCACTCTGGAGCCCTCCGCAACAGATACACAGGACGTCTATTTTTGCCGGACGCTGGAGCACAACGCAGCAGTTCAGCTCGGAGCAGATCGTGTGGGGCAGGAAGTCGCAGAAACAAAATAAAACATCCAGTTAATTTTCAAAATAAAATACAGTGTTCACGGCGGATCATATTTTCCTGCACTACACCTTGAAAACGTCATAATGGGCGGAGGCAGGCCTGAAGTCAACAGGTCAGAGGTTTTCAGACGTCATTTCACCCTGTTGACACCATGGACGAGGAGGTGTTAAACATGGAGGTGCACCGAGATGTCTTCCTACTACTCCCCTGGTTTTGTGATTCTGTTTATAGAAACTACATCTTGTTACATCGCACGATTATGCGTGAATTTGCGAGATCTCGTGGGGCCCGTGACTCCGCACAGCAAACGCAGCCGATGGGTGCTCACGGATGGCGGAGCACGCAGCAGATAACCAGCGCAGCCGTTCCGCAACGGACATGCATCCAGTGGAATTCCGGCGTAAGGGGCCTGGGGGGGCCAATAGCTAGCAATATGAGCTCTGTGTAGCACTAGCCAGCTTAAATCCTGGAAGTCATATTTTTTTTAAAACAAACCTCTCCAATTGCGATTCGTCCTTAGTCCATCAGTTTGAAATTAATTGGCAATAATCACATTGTTCTAAAAACAATGAAAAATAATTTCTGTATGAGTTATGTAACCTTTATGCTGCAGTTAAAGTTCAAATGCCAAGTTTGTATAAATCTGAATAACTCATGAAGCAAGATGTCCCCTGGGGTTTTTATCCCCAGTAGGGGGGATATCTTCCGTGGGTCATAGGGTAAGATGCCCCTTTACAAGATTTCACATTTACTTGAGCATGCTTCTTGTGTACATATTATATTGATAGTTAGAGTATTCAGGCTATATTTTGTAAGAAAACAGATATTTTTCCTAAGGGGGGTGTCTTACCCTGGTTTACCCTACCCTCACCTGACAGTGAGTGGCAGCGAGTACAAATGTCAAAGATGATCCTCACACTGTTCTGCCATTATTCAGATAATGACAACATTTAAATCAACAAAATGGAGCCTGATGAATGATGACTTGAAACATCTCAGGTGTGGTATCATTAAGGAATGCAGTCTGGGCTCTTTTAGGTCAAACTCGTCCTGAGTTTGATCCAGCAAAGGATTTCATCGAGACTACTGCTGGAGGATTAGATAAGAGACTTGTAAGTGCTGTGTGGGTGGTGAGTAATTCTCACCTTCCTTTCTTAGCCCGGGGCTGTCAAAGCAACAACTTGGCACAAACCACAATCCACACACAATACGTAAGTCAGCTCGAAGTCTCTGCGACAGAGCCTTGTGAAAAATGGCATCCTTAACTTGCACACAGCTGAAGGAACATAATCAAAAATGACTTTCTTATTTGTTCATGTTTGAACACTCCACCTGCTCACCCGCAGTGATGCTTTTAATGTTATTTTTAGTGCATCAAAATCCTTGTTAATAACAATTCAATTGGTCTATTTTAAAAAATGTCAGAACACAAAGTGCAGCAGAGTGTGTTCCATTTTTTTCTTTTTCTTTGTAGGCAGTAATCAGGCTCTGGTGTTGTACAAACAACCCCCCCCAAAAACAGGACAAATTGAGTTTGAAACCTCGCCCTGATATTCAGTTTTAGTCTTATTAAAGTACAAAAGGCCGGTGGCAGCAAAAGAGAAGTGGACACGGAGAGAGTGCATCTCCTGTGTTTTACAAACTAATCAAATGGGTTATTTCAGTTTTGCGGACGTTTGTTAATAAGCAAGTGATGAGCCGGCCTGGATATCAAACAGAAGGGAGAGATACTTCAATGTCAATTTTTATTTCTCCAAAGCAATTCTTTTTTTCTATGAATTTGTTCCTGCGGTGTGTTTCTCGTGGAACACCACTCCTGAATAATTCATCGCGCCTTCATTAAAACACCTCCATTTGCATAACACACGGGGCCGCATAAGATGCATTAGGGCTTTTGATCCTGGTGTACATGTCAAATAATTTAACACAGAACTGGACCGCCAAATAGCCCAGCAACATGGAAGACTTTAAATGTCTGAAGCTAAACTAAGAAAGCTTAGTCGGCTTAAAGTTTGAAATGAAATATTATCATGCAGAGATGTAAGTGGGTCAGAGTGGACCCCTTTGGTGCAATAACCCACTTGAAGAAGTAAATAAAGTATGATAAAGTATCATACTGGAGGACATTAGCATTTCTCCTGAGAAGCTACGGAGTTGTGATTTATTACAATAATTATTTTGATGGAGGCAATGACAGTTGTTTGTCAAATGCGGTTTTTCAGATGTATCTGTAATGATGGAACAACTTTTGTTACATTTTCATTTCAGTCACACCAGTTTGCAATCCTACGCCAATCCAACCCCAGACACACTCATCTGAACATCCATCAAATTTTAAATGCTTCCTTGGTTGTTCCTCCCTGGTTGCAGCAGCAATCAGGCTAATGAGTACAGATTGAATGATAAAAGCTGCATTGGAAAGACAGGTGTAACCGCCCGCCTCTGTGTCCAAAGCATAGTTACAGCTGAACTTCATTAATACTGGTAGCTCCAACTGGGGACATGTCAAGTGTGAATTCAGTTGCCACCTGCTACACACACACACACACACACACACACACACACACACACACACACACACACAAACAGAAAGAGCCATGTTTATCTGTGTGTGTCTAACAGACTGTGTATAGTTTGTGTCACTGATTCCACTTGCCATGTATCCATTAGTTTATGTTTAGTGGTTCACGGGCGCTCTCTCAGCAGCTAAATGCGGCTGGTAGCTGTGAAACTTCATGCCTGCTTATGAGAGATATGCTGAGCACTCCGCACAAATGTAACAAGTCCATGTCAACATATGTGTAAACATGTTTTGAATTGTGATTCACTGAGATGCCACCGAAACAGAGTAACACGTTGATGCACTGCATTTTACAGTGCTAAGTCTGTCATACACAGTCATGGGCATCATGTCCGTTCGCTGAGCCCCGCCCCACACTGTAACTAACTGCACTCCCTGAAGAAATATTTTCATATTTTTTCCAGAGAGAAGCAGACCGAGGGGTCTACAGTCTGTGTTTGAAGGATATATCCAGGGTGTCAAACTGACTCAGCAGCAACAACAGGTTAAAAAGTCAAAGATAGTTAGAAGCTAAAGCCGGACTATAGAGTGCAGATCACAGTGCAAAAGTGAACCACCACATCACTGCTGATCGCCACAGAAGACAATGAATATAAAGGGAAACTTTGTGTATATTCAACCAGCTGTGTGTTACCACAGTGTGTGGAGATAAATGGTGTTTGGCTTTCCCTCATGCCGCTTCCAGCACCCAGACCTCCACCGCCAGACGGGCAGGAATCTCTAGAGGAAGCCAAACAACGTTAATCTGCACACATTGTGATGACACACAGCTGGTTGAATATGAGCAAACTTTCCCCGCTTTACTTCACTGGTTCATGTAGAGCAGGGTCTGTCTTTTTTCATTAAAAAACAAAAGCAGCATGTGTATACATTCAGTAGGCTATATCTTCAGTAGCTAGCTAGCTAACCCTAAATCTTTCAGGGTTTGATTTTGGTTTTGGAACAGGGAAGAAATCTTTTTCCAACCTCTCCAGGTAACGAGTATCATTAATACACGACGTGCCCCAGACACAACATTTAGCTCCAAATCCACAAAACCAGCCTGAAAATGAAGGAAATCTGCATCAGAGTCAATGGAGCACAGCTGTGTTGTTGTTGGACCCTGGTCTAAGCCCAATGCTATGTTATGATTAGCCGGTCTGCGTTCAGAGGTGGGACTTATTGAAGGGTCAATACCACAGCAAGTGAGTTCCATCATCTGGGTACCAATGATATCTGTACCAAATTTTATGGAAATCCATTTAATAGTGAGTATTGCAGTCTGGACCAAAATGACCAACCAACATTACCACCCAGCCAGTCCCTGGCTCGGCTAATACCCATTTCCCATCAAAATGATGCATATATGTGGGTTTTTTAATGTGATAGACTGCTTCCCCATTGCCAGTAGTCTAGAGCCATGCACACAGCTCTGCAGTAGATGAGCATACCTTTCTGTTTTTTATCTGTGTCACATTCTGCATCAAAGACACACTGGAAAACAGGGCCAACGCTAGAAAGCAGCATGGAGCCCAGTGAAAAAGGTTACACTGGGTACTTCTTTTTGACATCTGCTACTTGTTCAGTCTTTCCTTTAAACTTGGTGCCAAATAATTTGGAACAGAGTTCCAAAATTGTTTGGAACGAGAAAGGGTGAAAATTACTGCGCCCACCTGGGTGTCATAATTCCATCACTGCCAGTCAGAGCTGGAGCCGATAAATACCCGTGACTGCAGAGTCATTTGTCCTGGGAGTGAATGCCGATTGTAACCTTTCCCACTGAATACAAAAGCCAAATGTTAGTGGGTGTTAGTGGGTTTTTTGTCCATCGGTAAAGGGACTTGAGTTTATCACTTTCTGTCAAGCACTACAAGCAGTGGTGCTTGGGAACAATCCACCATCAGAAATACTGATTCATAACCGATGTCATAAGTTAACCCAAATACTTTAATACACCCTGAAGAAGTCAACTTGGTAAAACAAAAATGATAAGTTAATATTTTCCCATGAAAAAGTCATCAGGAGGAGCTTTAATTCTGATATCACAGCCACATTCTCTTGTGGCCCCAATTATCTCCTCTTTCAAACACACGCTGATAATGTGTTTTTGAGTTCTGCTTTGGTTAACATTATGAATAATTATGTGGTCCAACACCTCACTGTCCTTGTGCTGAACTCCCTCATGTTATATTGGAGTGACTGCATTGGCACAAATTTGCCGTTTTAGAAGCAGACATGAAAGTTGCCTGCAGTCATCACAGTCTGAGATCTGAATTATGAGAGTCTGAGTCGGACCACTCTCACCGGGGAGACCATATCTTAATGTTTCTTATCCGATACCTGTCACTGGATTTGTTTACTTATTCCTCCCCGAGCTGTCCATCTCTGGCTCTTTGCAAAACAGAAATCTTACAGTCATGGGTGCTTTTGTGAGATTTTGATGTTTTTCTCCAATTTTGTTGTCCTTTTTACATCACGATTTGTTGTGAAGAGGCGAAAGAGCGTAATGGATGAAAATGGCAAGTAGAACTGGTGCAAAAGGCATCATTTGGCCAGAGATAATCACACAATCGACTCTTAAATCCTGGTGGAACACTAACATGAAAGCCTGCATATTTGGTTCTTTCAATTCCACTCAACACAGACTGATTACTATAATGGCTTTGTCCTGCTCTACACCATGAAAATACTTGATCCTTCTGCATGCTGTGTACCATTACTGCTGAGCATTCAAACACGCACACACACACACATGCACACAATGGAGCAATAAGCACAGATGGGTATTATGTGTTTAGTGGGGTTTTCTGTCTCTCACTGTCTTTCTTTATTACTATCTTTATTATAATCATGTGACGTCCCCTGAAGGCACAGTTCACATACTTTTATCTGTTAAAAGCTCCGGCTGGTAGTGGTGGCAGTGAACAATGTTGTGTTGCAGTACCACAGCATGGATGTTGTTGTGTAGACAAACTTAATTTCACTGTGAAATGCTGCTGCACTGCTGCTACATGTGGGCAATAGTTTGCAATGTTTTGGAACAAACTGAACTAAGTGAACTCTCAGATAAATGGCAACAACTACCAAAAGTTGATTGGGAGTTAAAGCACAGACAGTGTCTGATGTCTCTGTTGATTCAGAGAGAATTTATTGCTCAGTAAAAGCACTCTGGGATCTGGGTGATGCAAGGCGGGTGTCAAAATCTGTTATAATTGTGGATTATGTATATAATTAAAATCAGCATGTTGTGCTAGTAAGTAACTGCCTGTAATTAACTAATTAGCAAAAACTTTTAATATTACACCGCAGACCAGTTGTGTCTTCTCTGCTCCCAGGATCCTCTGCTTCTCTCTGGAAGAGTTTTATATACAGTATGTTTCCAATCACTTGTTTTTATGGGCGTTTTACAGTGGCCCTGAGAGCTCAACATGCTGCAAATTAAGAGAACATCTTCACCAATTTGACAGCATACAGCTGCAGATAGAGAGAGCACAGCCAAATGCATGAACACACTGCCTATGAAAGGTGTAAGTTTTTTCTGGTGAATTTCTATGCACCAATTTGTCCCTTTTCTGTATCAATTTATAGTGGAAATATCACGATACTTTATGTCATGTCCCCTGCATCCCCCCCTAAATTTACACCTATGCAACAAATAGAGATAATACACACAAGTCGCTCCACATGACAGCGGAATCCGCTTACAGGGGGCACTGAAAAGTGACGCATGTGGCTTTGACACGCATGTTGTTGCTATGGATTTTGAGTTGTGAAGTTACTGAAGTTCACTATCCATCAGTGATTTTGGCATATGAATGAAAATACAATTATGTTTTTTCAGTTTACATTTAACATTAAAAAGTCATAAAAATAAACTGATAGAGAAGAACAGATGGCCCAAGAGAGAGAAACTTAGCAGATGCAGCAGAGAAAAAGCTGCAGGTGTGTCTGTGGCTGCAGGACGGCAGAGCTCCAAAGAGATGACACTCACCTGATGCCAGGACAGATGCGTGTAGATGGGCCTGTGGTCGCACCAAGACGGCATCATCTGCTTTAATTAATCGCAGATTTAATGCACCATCCAGCCAGAATGCTAAGTGACACAAATCAAACAGGTGCACTCTGTGTCTGCCTACCACCATAAATGCTAACATACTCATGATGGATCCTCCAGGAGAACTTATACCTTCAGTGAGGTGTGTGAGGCCTCTCTGTTGTTTGTGGCTGCAGTGCAGTGGGAGTGGTTATAATGGGGCAATGTGAGACTGGCTATTCTGGGACATGCTTTGAGAATGAAGAGCAGAGAAGTTGAAGATAAAAGATAATACAGTCATAGCCTGTTTATTGAATCATTAAAGCCATAGTTGGTAATGTTGGAGAGCTAGCAAGATTTGAAAGCGGCACCTCCTCTAAGCTTCACTCCCTGCTCCCCCTCCCGTCAGTGCTCCGTCCAAAGCCACGAGCCCAGACATGCCTGAACGCATATCCTGCAGTCAGCAGAGCAGAGGAGAGCCGAGTAAAATAACAAATCCCCCTAAAGCAAACAAATAATTACCTGTCCAACAGAAAGACAGCAACCTCTGCATCACTTTTCAGGCCCTTCAGCTCCCTCAGTTGTCTCCACCATTCGAAAGCTGGACTGCTGTTGATGTCTGGTTTGTCCTCTCGCTTTATCCAAAGCCTTTTTCGTTGCAGCCTTTTCTGCCTCTGACTTTCTCTTCTCAGCCTGTTTAGCGGGGCGAGCCGTTACAAGTAAAGCTAGAAGTGGTACTTTTGGCTGCATTTTCTCTGCCATTGTGCAGCAAACTCCTGCTAACTCAGTATTTCTGCTGAGGAGTGTGCTGAATATTTCCGGCAACGGTGACAAGTGATGAGTGCACGCAGGGAGGAGGGAGGGAGGGATGGAGGGGGGCTCAGGCAGGATGAGACATGAAGGCATCTGATCTTTCCATTCGCACCGAATGGCAGGGATTGGTCAGAGTTTTTACAGTCCTGCAGCTGCCACAGAGGTCGGATTTTTTTCATTCCTTTTTCTGAACACATAGAGTGCCAAAGTCACGCCCCATCCGGTACTTAGATTGGAAAAAATATGAATGGCAGTGAATGAGGAGAGTAATATTATCTTTTGTTCCCGTTTGAGTTGCGACATGAAATCTAAATATGTTGTTAATGAATTTAAAACATACATTTTAAGCTCAAGAAAGTCATACTTTGTGGTAAAACTATTGAGATATAAGCTTTTTAATTAGAAAGACTCAAGAGTACACAGGAGGAGGTCATGTATGTGACGTCATAGCTTTCTCTTGCTTCCTGCAGCTTGGCGTCTCCGCTGAAATTCCACTGTTTTATGATTAATCGATTTATGATTGAAGATGTCTGTGTGTTTTGTGCCAGGTTGCAGCCACTCCAAGCTGCAGGAAGCGAGCGAAAGCTATGACGTCACATACGCGACCTCATCCTGTGTAGTTTTTCTAATTATGTTTTTTTCAAAAGCTTATATCTGAACAGTTTTACCGCAAAGTATGACTTTCTTGAGCTTAAAATGTATGTTTTAAATTCATTAACGACATATTTGGATTTCATGTCACAACTCAAACGGGACCATCAGATAATATTTCTCTCCTCCGTTCATATTTTTTCCGATCTAAGGTCCCATGAGCTTCACCGGAAGGGGCGTGACTTCGGCACTCTATTATGTATTGACTACTCTCAGGGTGGAAGGACCATTTCACCCAGTATAACAAGAAGTGTTTCTGAACAGGATTACCAACTATGGCTTTAAGTTCATGATTTGTAATTTTAAAGTCTTAAATGAGGTTAAACACATAAAAATGATATAATTGGGCAAAACTGTTGAAATGGGTCACATGGTTAAAATGCTAAAATAAAATGTTACTTTGCTTACTTTATTTTTCATTGTTTAATCTAAGATGAAGAAAAAAAGAAAAAGATGATTCTGTCTCTCCTAGCACACCAGAGTGATGTTCTCACTGAGGAAATATTTCTTTCACTCTCGTGATCATTATTGCCTCTTTTTCAGGTATGTTGTCGTTGTTAAGCAGAGTTAACAGAGTAAAGTGTGACATTTGGAATAAATTAGAGTTAGATTTTGCCAAGTAAAGTCTGTGTGAGTGAAGTCCCTGCTTTGTAGCATAGGAGGAACCATAACTGTGAATTCATATGTACACTTATTATAGTATATTTTGCACTGTTATCTGTATATTAAGTTGAAAGTAGAAAAATTGTACACAGGTAGCCTACCTGTAGCTTAGGTAGCCTATATTTCCTGTAGGTGCAGTTCTTTGGAAATTGTTTTATTTTTGTAAGAAGATTAGAGTGTTGTTTATTAAATAGCGATGATGTGACAAAATGTGACAGGTGACAGAGAGACAATCTAGATGGAATCCAACCTTTCATCTTACTTATCTATCCTTGACCTGGGCCATACTAAAGTCTCGACCTGGGCCCCTAACTGATCATAACAAACCCTGTCATCACATAACATGGCACATCAGATACTACAAGAGTAAAGAGGTAACCACTATTACTCTTGTGATATTCATTCCTTCTTTTTCAGGGGTGAAACAAACGATTTTCAGACAGGTGATGAAGCCCCTTTTCCACTGCACAAAAAAACCAAACACTAACACCTGCTAACATCTGGCTTTTTAATGTAATGGGAAGGGTTATATTTGCCATTTACACCAGGTATTTATCAAACCTAGCTCTGATCAGCTTTGATGGAAACACAACACCTGGGCACAACACCCATAACTGGTGAGACGCAGTAGTCACCATCACAAAATACCATCTGTCTCTGCCTACGTAGCACTCAAACATCGATTCAAATTAGTCTGCAATAAGTTTGAAGGAGAAACTGAATAAGTAATGTTAATATTTATATTAAAAAAGTAACCACTGTTAGGTTTTCACAGGCCTCCATGCTGCTTTCTACTGTTTACTAACCTGTTTTCTGGCTTGCCCATGACATTAAATATGGCACACCAAAAAATCCACACACACACAGAAAGGCATACTTTACTGCAGAACCATGTACACAGCTCTGGCCTACTGGCAATGGAAAAGGATTCTATGGCCTGTTTTTAGCAGGTCTACACGTGTTTAAAAAACCCATGTACACATGCTTTTTCTTGTGTTTATTCATGTGTGCACTACACATGGTATGAACTGGTAAAAACTTCAATTGCTCCTTGGCCTGTGTGTTGGATTGTGGCTACTGTCATTGTGTTTATACATGTTTGTGTTTCTGCTTTGGTGATATTTCATTCTGCTTTTGATTCTATAAGAAGTGTCTGGCGATTTAAATTCTGTAGCTCAGCAATGCTTGTGACACCTGCCACAGTTTCATTAACTGACTGTTCTTTTTTTTTATTTCTAGTTTATTCTAGTGGAGCTGTGCAGAGGAAGGTGACTGTATATTCATACTTGATAATTAGTTGTATATGCAGGCTGCAATGTATGTCTGTAGACATTGAATTTTTTATTGGTTTAGATATCAGGGCCTGGTGGTGTGGGTGTTTCATTTCATTTTTGTGCCTGAATTTAACCAAACCTTCATCACAGCTCTGTAAGATCAGAAAACTGTTTAATTTTTGTAAAGGTTTTTGAAGGTACAGACAAATGATGATGATTTTGGACTCACTTAATTCTATGAACTTATTGTATTGTTTTACTCCATCGCTATATGATCTTTTCATCCTAATGCTGGATTACAATAGCATTGTACTTTGTTTTTCTCTTAATTGTCCAAACTTTCTCTTCATTTTTTTTTTTTTTTTTTTTACAATTCCCTTTTTCCCTCCTATTGCTGCCCTTGCTGTGCAAGGTGTTTAGGGAGTTTCTATCTTTGATTTTCTTTTCCCAAACTTTCCTTATTTTCCCCCTAATGTTCCAAGGTTTTTATTCTCTGAGTGTTTTTGTGGAGTTCTTGTATAGGTCAGGATCTGTTGCTGTTTAAACCTTTAAAGCCCACTGAAACATTTTAGGGCTATAGCAGTAAACTTGACTTGACTTTAATATGCACTGCACACACACACACATTCAATGACACATTTATGAGTCACACACCACTGTTGACATTGCACGAACTGGATGGAGCTGGCTCCCATGCTAACTTTACCTGTAATGTTAGATTTGACATCTCTACTGTCCATGATAAGAAGTTAGGGACACAGAGTTTGACTTGTCTGGGCTCATAATACCTAAGTTCTTATAACTTTTCACACTCCAGTGGTTGCGAGCTTCCCTAAGGAGCTGTGTCCTCTGCATCTTTCAGTCTAAATCACCTCATTTCATTTGCCTCCATTATACTCCATCACACCTTATATGTCCCATATGACTTCAAGAAACCTAATTTGCCCTCCATTGTCTTGGCGACATGCAGTGATACACAGCGGGGGCGCCTCTTCCTCAATTAGTGGTCAGTCATCCTCCTCTGGAATCCATCACATCCTGCCTACCTCGTTTATTCGTACTTCACCCTTCTTCTTAACTCCGCATTTTCTGCCTGAGAGAAATCTCCCCTGACATGCACGATTACTAGAAAGCCTCTCACTGTCCTTTCCCATCATACTTATTCAGCTGTGATGGAGCCTAATTCTGCTCTATAGAAGGCGGAGTGTGAAATCCAGTCTTTTCTATATGTCATTTGCTGTATGTGGATAGACATGTTTGCACGCCCAAGACAGCAATTTCCACTCAGTCAGTCATTTCTTCCTCTCTCTGTTTTCTTTGGCGCATAGAAAAAACACAGCTCTGCAGAATGATGAGTGTATATAAACACTTGTTTACATAATGTTTTCGTGGCTCTGCATTGGTTACACATAAACCCCCATGCTGTTAAGCCAACAGACCTTGCCAGGCCATGAAAGAAAAATCACGAGGTAGCGTAGAGTATCATTGACCCCTCGCCCCCTGAGCTCTTCTTGCTCCACTGAAGAGCTCTCCCCTCACACATCGCTGCTGTAATCATTAATTTGTAATGATTCCTGGATGGAGGGAGCACGTTCAGACACCATTCAGAGCTCCAGGAGAAGGCACTTGCTTGGCATTTATGTGTCAGTTGCTACTAGCGCCTCGGCAGGGTCACGTCTTTGGAAAGAAACTTCACTGTACTCTGCACCTTTTTTTAGTTACAGTACATTAATGCTGCTTTTGTCCTCAGAGACCAATTTTCTCCTGTCTGCTGCTGAGTACTGTAGGAGACAAGAAGGGCTACTGCGGTGGCACTGCTCTCTGGCACCGCACACCGAGACGGAGAAATAAGCTCTGTTTGCAAAATATATGGAAGTACCTACTTTTGTTTTATTGTGTACGCATGCAGTATATTTGATTTATCGTACGACAGGAATATTTGTTATACAGGAGGAGTTCCTTCAGAGATTTTGCTGTATAAGATTCACAGAGGAGCTCATAAGGAGTAGATTTTATAACTCTTATCAAAGACGGAATAAGTAGTAGCCTTGAAGCACAACTGCAGTGTAGCATCCTATTAAATGTAATGAATTACCAGCTGCCTTACATAACCAGTATTCCACTAGACCTGGTGGGCTAGTGGGGCTTGTGAGTTGGCTTATTCCCAGTATCTTGAAGATGGTAATGAAGAAGATGAATGAAGATGGTAAATCTTATTGTCATTTCTATTATCTTTTATTGAAGGACCATGTGTTTCTCTCTCCCCAGACAGTAGGTAGCTCAGCGGTATATACAGTTCTTGGAAAGCTTCCATGCCACTGAGTGGAGTATAATCAGAAAACAACACAGCAGGTCATAAAACCACAGCGCTATCACAGAGAAATTTGTTGTCTGTACTGTGGTGCTCTTTTTTTCTGTTCTGCAGAGTACAGGGAAAACTTTCCAGAGCCTTCAACACAATTACAAATCTTCATCACTACTTCGGTCACAGGGGCATCATGTCATACTGCACACAGAGTGTCAACAAAATATTTTCATTCGTGCGGTAAGAAATGTGAGTTTCCCAAAGAAAAATGTTTCTAAATTATACACTGAATAATTGGCACATTATTCAGAGTAGTTTCCCACACACTAACAGAGCACAGGTACAAGAGTTGGTTACTTTACTGGGGAGTTTTCTTTCTTTCTCTCTTGTTCCATTACTCCCCGCCATAGTTAAAAAATGATCAGCAGTAAAACATTTTCAGATGATCAGTGTCTTGTTTTGTAGATGCATATTGCTGTCAGTGCTAACCTCTGTGACAGCTTCACCTAGAAATCATGTCTGTATGTTACAAAGCCGCCGTCCTAATTATGTTGTTGTGGCAACGTAATTGCTGCCTGAATTATGTTCAGAGACTATATATATATATATATATATATATATATATACATTACATTACATTTGTGTACTGTGTGGGCTTCACAAGGTGGTTGTTAGGGAGGGGGAGGATGGTGCCAAAGGCACTTTGGCTATGGTTAGAGAAAGATAATGAGTTTGGTTAAAAAAAAATCATTCTACAGTCACTACAAGTGAACACTGTAATGCTAGATTGCCTATTTTGGTGGAAGACAACTCAAGTAAATTGTCATGTTCAGTATCAACATTTCTGCAACATGCCAGATACGTTTATGAGCAACATCTCCTTATTGTGTAAATAGAAAATGTAATTTGCTCGACATTATGTTTCCCCAAAGTGTATTTCAATCAGGAGAGACAGAAGAATGAAGTAAAGATAATATTTAATTCAGAACATGAGTGTACAGATTAACAGAATTAACAGAAGTCTTTGGTGCTTGGACACCAGAGGGAGATATTTTGTGATCAAGAGGCATCTAAGAGTCCAGACACTGGTGGTTTGGTGGTTTGGCTTTGGTGGTGGTGGTGGTGGTGGTGGCTGATGACTCTGAGGCTGCTGACTGCTGAGACGTATGGGGCTGATGAATCCACAAAGACTACGTGGGCGGTGATGGGGAGGCAGAAGGTGCACATGACGGCAGCAAGAAAGAACTACGGCAGAGACAGAAGCATATTTAGAATAAAGAGCAGTGAGGTGATGGTGTTTAGATGTGCTATTGCTTGATTGTGAATCAGCTGATGACTCAGTCGACCCACCCAGACAATGACAACCGGAGACAGTGAATGAACCCATGTGCACAGAGGGAATGACAGGATGTGAAAGAAACTTACAGCCTGAGCATGGAGAGTATTGCCCTCTGACTGAACTTTCGCTAGAGCTTCATTTGCTGTTTCAAGATAGCTGTACTGTATATAAACGTGATTTCTAGGAGAAAGTCCAAAAAAAGGATAACTATAAAGTAAAGTTTTCAGTCTGTTCTGCATTTGTAAAAATTGAATTTCATGATTGTACTAAACATCTAAAGAGGCTTTCTAGTTTTAAGCATCTTTTTCAGTTATTCTGCTTATCATTAATTATGGAGTAGGTATAACTAAAGTCAGCTGTCAACCTCCCCCTCATTTAAAGTGGTCATAATCTACCGTCAGTGGTAAATTATTGGTTTGTATATGGACCATATCCTGCAGCGAGTTTTGGAATTGCCTGTGGTTGATCAATCTATGGTAAACAAGGCAAACAGGTTGGTTAAATAGAGAGGAAATGCCCCACAGCAACAGTATGTATTTATTCTGAGTGGTTATTTCAGGCTTTTCCAAAGGCATTATTTCTAAACCTTACACTCTTGGATTGGTGGAGTGTGCAATTTCCGCTTGCAGTGCGACCACAGATAGAGGGACCTTTTTCAAAGGGTGACAAAGCAGAAATCTCTTATCAGAGTCCTCTCTGTGACATCCCACTTTTTAGACAGAGGGAATTATGGGCTGCGATCAATTGGAGAGAGAGAGGGGGAGAGAGAGAGAGAGAGAGAGGATGCCCTGATACAACAGAGGCGGCTATCAGAGCAACTGTAATTTCAAGCATGCATTATTCAACAACGCTGTAAGATCTGTGAAGCTTCAAGATTATTTACACTTTGAAAAGCATTGGCAGGGCAATTGCAGGCATGTCCTGTAGAGCCCAGAGGTAATATCTCAGCATTTGAGGAGGGAGATACAAGTTTTGTAAATTTGAGCACGCACAAAATATATTATATTCTACAGCTTTTCCATCATCATTAGCTGAAACTGCCGACCATGAATAATATACAAAATGCCAATAAGATGACAGAATTATTTGGAGGAAATCTTTGTATGCCACATTATCCACAAACCTGACTTATCCAATGTTTATTTCAAGCTGACAGCAGTCAGTATTGTTCTCCTGTGAAAGCTCATGGGCTATTTTTTTGCAGTAGTGTCTGTGTGTCCAGGCCTTTACATTCATTATGGTAATTATCCATGGCAGCTAGCGATGACTCTTGCATGCTGTGTGTCCACCGAGCTGGCATCACAAGAAGGGCATGGCCCACGCACTGTCTTGCATTAACACGCACTCTGTTGTCTGCGTGTGCGCCTGTGTTTATTTGTGTCTATGTGCCCCTGCTAGAGGCATTGCCTACAAATATAACTCAAGCTCTCCATCCTTCTATTCCTAAGTCTTCCTCTCACTCTCTTTATCTTTTCTGCCTGTGTCTGTGTCGGGGTGCTGGGTGTGATGCTGGGGCTCTGTAGCTGTAAGCGTAAACATCTCTCCATCTCCACAAGAAGACAAACAGGGGGGCATTATCAGGCACAGGGACAGACCCTGCATTCAATCTTCAACTATAAAATAACCCCCTACCACCTCCTCATTGATATTCATGAGGTGAAACAGCAGCTTGGAAAAGAACAGGCGGTCTGTTTGCAGTCTTATTCGTCTCATTTGTTTAATCAAACATCACTGCATAGAATTTATCACACTTTGTCACTCTCCCGGCTCCTGCCTCATATGAGCGTCTTGACACTGGACGATTCAAAACGCACCTGTTGATGTTAATTCTTCCCGTGCTTTTTTCGATATCAACCACATGAAGAATGTCAGCTTTAACATTTGAGAAATATGCTGATTTGAGTGCTTGCACAGAATTAGATGAGAAGCCCTGTCAATTCAGTTAATGTAGCTTAGCATAGCTTAGTTCAATGACTGGAGAGGGGGGAAACAGCTTGCCGGGTGGCTGTGGCTCAGAGGTAGCGCGGGTCATCCACCAATCAGATGATCGACAGTTCAATCCCCGGCTCCTCCAGTCCGCATGTCAAAGTATCCTTGAGGAAGATACTGAACCCCAAATTGCTCCAGATGGCTGTTTCATCTGTGTGTGAGTGTGTGTGAATGGTTATTGAGTAGCAGGGGGCACCGTGTATGGTAGCCCCAACCACCAGTGTGGGACTATGTGTGTGAATGGGTGAATGGCGCCTTGAGTGGTCTAGAAAGTCTAGCAAAGTGCTATACAAGTTCAGTCTATTTACCATTTACTTTATCCAAATGTAACAAAATCCACCTACCAGCACCTCCAAACCTCACTCATTAGCACCTTATAGCTTGTTTGATTACAAACTATTGTGTTACAAGGGGTGATGTGGCAGACTATTTCTTGAGGTGAGGCGCAAAAAATTCCTGGAGTTTCTGCCGGTTGCCAGGCAATGCATAAGTGCATAAATATGTCTCACTCTGAGCTAATAATTTGTCATTTTAGCTATTTAAAATGCATATTAGCATATAAGTGAGTCACTCTAGTTTCTTGTCATCACATCTATCTATCTATCTATCTATCTATCTATCTATCTATCTATCTATCGAAATCTTTAAAGGTCTAATGTGTAAGATTTAGTGCCATCTAGTAGTGTAGGAGAGCTACTGTGGCTATGTGAAAAAGCTAATGGCCCTATCTAGACCCGCTATGTGTGTAGATATAAATGGCTCATTCTATGGTAACAAAAATACAGCGTTTCTTATTTTCAAGTGATAATGAATGAATGAAAACAAAATTATGAATCTTATATACCATTTCTGCTAATAGACGTCCCTAAATCCTGCACAGGGGACTTTTAAGTAGCTGGCTAACTTAAAGCAAGACTATGTAACTTTTGCTGAATAGTGCATGTGGAGAAAACAAAATAAAACCTGTACTAGCAGATACACAATGGATGTAGACACAAAATATATATGGACTGTGGAACACTTAGTTTGACGGAAAGTGATCAGCACCAGATGGAAACTGGTACCTGAAGTAAAAGTGTTAATTTGTTTATTAAGTCTAGGAGCAGGTAAACAGTGAATGTGTTGTCATCGATCCATATGTTGCTTTTAAACAGCGTCTATTCATAGTCACATCCTGATGTTGACAGTTGCTGGCAGTCTTCACTCAATATATATATATTTGTGTAGTGCAAACAAAAGTGGCTGCTCATCTGCCAACATCTGGCAGCGTCACATCGGTGTATTTGCTAGTTGGTTTGTTTGTGCATGAGTATTTATGCAATACTCATGTGGCTAAACCATGAAGAAAACACAGTGTGTGCTCATTAACGGCGTAGTAGTGGTTTTATATATAGATATAGGCTATATATATATATATATATATATATACAGTACAGGCCAAAAGTTTGGACACACCTTCTCATACAATGCGTTTTCTTTATTTCCATGACTATTTACATTGTAGATTCTCACTGAAGGCATCAAAACTATGAATGAACACATGTGGAGTTATGTACTTAACAAAAAAAGGTGAAATAACTGAAAACATGTTTTATATTCTAGTTTCTTCAAAATAGCCACCCTTTGCTCTGATTACTGCTTTGCACACTCTTGGCATTCTCTCCATGAGCTTCAAGAGGTAGTCACCTGAAATGGTTTCCACTTCACAGGTGTGCCTTATCAGGGTTAATTAGTGGAATTTCTTGCTTTATCAATGGGGTTGGGACCATCAGTTGTGTTGTGCAGAAGTCAGGTTAATACACAATACGACTGGCCTATTGGACAACTGTTAAAATTCATATTATGGCAAGAACCAATCAGCTAACTAAAGAAAAACGAGTGGCCATCATTACTTTAAGAAATGAAGGTCAGTCAGTCCGAAAATTGCAAAACTTTAAATGTGTCCCCAAGTGGAGTCGCAAAAACCATCAAGCGCTACAACGAAACTGGCACACATGAGGACCGACCCAGGAAAGGAAGACCAAGAGTCACCTCTGCTTCTGAGGATAAGTTCATCCAAGTCACCAGCCTCAGAAATCGCAAGTTAACAGCAGCTCAGATCAGAGACCAGATGAATGCCACACAGAGTTCTAGCAGCAGAGCCATCTCTAGAACAACTGTTAAGAGGAGACTGCGCGAATCAGGCCTTCATGGTCAAATAGCTGCTAGGAAACCACTGCTAAGGAGAGGCAACAAGCAGAAGAGATTTGTTTGGGCCAAGAAACACAAGGAATGGACTTTAGACCAGTGGAAATCTGTGCTTTGGTCTGATGAGTTCAAATTTGAGATCTTCGGTTCCAACCGCCGTGTCTTTGTGAGACGCAGAAAAGGTGAACGGATGGATTCCACATGCCTGGTTCCCACTGTGAAGCATGGAGGAGGAGGTGTGATGGTGTGGGGGTGTTTTGCTGGTGACACTGTTGGGGATTTATTCAAAATTGAAGGCACACTGAACCAGCATGGCTACCACAGCATCCTGCAGCGACATGCCATCCCATCCGGTTTGCCTTTAGTTGGACCATCATTTATTTTTCAACAGGACAATGACCCCAAACACACCTCCAGGCTGTGTTAGGGCTATTTGACCAAGAAGGAGAGTGATGGAGCGCTGCGGCAGATGACCTGGCCTCCACAGTCACCGGACCTGAACCCAATCGAGATGGTTTGGGGTGAGCTGGACCGCAGAGTGAAGGCAAAGGGGCCAACAAGTGCTAAACACCTCTGGGAACTCCTTCAAGACTGTTGGAAAACCATTTCAGGTGACTACCTCTTGAAGCTCATGGAGAGAATGCCAAGAGTGTGCAAAGCAGTAATCAGAGCAAAGGGTGGCTATTTTGAAGAAACTAGAATATAAAACATGTTTTCAGTTATTTCACCTTTTTTTTGTTAAGTACATAACTCCACATGTGTTCATTCATAGTTTTGATGCCTTCAGTGAGAATCTACAATGTAAATAGTCATGAAAATAAAGAAAACGCATTGAATGAGAAGGTGTGTCCAAACTTTTGGCCTGTACTGTATGTATATATATACTATATAGTGTGATGATGTAAGTTGAGTCCTATTGTACAGTGTGTAGCCATAAAGCAAAATAAAACTACATAGTAACACATCCAGGAAAGCCATTTGAAGTTTGTCACTTTGTCAAATCCCACTGCAACAAAAGACATAAAGTAGTGTGATCTTTTCTCCTTTTTTTTTTTACATCACTCGCACACTCAACATTTTAAATACACCCAATCCGGTCCCCCCCCCCCACACACACACACACATAACACATACACACCCTCAAAAAGTAATATTTTCACCACAAAAATCAAAGATGTGTTGCTATGGAAACTGTGAATGTCAGTGTGTGTGACTGAAAGTCTGTCTTGCAGGCATGGTGGCTCAAACATCATTCTGGAGCTACATCTTATCACACTCCCCGCTTGTTAAAAGTTTGTGCCACTTTTGTGCCTGATCTCCATTCTGTTTCTCACTTCCAATCAATGTGCTTGACATTTCTTTTTAGCCTGAGTGGAGCTCATAGACACATGCAGCTTTAAAAGGTCTGCGGAAAATGTGTCAATTAGCACCTTCTCCGGAGTTGTAGATTGTATATAAAATTCATGCTGTCGCTTTGTTATCTCAGATGCCAGTGTTTTGCTTTTCTTTTGATGATGGATGATGCAAAACTTGCTGTTTCTTTTCTGCTTAGCCTTTTGACATAGAAGAAAATTCACTTAGTTTACTGTTGCACTTAGTGTAAGTTGCTTGAGATGAGAGTCTCTGCTGAACGTCCCAGAGGAATACTTCACCCACAAAATGACCATCTGAATATCAATTTATCATGCGGTGTTACGTGTTACCCTAAAGCTGTGAAGAAAACTTTCTGTCTCTCGCCACATGCCTCTGTGGAAAACAGTGAAAATATTGATTTACTGATTGATTGGTTACCATGTGTAACAACAGCAAAACTATATCCAAAAACATCGGGTTACAAACTCTCACATAACTCATACAGTATTACCTATAGCCCTTTTTAAACAGGAACTGTGCAAATTTGCAGGAAAGCCCAATCAGTCTTCTTTCAGCATTGGCAGTATAAAAACAAAATCGGGGAGCGCGGCAAAATGCCGCCTACCTACTTTTGTTTATACACAATGTGCCTTTTTCGGGGCAATGGGGGGCGCGAGCATGTAACAAACGTGTAGCTCAGCGTGTGACGTAAACAGTGACGTGGGAGGGAAGCCACAGCTGGTCAGCCCTTCTGCGATCCTTTTGTAAGTCGGCCCGTCATTCACCGTTCCTGTCATCTGACTGTTAATGGCCTCTTTGTTTGTGAGGGCAAGGAGGGTGTGCAATTCTTTGTCTCCCCAGTTGCTCATCTTTAAAGTGTCTGTCAGGTTTGCGTTTCCCTCTTGCTACTAGCTGCTGGCTAATTCCTGCTATCAGCTGTTTCCTGTTTATCCACCGCCAGTGGCTCGCATGTGCTGCGTCATCAACAGCTCCTCCTGCAAGTCTTCAACAGCCCCTCAGTCTTTTTAAACTAAAAGGGTTCCGCCAATTTGACTACCCTATGAGGTGGGAAATTGGGCACCTCGGATCAACTCGCCAATAGTACTTCCCAAATACATGCATTTTCACTAATAAACCTTAGTATTGAATTCTGGCTTTGAACAGTTTCACTTTCAGTTCAGTTTTAAATAGTAAGGTTTTAGTGAAAATGCACATGTTTGAGGAGTACTGAGCATACGCCTGGATAACTGAGACTTGGATTATACTGCAGGAGTCGTGTGGGGGTTTGGAAATGCATGTTTTGATACAGTTTTACAATCAATAAATCAATACGCTCGCCGTTTTCTGTAGAAGCATGAGAGTTTTCGTCAAGAATTCAATGTAACACAGCATGATTAATTGATGTACAAATGGAGAAGTGAGTGAGTTGATGCACTGTATGCTCGAGCATACTCACATAATGCAGATCAGCTATAAATCTGATGTATAACTGCCTCCCCTGCTCAAGTGAAGCTGCTGCATGTTTCATTATGTTGTGACTATTAATGGCATCTACTTCAGTAGTGATGTTGATATTTCACATATAATGGCATCTCATCTTGATATGGACTATGATGACCTTAAGTCAATTAGCTGTGGTATTAACATCTATGTATGCATCATCTCAGTGACATATACAACACGGGGACGTTTTCCGCTCACTGCAAATCTCAGTGAGGAAACCTTGACTGTCAGAGCTGTAAGATTTGTCTGACAGTGAATCAAGCTGGCTGCACCATGAAGTTCAGAGTGAAAAATCACGCAGAGGTCTGATAGATAACAACATCCCAGGATGTTGCAGCAAATCTTTTTTTTTTTCCTTCTGTATCAGCACACAGTCCTCAGTATTGGCTATATGCCTGCATAAATCACTCAATTTTCATCGGGCTTATGAATCTGTTTAGCGGATCTTTACCACTTTGAGAACACAAAGTCTGACCCCAAGACACGAGAAAGCCACTGCGTTTTATCATTATTAACCTCAGTTCACCCCAGAGGAGATCGCATCTCTTCAGAGCTATTGTGTTTCCTGCTAACTCCTGCTTGAAACACAATCTTTGCAACGATGAGCTGTGAAATTTGCTACCTGTGAATCCGTGGTCATGCAAAATTAATAGGGGAGTCGAGTATTGACCTGGGCAGCATCTGACTTTGGAACATGAAGAAATCATACAGTATGTAAGGAGGTATTTATATAAGTGTAATTAGGTAGCAACACCTGGAGTGTTTTTCTATGCACTTTTTTGTGACACGTCTCATTTCCAATGTTGCTCTGCATTTGTGGGGAAAAGGGGCTTCTTTGTTGTTTTTCTCTCACGAAAATAGCAGTTCTCATGAATAAGTCAAAAACGTACTTTTGTTGGATACATTGTATTCATTATGAGCACCCCATTTTGCTCTGCAGAAATGACTAAAAAATGTTCTAAACAGACAAAACTGGTATGAGGATATGAGCAAAACGCCTTTGCTCTGTCTGCTTTTGAATCTAAGCCACTTTGTTCGTTTGATTTTGTGAGAAGCAAGGTCAGAATTGCTGCCAGAGATTTCTGTCTCCTCTATTTATGCGTTTGTATTTTTGTCAGGTCTTTGAGAGCGGATGACTAACGACACAGAAGGATCGACAAGCCGCAGCCCCAAGCTGTGAGAGAGATATGATTTATCCCTGTTATTAACCTGTGCCATTTCCCTCCACACTTATTCAAATTCATGACCAAATTCATCTCTTTTCCCCGCACCATTTTTTCATCAGTGTGCTTTTGCATTCTCCCTGTTTTGATCTATATTCCAGGATAAAGATTTGCTGTTTATACAAAAGGAGCCATTTAGATGGCACCTGGTAGTGTGGCAAGGGAATGGATATGAATCTCATATGACGATGTATTCGATTAGAAGCAGCGTGAGGTGTGAGCTCGAGAAACGGCTGTGCTTAAAACTGCACCAACGCATGCATACAGGAGAGTCAACTCCAGTCAGGTAGCTTACTGCTGGCACCCTGTAAGCCACCACACCACACAAACATTCAATCAGCTTAAACAGAGATCTACAGTTTTTGTTTAAATTGAATTTCAAGTCTTTATGACTATGATTCTTAGCAAAAACACTTATCAGTAGAAAGAGGAGCAGTTCTGTTTTAGCAGACAGCAGGTCAAGATGTATTACAGCTTTCGCTGCGAGGCGTATCAATACCTCTAACTGTCTGTCACTCCCACCACTGTTTCCACAATATACTTAAGTCATAAAGTGTCTGTGCAGCATGGAAAAGCATGTTTATTTGTATAGCACCTTTCAAACAATTCTTTACACAAGGAGAAGAAAGGCATTATAAGAACATTTAAAGAAAAATGAAGCCAATTAAAACAAAGCACAGAAGGGCAAAAGAACAATAGACCAGACATGCAGTTATAGTGCAGTAACAGTGCAGTAATCAATTTACCCAGATTTAATTAAGGGAATAAAAGTGCAGTAGAGAAATGAATTAATCAAGGGCACTCTGGTATCAAACATGTAGAATGTTGTATTTTCGACACCAAAAAAAAAGCATTTTAATCACAAGGCATTTGATAAAGTATCATGTCATATCATCCCGTATTAGATCACATCATGATTTACAAAGCTGGAATGAAAAGAGACCAATGGCGGAGAAGGAATTCAGATCCTTTGCTTTAATAAAAAACACTAATACTATACTATTAAAACTGCAATTTACAAAAAAAATCCTGCACAAGAAGAAAATGTACCTTAAGTATTTTAATAGTACTCAATGCAGAAAAACTATGACTGTTATACTATTACATGCAACTACATGGCTTCATCTGCATATTGTATTCATGATCAGCTTATTTATTTATCAATTTAAGTATTTGTTTGTTTTGCAAATAGTGAGAAATCTTCATCACAATCACTCAGTGTGCAAAGTGACACTAAAAATAAAAAAAAAAGAAAAAAGAAGCTAAACCATTAAAAATAATTACATGGAAAAGCAACAAATTAAGCTGGAAAGCTGGAAGATTGAAATGTGTGGCAATTCTGCATGAAAATGGCAAATCAGAATAATACATACCCAGCCATCAAAGTGTCTCAAGATGTCTTAGTGACAGAAATCAAGACGTCTCAAGACATTTTTGTACATCAAGACGTCTTAAGACATCTTAAGACAAAAAATTGAAGACGCCACCCATGTCTCAAGACATGCCAGAGCAGCACATGGGATGCACCCAGACAGATTTTTGTGTCTTGAAGACACTGAGTGTCTTAAGACATCTTAAGACATATTTCCTTTGGCTTAAGACATTCCCATTTTAAGACGGCTTCAGATATTGGTATGCATGTCTCAAAGACATGGTCAAGCTATCTTGTTTCAACTGGAGTATTATGATGATAATATGATAATGGTCTATTTATATTTTACTGTAAAATCTTATATAATGTTATTGGAGTGTAAATGATAATTACTTATTTTTTCAATATTTAACTTGCATTATTTTTAATTTCCTTGAGAGCCCTGCGTAATGGGATTAATAAGGTAAAAACAAACAAACAATAACTGAATGAACAAGTTAAAAATGTAAAATACTGCTTCAAATGAAGAAGGATATGGTAATGTACTGTGATTTTTTTTTTATATAACAATTGTTTTCAACAGAAGATGAACATAAACAGGAGGTGAAATTAAGTTTATAAAAGTGTTTAATGAATAAATTATTGAATTAAATGAATATCATAGAAAAGTATCATAGAATAATCAATTTTAAATATACAATAACAATACATTTATACTGATCTATACAAAAATATGTAATAAATAAAGAATGATATAATATTTTATCATTCAATTGAATAAATATGAATTTAAATGAATTAATCTAGGGAATACAATGAACGATTCAAAAAATACATTCAAACAAATTAAAAACTTCAAAAGATTGAATTAAATTCTATTTGAAGTTTGAACACACACGCACACGCACACACACGCACACGCACACACACACACACACACACACCCTAGGCACTCTTCATGTCCTGGACTGCCTTAATGGCCTCGGCATTGGGGTCCTTTCCCCCCCTTAGGGCCTTGAGCCAAGCCTGCAGGTATGTTTTCACAGTGTCCCTGCAGGACTCATTCAGCACTCTCCCATTACCAGGAGGTGGGCAAAGGCCAGGTTTGTGCCCCTCGTCACCAAGCGGTCCACATCGGCCTCCGTGCTCTCCATTGTTATTTTCTTAACTGCCCGCCTCCAGTTCAAGAAACATGGTGTATCTGCAATTTCAAAAAATATTGCTATTTAAAATGGGAATGAATCAAGAGACATCAAAATATGTTGTCCCTGTCCCCACTTACTTATTGAAGAACCACTACTCTTCTGATAAATCTATGCATTGACAGTTCAGTAAAGTCTGTAGTCTGTTTTGTGGGTTACATACATAAGGGTACAGTAAGATGTAAATAGTGTGCACACAAAGCTGTGAAATTAGGCTACAGCACCTATGGACCAATACTACATTATTGACCTTTTATACCTGTAATTAATGAACCATTTGTTCACAGTCTTCATCTGAAGCCCCCTCACTAACAGCTCAGACTTCTCCTCAGTGGAGGGGTATCTTTTCAGAAGAAAGAGAGCCTTGCTCTTCTCTAATGCCCTCTTCTGCTCCCCTTCATTGCCTGGAAAAACAAAATAAGTTAAAACGGTTTTCAACACCATATGCTCTCCTGCATCACAAAGAGATAGCATTATAGCTGGGATAGATGGAATGACAGGCGTTGTAACAGAGGTGGACTATCAGGTCTTCATAATGGGGCTGACATGGGGTCAGTGTTTCCGCTAACTTTTTTGCTTTGGGAAGGGGGGTGCCTGGGCTGAAATGAGCGTGGTCCATCGTTCAGGATCATGTATATTAATCAGTTTGGTTGTTTGTTTGTTTATTCATTCATCTATCTGTCTATATTAATCATTTTTATTTATTCATTCATCTATCTATCTATCCAGTTGGTGTAGTCTGGTTTATTCTAGTGGGTATACTCTGACATACTCTGATGGATGTTTGTCTGCTTAGGGCCTCCATACACTAAAGACATGTTTGCCACATTTTTACCTTTACCTTTATACACCATCCAGTGAAAATAGCTCTGAGACCCACTTATGGGCCTCCACCCACAGGTTGAGAACCACTGCACTAGTAGATTGTATTTGAAGCTTGATCCTTCAAAGATTGTTCTTATATCATGGAAAATAAGTGATGCAGGATACCTCAGGATGAATTTATCATTTAGAAAACAGTGAGTGAGTGAAAACAGCGGCTCATAGCTGGATGTCTGGAGATTTTTCTTTCGATTTTTTTTTTTACCATAATGTCGGCAACACGCTCTCTCCTCCACTCTCTTGAGTGTGGGTGGGTCTGTACCGGTGTGAGTGCAGGTGAGTATGTTGTGAGAGAGGAGCGAGGGGAGAGGAGAAATGCATTTGAAGGAATGTAATGAAACGATAGCGACGCATTAGACTCTAAAATTGCGCAAATTAAAGTTAGCTTTTTATTTGATAAAAAGAATACCTGTTATACGCCCTTTGATTGAAATAAAAATCAAATAATGGATTCTTTTTTTTTTCATTCCGCACTTGAATTTCTGGGTGGGGATCCTGTTGGGATGGCGGGGGTGTCCGTTGGGGCTGGGCGCCGTCCCAAATAAACTATATGGGAAACACTGGAGATGGTGGGGCCTAGGATGAAACTAAAGCCTGGTTTATGGTTTATACTTCTGCGGTGCGTTGACGCCATTGCTATGCCTTAGCTTGGCGTAGGATTTTGTCCCACTATACTTGTGCGTCCGGGTGCTGCGCATGAGCGGGAGACTAGAGAAGTGGATATTAAGGCAATATGCGACTCTCAGCTGTTCGAGTCAACAAGCTAGCGAGTTCAGGCTCTGATAGTAGCCTCGTTACAAGGAGTCTGAACTCGCTGAAGGAGAGGAGAGAGCTGTGTTTTTCCATGGCTTTGTTTTTCCACTAAACTTCGCTTTTCTGAAAAGTTAATGCACTAAAAAAATGTCTATAGCGTCCTCTTAAACTGTGGTATTATTCTAAGATGGGAGTTCTAGTATGCAGAGAAAATAGCCTGTTTATTTGGTACAATACTTCCCTGTTTGCGGCTGGTTCTGCGTCCAAAAGTTTGAGCAATTGTGTCTTACTGAGGAGAGGAGATAGCTGTGTACTGCATCTAATTTACTAAGTAGCCATATGGAGTTCATACAACCCCACTTAAAAAAAAACTGAACTATCCCTTTAAGGTTGTGTGCCAGAGGGTTGGTAGTGATGGTGGAGCTGTCAATGGTGAGAGTCGTAGGCATATATTCTTTTCTTTTCACTTACTTGTCATCCTATTCCCAGCCATGAGGTGGCATGGGCATGAACATGCCACACAGGGACAGCATGCCCCATCTCCTCGTTCAGCTGACCCTGTGGTTCAAAATCATAGACATGAGTCTATAGCTATGACCGTATATCGATTCCATTTTCAAAATTAATGCACACCTCATAGTATCCCTTAAGCCCCCCACCTATTTTTCAACCTCCTGCGTGAAAATGACATACCCAAAATAACAAGGGTATATCTTCACAAATACAAGGGCTGTAGGAATAATTTTTGTCACCTATGACAAAAACACCTATACGTTTGTTACAGAAGTGTCAGAATCAAGATATGTATAAGTGTGTCTGAGAAAATCCATTTGGAACACATCAGAAAATGTAAATTTTGGTTCTCGCCTAAAGAAAAGTGTTTCATTTTGAGTTAAAACCACCCCTGGAAACACAGCCAAATTCAAATAGGAATTGTTAATGTAACATCTCATAGGTAACTGTGCAAAGGTGAACCTAAAAAAAAGGGTAAAAAAGGTTTTAGTAAAGGTATGCACGGGCGAAAACACAAATTTAGCCTTTTTTGGACATACATTTTTCACCCCAAAAAACGGGGGCTCTTACCTTACTGTGAGTAGGCAATATTCTATAATTCAGTTTACTAAAATATTGACCACAATAGCCCCTTAACCCTCTTCGAATGTCATCAGGGTAAGTAGATAAAGGCTAATTTTTCATTTTTGGGTGAACTATCCCTTTAAGAACATATTAGTGAATGAGGCTCAATGTGTATCATTCAACTATATTGTGTTTATGCTGTGTAGGCTCCTGTGTAAACTCCATGCATAAGTCACTTTAAATATACAGTACATTGCCCATGTTGTATAACCATTGCACATAGGGCTATTGTATAAAACCAGTTATTTACCCTTTTAACCATCCCAGTCACCAGTCTACTTAGATATAGATCTATGATTATTTGCCTTGTATTGTAGCATACATACTGCTGCAAATACGCTCCAATAAAGGATAAACTGCAATATAATTTTAGCACTTCTGGTTGGAATTGTCTTGTTCTATGTAATGATAAAGTTAATCTATGTCTATCACTCACTCACCTCGAACAACTCTCCCTCTGTTGGTGCCAAATCTTGATAGATTTGGCACCAGGATTTGTCCCCTTGTCTCCTGGTGTCCTCTCGTCTCGTCTCCTCTCCTCCTGCCTTCTCCATCTAAATTACAAAGAATTTGAAAGAGTGAAGCAGGCAGCATGATCATGCTTTACTATTTTGTATGGCATTAAAGTCTGCTCTGGCTCAAATGAAGACTGCTCTGGTTCAGTAAGAAAAGCAAGCATAAAGTACCAAAGCTAGCCAAATGTTATCCTTGATACAACCTAGTTAACGTTGGCTACATGTACGTTAACGTTAGCTAGCTAGCCAATAACCGAATAATATAACCTCATAACCAAAAAGGGTGTATCGCTCATTTTCCATCAGACACAGTACACTGGCGCTTTGGCTACATGTATTACAAACTTTGATTTTCGCCTTCACTGCTCGACGTTACGTTCCCAAGTCTCGACGGGGGCATTTTCATTAGCTTCGATAGCTCACAGTCTCTTAGGATACGGCAATTTATTCGCGGGCTTTGGCCCGTGCCAACTCAGCCCGCGTGCAACAGTGTTGCAACCAACGGCGCCTGTCAACTCAGCTCGCGACAGTCAAGCACACATCAAGCCCAACTGTACGCAGTTTGACAGCGTAGCGAGCAGACTAACGTTGCCGTGTCTATTTGGTCGTACAAATGTTGCGAATTCGCTCCGATAACGACAACCCTCATCCCCTAAGAGTCAGAGAAGATGCAGAAGGTAAGTTGTATCTATCTACCTTATTTAGTTATGAGCCAGGCGGGTTCCTTGTCTTAAGAGAAGTAAGCGTTAGCATCTTACCTTAGAACTAGTTTGTCGGACTTGCAGTCCCACACACGCACCGTCTCGTCATTTTGCTGCCAGAGTGAAAGCTTGCCCGAAGTTCCTCTTTACCGTTACTGAAAGGCGGGTTTGCAGGATGAGTGTGAGGCCAGTCGCCTGTAACGTTAGCCAACGTTAGCCTGGTGAGACTAGCTGTAGGATCACAGAAAGTCCGTTATTTGTGCTGGCCACTTTTTTCATCACTTTCGATTTCGCCCGACTTTTTCTTTACACATTTAACATATAATATATATAAGACCATATAATATTGTAACGCAGATGCATAAAGCTAATTTGCCTTTTGTTAAGCAGTAATGCAGTTCCTAGTACGTCAGTGTTTACAATGATGTGATAGGCTCCCAGGCGCAGTGATATGGTGTAACAGAATAAGAGTTAGCGTGTGTGTAGAGAGTTGTCTGCTGTCTGCCGTAATGCATAGATGTAGAGTTGAACCTCCTCCGTCTGTGCCTGGGAGACACCAAAGACAGCCTGCCTTGGCCTGATATGCTAAGAAAGATTGTACAAAGTCAAACACAGTGTTGGTGAGTGTTGTACCCATAGACATATATACATAGACGCCGCATTGACTGCCGCTGCCTATTGGAGCCGACGTCCCAGCCGGCCGCCATCTTGGATGGGTCTCGCTTCGCCTCCACAGTGCATTCACTTCTATTGAGGAAGGAGCTGTATGCACAAGTAAAATAGAATAACTCACTGAATTTTCAACTGATTTTCACGCGGTTTGGTTTGTTACAAACGGCACACATGTAGTTATGATACAGGATGCTTTCGTACATTAAAAATGCGGGATCTCATGCTTTAATACTTTCTGCAGATAGCAACTGCATGTTATTTAGGTCACAACACAGTTCTTTCTTACATGTGTGTGTGTATATATATATATATATATATATATATATATATATATATATATATATGGAGAGAGAGAGAGAGAGAGATGTATATACTGTATAAACACAATATACACAATACAAAAATACACAATACAAAACACAGTGTAGCATATTATGTATAGCACACCTTTGTGCACATATTCACTTTTCCACCAGCTGTGCTGCAAATATCCCCTGCTGCTCATCCTTCTGTATCTTTTTTCAAATTATCTTGACCACAGTCCAATTTTCATAGTTATAATACCAATACCAAAATTAATTTCAGTGTTTATGTAAATTTTGAAAACGTTTTTTTACTACTTTTGAGGGATCACAGCAGTCAGTGTAATAAGAATAAGAAGAACTTTATTAATCACCAAAGGAAATTTCAAAGAAGTCTGTAAGATCATCTTTTTAACAAAGTATTATGAAGTCTGATGGCTGTGGGTATAAAAGAGAGTGAGTGTGTGTGAGAAATAAACTCAACCAACAATCAAGCATTTTCTTTATTAAAATATATTAATAAATGTATTAATATGCTATACTATGTTTTATATTGGTATATTGTGTTTATACAGTATGTTTACACAGTATATATATATATATATATATATATATCTCACTCTGGGTTTGAGGTGAATAAAAGAACTGTGTTGTGACCTAAATAACATGCTGTTGCTATCTGCAGGAAGTATTAAAGCATGAAATCCCACATTTTTGATGTACGAAAGCATCCTGTATCATAACTACATGTGTGCCGTTTGTAACAAACCAAACCGTGAAAATCAGTTGAAAATTCAGCGAGTTATTCTATTTTACTTGTGCATACAGCTCCTTCCTCAATAGAAGTGAATGCACTATGGAGGCGGCGAGACCCATCAAGATGGCGGCCGGCTGGGACGCTCAGGCAGTCAATGCAGCGTCTATGTATATATGTCTATGGTTGTACCTGCCTTGAAGAAGTGCTCAGTAAACCGTTGAACTGAATTCCCTTGTCGTGACAATTCTTCCCCGCCTCCACTGATGGTAAAGAGTTTTAAGATCATGACAACATTTAACATGTAAAGTGTCCCAAAGGAACGGTAAGCAAAATCTTTTTTGCTCCATAAGACCGTTTTAAACCGTTATAAAAGATTGCACTGCTTGCGTTGTCATGGCAACATGTAAACAGTGCTCTTAGCAGTGCCTGCAAAATATATGGAAATAATGACATAAAATGAAATGAAATTAGACTACTTTTTTTATCTATTTATTATTAAGGCTATTGTGTGCTGTGACTGATTTAGGCTACATTAATGTTATATGGAGAAAATAGAAAGCCTTTTTATTGCTCACAGACTGCTTTGCTTTTGTGTCTCTTAAGTTCACAATGAGGAGGACTCTGATGAAGGCAATGAGTTGCAAGACTATGCCTATGAAGAGGATGAAGAGCAGGACATGCCTCAGCCAGACGAGGACATCATGGACATAGATATTGAGGAAGCTCCTGAGCCAGAAGGCATTGATGATGCTGAAAATGAAATGGTAGGCTAATAACAAACCTAGATTTTGCTTTACACTTTTACTGCCATCTGTAGAGTCCAATTGATACACTGTGATAATGCATTGCTTTTTACTCTATGCGGTCTTAGGACTGTACAACTGAAGGTTAGGCTACTCACAAAATTACTATATGTCAAGAAAATAACACAACAATACATCATTGCCACATTAATTATTGCTGTAATGTTTATTAAGGGATATGTCATATGTTTATGTATGTTTGCTTATACCTTGCCTCTACAGGTGGATCTATATCCATTCAATTCCTTCACTGAGGCATCCCTGAGCCTGTTCTTTGAAACCTCTGGCATTTCAGAGAGCAATTTTTCTAGCTTACTAGAAATCCTGTCACACGACAGTTTCAAGAAGGAGGACGTACCACCAAATGTCAGTGTTTTCAAGGTAGGCAAAGCAAAGTTGGATACCATGGCGCTCTAGCATCAGCTTTCCATTGGGCACTCACATAGGGTCCTGTTAATGACTGTAAGTAAAGAAATAGGCTTGTTTTAAGATACTGTACTCATGTAATTTGACTGTGTTCCCCATTTCAGAAGATAAGGAAAAACCTACCAAAGGTGCCTATTAGTGTACATGGTGATGATTCCCATTTCTACCACTTTAATATGGAGAAGACAGTGGACAACATCTTAAAAAACAATATGCACATGGCCAAAATGACATTTGTGCCAGTGACCGACTGCCACAGGGACGCCTTCAATTCAAGGCTCTTTCATCAGAGCAAGCTCTTTTGCATACAGTCTGTCAAGACAAATGTGGGCAAGGTAAACTAATTTTTTAAAAAGCGCACACCAAAAAAGATGCAGGTCATCATTTTATGTAGGCTTTTTTACTTTTTTTTTCAGGTAACTGCACTTGACATCATCAGGATTAACACGGACCGGAGAGCACAACTTGCAAGAGTGGAGTCAATTGCTTTTGATAGCTCTAAAGAAACCTGGTCCTTAGGTGCAGGCTGCTGTTCCGTGGCCTGGAGATGAGAAATCACCAGCAGTATCACCATATAACACCAGTCAGAGAACAAATTTTCATCTCTGACGCCATTGAGTCCATTACACTAGATGATGTGGTGAGAAAAATGCCACAGATCCAACAGTACACTGGCCACTACTTGTACAGCAGCCACTCTGCCACAGCTTTTGCAGAGCCAAGCGGCAGGTTCATCAGAGATGCATCAACTCTCCCTGCTCATTGCAGTGAGGGACAGCAACAAAGAGACCGTCCCACAGGTACAGTAGAACTTTTCATGGTCAATGGACATGAATAATATGTTCAATCAAAAGAGTGAGACTGATGTAGCTAAGATGAACATGAACATGTATGAAGTAGCCTAATTGTTTTTTTTCTTTAAGGAGTACCAGTGCTCCCGCTGTACATCCATTTATATTTTGATGGGTTTGGGCTGTACAGGCGGAAGTACCATTCCACTAATGGGATGTACTTTTCCCTTGGTAATTTGCCTCGTTCTGAGGGGGCAAAAAGGGAACACATGGGCATCATAGGCCTCGGAGAACCAGGTAGCATGGTCACTACATTTAGATACAAATAGTTAATTGTTTACATCATGGCCTATGTAGGATTTGATACAGTTTATCTTCTTTCCAAATCAGGAACATCATTTCAGCAGTGTATGGATGCCATTTCACCATACATAGAGAAACTGCAGGAAGGTTATTATGCTGACTGCCCTTACTATGGGGTGAGGTGTTTGTTTGTGGAGGAATTGGCGAGATCAATGCAGACATGCCCCAGGCAAACCACTGTGCCAACTGTTTGTCATCCACTGCAAACAAAAGGTTAGATTAATTATTACTTCATAAGCTATTTGGTTTTACTGTTTATTGTGAAAAATCTTAAAAATGTATTCCTAATCCCTTTTCCTTTGCCCTCTCTTAGATGTAGGTTTTGCACGGTTGACAAGGCCGACCTCTCCAACCCACAGGTGGCCAGTGAAGCACCCCGCAGGACAAAGGCCAACACAAACAACATTATCGCTGCCATGTCTGAAATGGGTGTTGTGGAGAGGAAACAACATGAAACAGAGACTGGGACCCTGTATAGCCCGAACAACCAGCTGTTCTCCGATGGCATTGTCATTGAACCACACATTCAGGTAAATGTTTTAATGTATCTGTAGCCACAATGAAGCTCTGAGCAACAATACCAATGGACTGAACATGTCCTGCTCTACCTTGTGTTGAAAGGATTGAAACAGGAAGCATGTATGATGAAAACCATGTAAAAACAATACTACGGTTGGCTTTGTATTTTGTTTAAGACAAGGATCGATCACTTCCACCTCGATGCTCTTGGTGTTGGAGACTGCAAATAAGTCTGATCTGGGGCAACGTGAAGACACAAGTCCAACAGTTCCTCAGTGATCTGATTGTTGCAATCGACAGACCTCATTGGCTCAAGCAGGTAATAAAGTTATATAGATAACCAATGCATTTACTCAGGGACAGTCCACCCAAAGATGATGCTTTTGCATGTTCATTTTAAATTGATCTATCCTTTATAGCTTTTTGTGCTATGCAGAGATTAAATTAATTACACAACACATTATTCTTTTAGCTCCCAGATCTTCATCACTTGGCATGTGCCACTGGCTGTGAGGTGCTCCATCTTATTCAGATGTGGACCATAATAACCAGAGATGTTTTGTGTTGCCCTGAGGCATTTACAGCAGCCTCTGCTGAATATATTGGCATAACAACTGCCGCCTTGTCACCAAAGCCAACATCTTGCTGAGTGGCTACTTGTCTTCAATCCGATCGGCAAGTCTAACTGACGAGGAAGCGAGGCAACTCCAGGTTCACATATGTGACCATCACAGACTATTTGAGAGGGTAATTTTGTACCTCCATTTTGTTTTGTCTCCAATGCTACTGTACGTTTAGACATTTAAGAACTTTTTATTTCCATATTTCTTTAAGATATGGAAGGCAGAGGTGGCAAACCGGGCTAACATCCATTGTGGCTATCACACTGGGGAGCAAATAGATGTACTGGGCCACCCCATGATTGGTGACTGCAACCGCTTTGAGCGATACCACCACAGGATCAAGGACATGGGTAAGTAAATTTCCCTGACATTTCATTTGCTAGGCCCTACAGGTGCTTGAAGCTCACTGTCTTGATATGCATGTTGTATTTCAGTTATCGCTCCACAAGAATGGCGTCAGTATCGAAAACAATGGTGAAGAGGATTGCAGTGTTGGATGCCCTTTGCACATTGTCAACACCAAATGATGGAGCAGCAGAAAATACATCTGTCCACGGGCTTCCAGGCTACGCCCCTGTTTACAGGCCATCGGGATCAGTCACACTGATATCTGCCGCTGAATTTCCAAAGACGTGGGCTTAGGTAGGAAAATCTATTGCAAAATATGTTACTAAAATAAATTACTAAAATAATTGTATTGCTTGTTAACATATTCCTGCGTGTCAGTTCTACCAATAATGTCTAAAATGACAGTAACAAGATCCTTTACTTTATTCTAACTCTTTTCTTAACAGGGTTACAGCTTGGAAACCAAATGCCAGAGTTATCCCATCTGAAAGTGGCAAAAATGATGGCAGCCGGACCTCATGGAGAGGATGGGGGATAGAGTCCTGACATGGGAACAGATCTTCCTTGGACCCAAGGTATGATCCCTGTAGTTGATAATTCTCAGTCTAGTACACGAAAATGCATATTAATAAATGAGTACTATCTTCTTGTATGGAAGCATTCTTTGTATCATATGCTGTTATTTCCTAGGTTTGGATAAGGGGGAAGCCTGTCATCACCATCATTGACAACCCTCTTTCTGGGCAACCGGAGAGATGCATGAAACACCAGAGTGCTACACTGTCCCCACAAAAATACAAGTATGTTATCAATGTGTTTAATAAGCGGTAGCAATGTATTGAATTGAGAAACTTGTATTCAATGTATTATTAGATTAGATTAGATTAGATAGTACTCTATTAATCCCTTTGGAAAATTCCTCAGGGAAATTAGAATTCCAATAGCTATTACAAAAAGTAGATAAAAAGATACATAAAAAGGATAGATATTAACAAAAATATAAATAAAAACAAATATAAACAAAATAAAATAAATAAAAATTATTAATAATATAGTAAAAGAAAAGAAATAAATGAAATATGGCTACTAGCTGGCTACTGGCTACCGCCACTGCTCCTTCCCGTCCTCTGTCCCTCCGCCACTCCTCCTCCCCAGAACCAGGAGCCTCCTTGAAAAGCTGATGAAACTGGCTCTTGGTAGCATTTTGAGGGAAAAAAACAGGCTGCCGGTAGCTTTGGAACTGCCTCCTGGTAGCGTTGATAGTTAAAGCAAATATCCATGGGCTATATAAAACAGAAGAAATGTCTTCATAAGAAGAGCAGAAAGGTCAAAAAGATAGGGAAAGTCTAAAATCTGTACAAAATTGTTTAAAAATTGGAGAAAAAACTAAAAAAACTGGAGAGCTATTGGCGAGGCAGCCATTTACATCCAGTGCCATGGCAACAACACAAATTATATTAAATTAATTCTAAATTATTTTATTATTTATATTATATATTATAATAAATTATATTATTAAATTATATTAAATTAAATTATAACAAATTATAGCACAGCATTTGTACCAGCAACACAATAGTATTGCATAGTGTTTCCCAGATGCTGTGCATCCTTTCATGGATTAGGCCCTTAGAAATTTATCTAAAGAAATGAAAATACCCTTTTATAATAAACCTTTTATATAAACCCAAGTGTGTTTAACATATATTATCTCATTCTCAGATTTGATATAAAGACTATCAAAGTTGGCTCATTTGTGGAGACAGCCCTCTCAACCCAACCCATGTGAACGACAGGCAACCAGTGAAAATCACCGCCATATGGGCTACCATCTCAGGTAAAGTAGTCAAAAGATCTTGAATAAAATATGTAAAGAAGATTACAGAGGAACCAGGCAATGTGAACCCATAACATAATGCTTAATGCTATCGTGTTAGGTTAAGCAGTTATACTAAAGATATTGATGTAACCCATAGCTAAATGCATGATGTTTTTCCCCAGATAATCCGCTGGTCCTGTTTGAGGGGACCATCTTCCTGCCACAACACAGAGAAGATCCCCTGACAGGTTGCAAAGAGTATCAAGAAGAAGGAAAACTACTCTTTCCGACAGCAGCCATCACTGACACCCTCCTGTTCCTCCACCACAAATGCTTCTGGGAACCAAATCAACACCTAGGGATCGGGACAAAGTCCACTGCCACCAATGGACAATACTGTCAGATTGTTGACAAAAAATCATTCACAATCCCAGGAACAAATGGTACCTTAAGAACACATTCCTACACTCTCATACAGAGTAAACACTCCATCAGTACAGTGGGCGTTCATAGAATGTCTGGGGGCGCTAGAAGCAAAATCTTTAAATGGGGGGTGTTGAGGTGTTTTCTGTGGGGCATATGTCAATGTCAATTTCATCCTACAGATAACTCATTTTCATCATTTTATCATTAGACTTGCTTCACTATCATTTCAGTTTTTCAAATTATAATCCCACAAAAAGGCCTTCTCTCCTAAAAACAAGACATGCACACGAGCCGAGTGATTAACAGCCTTTTCTTTTCTTTTCAGTCACGTGTCTAGAATGCCCCTTTGAAGGGAAATAAGGTGAAGTGATGGCACATCATATTTAGCCTATGTGAGCTACTTCCATGTGGGCGTGGGGAAAATTGTGTGAAGCACTTTGTGCTGTTGTAGCCTGATACCAGTCCAAAATACAGATGTTTTTGTTGTGTCTGAATGAAGCGGAAAGACAGATGGAGAATTGGTCTTTTATGTGTACAATGTGGCTTTGAGATGTATGCGTCATATGATAAGGAAATGGAATCATGGGGGGGGTGGTAGGGTACCTGTATAAATGTAATCAATTTGTAAACATAATCATTCTGTACATACTATGTTTTATTATTAAATGCTGAGTATTTTCATATGGTTTTGCATTCTTTTTTGACATTTGTAATGAAAGTTTAACTGAAAGACAGTAATATTTCTAAGACATCTTGAGACATCTTAAGACATCTTCATATTTCCAAGACATCTTAAGACATCTCAAGACCCATGTCTATAGACACATCTTATAGACACGTCTTGACTTACCAAGACGTCTTAAGACATCTTAACAAATGTGTCTTAAGACACATCTTAAGACGTCTTGAGACACTTTGATGGCTGGGTATGTAGCCAGTTAATTTTCTGTCAATGGACTAATAGAGTCACGGACTAATTGTTGTAGCTACAGTATTAAATAGTCTTAAGTGGTTTACAAAACATCATGTTGAATTTTTTGTTTCACTAACCCTTGATTTGTTTTTTATTTTCACATCAGTAAAGTGACTGAAGTGGAGAAAAAATATATTTATTTCCCCCTGAAATTACCTCAAATTGGATTTTAAGTGAAATACTTGAGTACATGTACTAACTTACTGAAAGAGACAAAGCATCAGAGGACACAGTAATGAGAGTCATAATGTCGCCATGCAGTTGAGGAATTATTACTGCCATTAACTTATACTGATATGCATATTTTTGATGACGATAAAAGTGATGATGAACACATTTAAGTTTAACTTTCAATATATTATTCAGTTATATACAGTACAATGGCAGACTGATAAAGATGGTTGCAGTATATATACTTTTTATCTGTGCCCATCCCCGACTTTAGAGAATGCGACAGAGTGTAATGTGTTTTTACAATGTCTGGGCTTTAGACAGCGCTGCCTTTTGGAGAGACAGGTTAAAAGAATCATAAATCCAGCCGTGAAACCAGTGGTGATATAAATAGTTGTTTTATGCTGTTGTAGGTCTAACAGCTCCATTTCTCATCCAGCTCCTGGCAGTTGAGGCATGTTCTCAGTGACTGTAACAGCCAGAAAAATCCATTGCAAGCATGACCTGAAACCCAAAGCAGCCATTCGGTGCCCCTAAAAGATCTGGGAGGAACTTTATTCGGTTTTGGACTTTATTATTTGAGTTTCACCTCGCTGTGTGGGTTTATTTTACACAGTTTCTCTCTCGCAGTTTTTCCCCGTCACCACAGGCACCTCAGCAGTTTTCATTTTGAAACTACAAAGAGATTTTTTAACGGATCGCTAATTACCTACAAGGTCAACACTTGAAGTCCAATGGGTACGAGTGCACCGCACAGAAGTCACCTCGTGACGCTGACTTTCACAAGTGACCCAGTTGGAGCGTGTTATTACATCCATATATGGGATGAAAAACAGTGCGAAAAAACAAAAGTCAACCACAAAGGAAACATGTCCTTGACACAGTTATATTTATAAATGATGCCTTCTCTCACTGGAAACCTTTTCAAAGAGTGTTTTTGTAGCCACTGTATACATGCAGTGTAAAGTGTGGCCTGCTGAAAAAAAAACTCTCAAAAACTCCTGAATTTTTTATCAGCAGCAGAGAAATTGGGTAATTGCTGTGCGCCTTCTTTAATCGGAGCGCCTCAGGACACAGTTGGATACCTGGGGAGTCCTCTGAGTTAAAGTTCACTGCTGGAGAAGCAGCAAGTTCACAGCAGGGACCCTTCTCCAAACTCATGTATGCATATCAAGTATATCTCATATGCATCCTGCATGGTGATGCATCTTTTGCACACCAAAGCAAAGCTGGATAGACGATTTTCATCACTTCTATTTAAAGTTATCAAACAGCATTTGATGTTATGTGTTAATTCAAAGGCTAGAGTAAGTGCTTTGCTCCTCATCTGTTGTGAGCCACCCAATCAGTGAGAAAAACTAACAATTCACAACAAATTTAAGTTTCCGAGATCAACCCCCTATGTAATTATTTTAAACTCTTTGGAGCTCTGAGGTTTGAAGGGTGTTTTGACAGGCAGGGTGCGTTTTGCCAAGGAAGCTAATTGACTTGCAGCAACTAATTAATTCAAAGGTTGCAAGGTTGTGATAACAGTGTAATGAGAGAAGGGAATGTCACCACCAGCTGATATTAGCCCCGTTAACTATAGGAAAGATAATGCTCGACAGCTTTTCTACAGGGAACTGGGGTTTCCAGATGTAAAAACAGATGGTTATGACACAATGTGGAGGCAACAGAGATCTTCCGGCTGTACAACATCGTGTTAGAGTGGACCTGCAAAGCTCATGGGACACTAGTTAAAAACAAAGCTTTTCTTGATAAATTCGACACAGCTCATTTTTCCAGTTACAGACACAAAGAAAGTGCAAAGTTCTGCACAGCAATAAAAGACAAACAACTGCAAAAATATACTGCAAAGTTGCAACATTACTGAGTTTATACTTAAATGAAAGGCATGAGTGAGTCTCAAACTGACCCTTGTTTAGAAATGTTTTCCTCTAAATATTGAAGTTAGCAACACTGAAAGTTGTTTGGCCACATGTATACACTAAATTAAAAAGCAGATTTCAGCCGTCTGGAGTTTATTGTCACCCTGACTTGACATGCAGTAGGTGGATGTGGCTCGAGCATCAGTTGTAATAACGCCTTGGACGCCTTTCTGCATGGACTACACCCACTCGTTGTAATCCAAACTGTCAAAACCCCCGCTGGCTTGTCTCAGTGTCGAGGCAGGCATTTCTACCTGAACGGCAGCGAGCCTTTTAATAATCCCTTCCACTGAAACCTCAAGCATTCGACTTGTGTTAGAAAGTTAGAAGATCACAGAGATCCAACAAGTAGGACAATCGGCAAAACAAAATTGTCAGAATTATGACACTTTATTTGAATATTCTGGAGTTGATGCTGCGACATAAACTGTCAGGTGTTCAAAATATCACCTGGCATTTTGCCGCATATTTGACTGTGATTAATATCTGCAAACTGCTATTCACATTATTGTCAGAATCACTCATAAAACATATTAGTGTCAGTTAATATCTGATTTAGGCTATTTAAAGGTTCAGTGTGTAGGCTTTGCCAGAATTACTGTCAGTAATTGAATACTATAGGTGAATTAACTTTTGTGTTTAACCTGAAAACAAGATTCACTGTATTTTCATCACCTTAGAATGAGTCGTTTAGATCTACATGGGTAGTGGTTCCTCATCTGCCATGTAGCACCGCCATTTTTCTACAGTAGCCCAGAAGAGACAACTAAACATTGGCTCTCAACAGGACCTATTGCATTCTTGCATTGGCTACCTTGGTCAGTAGCTCCTCTACGAAAAGAGTGTCAGAAAAACACTGATAATCAAAATACAAAAGTTTATATTACCAGGTACCCTATATTTTTGGATAAAGAGGAGACCTTTGCAGATAATTCAACTACCAGTAAAAACCTACAGAAGTTATCACAGAAGAAAGGTGAGCACACATTAGCAGGTGCTTGCAGCATGACTGCAAAGAGCTGAACAGCATTTGAGAGATACGGATTTATGAAGCGAAACTACTTTATTCACTGTTTTTACTGGAGAGAAAAAGGCCTCTGCAAATAAGTTAGTGTTGGGCAGTGATGCGCAACAGTAACAAAATGACTTTTTCCAGTAACAAGTAGTGTAACTAATTACTAATAAAACATCAGTAGTAATATTGTATTTACTCCCTAACCAAACAACTTGTTACAACATTATTTGACAACATCATATCAGTGGACTCATTTTTGTAATTGTTGCACTGCGCAGGCACCTCTAAAGCAGCAACCTAGTTGGAAACACTTACCTTAGCATCTGGAAATATTCCCATCACTTTGATTTTGTCATGAGGAACGATGACAAGAACAACGTTGCTGCAGGAAGTCAGACGAAAACTCTTTCCACTATGCATGCCCTCAAACCTCCAGTGGAGCACCTCGGCTACTACGACCGACACCACAACCAGCGTTGGGTAAGGGTTACTTTAAAAGTAATCAAAGTACGTTACTGCGTTACTTTTTAAAAAGGAACCAGTTACTTTACTGTGTTACTCCCTGAGTAAAGTAACTCAATTACTTTAAAAGTACTTCCAACGTTACTCCCTGAGAAAAGTAACTCAAGCACTTTTAAAGTACTTTTGAGTATTCTACATTTCCTATTGGGCAATGGACCACAGGGTGCTAAGCCTACATTTTTTTGTCTCCAAAATTAAAGTTATGGACCACTTGCCCTTCACTGAGATCCAATTCTCCCATCACAGCCGTCACTTTGACCAGTAGAAACACAGAACGATCTGCTGCCGTAGACAACTGTATGACAACAACACCCCAGCGTTTTTAATATTTCCTCTAGGGGTGTTACCACACAGAGTAAAAGGGAAATGATGGTGTGAAACAGCAGAGGCACTTTGTCAACCCGCTGAGTTAACGTTACTGTCATTAGCATCAAGCTAGCAAACAATGGTACATCCTCACGGTCGGACATAAAGTAATAACATTAACAAATAGCGGCGGGGCTTTTACTCACCACAACTGCAGAGGCTCCCAGCTTCATTTGAAACAGACTACATTATAGACAGTCCATTATTTATTAATCCCTCTGTGTGTTTATATATTTACTTTGTATCCGCTCCGTTGTCTTTGTGAAGTTAACATATCGCACCGTCATTTCAAACTCAACACTTGTTTCAAATTAAAAGCCCCTTATAACCTCGGCTGAGAGAATCCCTCCATTTTCTAAATAGGCTTTTACTCTGAAACATTTGTCAGAACTTCCTGTGGAAGATACAGTAGCTTGACAGTTTACATATGGTGCTTCAAATGTAGCTCGTCCCATCTGCTGACGCTTTTAGGTGACTACAACAACATGTCGGCTGACACATGAACAGACAGTAACTCAAATAATAGTCAAAGTAATAAAAATAGGACAAGAATAACCCGATGACATCACACACGCCATGAAAGACGACCGGGGATAATTGGTGAGTACCAGTGTGTAGCGTGTACCAGGCATAATGCAAGTCCTGAGTCTGTCAGCGAGTCCTACTCCACCTATTTAGACTCCAACATAGACAACGGCAGCATTTCTCTGACCACGTAGCGAGCCACAAGCTCCGTGGCTTCTTTCAGACTGATAGGTTTAACGTTATCTCCGTTATTAGAACCAAACGACAGCCGTTGCTGTTTCGGAGCTGAAGGGCCAGCGTTCTAAAAGTAACGAAAGTAACTGATGTCTTGTTTGAAAATGTACTTAAGTATTTGATTACTCAAACTCCAACTCTGACCACAACAACATGAAGCTCCAGGAAATACCCCACCAAAGGTGAGCCCTCCGTGGCTGTGAAGGTCGGCTGTAGCCCTGCGCTGGCTTAACAACCAAAGCTGGATTTTAATCGTGGACAGCTGCAGCTATGAAGAAGTGATGAAGCTTGTGGTAGGATATGTGGTGGATGAAATTAGTGACTCACCGTCTTTCAGGCAGAGCCTTGTGAAAATACCGTTCACAGGCAACAGAAAACCCCAATGGGAAAAGGGAAGCTATCTAGCCTTAGATAGTACACTTACCGGTGATTACCCTGACATTCACACAGAGGCACACATCTGAATTTTTTGTGGTGTAATGGAAAAGTAATATAAAGAGTAGTGTAGCGAATAAGTGTTGGCAGTGAATAATAAGTAAAGTAATAATATTACTTTTGAAAAGACTGACAGCTAATGAGTAATATATTCATTTTTAGCGTAACAAGCCCAACACTGGTCAGCTTCCACTAAAAAAACCCCTGAACAAAGAACATTTTAGGAATCAGAACCGCAAGTTTACACTAGGCACATGGGAGAAGTTTCAGCTAGTTGCAGTTCTCAGTCCTCACCACTACATGCCACTAAATCCCACACACTGCACCTTTAAATACAATTTGACCAACAATGATATTTTACCCTGTATGGGAGAAATGATGGCGAGTGTTTAATATATATGCCATGGATCACTGCCTTTGGGGTCTGAAAACAACAACAAACTATTAAACATAATTGGTGTTTCTACTCAGCCAAAACAGGAATCAATCTGTTGTAATAGGGACAGTTGGGGCCTATTTGGTTGACCATGAAGCGAGGCTGACCTAATTGGCATGTCAATGTCTGTTACTAAGAAAACCCCTATTTGTCTCACTTTAAGCTAAGGCGAATCCTCAAGGGTATGACATGTTGGTATGTTTAAAATTGAAAAAAAGAAGCTTAATAAACCAGATGAGACACTGCTGAAATTAACTGCTGTTTAAAACACATTGTTCCCTGAATGTGTCTCGGAAAACAAGTGATGCTGAAAACCTCAAGAGCCATCTTAGCTCAATCATGTTTTCCTGAGCTTGAACATATTTTCTAATTATGCCCTGTCCCCTTTGGCTGACAGAAATGTTTTGTGCGCAATAAAGTTGTGACATTTTAAAATGAGGGACGCCAGACAATTAAGGCTTAGCTATAGTGGGTTTGTCTCCTCATGTATGACCCTATTGCATGATGGGATGGAAAGCTGCGATCAACCCAGTAATAATGCTCTTAATTCTTGCCTCATATGCTTTTTTTCCTTGTCCAAATGTCACATCAGATGGGGGATTTTTTTCTTTCGTCAGGGAATGCTGGGGTGAATGTGGCATGCCGCATGACTCTAAGGCCATTGACATCAGTTTGACCCAAGGGTCTGCCTGCAAAATGTCAAGTTTCTTGGCAATTTGAGTGAATAAACCCAAGAAATTATGATAAAACGACAATAGGCAAGATTTTCACGGCGGTTAGATATTTTACGAATCGCCATCATTTGCTTGTGTTAATGTGAAACTACAATCTCATTATTGTGCTTGTTCCTAGTGGCTAAATCTCCTACAGGAAAGTGTGGAGGAGACCTGTGAGGACAAAAAAAAGGAGAGACAATCTATCATGCCATCTTGAGTCACTGTCAGAAAGTAACACCCATCCACTGCCTGCTCTTCAGTGGCTGCATAAATAGCTGCTGAGATCGCTGATTGATAATTATCCTTATCTCCAAATGTCTCCTGTTACGAGGAAACAAATAAGGGGAGAGGAAAGCGGGAGCTGGCAGGCAGAGGTCAATGGGAGGACTTCTACATTTCATCCGGCACACATTGAGAGATGGAGGTGCCACAGAGTGACAGTCTCCGACCCGTAGGTGAGATCTGAAAGGGATGATAAAGGCAACTGACGGAGAGAAAATTGGCAGATAATTACAAAGGCTAGAGGGGCACATTTTGTCTCCCCCTGTCCCTTTCTCTCTGTCATATAAAACACACACACACACACACACACACACACACACATATACACCCACACACACACACACACACACACACAAGCATAATGCAACAACAGTGACAAGTCAGTGTGAACACTGTGCAACATCCACAGGTGGGCACTGAAATTACCCCTAACTCCTGTTCCACCATTATACCTGCTTGTTATTTGTTTGCTTTGGCTTGTTTTCAGGAGACACAGGGAAAAGAATATTTTATTTCATGATCCTTCACAGGAAATATCCTCCATTAAAAGTATATACGTCTCTGCTGGAGATGCGAACAAATTGGCTCTCCCTGTATGGTGACTCTGCTGGTTTAAATAACATCAAGGATAATGGAACATTTGATTTTATGTCATGTTTGTGAGGTCGTTTCACCTCATTTGGGCTTTGAAACTGTCATCTACTGATCAGATAACATGAACTCACATTTGTTATTTACTAAAGTAACAAAGGGAGACTGCAGTGCCATTGTCAAACAGACAGGTGCGGCACGGCAAAGCTATCAGCAGCAGAGAGCATATCCCAAAAAAAACCTGTTTTCCTATAGGTATTAAGCCCATATGCGATCATTTCACACCTCATGATTTACATCCAATGCCTACAGAGTGCCAATGCAGAAACAAGGGTGTGGAGGCTGGGAAGGTGTATAGTGTAGCAGTTACACCACACACTGTGGAAAGCTGACTACTTTTTCTCTGAAAGATGAAACACTTGTATTTGTCTCATTTGTATGTGATTTTTTAAAATAACCCATATGACGTGAGAAGCAGCTGGCAACCTGTCTGACTGGAGTTCACCTCTTGTTACAGACAAGCAATAGAGTGCTGCAGGGATGACGTTTCTCTGTCGGCAAGTAGGAAGTTAGCATTGTCCTAGTGCCCTTGACAAAAAGCCAATGGGATTTTTCCACTGGAATTTGGATGATTACATAAAATAAGCTCTGTGGCGAGCAAATGCTCATTATACTTCAACACATTCTTACTCCGACCTCATCACATATAGACGTGCGGTCATGGACTTTCCACATCCTGAGACGACATGCAAGGTACCACAGGTGCATTGGTTGTTGACACCGTATCAAGTTCTGCCTGTTACATGCATTGTCTTCTTTGAAAATACACTTCCATTTTGACAGGAAATTTACCGTTTACATACAGTCTCTTTCAAAATAAATGACGTTTTTTTCCTTCAACAACACATGGACATGGTTAGGTTTAGGAAAAAAGAACAGGGTTTGGCTTTATAATCTCACACGATGTGAACATTGTTCTCCCAGGTGAAAGTCTGTGTTTTTGGACCCATCCACTATCCCTCCCACCTGCCCCTCTTGAACTTTTGCTGTCTATATCATTAGTGTTGTCTTGGTGCGTTTCCCCCTGACACTGCTGGGCACATGTTAAACTGCAGGCGACCAGCCACGTATCATGTTGGTGTAAAAGGACAGCTTTTTTCATCAGCGTCTGATGCCGCAAGTCATTGCCCAAGCACCGGATTTCAATGACTTTGGAGTGAGGCCGGGTTGGATACTTACGCCATGGCCACACCGCCCGCGGAAGCGCTGCAAATAACCTCAAAGTGCCGAGAAGCGAAGCCACTTTCCTTTTGCCGCCCATGTTAACCGTTAACTTTTGCATGACTTAAAGTTACAATGTGTAATTTATGAGGTTGTTTATTAGCAAATATCAGCTATTGCTTTCATAAATATATATTTACTAAAGTGTAATGCAATTCACATACAAATGGAAGCTTTCTCATAGGCTTAGAATGATTTCTCTATATATACATAGGCAGGGTGCGGTCTGCTGGAGGCTGCCCTCTTGCGTTGGCATATTTGAATACAGTGGCTGAAAGGGATATATGCGCTTCGCCTTTCGCGTTTACCTAGAACTTGGAGAACTGGAGACAGAGAAGGTGAAGCTCAATCCGGGGCGCTTATGCGTGAACCTGCTTTGTACTTTTATGATTCTGTCACACTTTAAATGGAAGACCACACATATGTTTTGCCCCGTAAGAGGGCAACCACGCCACCAAATAAAAGAAAAAGGTCAGATAAGCCAGGACGGGACAAAATGCGAGTGAATATCGGTGTTGCTTATTCCAGGTGGAATTTTGGCTTCATGTTTGCAGCTACTTTTCCCTCTCGTCTCAGTTCGAGTGACGGCTATGTTTACGTGCTAACGTTATCCTAGCTTTGGCTAACATTATCCCAGAGCTACAGCTAAATGGTTAGCCTAGCCTACAGCCTAATCTGTTGATTCCTCTTGCGCTGCTGCGAAGGCTGCCACCCTCTCCTCCTTCTCTTCCCTCTGGGTAGCCGGTCTTCCTGATCTCCCTCTCCCTCTTCCTTATCTCCCTGTGTCCTGTGACACTCTGGAAATGCATATAATATAATCGTACCAACCTATATTTGCCACACTGTGCCGTGACTATCACATAAAACATGTTATTTTAGCATTACTGTGCTAATGCTTGTGTTACCAAAACAATTAGAAATAAAACACTCCTAACATAACGTTATATCTCACAGATAACCTATGTATCTCACTGGTAAGCTATAACATATCGTAACATGGTTTAGATTCCTAAATAAATATTCACCTCGTCGCTAGATACTCCTGAAAAACTTGAAAAACTCTTTTGTCTGCACAAGGCTTTTTGTCCTACGAGGCCACCGTCACTTACCCAACGGGAGGGGTGATTGAGTGAGCGCGAGTGAGCGCTGCAATCTAGAATTTGACTGCTGATGTCACTGTTACTCACCATTTTTGCACACTGACGCTTTAACGTCATCACCACAACCATGCTGTAAGGACATGTTCAGGGTGATGAATCTCTGAACTCTCATTTAGCTACTAGTTAGCAGCAACCCAGTGACTTTGAGAAGAGGGAATTACAAATGCAAAAATGCTAACTCATTTACAGGTTTAAGGAATGATTCCATTTTTATCAACTGTAATTATGATCTTTTTTAACAACAACCAAGTGTTTTTGTTGCCTAGCCTCAACCATACCTTATAAGAGCACTCCATAGATGTACTATCGGACTTCTATAGCATTGTCATTGACACATGATAGACTTCTTGGGAAAAAAACAACAACAACAAAAAACTACATTACCCACAATGCAACTTGCCCACCTACAGCTCAGTCTTAGATCTGGGTATGCTAGTACTAGCCAATGTAGCATTGAGCCACTAGCCTCAAGCAGAGAGATTTTTAATTTTCAAGCTTGTAGTCTTCAGCCCCAACCAACATGGACTCAAATGACATCACATAAGGCAATATATCAGTTTTTGCATATTTCCCACTGCAGCCACTAACAGTGTTATATAAGTCATTTCACAGTAGTACTCTCCCAAGACCTGACTGCCAACCTTAACCACACTACCATATGCAAATATTACAATGTACGAACATTTTCAAATAACTTTTTCTTTTGCTCTCCACTCTGACTATAATTGAATATATGTGCCAAATCTACTGAGGGACATCTTTAACCTGTGCTGACTTTCCACCTGTTCATTTACTTCCATGTAGAATTTCCCTGAACGCTGTGTTTGGGGCTTTTGTCCCCTCCTTTTCTCCCATCAGCCACCTCTGTTACCCATTAATCATGTCATGCGTCTCTCACTGGACAAACCCCAGAGAGTGCTGAGGGGATAAGAGGACTGAACTGCACTTGAACTGGAAAAAATGCACCAGAGCAGCTCGACCAGCTGCATCAAATCATGTCTTAAGAAAATCATGTAAGAGAGAAAGGAAGAGAGGGAGAGAGATTAAAGTGCTGTGCCGTGGCGCCGGCTCACTGGCAATACGGTCCGAGAAGGATATGCTTGCCTCTTTAGTAATGTTATTCCTTCTGAAGTATATTCTTAATCCCAAACATTGTTTTTTCTTCCTTCACAGCCACCCTCGCTGATTCAGACTGACAGAGGCAAGGTGGGTGCAGATTTATCACATTCTGTTTCAGAAGTGACGCCTTGCTACATACGTACAGTCCTCACCCAAAAAGTGAGAAAAATGGCAGAAGACATTGTTCTTTTTAAACTAAATTACATGTAGCTGAATAAATCGGAGGCATGTGATGTGTGGGCGCCTGAGCTGTAAATCTTGACTGACTCAAGAGCCGAGCCCTCTCAGGGCTGCTGGGAGTTGGATTTATTGTTTTCCACACATGAGGTTATTGTTTTGTCTCTGTGCTGCTTTATGGACAGCAGCAAACGAGGAATTCTGTACTTGTTTACTTGATTAGTTTAAGATGCATAACGAGGCTGTGCTCCTAATGAGACTCACAACTTACACATTAAAGGAATAGTTCAACACTTTGGGAAATAACACTGTATCCGTCTGCTGAATAGAAGGCTAAACCACTGATTCAGTAGGTGTCAACAGTGATTCAGTATCGTCCGTTTGTACATGTTCCAAACACCTTTTGTGAGAATGTGAGGTATTTGTCAAAGCAGTGGTTTATTATAATCCACTCTGCATAATGCCAAATCAACGTACTATGGAAGAAAAGGATTTCTTGGCATCTTGATAAGCAGCTTAAGTTTGATTGTTCAATTTCACTGCATATAAATACTTTTCTGGTTTTAGAAACTTATTATATTCAGTCAATTTTTCATTATCCTCCAAGTGATTCATGGATTTATGTGATGAGATGCAAAAAAACCTGATCTATAATTCAGCACAATAAGACAATGATTTGACACTGATACATCTGCAGATCGATAGCCTTGTTGACAGCGAATCCAGATGAGCCGGCGCTGCTGTAGCAATCGAGGGCTTGCTCCATTATGCTAAACCTAAGACTAGGGAGGGTAGCCCTAATTGTCCAAACAACACAAAGCGCATTCCTCATTTGATGCGGCATTGACATCTAACATATTGGATTCCATGCTGGAACAATCAGGCCAGGACTGCGGCGTTGGGGCACTCCGAGACCCGACCAGGAGCCAGGATAATTAACATTTATTGATACATGACTGCTGTAAGCCTGTTTGCCCAGTGAATTAAACCAGCTCATTACAGGCTTAATGGTGGGTAGGGGAGATAAATAATAGATGCCAGTCCACTCACTGGCACTTTAGCATGCATCAGGAGACCCCCTCCGCCACTGCCTCCCCCTCCACCTCCTTCCACCATCCCTGACATCAATTTGCCCTACACAAAGTCAAGACATCCTCCCCTGAAACCAAAACTGACATCACCACTTCAATCCAATCAAGTGGTCTCATGTGGGCTCGGCTGGATGTTTTAATGATGGCGGTGGTGGATAAAGGTTGAGTTTGGTACTAAATCAGAAATATGTGCATGTGCAGACACATTTTCAATAAAATAAGGATATAATTATTAGCAGCAGGAATGTTTATGTTGCAGCTCTTTGGGATTTTTGTTTGTTTGTTGCACTCCTGGGAGCGTTTGATGATAAAAAACACAGATGTCAAGGCAGAGGGAAAAAGTTGTTTGTAGGTGTCAACACCACAAAAGGGTGTTGCTCTGTTTTGCCCTCCCTCCCTCCTGCCTTACCCCGGCTCGCAGAAATGAAACACGAGAAAAACCAATACATTTTAGTGGAGCGTTACAGCAAGGCATCCTGACAAACAGATGATGCTTTTTGTTGTGCTTCTTATCTTCTGTGCCTCCCCTGTCCTTTCCAATTGTTCTCCTCCCTGACAACATAACTTTCACACTCCTGCTCCCCCACCTCTCTCCTGTAACCCCACATGAAATGCTGCCTTATCGAGCTTTAACCCAAAACACAGTGCATTTTCATCTGCCGCTCTGCCTTGTAAAATCCACTCAATACAAAGGCTCACAAACAGTCAGTGCTAGGTGCAAGGTGAGAAGTTTGAAAGGAACTAGTCATGGTTGGATGAGTGCTTTAATTCTCTATTTATGCACACCACTACCAGCCGTCTTTTTTTTTTTTTTTTTTTGCAATTGTCCAGATTATTTCAGACTTATTTTTACTGGCATTTAAAACAGTGAAAAAGATGTACTATGCTTTGATGAAAGTTTCACACTACTTTAGATGTGATGCAGCCAGGGGTGTCATGATTCTTCAAATCTACGATTTGATTAGACTTTCAATTTTGAGGTCATGATTCCCTTTGGTTTTCAATTTTAAGCTTTTTTTCAGCACTGAAAGCTACGTTATTCTTACACTATTGAGTCTTGATTTGTAAAGATCAACAGATTGTAGGTTTTATGCTCTGACAACTCTACAGTTTCAAATTCTTTAAAAGGCTTGGCTACATGGTATGAAGTGTGATACAAGAGCCTGTTCTCATTCCCAGGGCTTCAAATCCTGCTGCTTTGTCAACCCACTTGGCGTGTGATATCAACACCCACGGCATTCTTTAACATGATTATGAGATGCACCATACATTCAGCAAACCCCAATGTAAACCCATCTGTGCCCAAATTTGACACAGAGAGTCCACATAGTGTGGGAGGGATGGGAGACGGATAGGTCAAACGAGACTGGACTTTCAGCCAGGAGACCACAGTTCATGTGAAGCCAAAAGTCAATGTTGTTTAAAAGTAATGTTACACAATTTACATATGGTTGTTGCACCTTGTCATCAGTCACTAAACCTAACCAAGTAGTTTGTTGCCTAAACCTAACTGTGAGTGTTTCCTAACGGTAGCCATGTGTTACAATGTGTTTCAGCTGTGCGTCACATAAATAGGCCAAAGGATGCCATTTGTGTTGCAATAAAATGTCGAGGGGTGTGACAAAGCTGATATTTGATGATCTAGGAATGATAATGGGTTACATACAACTACTTTATTTTTGGGGGGAGTGTACCACACTAAGGCCATATGGCCAAATTAAATATTTATTCAGAATTTAATAAATAAACACAAAAACAACAACCGCTAGATGCCAGAAGGGTACGTAAAAGCAACATGTTGAATTAGCTCACGTGTAAAAAGCCACTTTCACTTTCAATTCACCCAAATAGGTGAGGGGTGAGGGTGGGGTGGGCGGGGAATTGCGATTTTGCTTTCGATTTCAATGACTGAAACAACACATTTCATTTTGAAATCACACCTCTAGATGCAGCACAAATAACTGTAATCTATCATGTTCTTTTCACCCTCAAAGAACAACTTCTGAGGATGAATAGATGTTATTTTCATTAAGTATGGAAGATTTTCCCAATATTAGCTGCTGCTTCTTAATTTAAACTATATGTGCTGTAAGTGTATCAATCAGAGAGTATATTTCTTGTTTAATTTGATGATGAGTGATACAATAATCCACAAAGGGAAGTTTTTCTAAATTATGTGTAAACATTTTGTCTTCAGAATGTGTTATTTATTTCTTTGATAAATTTTTCTACATAATCACATTAAACTGAACAAACAGAATAAAAGACATCTGTAAAATACAATCTACTGTTGTTAGTGACATTTTCAATAAGAATGGGAAGACAAAAGACATTTGTCTGATATGTTTTTCATCTTTAGCCTGTAATAGCTGTTCTTTGTTCTCCCTTTATTCAGTCAGGTGACATTCCTTCAAATAAAAAATAGCATATATATTTGTATATTTTGTATATTTTTTGCAGCAGCAAAGTGAGAATTTAAACTAGTTGAGATTAAAAACAAATTCTCAGCCGTTGTTCAGTTCCCTTTTAATAAATCATTTCTGTTTATTACAACCTAGGCTTGCCCAAGAGTGAAAATGTAGATCTTAACTGCTTCCTGGCCCAGTCTAATGAAGGTCAGCGTAAGTTCAATCAGGAAGACACAATTCTCTCTCTCTATCCCACTCCCACTGCTTCTTCCAATCAGCTGATTATGGGCATTCCCTCTCCTAGTGGCCTTTCAAACTTTGCCACAATCTCCTTCAGCTATTCATATTGCTACTGCCAACTTTTAAGGGCCAATCCGAATGCTCTTCCCTTAACCTTACCCTTTGGTTTCAAGTGCACTCACCAGATAGATTCCCCTCAACGACAAAGGGGTAGTGTAGAGGGGTAGGGAATTTTACCAAGAATTGGGATGCCACTTCATCCCAATTCTTGCAAATGACCGTAACAGACGTGTTCACCTACGTCATGCGTATCGTCGACGTAGGCTTCTTGCACGGAGAACTCTGTAGATATTCATGTCGGCATTTTTTCAAACATTCATATTCTAACTCAACGCTTACAGATAACAATGCATAATGCAGAAACATAACACATTACGACATATATTGGAATTTCTGCATGCTTATTTGCGAAAATAGTACTTAAAACTGTGCAAGGCTTTCTCATGGAGGCTGCCATCTTCCTGGAAAACTCGCTTGCTGGATAGTTTCGCGATGCATCCTGGGAAATTCAATCTTCCCCTCTGTTGAGATGGGTTCGTAAGTGTGCATCACACGGCTCCTCAAATTAAGTGGGGATTTTAAGGGCTGAAAAGCTCTAAAGTTTGGGACACCCTAGCCCTTTGCGGGAACGCACAAAAACAAGGGCTAGGGCCAATTTTGAGGGGAAGTGTGAGTATTGGGATGCACGCTAAATCTGTTCCTGACTCTGTTCCTGTCAGCTGTCATTTCAGGCATAATCGTCACGCCTTCCTCCGCCTCATGCGTCTCCAGTCACTTGATCCAGAGCCCAGGACAAGCTCATCTAAAGCCCACTCCTCTTCACATCCAGATCCTCAGCTCCCTCTTCATCTCATCACCACCAATACCACCACCAGCGTCTAGACTATATGGGAGGGGGTTCTCTAATCTATTATGTCACCACCCTCCTAGGATATATGACGATGGAGACTAATCACCAAAGATTTTCCACATTTCTCCTATGTCTGTGCACATGTAAATAAATATTATTTTTTTCAGAGCGAGTCTCTCCTGATTGAAATGTGATCGAGGCAGTCTGTATTGGTGACTGAAGAAGAAGTCTCTCTTTCCACTTGACACTTGCTTCTGTTACTGTGTGACCAGGTCCCTACTCATTTTACCTGAGGGTCATTATTGCACCATAAATCTTAATAAAGGCCTTGTTGTTTGATTCATGACCTGATGCTCTCACACACTTTAACATTCCCATCTTTGGAGGTGCTATTTGAAAGCTGTGTTGAGCTGTACTTTTTTGTCATTATCTCAAATATTTTAACAGGAAATAAAACTAAAATCCACTTGCTGCATGACAGTTAACCCGTATGTACAATTATGAGGAAAAATAGGGCAAAAAACAACAACTGCAGAGCAGGTGCATTTGTTTTCACTTATTGTATCACAGGTTATATAAAATATACTGTTGGAGATTTCACACAAGCTTAAAGATTATGATGAGATTTTACATGCAGAATGTTTTTCCAATTATCTTCGACAGTTTTTCAATTTGTAAACATGAAGACGTTTCTCAGATGCTGGAATCAAACAGGACAGATGTTTGCTAAAAGACAAACTGGAGCTGTTCCCCTGACAATGAGCAACTGACTTTGTAAACTTGTGGAATGCTGTGAATGTTTATAAGGCATTGTATTTCACAGCAGCAGACTGGAACTCTAAGCCAGCACCTCAATATCGTCATCGTCCACACAAATGGTCATTCAATTGGCAAGCGCACGCTGCACCTCAAAGAACTACACTCCAATTATCCGTCACAGTCAGGTTGTACTTGATTCAATATTATATAAAGATCTGAGCCAGGGTTCTATCAATACACTTTGTTTTGTGTCCTTTTCTACAAAGGAACGTAAAGGTCAGGGGAGGAAATTTTAACACTCCGACCATGTCTCACGGACACAGGCAGCATTCAGTAGTTCACTTGTAAGAGACGTACTCTCATTGTCCTCATTATGTCACTTCTGACATTTGCGATACTTTTGCGGGTTTGTTTGTTCTGGTTTGTAGGAGGACTCCTCCAGTGCCACCCATGAGGGTCTATCAGTATCAAAGCAACACGTCAGAAACCTGACACACATCACAAGGCTTTCTCCAACACTGCCAGGGCTGTGCTGGGAGTACACTGAAGTCTATGTGAAGCAGGCTCTTGTGAATCATATCAGAGGGATCTAAGAGCCCTCTGTAACTTATACAGTTATGGTGCAAGTGAGCATATAGATGTGAGGGCACAGGCAACTGTATGGTGTGAGTTTATTGACTGCTTTTCAGTCAAAAGAAGAGAAATAGAAACACAGAAGCTGGCATTGTGTTAGAATGAAGCTGGCAGTTTTGGAAATGTCCTCAGACTTTGTGGCTTAAACTTCTAAACAAATAGTGCAATGGATGCAACATTCTTACTAAGGTTTTGTCAATGCAACATAAACTATAATTTAAATTTGGCGTGTAACTTTATTTAAATTCTAATACAGCCGATTGCAGGACATCTATCTCTACAGAAGGCCATGCAGTCCAGCTTTCTGCATATTTTAGAATACTGCCACAACAGCTGTCAGAAGACAAAGACAACAAAACAGAGCCCTAAAGACTTCATTATGCAACAGAAGACAACATTGTAAACATAATGCAAAACACCTGCCCTGCCAAAATGTTCGGGGTAGATGATGTTTTTTGTTTTTACAGTTTCAGTTATCACAACAGAAAAGGCCAGATTACATTTGGATTTTTTCCAAGCAGTTAGAAGACTGGCTTGCAAGGAGGCTGAGGGCAGAAGCTTCACAATAAGCACAACATTTTTTCTTTGGAAATGCTGTGTCATTCAAATATGGTGGTAAGCAATTTGCTCACTACCTTCAATGGTATAGTAGCATGGTGTTATAAAATGAATACAATGGTATCATGCTACAGTAGTTATAAGTGCATTTTGCCTGAATTGGACCCGACCTTGAAACTGCAAACTTTATGCATTACAGTAGCACAGGACTGAGGACTGGGACAACAAGGACAGAGACAATTAGGACTGAGTGATGTGGTTCTCTCCAAGGTGTGTGTCTGAGAGAGACAGAGACACAGAGAGTGACAGAGAGAGGGCAAGAGATGGTGTAAGGTGGACTATCGCATACAATGCCTCTGCAGGCTTAACAGGTACTGTATAACTTACTCAAAACGATGTTTTGTCGCTTTTTGACGGAATCCGTGATGTTTATATTACGTTACCAGTGAATTTAAAAGAGAATAAGAACATAATCACAATGTCAGGCTGAGTGGCCGATGACTGACTGCTATCGGCGAAAGACGATGGCATCTATCGACCCATCTAAACCATGACATACATGAATCCTGCAACTTAATATCCACTGAAGCTTCCGCCTCACAGAAGAGACAAAAAATTGCAGCAGAGTAAAAAATCCAGTTTCCTTCCGAAAATTAATACATAAAACAAGCATAAATGTCATAATTCAACCACTTTTTGTAAAGCTGAATTTTTGACGTTTTATTGGTGTTCTTTTAATTGCATCATCTCAGTGCACCATATGTCTTCTTCTGCCAGCTCTTCTTTTGCCTATGTCTGGAAACCAAATTTGGATGGATACTTTGCTTATGAGGCCTCATGGTGGTGCAGTGGTTAGCACTGTCGCCTCACAGCAAGAGGGCTCCTAGTTCAAACCCAGGGTGGGGGAGCCCTTCTGTGCAGAGTTTGCGTGATCTCCTCATGTCAGTGTGGGTTTTCTCTGAGTTCTCTATCTTCCCCACACAGTCCAAAGACTTGCAGGTTAGGTTAATTGGTGACTCTTGGCTGTAGGTTTGAATGGTTGTTTGTCTCTATGTGTCAGCCCTGTGATAGTCTGGCAACCTGTCTAGGGCGTACCCTGCCTCTTGCCCAATGTCAGCTAGGCTTCAGGCTCGAGCCACTCTGTGACCCCCAATAGGATAAGCAGTTACGGAAAATGATTGAATGAGATTGGCTTATGATGTAATGTACAGACCGAATTACAATGCCATATGATATCACCACTGTAGTGTTTTGCAGCGCTGTGGTCATACACTTGACTCTTGTAAGAAGGTTTTTGTACAGCTTGAATGGTGCTTTTTAGAGCCAACACTATAAGGGTTAGAACCATTCTGGCCCTGTGAATGGATCTTTTCTACAATCTGAAGTATCAGCACTCAGTTAGAAGGAGCATTTACAGAACCGTGTGGCTCTTCAGTGGCTGCGACTTTGATGATTCCTGACTCTGACAGGCCAAGATGACTTTTGGAACTTGTGGCGAAGTGGTATCACCTCCGCGTTTGGAACAATTTAGCCATTCCAAGCTGTGCTGGAAACATCACTGCCGAGTCTCTGTAATATTGCCTATGGGTGCATGTCTGACTAATGGTTTCTTTCCCTTTTTGTTTCTGTCAGTACTTTCTTTTTTTGTGACCTGCAAACGGATGTTTTCCCCATCTTACCATCTGTCCCTGTAATCTAGGAGGCAAAATAAGCTGATTCACTGTCTCCATAGTCGCTTTTGCGAAAGAATATGGGGAGTTATTTTTATATGCCAGGCCTTCATCTACACATAAGATGCTCTGCTCCTTGCAAATAGATTTTAAATTGACATCAGCAAAAAGTCTAAATTATTTCCTTTGCACAAATAAAAGATAATTTAAAATGATAGGTGCTTTTTTTTCAAAAATTACATTTCAAGAATGAATCCTGCCTTTGTTTATTTTTGCTTCCCTATTTATTTGCGTATGAGTCCTCACCAAAGAACACACACAGTAAAGTGAAAAACAAAAAAGCAAGCACATGTACAGTATGACAGCACAGCTATAGTTCAAATATACAGCTATTCTGCATTAGTTATTTATGATCAGTGGCAACTGTCAAACCCAATGTAGGATGTGATGATTGTAGTGCAGTGAAAATAAGGGTGTGAAGGTCAGGGTGGTGGATGGCAAATAAGCATTCACCTTCAAAGCTCTCTGACTGAACTCTTCGTTCAGGCAGTGTGTGTGTGTGTGTGTGTGTGTGTGTGTGTGAGAGGGGTGTCTTAACTACGTCCCCCTCCACTCAAAATATGTGTTTCTTATGTTTATGTCCCCTAAAATGTCTTGTTTCTGTGCTAAGTTTGTCGTGACAGGGGTATCTCTGAAGGGGGCGATGTGTGTGCACCCATCAAAATCTGTAATTCCCAAACGTACCCCAGGAAAGCTAAATTAGGTACGTCACTAATACAAAAGCCAATTGCTGTCTAATACAGGAAACATTTATCGACAGGGGAACAGACTTTGATATAACACTAGCAAAGACACCTGACACCTCCAGTCCAGAGCGGACTCCTCACCACAGATAGCAGAGTTTGCTTTAGCATAGTTAAAACTTTGACAGCAAACATGGTAGAGTGTGCAGTTTTTGAATGTAAACCTGACCATGGGGCTTCCTTCCACTATCTACCAAAAACCCCATTGTAGTAGATATTATTGTATGTTTTACAAACACTAATGCTGTGTCAGCTGCACTGCCAGTTAGCCTACAAGCTAGTCACTGATTCTGGTGCACAACAGACTCCTCATCTGAGTCTGGGTCCGACTGAGGGTCAAACATGTACGACTGAATTTCTCTGATGTTTCCTCAAATACTTATGCGAGCCATGTCAATGTCAAGCTAGAGCGAAAGCATAAAGTGAAACCTAGCACAAGCAACAGTGCTGGTGGGTGGGGTGCAAATTTGAAAATCCTGGGAAAGTGAAGGAATAACCCATCTTATTCTCCCTTTGACTGGCCATTACTTGTTGCCTTCGTTGGTTGGATTGGTCAGGTTTATGCAAGAGGAGTGGGGCTGTTTAGGGTAAGAATGTCAGGGTAAGCCAATCAGAGGCAGAGTAAGGGCCTGTTCATGCGGTTCTGAAAACGGGTATTTAGCTTTGCATTTGCACCTATTATTTAAACGTAACCGGCGTTTTTCTTGACGAAAACAGAGATTTTCAAAAACAGCTTCCAAAGTGAAAGTTTTAAAAAAATATTGGTTTCTGTGGAGATATGTAAACAGGATAGACAGAGATTTTGGAAAACGATGACATTGCAACCTAGTTTGTGCATGCCCATTAGGCGCCCGGGAACCACCACAATGGCAACAATGGCGGATATATGCCGGGTTGTTAGCACTTTTGGGACTACTTACGAGCTTACAAATACATACATCGGCGCACAAAGACTTTATTAATAAGTGCATAGCAGCTAACTATGCTACATAAGGTTAAAGTGTAGTTTATCATTGTTTTTATCACTAGTAAATACTGGGGCGGCAGTAGCTCAGTCCATAGGGACCTGGGATGGGAACCGGAGGGTCGGCTGCTCGAGTCCCCATCTCGACCAAAATATGGAGTGTGGACTGGTGGCTAGAGAGGTGGCAGTTCACCTCCTGGGCACCGCCGAGGTGCCCTTGAGCAAGGCACCGAACCCCCCAACCGCTCGGGGCGCCTCACCAAGGGCAGCCCCCTCACTCTGACATCTCTCCAATTTGTGCATGTATAGGTCCTGTTTGTGCATGTGTGTGTCTTTCGGACCTGTGTGTAATTGACAAGCAAGAGTGAAAACATTGAATTTCCCCTCAGGGGATTAATAAAGTGAATAAACTTAAACTTAACTAGTACCAAGAGGAAAACAAATCACTGTGGATGCACAGAACGGTCTTCTATGGTGTTTGACATATGGCATATCGCCACCTACTGGCCTGGCATGCTAATTGCAGCAAAAAGCTGCCGTTTTTGCGTTTTCCTGTAAACAGGGATATTGTGTTCACAACTGATCATGTAAACCCGGAATTTTTTAAATACAGGATAAATAAAAATCTGTTTTTTTTTTATTTTGATTTTTTTTATATAATCAAAATATATACCTATATATACTTTTATTAATCCCCCTGAGGGGAAATTCAATTTTTTCACTCCGTTGTCACTAACTCACAGGTCCGAAATACACAAACATGCACTGCCTTGGATTGGCGCCCCGAGCGGTTGGGGAGGTTCGGTGTCTTGCTCAAGGGCACCTTGGCAGTGCCCAGGAGGTGAACTGGCACCTCTCCAGCCACCAGTCCACGCTCTGTGTTTGGTCTGGACGGGATCGCAAGGGGGCTGTAGCCTATCCTAGCTGATACTGGGCAAGAGGCAGGGTACACCCTGGACAAGTCACCAGACTATCACAGGGCTAATACATAGAGACAGACAACCATTCACACTCACATTCACACCTACAGGCTACAGACTGTGGGAGGAAGCTGGACTACCTGGAGAAAACCCACGCTGACACAAGGAGGAGAAGGAGAGGACAAGGAGAACATGCAAACTCTGCACAGAAGGGCTCCCCAACCCCAGAGTCGAACCCCCCACCCTGGGTTCTAACCAGGAACCCTATTGCTGTGAGGCGACAGTGCTCACCCACATTTCCTCCTTTGCCTCTTTCCACTGGAGTTACCTATCTGGCTGTCACCACTCCCATCCTGTCTTTCATTTGGCATCGCAGCTGCATGAAGGGGCAGAGCTGTCCTCCCTCTCTGTCCTCCACATTCTGTGTCCTGTCCACATCCTCCTCCTCTTCATCATCATTTACCTGAATATTACTATCTGACCTGCTGAGCATGAGCTATCTGAGTCATGAAACGATTATGTGCGCCACAGTCCTCTGTCTTGTTTCAACTGCCTGCCGCCACACTTTCTTCACTGATTCTTGGTTAAAAAGCTCTCTAAAGGCAGAAAAATGCAGAAAATCAAACCTGTTCTGAAAATTTTAATGACAGAAATAGTTTCGGACTCAGTGTGCAACTGTGATTTTTAGACAATTTTGGACAAAAAAAAAAAAAAAAAAAAACCAGATTAAAATGCATTAAGGCATTAAAATGCTGGTAATCATATTACAGTTACAGAATAAGCATTGTGATTCAGTATGTACAAAGAAAGCAAAATCCAGTCAACCTTGTTTTTCCTAAAGCACATTTTGCGAATAATGATTTTGTATGGATATTATTTGTGGTAAATGGAGCTCTTTCAGAATGTTTGCCTCCTTATTTCTTCTCATAAACAATAATATCACAATACAGTCCTTGTCATTCACGCGCAATGAGCATTTGTTCTGCATATTGGCCAGACACCATTAAGCTCTCTGACTGACTGTAAAGCTGAAGGTTTGTTTTTGTGTATCTTCAGAAATGGACACACTGTCTTGAGTATTTATTTTATTTTTCTAGCGCTTTAGTTTTCCGTGACCTAAAACTCTGTAGAGGAGGCCACAACGATCCATCAAGAGACAGAAAACTGTAGGAAAACTAATATGTCTTCCCAAAAAAAAAAACTAGATGTCACTGGTTCTGGCTTGGCCTCCAGACATGCAAAAGTAACACAATAGTAGTTTATCAAACCTTATGGCATTGTTTGCTGTGCTTATCGCCCAGGCCATAAGCATTTCATACCTCAGATTCGAGACAGCTGACAATGATGAACCATTTCATTTAGATTTCTGCTGAGAAAATAACAGGCTATTTCCTGCTCACTGGAAATCAGATAATTATGGTATGTTGTTTTGTTTATAACTTAGTTTCTCCCACATTTTTCTCCTGGGTTAAGAAGCAATTAATACTGCAATGTTTATTTACAAAACAGCATGGGCAGCAAAGGTAATAAGTGCATAGCATAAACACACTATAATCAAGACAACAACATTAAAAATGCAATAAAAAAATCACCCATCTAACAAACTAGAAATTATCACTACATAATGCCACAATATGTCGTGATTCCATAATCGTCTTTATCCATTTATAGTTAAATGTGTTAAATGTATTAAATTACAAATTTTCTAATTGATAGTAAAGTGTTGAGTGAATATCAACAGTTCAAACACATATATCCATGTTTTCACACAAAGTGTGGGTGATGTAACGATGAGTTTTTAACTGTTTTAATATTGTTGCATCACAGAATAGGATAAAAATTAAAAGGATGCATTTCTCTCTGATATATAACAAGAAAACACAACATGAAAGTAGAACATGTTGTTTCCGCCTCCAGTCCCACATTGCACACCAGTTTGAAGGAGCACTCTGGTCAAGATGAGTCAAATAAATTTTCTTTTGTAACCATTTAATCCCAGTCTGTTGTTGAAAAGAGGCATTTGCCTTCATCTGCAGCCGAACACAATAAAATCCTTTCACTGTATTTACCAGTTTTACCCATGAGGATTGTTCTGCTAAATTATTCTTGATTAGGCTGATGATGGAGACAGGCAAAGGTAAAGTTCTAGAATAACTCATTTCACCTTAACAAGTGAGCTTCACCTCATTTAGTCAATGTTAACACCCACGATTATTGCTGGCAGAGGAACAAATGTAAATTACAATCAAATTCCACATTAGCCACGCTCCACCGATTTTAACTGCACAGAGGAACAGACGGAAACTGGCGGCCATGTTGAATTGAACTGCTGCAACTGCTGCAAAGTCATTTTCGAGAGGAATGCTGGTCAATCTCTGCTGAACAGCAAAACAACATGTGTCCAACAGCTTTCCATTTGGAAACTAATGGAGCTGTTGCGCCGAGATGTTGGAGACAAGTAAACCTGAATGACACCAAAACAGCTGGTGAGGTGTGATGATGATTAACTTCTGCACCGCGGGGTTATATAAAACAGGAACAGCAAGACACGCAATACTGGTGTATACACAGAGATGCACAATACACACACACACACACACACATCCAACTCACTAACCTCTCAAGAGAACACCTCCACAATCGTCTGTGATGTTTTTATCATTCAGCGTTTGATCCTACTCTCCTTCTCGAGTCTACCCTCAAGCCTGGCCAATTCGAGTGGCCAGGTGCAGCCTCTTCAGAGTAGCTAACACAACAGACCCTCCAATCACCATGTTCTCACCAGCACCACAATCATATGCGACAAATCATTCTGCTTTTTTACACTCTGGCACTGAAAACATCAAATCAGCTATCCGGTTTTTCTCCTTGGAAATTTTGTGACCCGTTACTGCAGCAATCACGCTGACATGCAAAAGACCTCTTCCTCTTACTTCTTTCTGAGAACATTTTTCACCAAGATATCCCTTTATATGTCAGATGATTTAACAAAGTCGTGAGGCAGGCTGATGTTATGTACTGTTTGTGCTTATAACTACAAGAAGTAATACACCACAATTCATATATAATCCACAAAATCATGAGCCAGTAATTCTTGTATAACTCATATATTTGGAAAGGTTGCAATTGCATGACCAAATCACAGACAGGAGTAAAGATAACGTAGTTTGCGTAAACAGACAGGTTAGGGAGTTGATGGGTACTTTTCCAACACAGGACATTCTTCCCCAGGAGACAGTTGTTGGGAACCTCTTGAAACAAAATGAACTTTCAGTCATTTTAAGGTATGTTATCACTCGGGCTGCCCCTTAATAGTCCACCAAACGACCTCACATTTTCCAGGCGGTTAAAGCCACAGTATGTGTACGGCCCCGAATTTCCAGGGCTGGTACCTGCGGTTATTCCACAGGCTAGTTAATAACATGTCGGGCAGGAAATCCAAAGTGTGGGATCATTGTGAGAAGGTGAAGGACGAACCCAAGGTGATATGCAAACTCATCTTCATTGGTCGACTACAAACATGACATAACATCTGAAACATGGAAGTAGCTACATGCCCATTAGCCACTTAGCACAATCATTACTGCTTTGCCGACAGCGTCATTAACAGGTGGCTTGCTCAGTGTGTGATGTGCACTTGTAGATAAAACACTATGTTACTTTTTAAAAAAGTAACCAGTTACTTTACTGCGCTACTCCCTGAGTAAAGTCATTCAATTACTTTAAAAGTACTTCCAATGTTACTCCCTGAGAAAAGTAACTCAAGCACTTTTAAAGTACTTTTGAGTATTCTACATTTCCTATTGGGCAATGGACCACAGGACGCTAAGCCTACATTTTTTTGTCTCCAAAATTAAAGTTATGGACCACTTGCCCTTCACTGAGATCCAATTCTCCCATCACAGCCGTCACTTTGACCAGTAGAAACACAGAACCATCTGCTGCCGTAGACAACTGCATGACAACAACACCCCAGCGTTTTTAATATTTCCTCTAGGGATGTTACCACACAGAGTAAAAGGGGGAAATGATGGTGTGAAACAGCAGAGGCACTTTGTCAACCCGCTGAGTACTGCCATTAGCATCAAGCTAGCAAACAGTGTTATGTCCTCATAATGGAGATGGACATAAAGTAATAACATTAACAAATAGTGGCGGGGCTTTTACTCACCACAACTGCAGAGGCTCCCAGCTTCATGTGAAACAGACTACATTATAGACGGTCCGTTATTTATTAATCCCCCTCTGTGTTTATATTTTTACTTTTTATCCGCTCCGTTGTCTTTATAAAGTTAACACATTGAGCCGTCATTTCAAACTCAAAACTTCCTTAATTTCTTTACTGGCCAATTTCTTTCAGATTAAAAGCCCCTTATAACCTCGGCTGAGAGAATCCCTCCATTTTCTAAGTAGTCTTTTATTCTGAAGAAATTGTAGGAACTTGGTTGTGGAGGATACAGTAGCTTGAATGTTTACGTGTGGCGCTTCAAATGTAGCTCCTGCCATCTGCTGACACTTTTAGGTGACTACAACAACATGTCGGCTGGCACATGAACAGACACAGTGACTCAAATAATAGTAAAAGTAATAAAAATAGGACAAGAATAACCCGATGACATCACACACGCTGTGAAAGACGACCGGGGATAATTGGTGAGGGGAACTGCCCATTGGCTCGACAGCCCATTGGTTCGACCATATTAAACTCATTGTTCTGAAGTCCATTCCGAAATCATCATGGTGCCCTGTGGTTAAGGTCTGGTTAGGTTAGGGCACAAAAACTACTTGGTTAGGGTCAGGAAAAGATCATGGTGTGGGTTAAAATGAAAAAGAAAGTGACAAACACATAAGCCGTGACCCTGCTCCGCCTCAAGCCAGTCGCGGCGCACCATACGCCCGCCGCGAGCCGTTCAGCACCGCAGACAGTCGGACTAATGGGCTGTCGAACCAATGACATGGACCCATTGGTGAGTACCAGCATGTAGTGTGTCATGTCTGTCGGCCAAGTCACGGCATGATTTTATGACTTCACAATCGTGTAATGTGACATAGTGACGTTCAGAATGGGCAGAAAAGTCGTGTAGTGTGTACCAGGCATAATGCAAGTCCTGAGTCTGACCTGTCTGTCAGTGAGTCCTCCTCCACCTTTTTTTAGACTCCACCGTAGACAACGGCAGCATTTCTTCTACCACGTAGCGAGCCACAAGCTCCATGGCTTCTTTCGGACTGACAGGTTTAACGTTATGTCCTTTATTAGAACCAAAAGACAGTTGTTGCTGTTTTGGAGCTGAAGGACCAGCGTTCTAAAAGTAACGGAAGTAACTGATGGCTTGTTTGAAAATGTACTCAAGTATTTGATTACTCAAACAGCAAACTAATGCGTTAGGTTACTAGTTATTGCAAAAAGTAATCAAAGTACTCTAACACGTTACTTTGTAACGCACGTTACTTTGTAACGTTTTATACCCAACTCTGGTCGTCACCATGTTTCTTTTCCTAAACCTAACCTACACAGCTTTACGTTACCTATGTAACTTCATGTTAAAGGTATACTATGCAGGACTGTCGGTTACTGTTTGTAAACTCACCAGCGAAAGTGAAAGAAAAAGTCAACACTAGATTCACTGTTGTTTGGCAATTCACCTCATTTTATTTGCATTTAATCGGTGCTGCATTCCTTGGATGCTGGTCTGGCAGCTGGTTGTAACCTTGTTGTTTTAAAGCCCCGACTTCACCTGAGCACTGTGGGGGCCATGATCATAAATGTCCCATACACAGAGAATAAGAAAAAAAACTTGTAGAAGCTACTTATTTGCCTGTGATTGATTACAGTAACATATTGTAAATGCATGCAACCTCCTCCATTTCACGTAGCCTTGATTCGGTGTACCGTGCATCTCTATGTTTTATTACAAATGCAAATTCATTTACTCATCACTGCATTGTTTATGATTTGGTGGGTTGAACGTCATTGACCACTATCTATAAAGCAATATTGGGTAAACTTCCGGCCAACCTCTGCACCTTCTGTGTGTCAGCTGTGGTGGTTACCAGCTATGCTCCTTAAGTGGTTGCGTTTTGGTGTACCCCTGGTTTTAACAGATCTGGGGAAAACTGCATTCCCCTGCTATGTGTCATGGACATGGAACAATCTTCAAAAGGATTTTAAATTAGAAACACTTACATGCATTGATGAATGTAAGGGCATAATAAAGAATGTAATGATAGAGACATGTGCTTTTTTTTCTTGAGAGGCCACAATGTTTCAGTGGCTGTTGTTGTTTCATTGTTATTATTTGTATTGTATGCTGTATTTGTTGCATTTTATATGATATATGTATTGATTGGCTGCTACCTTGGCCAGGTCTCTATTGTAAAAGGGATTTTCAAGCTGAATGGGACTTCCTGGTTGAATAGGTTAAATAAATAAACTGAATAGGAAGAAATGAAGAAAATACAGGCAGATGGCAATACACCGCCAAACTTCTAGTGAGTCATAAGTGGTCACTGAGAGGCATTACATTTGTATAATGTCATTAGTGAGGTGTTAATTTGTTAGGTATCATATGATCTGCTGTATGGGAATATGTTGCAATAAGGAGCTTTCTCAGAAAGCGCTGTTGCATATGGCACAATAGACTTAGGATGCCTATCATCTGTATTTTTAGAATAGTTCATCAACTGACAATATAGAAGAAGTGACTCGATGAAGCAGCGAAGAATTACTGCCTGAACCTGCAGCTCCCCTCGGCTTACCGGACTCTACAGCAAGTTATTAGCTCATTGTTAAGCTGTCAGTTATTGCAGGTTTAGGTCTAACTTGTGGTCAGAGAATTTACTGTACAGTCGTTCAGAAAAAGTATTGTTCACTATGATGTTGTAAGGTCAAGCCATTGACCCACAACAATGCCTTGGGGGTATACATCCCCAAGTCTGGGTTAGCAAACAGTTGATGGGACTGAATGGGGTCAAAAAGTGAGTTTATTGGGATAAACACCAAATCAAAGTCAAGCCACGGTCTTTTGTCGGAGCTGTAGCGTGACCTATGGCTACTTTGTGGTTGCAGCTGAACAGGAAACATAATAGGATGCATCTGACATTTCCCACAGCTAGACAGGGATAACACAAATCCATGCCAGTAACAACCAGCATGCCACAATATTACCACAGTCTCGTCTATGTGCTAGGCAATGCACTATACAATCACAGACAACATCTGTTTAATTACATACTATTAAATCATTAGCTGATGTTCGTATAATGAGGTCATCTGCAGGGATGTTACCGCCTGATACACACCTCTCGCCACACACTGGCTCCACAGCCAGCGTTCATCGGCCCAGTGTATCAACCTATCTAACCAACCCCTGCTTCCCTCACCCCCACCCCCACCCTCACCGCCACCACGACCTCTCTCAGCCATTCTTCTGCTCCATTGACTACAGAGCCACTCGCGCCCCTCTTGTTCTCTACTCAAGCAGAATCATTGGCAGTGACAAACATCATTATAATGTTCTTCAATGAGCGCTCCACCTTTAGCTGCATGTTGTAGCCTGCGGGGGGCTCTTCTCCTGAGTGGCGTCTATGTGCTGACCCGTGTTTGCATGCTCGCAGTTTGAACGTCCACTCCAGTGAATCACACACCCAATTCACTTCCCCGCCCTCTCTGCTTCCAGAATACTGAGCATCAGCTGGAAGATTTTTTGGGGGGGAAGAAGGCTGACATCATGTAGCATTATTTGCTGTTTCATTATAAGTTAGTGAAGTTCTGGTGACTCTTACATGACTGATTGCTGAGTATACAAATCAAAAAAGGAAATGAAGCATCGGATTAAACAAGCGTGAGCATGTTACAGTCCTAGAGGATTATTAATGTGCACCTCCTCCTGTACTACCTTAATATGCACATTCGGCACACTATACACTAACTATGTGCATACTATGTAATATGTAAGTATGTGCAAGATTATGTTGACTTATTAAAAAATATTCTGTATCTTCTGTCATTTATTAGTGTTCTGCTTAATGTGAATTGAAGTGACTTTATATGCATTAAATATGAATCTGTGGTCTATTATCAGCACACTGTCAGAGAGTCTGTTGGTGGCTTAAGTGTTCATCACGACAAAGCTGTGTTTGGAGTAAGTCTACTGCACTCTGTTTCAAGTATTAATGCCTCAGGTCCTTTGTGAATTTGACGTAATACTGAGCTCCCAAGAAGAAGAAGAAGTTGGGCATGTCCATGGGCAGGCTTTTTATATTTATAGCCTAAAGTTATTATTTTATTGATGATTTAAGCATTTAATTCTGACAGCAACATTAATGTTGGTAAACCTAAAATTCACATTGGGTCTCAACAACAAACAGCACAGTATGTCCAGCTTCTTTTTGCTTATGCGTCTAATGTGGATTTTGGAGGTACATCAGTGATATGGCTCTGGTTAGGAAGCATGTGGTGACTTTGACCTTTCCTAACCTTGGCTAGAGGATGCTGTGACCAACTGTGAGGCCGGCTGTCCGTCTCTCACTGGGCCCCTTTCTTTAAGAGACAGGCCCAGCAACGTTGCCAACACATTTCTTTTTTTCTGATGAAATATATCTAAAAGCAATGGACAATGCTGTCATTAAGTTATTATGACAACATCTTTGTTGTCAAATTAAACCAACTGCTTTAGTAGCCACTAGAAAATGAAAAACAATCTGTGACAGTATGGAAATAATCTTGCTTATGCTGACATTGTAATTACCTTGTTAGTGTCATTGAATCTGGTTGCGCTGGTCCTTTCTGGGACAAATCATGAGGAACAGATGTACCTGTTGTCAGAGATGGAAGCCCCTGCAGGGTGGTGCTAGCTCCATGCTCTGGGATCATGTGTCCACTCTGTTACCGAGTCCAAGAGGTGTGTGACACATTTGTGACAGGTGGATTGCCAGGTGTCCCAGTCGGTGGCAGGGCTTTCATGTGCTCAGGCTCGAAATGTCACATACTGTATTTTCAAGTGAGTGCTCATGAGGCCATTAAAGTGTGTATGCAGATCTGAATGGGCCAAATAGAGGAGTGGGAACCAGTGCAGCTCCATGTGTCTCAAATGCTCCATGTGCATTTTCACTTGTCTGTTTTTAGATATTTCAGACCCCTCAGCACAAAGTGTGTTCATTTTTGCTTTTACCAGTATTTTCTCCTCACAGCTGAGCAAGGCCAGACAGATAGCGAACAGAAACTCTAATAAAACCGTGTTCCAAAAGCTGTGGCTTTATTGATGGCTGTTTTTTGTAAAACAATACAAAGCATGTATCTGTTTACTGCCCACATAGTACATTATGTGTATGCATTTGAAATAACAATGGGATTGTAAATAGTTTTAAGAATGAAATGCTCTTTGATTTAATGTGATGTGATTAACATCACATAATCTACTTCATAAATGTCCATGAATTTTAGCATAGATAACAGCAGTCAAGTGTGAAGCGTTGGGGATGAGAGTCAGCACCTCCAAATGTGAGGCCATGGTTCTCAGCGGGAAACCATTGGCTTGCCCCCTCCGGGTTGGGAGAGAGTTATTGCCTCAAGCAAGGGAGTTCAGATATCTCTTAGTCTTGTTCACGAGTGAGGGTAGACTGGAGTGTGAGATGGATCGGCGGCTTGGTGTGGCATCTGCAGTGTTGTGGGCGCAGTGCCAGACTGTTGCAGTGCTGAGCCAGAAGGCAAAGCTTTCAATTTACTGGTCCATCTATGTCCCAACCTCACCTATGGCCATGAGCTCTGGGTAGTGACCCAAAGGATGAGATCACAGATACAAGTGGCCGAAATGAGTTTCCTCTGTGGGATGGTTGGGCTCAGTCTTAGAGATAGGGTAAGGGGATATCCGGAGGGAGCTCGGAGTAGAGCCGTTGCTCCTTAGCGTCGAAAGGGATCTGTTGAGGTAGTTCGGGCATCTGATCCGGATGCCTCCTGGTTGGTTCTGGGCACGTCCCATTGGTGGGAGGCCCCGGGCTAGACCCAGGACATGCTGGAGGGACTCAATCTCCTCTGGCCTGGGAACACCTTGGAGTCCCCCAGGAGGAGCTGGCAAGTGTTGCTGGGGAGAGGGATGTCTGGGGTGCTTTGCTTGGCCTGCTGCCTCCGCAACCCTACCTCAGATAAGCAGATGAAAATGGATAGATTCTCTTTATGGGTACGCAACTCAAGTAAGTATTAGTATAGAAACTGTACAGTTATTAGCTTAGCAAAGACTGACATACCCTTTGAGTTAGCCTTAACACTGCAGGTTGCTCTCTGTTCAACTGTAAACAAAACTGAGGATGGAAAATTAAACTTCAAGCACTTAAAATCAAGCACTACCTTAAATGCTCAGTAGGGACTCGTACTGCAAAAACAATCAGGGATCTGAAAAAAATCCAATTTTGCTCACTAATTTACCTCCAAAATATTTAATACACTGGTTATCAAACAGGCTCTCTAACAACACCAAGCTATGTATCTTCCATACCAGTGTGAAGAGACTCTGTGGTTCTGAGATGTGAAAAACCAACAAGGCACTCACAAGCAAGATACAGGAGTTTGTTAACAATGCCTACGCTACATCCTAAAGCTGTGGTGGCCCATGAAAACCACAAATAAAAAACTGTGGGGGATTACCAACCAGAGAGACATAGCTACCATTCAAAAAGAAGACAGTAGAAATGCGTAGGTCAGACTCTGAGGAAGGACAAGAATAACATCACAAGACAAGCCCTGGACTACATCCCACAGGGGAAGAGGAAACAGGGTAAGTAGCCATGTTGCAGCTGGATTTCTTTCAGTCCTCTACAACCTGTACATCAAAATGAATCTTGCAACCTGTAGCTTTTTGCTGTAGTCTGTAATAATTTACTCCATTAAACAAAAGGAGTTGAAATATAAATAAACGTAAACGCAGGATCATTGGAATTTCAGATTATTTCCTTCAACTTAAGGCTATATATTCGATATATCTTTACTGTAAATAGTTTCTGTTTGTGATACAAAACAGAATCTTTTGATTAAAAACAAATTTTTTGATTGATGGGAAGTGCATGAAACTTAGTTTAGCTAAAAATAATGAGAGAGAGAGAAATAATCATAGAGAAATGAAAGTATTAGGATGTTTAAATATATTTCATATGTCTATATTAAATCAATTTGATTTTTTAAAGGTGAAACAGTTGCACTGCAAATAAATCTTAGGTTCCAAAACAAGCCCGATTCAATATTGCTTCTGGTATAAGCCATGCCCACTTCTGGTCTTTTATCTGAATACAGATACAGAGACAGATAACCTTGTATTGTTGAACTCATTTACACACATGCCCCGTGCACATCACTGTCAGTCCTTACAACCTGGTGCAGGTGACGGCAGAAAACATCAGACCGACAGTAAATAAGTAGATGCACCGCACACAAGAGGGCTGAATTGATTCTTGCTTGATTTAATCTTCACATTTCAAATGAATGAAGATTGAATTAAAAGAAGAGGCAGTTTAGCCTCAGTGTGTGGTGCATCTACTTATTTACTATCAGCCTTATATTGTTGGTTGAACAGATACAGGTACAGAAAATGGCGGTACACCTCTATGTCCTATGTCCCTGAATGAAGTAAGGAGGTTTAAGTCAGTCAAAGTAAGTCAGTTAATACACTAAATCATAAGAAATGTGATCAGTGACATTACTTTTTATAGACAGTATTGCACGTTTCTGTGGTTCCTGAAAAGCAGCTGCATCTGAAAATACAGTATGCGCTGATTAGTAATGTGAAAACAGCTTCCCCTTAGAGGCAGGTACAAACTAAATGGCATGCAAAGTAGAAAGGTGAGATGACTCCTGAAGTCTAATGTTACTCTGTGTGTGTGTGTGTGTGTGTGTGTGTAGGTGTAGGTGTGTGTGTCTATATAGGAAGCAGTACACCTGTAAGCCCTGCACTCACTGGAGCAAAGCCTATTAGAACAAGCATAAGACATATCCCTCAGACTGTGAACTGTGAACACACACACACACACACCCTCCCACACACACACACAAAGTCATCTCAGGCAGACAAGACATTGTACAGCGCAGGCATGAATTACCATCTTGATCATACCCACAGCAGCCGCGGTGTCATGCAAACTTATTGTTCTGTCTAATGCTGAGGGTCACCTTCAACAAGACAACAAGTCGAGCTGTCTGCAACTGTGATGCTTTCTTCTAGCCCAGAAATGTATTTCTCATCCGCTGCAAATGCTTATTCATCAATTGATGTCGGAGAATCCTGTGACTGTCAAGGGTAAACTTATTGTTCTGCCTCCCGCAGAGGTAGCTAGGTGCGAGAGATCCACTGTAAACACGAGGTGTGGCATTCCAAAGTCCACTTAATGCAACAGTGATGCTCCTCCGAGCACAAAGTTTATTTCTAATCATTTCTAAAAGATTAGTCATTCCATTGACAGGCTCGCTTTTAGTATCCTGGGCTCTTTTGTGCATTGTCCAATATTTGGTGCAGATTAAATATTGATTTCTATACATTTTGGAACACAGTGAAAAATGTTCCCTTGAGTTGGATTATATGGGGCGTTCATTTTTCAGATTCCTGCAATTTGACTCAAGATGTGAGATTATACCATACACTGCGCTCTCTCGGCCTTATGGTGGTTGAGTATTCTGTAAGCCTTTCTCAAGCCACTCGTCCCCAGCAGTGATGAAACTCCGCTAAACTTACTTTCCAGTGCGCTAAGTCCTTAAAGCAATCAAGGATGATGAGAAAATAGACAATCTCCAAGAGAGTATCTCATGCTGATTTGTTCGCCACGCTTATCCAAATAGTCTGGCTCCTTATCAAATTGGATTGGTTTATTTGAATGGGAGTGAAGTCCCTTTTGGTCAGCAGAAGATTAATATTGATTTAATCTGAAATTGTTAAATATGGGACAGATGGTGACAGTAGAAAGACCTTGAATTCTGAAGCCGTTGTCTATAATATAATACACAGTGTTCTTTTGGTGTCTACCATCTTTTCTGTACAGAGACGCATCTGGAGACTATTAAAGTATCTTCTAAGCAGCATTTGAGAGAGAAATAGCCATAGTTATAGACCTCTTGTACATTACAAGACCGATAATTTCTCATGCAGCATTGAAACTGAAAATATATAGGATCTTTATGCGTCTCCTGCAAACTGCACTGTAATAAAGTAAAATGCTGGCACTCGTGGGGCTGCAGTAAAAGGTGTACGACTTGATGATCCTAAATGAATGTCTGTGTGAATACATGTTGTTTTCCTTACTCTAATGTTTTCCAAATTAACAAACAATTGCTGCTCTCATCCTCACTAATAATACGCTGCTATGATCACAAAAGATGTTGCATATAATCATTTCTCTGGGGTCAGTGATGTTACTGATTGTGAAAAATGAGAACTGGCTGGTTCAACTGTAGAACTCAGGCTTTTCCAGCATCCTTGTCCGCAGCTCATTAAAAGCTCCCTCCTTGTGCTGGTAGATAATTGCAAAGGATTTACTGCAAGCCCTCGCCTTGAAATAGGGTAAGCCTCGTCGGGGCCGAGTGTCGGCTACCTGTTTTGTAGGTGATCATAGCAATGTTGACACAGTCGCCACAGATCAGGTTCAAATGAATTTCTAATTACAGGTATCATAAGCATGGTGATGACGTGGCCTCTGCTTTCATCTGAGCACCAAGCAGTGAACTCCGGAGTATCCACGAGTGCACTACAAGCTTGATGCTTGCCGTGTTGTTATTCTTTTATCCCCCTACCCCACACAGGAGCAGCCTTTGAGCCTCTGCAGATGCTGGTGAGAGCTTGGAAATCAATGCACTCAAACAGGGATAAGAGGGACTTGGTTTTGGATAACTCAGGATGTCTTAGTGTGCATTATTCATTAGACAGGAGAGACACAGTCACAATTGCTGCCACTGCAGAGGTGTGCTGGAGACAAAGAATATGAAAGCTTAACCATATCACTCCCTAAATCTCAGAGCAGAAGTTCTGCAATTCCTGGTGTTTAGCTTTCTCTCGCTCCCTCTGTGTCAGAGTGGGTACAATACAGCGTCAGACGGTGCTGTTAACCTGTTAGAGATGGAAACAAGGGCAAGGCTCTTTCTGAAGCAGGCGTGCTGCATTCTCTGGTTTGATGTGGACAAAGCTAATATGTTATTATAGTCACTGTAAACCAGGACTGCCACTAATGCTTACTTTTATTATCAGTAAATCTGCCCATTATGAATGTCAGAAAATAGTGAAACATGCTCTGTGTAATTTCCCAGAACCCAAGGTGATGTCCTCAGATGGTATGTTTTATCTTACCAGCAGTCCAAAAATCCAAAGCTATTCAGTTTATTATCATGTGTGGCAGCAGCTGTGGAGCAGTTTCATGGTGTGCGGATCTGCTTTTGTATTTTCACATTTAAGGAGCACAAAACCAGCAAATGTTTGGCTTTTCTGCTTTAAAAAAATATTAAAATGATTATTATTATCATTATTTTGTGATCAAAATAGCTTACAATCAACAACAATTAATTATTGATGATCGACTAATTAACTAATTTACTAATTGGTGCAGCTCTACTGTACACATAATCTTATCAAAATAGTTTTGGGAGGAAGACCTTGAGCGCCCTAACATTGCTCCAGATCTTAACTGAGATGTTATTCTGGCCATGAGAAGGACAAGTGGAAAACTGTACAGACAATCATCAGAGAGTAATCTACTCAAAAGAAATTATACCAGTTTATTTCAACCTGGTGTATGTCCCATAAGTGTAGGCAGTGTGACTCTTTTGTCATGCTAATTTGCCACTCACCACCCATCTGTAGAGTTTTGGAGAATGTTCAGGTCAAGCTGCAGGAGCCTCCTGCAGCTTTCCAAATAAACTTGATATTTACGTAAATCCTTTCAAATGCTTGTCTCTGACCTAACCATCCTGCAAAGTCATTCACTCAAAGCAGTTTTCTTACATCTGTGAGGCTGTCCTGTTGATATATTATCTTCTGAGGAGACACAAAAAGCTAAATGCAATAGCAGATTAAAGCTACAGTTGGTAACTTTTATGAAAATAACCTTGTGTCATATTTGCTTCAACTTTCACTATATTCTGAAAGACTTCTTTCGACTTCTTCTGATGGCATTCACTAGAATCGACCATGATGTGTGAAAACAACCAACAATCAAGGAGTCTGTAACACAGCTCTCAATCATGTCAATAACTGCTCTTCACATCAGTGGCCTTGTGAAGGCCTCCTCAGAGGTTAAATACCTGGGTTTCCACACCAGTTTGTCAGACTAGTTCCAGCCTAGTCAGACAAGCATGAACTGATGAAGCCTCTTGGATAAGAGCTGAAACGTCTTCTAAGACAAAACTAAGTCCAATTGCGTTCAATTCAATTGCCTTGAGATCAACTGCTCTTGAACATCGGTCAAACTGTCAAATTAGGCAGCACTGATTAAATATGAATCAAGATTCTGTTACTGCTTTGCCTATTTCTTGCCTCAAATGTTTTCAGATACATATTTTAGTGTACTGTTTACCTGTAAAATGAGAAAGTTTGTGACCTGGCTACCAGTGTTGGGCAGTAACGCGTTACAGTGACGCCATTAGTTTTGGCAGTAACTAATACTTTAACGCGTTAGTTTTTAAATTCAGTAACTCAGTTAGTAACTCAGTCAGTTTTACATCTGTCAGGCTGTCCTGTTGGTGTACTATCTTCTGAAGAAACACAAAAAGGTAAATGCAATATCGGATTAAATCTGATTAAATATAAAACAAGATTCTGTTACTGCATCTCATGTTTCTTGCCTCAAATGTTTTCAGACATATATTTTAATGCAGTGATTCCCAGGTGGGTTGTGGTCCAAAAGTGGGTCGCAGGTCCATTCTGAATGGACCGCAAGTGTCAAGTTTGTCAAAAAATGCACTTTTTTTTTTAAGTACAACGAATTTCCGGCACAAGCTTTTATTTTGAAATGCTGTTTCATGCTGCAGAGTGAGTGAATAACAGAAAGCTACTCAACAGAGAATAAAAACTAGCTTGACAACATGGCCACAAGCAAGCATGACATTTGTGAACCTTGAACTAATAAATAAGGAAAAATCTGGACCTTGTGTCTGAACCAGTTGGGAACCACTGTTTTAGTGTACTGTTTAGCTGTAAAATGAGAGAGTTTGTGACCTGGTTGCTATGTTGGAAATAGTTGACTGAGGTACAAAACACCGCACACCAGCCAACCTTCTCATTTTACAGCTAAACAGTACAATAAAATATGTTTCTGAAAACATTTGAGGTGAGAAAAGGCAATGCGGTAACAGAATCTTCATTCATATTTGATCAGCGCTGCCTAGTTTGACAGTTTGACTGCAGTTCACAATTGACATGATTGACATCTGTGTTAGTGACTCCTTGGATCTGATTGGTTGTTTTAGTTCACATGCAGCAATGCTATTAGAAGTGCTGCAAGGCAACAGAGCAGGGAAAGGAACATGATTTTTTTTTTTACAGACTATCTGTTTCATGTAGTGCTGTGTGAATACAGAGACAGTTTCAGCAAATATTGCAAAGAATTATTTGTTATAAAAATTACAAACACATGAATTACTTACACAAAATCAACAGGAAGAATAGGTCAGTGCTACTAGACCAAATTGCTAGATCTCCATACGCTAAGATGAATCGATTACAACATGTAAACAAAAGCATCTTTATGTCAAGAGCTGCATGTGTGACCCATCTGTAATAAACTCTAGTTATTCTCCTTGATCCACAATCATCAGACATTACAATGATAATGTTAGCTGAGAGGAAGAAAAGGGACGTTGCCTCGGATGTAGATCTCCATACAATGAGCCACAATGGCCACACTTGGGGGAAATATGGCAGTTGCAAATACATCATAATTTTCCTGTGATGTCCCCTCCTGTTTGTTGATGTATTTCTTTTTGAATGTACTGTAGGTGTCATCACAGCAATTTTTAATTTGCATTTCCCTCAGGGAATAACTTCTTTTCAAGCTCTGAGATGTGAGCGAGAAATCTAATCAAAAGCAGCGTATACCAACTGTAAGAAGCAAATTCAACACTGATTATCGCAACAGTAGAAGAGTGTATTGACATTCATTTTGAAATAACCTAAGCTCATTAAGTTCAGGCTAAATATATGAATATATTAATCATGTCGCTCCTACACAAAATGAGCCTGCATGTGGGTGGCCTTGGTTTGCACTAAGAGATTGGTGCACAGCCACATAAATATGGCAAAAAAAAATATGGAATAGCAAAGACATACATCTCCCATACAGCTCTCATATTCAAATTAGTGAAAACATCTCAAGGGCATGCATTTACACACGCGTACACACACCCACCCTGCAGCACATACACACACAAATATACAACTTTTTCTGATTTTAATGCACAACAAAGGTGGAAGTTGTCATTTTGTCACTGTCAGTTTGTTCTTTGAAGAGGTAACTGTCACTTCAAATCTGGAATATTTCTTAACTACCATAGTGAGTAAAAACTCTGGGGGATATGTATCATATAAATCTTTTTTGGTGCATTTCTGATTCTCTTTCAAAAGTGTGATGTGTTTCAGAAAATATTTAATTTGCATAGGTGCACAGTACACCAAACACACACACACACACACACACACACACACACACACACACACACACACACACACACATCCACAAATCAAAATTCAGAGGGAATTTCTGCATGCAGGTTTTGCTTTGATTGTGTTACATTCAGTGGGTGATTTGCCACATTCCTTCATCCCCTTTCACATCGCTCCCTGGTTGCATTGAGACAGCTGGGTACACAGGCACTGGATCGTACCCATACCTTTATAAATAAATTTTACCAAGTCTGGCAGCAGAGGCACTTTGGATCAGGATGAGTTTGACAAATTAATTCTGCTTATGTGTCATTGCATCTGCTGCATTTGGACAGGTATACAATCCTGCATACAGACTTATTTTAATAACTGCCATGTGTAGGGTGTCCTGTGTCTTTAAATGATTCATTAGGAAATCATTGTGGCATAAAAAGGAGATTAAAGCAACAAAGTTCCGATAATGATTCGACTCCAACGACTTCACGACATTTAAAATGGCAATAATTGATTAATCTTGAAGTAGTCTGGGTTGTAACCTCCTTTCACAGGGACAACTACCTCCATTTCATGGTTCAAGAACTCAGCTTTTCTTAGTGAGAAGACAGATTGGCTCAAGGTTAAACGCTTTGGCTAGACAGTCATTAGTGTGCAGCAAGTGAAGGCTGCTGGTAAGAAAGAATACCTCTTGATTTTCTCTGAGATATCTCCCACACAGACAATTTGGCCCTGTGGAGCCAGAACTCACAAGTCAATATCAAAGCCGTTGTGTTATACTATTTCAAACTAACATGAGTAATTAGAGGGGGGAAAAAAATAGTTACGTCTTCTTGTGGAAGTATTTCCAAGAGTTCGCTTGGTTTTAAACATGTGTCACTGGATAACGAGTATCTCTGTCAAAATACTTGTTGTGCTTAATTAAGCTCATGTCAGTTGCATTCATGTAGACTGCACCTGATCCCTGGAGTGTTTCGCTGACAGAGGAACTGGCAGAAGCTCTTTCAGCATCTAAACACAATAATTACTGCACGCACACTGAGAATGTCCAGATCAGCTTACAGTACCTTAATTTATTCAGCTTTACAAAACTGCGTGCAAACACTGTGGCTTCTTCTGTTCGGGTTTGCTCATCACACAATCAGCAACAGGTGGATCTGATATAGTTGGTACATGACAAAAAGTTGAATCTTGTCCAAGAATAATTGGCTGAAGATTGTTATTCTATCATAAAAATGGACTCATATCCAATACTTCACTCTGACCGTTTGGCTCTACAGTATTAAAGGCACGTATCCAGTATATGCCTCTCCTCTCATTAGCTGTTTAATGGTGTTGCCTCCTCTTGGGTAAAGTAACTCTTTTTAAACCAAGAAATTTGAGAGCAGAGGCTGACCCACATTTCAAAAACCCTGTTGAAAATTATGTTCATAACAACTATCAGCTGCTATCAGCAAATGTGGTTTACAGGAAATGTTCTGTTTATTATCAACATAATGAGGAAACATTTGCAGGATGTTGAATGTACGTGCAACCTGTTCACTGCTGTTACAAACTGTTCCTATTGAATGTAACTGCAGTTTATTCATTTATTTATTTTGTTCCTTAACAAAATCCACTTGTTGGCCGCACAATTTTGATTTGGATTTGGGGATGTCAGAAGACCTATTTATAATACACGGCATAAGAGTATATGATGTTGAACATTTTGAATGATTTATGAAAGCTGCAAGGCTGATGTGCTCATTCATAACATCAACATTTTAAAAAAATAACCTTGTAAATAGCCTTTATTGTGTAAGGAGCACGTGTTTTCTTGTTTTTTCCTATGTTTTTCTCGCTCCCTTGTTGTTTCGTTTTTTGTGGGATATGTGACGTATGTCATACAGGTCGCTGTCATTTCTTGAGAAACACACCTATAGCTGATTAATTTCCCCACACCTGTGCACACCTGTGAAATGGGTGGAGCAGTTGCTATTTAAGCTCAATGTTGGAAATGACGCAGCACCTTGATTGCTGACAGTTTAGTTGGAGTTTTCTCATGGGTTTTCTCCGGGCACTCCGGCTTCCTCCCACAGTCCAAAGACATGCACATTGGGGATAGGTTGATTGGTGACCCTAAATTGTCCGTAGGTGTGAATGTGAGTGTGAATGGTTGTCTGTCTCTGCGTGTCAGCCCTGTGATAGTCTGGCGACCTGTCCAGGGTATACCCTGCCTCTTGCCCAATGTCAGCTGGGATAGGCTCCAGCCACCCCGCGACCCTCAAGAGGATAAGGGGTTAGAAAATGGATGGATGGATGCTCCAAGCGGCAACCTCCAGGGCTGAAAATGAAGCCAATGTGGAAGTGCCACAAACTGCACTTCCTGTCCCCGTTCATGACAACTGTACTGAATTTTTATATAACTTGCCTGTTTACATTTTATAAAAGCCTAAACCTACGCATAACTAAAAATACGAGCGCTTTGAGTGACAGGCTATCTGCATGGCATCACCATATGAGTCAGATCCACCCCTCGATCCTCCATATCTCTACAGCCTTATCCAAATTTGGTCACCTCTTCAAAGCTCCAAAAATACAAAATGGAGACAGCCAAAATGTCGTCTAGCTACAAAATGTGTGTCCACAAACCAGTGGAGGACATCACAGTGGCTATGTCCATTATTTTCTGTACTGTCTATGATTATGCTGTGGCTAATGCTACCTCTTTTTAACTGCACACCTCCAGTAAACCTGAGCCGTACACTAATCGTGCTTCCTTCATTTATATTTTGTGGAGGTATAATCTACATTTCCTTCATTGCTTCTTCATGTTCGTGGATTATTAATTCAAAATGGTGGTTTATTCAAAGAATGCTCTCAACAGAAAGTCCTTGTTAATTTGCACATGAAGGTCACTCTTTCCCCTGTGTGAGAATAAGGCCTGATGCAGACCTGCTCTTTCAAACTCTCAGAGTTTGCCTACATTGCCCAGCGGTATATTCACAGTCAACACAAGCCAAATAGTTTTTGCTCCTTGTTTCTCTGCCAGGAACTCTTTTGTGGACCTCACCTGTGCTTTGAACATTATTACCCTGGACCTGCTACACAGCAGTGTTGCAGCTTGACATTGCTCACCTCAGTGAGTGGGTGGATATTGGACTTTCTGACATGGCGAAGGCAGCTACCTGTCAAACCCCAGGCAGCAAGCACAGGTGTACCACAGGGAGGTGTTTTTTTCCCCCTCTCCTGCACTCACTGAACATCTGTGATTGTGTGTCCTCACTTGTCCATCCAGCGTAAACTAACGCTTGTCTTGTGAGCTTCAGATCCAAAAATCAACCAACAGGCTTGCTGAATGCACCTACTATACATGTGAACTGTAGAGATGAGGATTCACTTTCATATGGAATGTAGAGCTGTGACTCATGATAAATAAATTTTTATTGTAGATTAATTCACTCATCGGTTACCAGCAGTCTATAAAATGTTAAAAAACATGAAGAATGTCCTTCACACGCTCCCTGGGCTCAAGATAATGTCTTTAAACTGCTTATGCGGTCCAACCAACAGTCCAAAACCCTAAGGTATTTAATTTACAATGCTATAAAACTGCTGTAAAATGGCAAATAATCACATTTGAGAAGATGGAACATTTCAGCACCCCAAACCTTAGTGACATGCCTGCCTCACTTTGATATTAAATGTGTAGTGTGGATGTAAACGTATCACTCCTCCTCCTCCTTACTCCATTACATGGATACATTTTAATGTCAGCCATAAAACATGGCCGGACACTGCACTTTCAATTTGGTATTATTTCTTTTCCTTGTATCATAAGTAACCCTCTCATGTCAAATAGGGTGAGTGCACTCATATGTTTTTGATCCATTAGATAGACAGGATTTCACCATTATTCATTCAGTTTGCTGCTTTAAGGCAACAGGGCTCTAATCCTTAAAGAGGCAGTTCAAAGCAAAATACATATTTTTCCCATCACCTGTAGTGCTATTTATTAGTCAAGATTGATTTAGTGGGAGTTACCGAGTGTTGTAGAGATGCATGCCTTCTCTCGAATATAATGGACCTAGATGGCACTCAGCTTTTGGTACTCAAAGCAACTAAAAATACATGTGAAAAACTCAACAGCAATGTCTCTTTACAGAAATCATGACCCGGTTACTCGAGGTAATCTACAGACCTTGTTGTGAGCAGTTTCAGATATGAACTATTTTCTTATAACCAAACTAAACCCATCAATCATATCATCACGCAGAAAGAAGTGTGCATCTACTCATGAACGGGAGGGAAACCCACACTGACACGGGAAGAACATGTGGACTCTGCATGAAAGGCTTCCCCCACCCTGGAGTTTGGCCCCCCGAGGTGACAGTGCTAACCACTGCATCACCATGCCGCTCTGCAGTGCCATTTCTTGATCTAGATTGCTTTGGTGTGAGATACAGAGAGTTGGGGATATCGGCTGTAGAGATGTCTGCCTTCGCTCGAATACATGAAACTTGATGGCACTCAGCTTGTGGTGCATAGAGCACCAAAAAAATACCTTTCAAAAACTCAACAGCAGTTTCACTTTACAGAAATCAAGACTCAAGATGATCCATAGACCTTATTGTGAGCAGTTTCATGTAGGAACTATTTTCTGTCTACTGAACTACACCTGCCAACTGTATCATTGTGCAGAAGGAAACGTGCATCTACTGTTAGCTCACCTAGCACCACTGAGCTAGCTAACATTACAGCTCAGCTGAGGAGGACACCATTAATGTTCACATCTTGCCCTGTCACAAGCATGAGCCTTTTGTCCATATGTAGGTGCACGTTTCCTTCTGCACGATGATCTGGTTGGTGGGTGTAGTTATGGTTATAAGAAAATAGTTCCTACATGAAACTGCTCACAACAAGGTCTGTGGATTATCTTGAGTAACCAGGTCATGAGTTCTGCAAAGAGACATTGCTGTTTATCTTGAGCACCACAAGCTGAGTGCCATCTAGTTCCATTATATTCGAGAGAAGGCCAATATTGCTAACACAATTTACACCAAAACAATCTAGATTAGAAATGAAAATCGCCTATTTACTCCGTGTCTGTGTAGCAATCCTTTATCAGGCTCTAAGGTTTAGCTGTCATCAGCAGCATTAAATGGGCAAGAAAATATGTCCAAACAAAAGCCAAAATAAAAGTTTAAATAGTGGATGCCAACTGCAGCTGAAAAAGTTTAACATCACAGTCATTCCTGGGCCAGCTCTGCAGGTCAGGAAAGCATCCTCACATCAGGCATCAGCCTCTGGTTTCACTCCACGTCCTCCTGTCCTACGGATAAGCTCCAGTGTGCTGTCTGCATTGCTGAGCAGGCGAGTGAGCTGTTGACTGCCCTTCATTTGATTAAAAGTGAATGACATCATGCAGAGACAAGGGCAGGGAGGATTGCCCTAACTCAGTCGATGCACACCCAGGTTACCATCTGTGCCAAAATCTTTGCTTTAACACACAAGACAGGTCCTGTTCAAAGTCCCCCTTCACCTCAGTCAATTCTTACAAGTTCCATTTAAATCAGTTTCACCTAAAATGCAAAAGTATTAAATTCATAAGTCAAAACAAGGTTTTGATGTGTTGCACTTTAGAGAAAATGAATTGGAATGTTGTAATTTTAGATTATACATGTTGATTTTGCTGCTACCATGGAGAAGTAACAAATAGTGAGTCACAGAATTAAAAGATAAATAGAGGATAACAAATTATATATTTCTCTGAGTTATCTTAGTTTAATAGATCTGTAGTTAGGTTAACTTGAGAGTAACAGGAGCTTTGCATATAACAGTATGACACAAACGAATGAGCTAGGGAAAATGTTTGCGATTAAAGTCAACATTTTATTTAAGATCACCGGTTTGGATGTGTCTAAAGGAGCGTGTGGCAGTGTGACACCTCTGCAGAGAGTAATCTGCCTTTTTTTTTTTGCTCTCAGAGAAAAACGCTTGTCTTCCTGACTCCTGGTGGCATTGACAAGTTGCTCATTTCAGCATCTCATTTACAGCCTCAAGACAAACGTAATTCATGTATTTAAATGACATCTTCCAAACAACAATGAAAAGCTCATTGTCACACAGAGCTGGCCGCATGCAGTATGTGCCTCCATGGAGAGCAGAGGGAAATGAGTAAAACTGCATGAGGTCAAATTCAGTTAGTTTTCCTTTGGAAGAAATCATCACAGTATAAACGATAAGAAAATTTCCCTCCAGTCTTGAGCATTAAAGAATTCATGAAATATTCAAGCCCAGTTGCAGATATTTGTGTTTAGGGTGGCTATACTATTAAGTGTTCCTTGGAGCTTTGATGTGCCATTATTAGCTGTGTGTATGGGTGGCTAAGGAATACTAAATGTTCATTCAGTAGGTTAATCCAAATACTCTTTTTCCCTTTGCCTTTCCAAGGCTCAGCGGGGCATTCAGTAATTTCTGCTGTAATTATCAGTCTCCCATTGGCTCAAACAGAAGTAGATTCTCTTAAATCCCACTCAACATTATGAGTGGATTATGAGCCAGAGGCATAGTGCATATAACAAGTTCTGACTGTTTAAACTTCATGAGCTGGCAGTCTGTCCTGTTTTGTCGAACAGAGGTACAAAATGATAGAAACAAATACATAATCATGCCCATGCCAACTGACAAAGATGTGTTGCTCCTGATACTACTCTGCTTCTTTATTTCTTGTATTAATTTTGTGTTAATTCGCCATACCACACACACACACACACACACACACACACACACACGGGGGGTGGACAAAAAAGTTAACACCTCATGAAAAATTGCTGCAACTGTGAATAATTTTCCTACAGTTACAACTGCGGCTACAAAGGTAGGTTATTTAAGGTGGAATGCTATAATCATCACTTTTTTTATATGAGTCAACGCAGCAGGAGGAGGCAACCAACAGAGGCTGAAAACTTCTTTTACCAAACTAAAGTTACATGTAGGAAAAAAAAGTTTATATGTCAGTTAAATATGCAACTACATACATTTTAGAAGGAGAGAGCATTCAAGATGATCATGTGTTTTGCATGAAGGATCGAAATTTTAAGTCTCTATAGCTGTCAAATAAATGTAGTGTAGTAAAGGGATAAAGTGGAAGTACCTCAAAATTGTACTTACTTGAGCAAATGTACCTAGTTTCTATTGTTGCAACAATAGTACAGTACACAGTGTAAAGCAGTGACACTCAATCTATGGCCCGCTAGCTAAATCTGGCCCATAATAAGGTGTTGACTGGCCCGCAGACTATTTTCTATTTCACAATGAAACTAAATTAATCCATACTGGGAATTAATTCTGTACTTCTCAAGTAAATAAGATGCCAGAGTGCATAAAAAGAGCTTGTTTGTTAAGAAAAGGTGCCGGGGAGGATCCCCCATGCCGCCTGACAGAGGTCAGGGGCTTAAATCCTAGAAACCGGCAACCTGTCATTTTGCAAATGTGGCCCCCAGGCAAAACAAGTTGAATATCTCTGGTGAAAAGGGTTGACCAAGGCAGCTGCTACCTCTGCGATTTAGCTACTTAAACCTGAAGTCTTTCCAATAAAAAAAAAAAAAATACATTACATTACATTAAGTATTTCCCTGTAACAACAAACAACTTTACACTTCGATGTCACTACATGTGTTTGACAGCTGTTACCAGTTACTGTGCAGCCTGCACATGTGTTTTTAATTACTCTGGCTGATTTGTCCTCTTGTCAAGTGTGTGTTAGATGGAATTAGATGATGTCACATGAACTAATTATATAACTCAAATACAAGAACAGTATCACGTACAGTACAACAAAACCAACAGAGGGGTGAGGAGGGTGTCAATCAAGCACAGTTTGCACCGGCCCACACAGTCCTGAGAAGCAGAGCTCTAATTAGGCAACATAAGTGAAAACACCTGTCTCTGTGTGTGTGTGTGTGTGTGTGTGTGTGCGTGCGTGTGTGTGTCAACGATGTAGTGGTAGCTGATAAGGTGGGTGTACAACTAGGTGGATGGGTGGGTTATTGAGAAGGAAGTAGATATACTCTCCTATATATTCCAATAGGAGGGTACACTGTAAAAAGTATTGAGACAGAGGTGGGTGTAGCCCTTATACCTGTGTATACCTTCCACTACACCACTGTGTGTGGACTTTGGAGGCACTTAAGGATTTTTTAAACAAAATATATAATCACTGTACAACATGTGGTGCCTTATTATTGATCCCACCACCAAGCAGTAAAATAGTAAGTCTAGCTTTGCCAACCACAGCATTAAAATCCAGCATCAGTAATAACAGTCCATATCCTCCTGAGACCCTGCGTCCTCCTATGAGGACATCACATTTTTGGTTTCCTGCACCTTATACTTTATTCTGCTTAAATAAGACCTGTTGTCCTCCTTTGTGGACACTTTTTTTGTGCCATCTAGTGGTAGTAAGAGCACAATACACTAATCAATGTAAAAACAAGATGGCGGCCATCACTGCTCAGTCAGTTTGCCGCTGACCCTGACACAAACGTGGACAAGGTCCAAAATCTGATCACATCAAATAGTTGAAACTTGTTTATTTATGATTAATAATGTTTGTAGTTTGATATGGCAACAAATTTGACCGATTGTAGTGACAGTAACAAGCTAAGACACTGTAAATTAGGAAGTAGGCCTACTCGTTTGAGGACACTGGGACTTTATCCTCAGCTTGTTGAAGGACATTGGGACTTTATTATCGTTGACAATGTGTAGTTTTTTTATACTTATCCGGTCCTAGTGATCCCAAATAGCTAGGAGACATTAAAAATGCATACCAAACAAAAGTTCGAGTCTCAGGAGGATACACAGATACACACTTAAAGGGTCCTCTCTGCATAATAGCATCTTTAACTTTACATTTTTTACAGTATTTACACTTTTAACTCAACATTTTTTAAAGAGAGTATTTTACTCTGTTCACACTCTGGTATTGCTACTCTATGTAAAAGCATCTTAACATTTTCACATTTTAATTCCTGACTGTCCAGAAGGGGAAAAAAAGAACAAAAAACAACAAAGATCCCACACAAAACAAACAAATAAACCAACAAACAGCAACAGCAACCAAATATTTCTCCTACATTCAAAGGCTCGTGAGTCTTCGTGTCATGTTGGGGATGGGACATCGTGGAGAGCGTGCTGTGAACCTGCAGCGTGGACAAAAAAAAAGAAAAACCACACACACCTACTGTATACCCACCTCTGATGCCCCATGTGCCAGTGCCGCCGCGCGCGCAGCCAACTCCAGTCCTCATCCTGTGGACCAGCCGGACGCCCACACTGAACACCGCCGTCAGCCACACCGTTAAACTCTCTCTGCTCCTCAAATGAATTCACACAGCCATATTTAGAAACCTCCACACCGCAGAGCTCCTTGCTGGAAGCCACGGCTGCGGGTTTAGTTCGGAGGAGCCTGGCGGCGGCGCGAGCACGACTGCCGGGGTGCCCTAAATGAATGTGCCGGGGACCGGAGTGTGGAGAGCGGAGGACCGGGCTGCGAGCAACTACTCGGACTCTGAGCACACCGAGGGCACTTAAGGGTGGGGAAGAGTGAAAGGGTAGCCTGCCTCTCCGAAGAGGCGAGAGGAGAGTTTTGGGGCCGTTTCTACGAGAGCAACATCCGCACTTTGAAGAGACCAACTTCACTGTCGCCGTCGACTCGATGCTGGGAGCTGTTGGAGCTCAGGGAGTGAGGAGATGCGCGGTGTAACATGGATATCCGAGAAGGGATAAACAGCCGAAAACACCACAGGGGACACACTCAGGTAAATAAATACAACTATTTGCTTTCCTCTATATTGTGCGTAAATTCTAATGTCAACATTGCCAACGTTTTATTGCTTATTTTCGGTGTGTGCGATCATCAGGCTGCTCAGTCTACACAAACTTCCACTTCTGGCATCGCAGATAATCACAGGAAAATAGTGGGAAATGTATTATAGTAGACATTCACCGAAAAACCAGCAAACATGCCGGCATGTTTTGGGGGTTTCAGACTGCTTATTTTGTATCTCTCTCAGTCAGTAGTAGGCGGCACACACATAATAACAACATGTCCAGTGTGTAATGTCAAGGCATACATTCGCATCCATGCCTTTTATAGCCATGTGTCAATTAGAAAACTAACACATTTGAGACACCAGGTCCCAGATGACAATTTCCACACAGCCCCTTTGAGATAATAACATTTCCTGTGCCCTCTAATTGCCATGGGCATCATTGATAGCATGCATCTTTTCTGTAAGAGGGGCACAAATGCACCTATTAATTCTTCCTCATTCATAACCTCCTAGCAGAACTCATTTGTCGTCAGCCATCAACAGGGGATTGGACTCAGTCCAGTCTCATCATCTCAGCCTTTCTTTGATTGCACCCAGCTCCGAGCCTGATTGCTGCTCAGATTGTCTAAAGTCCTTTGGCGTGTGACTCTGGTGGAAATGGCTATCCTCATGAAATCAAGTGTCCATATGTCTGAGGGGAGCTGCCCTGCACATCATGATTCTGTCATTAAGTAAATTGGATGGTGGCTCAGGATGGGGTCCTTTTGACAATTAACACCTCTGTTACTAAATGTTTGTGTCATCCTCCCCTTTGTTTACAGGGAAGTCTCAGTGTTGTGAGCACTTTCTTTTGTTTCATGTTGACATAATGCCAGCTGGATGTGCCCTGGGCGTAACTGTTCCAACCAAAAAGCTGTGGTTTAATTCCCTACACAAACACTACTTTGGAGCACAGTTACTCCTCTTACCTTTTAGTATCCAAGCGGTTGGGATAGTAGAGCTGCTACTACACATCTCCTTGGGGATGTGTGCTTATGGCTGGACACGTTTCTGGTGATGTCACTGGCTCAGAGAGAGGAGGAGGAAGGGGGTGGGGGGGACATGAAGTTCATAGTACCCCACTGAGCAGAGCCTGGTCTGCATGAGAAGTGGAGGAACTGCACACAGACTGTCGAAGGTTGATGCAGGCAAAATTATGTGCATTCTGATAGGTACAAGGAGGGTTTATCATTTTTCCAGCATTTTAGCGCAACAGTAGGCAAGCATAGGTTGGATGATCCACATGGTTTCTTCAGAAATCTGTTTTATGTCTCCGCTGTTCATTCAAAAATAAAGGAATGTAGCCGACCCCCCAGCATTTTACCTGCAGAGCTAAGCCAACCTTTATTTTTATTTCAAAGCAAAGTACAGGTATGGTTCAAAGGAAGCTACTAAATTCTACACGATGTATCTTTGAGACTCTTTACAGTAATAATATACAATCTGTAAGTTGGACAGCAGCAACTCAAAGCTGAAAAAACCTATTGCCATAAAATGCTTAAAACTGGCAGCTCGGATTTGTCCTCATCAGAATGCAGTTCCTCTTCCCTGCATCAGAATACCTCAGTGTTTTGCTACATGTGTTGTTTTTCTCCATTTCTCATGCTCACCAGCTCAGCGGGGTACCATGGAGTTCACCTTCCAACCTCCTCCTCCTGTTTTCCAGTCAGTGACATCTTACATGTTACAATAAAATAACAAAATGAGAGAAATGAAAGCATACACAGGAAATCTCGCAAATTTGGACGGTGGTGGTGATGGACATCACAGCAGGAAGTCTCCAGGGACAGCTCAGACAACATGAAAGTGAGGTAATGAATAACGGAAAAACATTTTCACTTGCTATTAGTGGAGTTTCTACTTTTGAAATTGAAAGCAGCATTTACGAGTTGTGGTTTGATTGAAATGCAGTGTGGTGTCAACACAGTGCCTACGATGTACTTTTGCATTGAGGCGCAGTTTAAATGTTTTTCTATACAGTATAGTTAGCTGTATAGTTTTCCATACAGTGCCATCTGCCAGATTCTTTTCTCCCAGTTTGTAAGCCTCAGTGCTCGCAGACACTTAAAGTTTCTTGTCTGTAAGAGGATCTTTCATTCCTCACAGTAATAACAGCTTACTCTTTCTTTGTCGTGGGCTTAAAATTGCTTCCCCGTGATAACTGCTGGGTGCTACCAAAGTGTTTCACCAAAGACCTAAATCTGTGTATTTAAGGAACTATTAATTGGCAGGCTCTTAAATCCTAATGGGATTCTTAATTAGTACCCCAGTAAAGGCAGGTGCACTGGAATTGTCAACCACTTTCAGTCACTAGTTGCGAGGCAAATACACAATATGTTTGCTGCGGGTGCTTAATTAGAGTGATTAAAATCTAGGCCACTCCAGTTTCTTTCCAATAAAGTAAAAAGTCACAGAGATTTATCAATTCACTTACATGTATTGCATGTATTAGGGTGTTTAGAATGAGTGCACTGCTTGTGGTTGAGCCATTTAATCTATTATGCTTTAAGGGTGTTCAGAAACTTTCTGCTGAATTGTGATGCATGGCTCTATAACGCTGTGTGAATTATTACCATACCCTGTGCTCATTTTATTAAAACTTGGGCTTGAGAGCATGCGTGCATGCAGGAAGAACCTTTCAGCATTCTTAGTTGCAGTCGTCACAGGGGAGAATGGGATGAGCGCTTTCGTGGAGCGCCCCTGTTGTGGTCTGGAGAAATGAAGAAGCTGGCATGTGTTATGTCATGCCTGCGGCTTGTGTGCTTAGATCAAAACACCATTAGTCTCTTTGTCTTGTGCCACTATTTGAGGTAGAATCTTGGCTAGGGAATATGTTGGCGCTTCCTTGACTCCCGTGGAGTGCCATTTGTGAGTGAATATGAAAAATTGGGTTGGCACGTAGAGAAGCTTCAAGAAAGTTTGGAGCTTGTTGGGTTATATGCACATAGATTCTTGAAGAGCAGGATTGGCACAGGGAAAGTTTAGGTTTGTTTTGTGGCTTTTTTCATGTCTGCGCAGCTTTGAAAGCACCGCTGAGTTCAGTGTTTACAGCCAGTACAAGCAGAGGGAAGCACGTTCAAAATACCTTTGGAAGCACTGTCGTTATTTTTCTTGTTAAAGTCCCTGTGAAAACGAGGTTAGAGCGCCCTTAGCTTCTGTGCTGTGACGTATTTCCCAGTGAGAAGTAATATTTGAATTTCAAATCCTTTGTATTTGATTGGACCGCTTGAGAGTGGGAGGGCTGAGTTCACTGCTGACTCCACACACACACACACCTCCCTCTCCGTTAGATCACGGGGAGGATGAGGGAGAGATGAATGAGTTAGACTTCCACCTCACTGTTTGGAAATGACAGCAAAGGTTGTGCCCACTGATATCCAAACACACATCTCTCTCCATATTAGCTACTGCCATGCACAAACTGTGCAGTGCAGTGTTATATGAATGATGTGGCTAGCTAGTCAGCGAAAGTCTGATTTGATTGGATGAACTTTTGTAAACGCCCCTGAGTGCAGGATGAGTCATCAAACATTTGAAAGCGTTTGTCCGGGTTTACAGAAGAGAATATACATGGATTTTGATGTAAAAATACTCTGATACTGGTTTTTTTTTTTTTACTTATATTTGGCATACAACAAGAGATAAATGATGAGTTAACACAGGGACACAGGATTAACACTGGGAAATGTATTTGCCATGTCATGGAGACTTTAAAATCACACACGTTTTGTTGGTACAACAGATATGACACCTACACATAGCAAGGACTACGTTCCAGTTTGATGACAAGAAAGAAAAACATTTGCAAACCTTCAAAGAAAAGCAGTATAGCTATATTGGTCACTATATAAATATGTCCCATTGTCACACACACATCTTCATTGCTGTCTTATACAATAATTGAATATTTAGAGTAAGAAAAAAACAAACTGTAAAATACTGTTATCTGATTAGGGCTTGATATCATTATCAGCGCCACTCTTCCACAGAGCTGCTCGGTAAATCTTTGATTCATGTGTGCGGCGAATCAAAGTGTGCAGGATTAGGGAGGAATTTCACGTTCCCTACTACTACGAGTCTCAACTGGAGCACCAGCAGAAAATGAATTTTAAATGACTGGAGGCACTCAGAGCCGTGAGATGAGCCTCACATGCAGGAAAACACTGATCGAGCTGGTGTCTGCAGATTAAGTGAAGTCACAGCTCAGGTGATTAAAGATGCAGCATTGTATGCCATTTCTCCTGGTCTTGTCTCGTTCCTGCAGAGTGTGAGAGTCTGGTCTCATTCATGATTCAGAGCTTTGGGGGGTGTGGGCGTGCGCAAGTGTGTGTGGGGTGCTCATGCATTTTAGCGTGAGTTTTTATCTTCATCTGGACTCTTCAGCCAAAGGGACATGGAGTACCCCTCTATTAATACATTTTTGAGCCCTGAAAAATTGATGGCAGCAGAGAGATCGGGTGTAGTGGAGAGGGTCGAATCAACTGACATCACTGTCAGCGTCTATGGCTGACTGAACTACAATCTGTGGTTTATCAACTCCAGCTGGTGCTGTCAGAGAAGAAGAGGAAAAGAGGTGTCACTTTGACAACACTGAAATTTGGAGGAGCGCTTTGTCTCCGCAGATCTGAGGTTTCTCTCAAAGCAGCTGAATTTCCTCAAAAGTCAAATAGCGTTCAGTTTTATATTCAAGCTTTCTGCTTTTCCAATACATCGCATTGATTCTCTGTAATTAAATAAAGTCTTATTAGACTGGGGAATGAACTCTGACTGGCCTTTCGGGTGTACAGTGCATGCTACAAGGAACTGATCATCAATAAATTGTTGAGTATAAGATATCAAAAAATAGTGATGAAATACACATCACAATTTCCTAAAGTTTGGGTAACCTATTGCTTTTTTGTCTGATCAACAGTCTAAAACCTAAAAATGTTCAATTTACGATAAAATGAAGCTGAGCGAAGCAGCAAATCCTCACATTTACCCAGCCTGAATGAGTGATCGCTTGGCATTTTGGTTACATGATAATAACTAAATTGTTGATTAAGCTTCAAAGAAAAATGTGCGCTAACACCAAGGTCTTCATATAAGACCAGACATCATCTGGTATGTGGGATATTATGAAGTTGGACGTGACATTTGGGCGTTTTACACAACTGTTAAGGGAAATTTTACCCACGGATCATGAAGTCAGAGACGACATCTCTGCAGCTGCACCTGACATTTTGCAGGTCTCTTCTCATCATCACGACTTGCTTCCAATTAAAATGTTTTGATCTTCAAACATCAATCACCGGCAGTTTGGAACACTTTTAGTAAATCTATGTCTGAGCTTTTGAATTGGGCAGGATCATTTATATTAGGGCTGCACAGTTAATGGAAATGTTATTGAAATCACAGTATGGCAAAGTGCAGTATCCAAACTGCAGGAGCTGCAACTTGTGATTAATGTAAAATGTGTCATAACGTTATTAGTAACGTGTTACAGTAATGCCGTTAGTTTTTATATTCAGTAACTTAGTTGCCGTTACCAAACGGTGCGTTACTCCGTTATTTTTGGCCAACATTTTAGCCCTCCACTGTAGAAGACAGTTGCATGTTTCCTATACCGTTTTGTCAAGTTGTAGTCTTACAGTCTCTTGGCTAAACTCCATCCGCTGTCGCTTAGGCGATGTAGCTACGGGCCAACTAAAAAGTTACTTTTCTCAGTAATGCATTACTTTTTGGTTTAACTAACTGAGGTACTTTTTAATGAAGTAACTAGTAACGGTAACTAGTTACTATTTCTCAGTAACAAGCACAGCACTGCATACTACTGGCCTGTGGCGTCTGATAAAAATAAATGCAGTAAAAACTGGGAAGATGAGTAACATGATAAAGCACCTCATCAAACATTGAGAAAACTTCCTGATTGACAACTGCACTGTGTTCAGGAAGGCAAAAAATTAGGTACTCTATTTGTATCGATATGACTTTAAGGGTACTGGTAATGGATCAGTATTGTAATTCTTCTAATGAGACCCAGCCCTACTTGACAGGAATAACGGTGTATGCAGCACGCCCATCACAAGGTGAGCTGTGTTGAAAGGAAGACAATTTATAAATGCGTGTCATATATTGCAGTGAGGTTTTGTATGTTACTCTCCAGTTGCGAAACGAGAAGCTGAATTCATCGCCGGTGTGTCACATTTAAATGCAGTTGAGTTGTACAAATTGGGTCAGGAAATGTTTAGGCCAGGACTGTCATTCCAGCCTTGATCATATTCCATTTTTCAACTACTGGCTTTTTCCAGTGACATGAAAGAGGGGCGTAACTTGAAAGGCGAAGTTTGAAAGCCTTCCCTATCATTAACTTTCATCTCATACAGCAAACAAATGAGAGAATCAATTTGGGATGAAAGTAAGTCATTGGCCTTGTCACTACCACTTAAGGTCACAAGGGTAATTAATTTGTGCTGAAGAGGAAGTCAAATACTGCCGCGGACACTCCCTGACTCCCTCAGCCATCATGTCAGTGCTGAGCTTCTTTGGATCAAAAGGCTGTCTCTTGCCCCCCTCTGCCCCTGAGTAATAAAGATCAAGAGATTGCTGTTAGAGGCCATCAGATACCTGCTTTCATGATTGGGGTGTCTCAATGGTTCACGTGGTCTGGCCATGTACACTTGTGGCGCTGTCAAAGCGGACTCAATTCATTTTAGATGACGAGAGTGTCAAACATTTACATGACTGACAAAACGATAGCTTGAGCAGTTTCTGAAAAGTGTCACATTGCAGCAACAGCTCAATCAGTGGCCCGTGTTTACTTTGTTAGTCAAATTAAAACTTGAAAATGTGTCTAATTTAGTTTTGATAGGAATGTTAGACGTTAACAAAACATTTAAATAACATGGTCCATATGTGGAGCCGGAATAAAAAAAGTTTTGCTGAATTTCTAGGCTCCTCTTTTTTCGTTTAAAGACATTGTGTGGAGTAATTTATTCAGCACATCTTTCACAATTATTCCCTCAAAGGAGGAGCACTCCAAAAATATCCAGGAGCACAAGAAGGGATTTGAAGTCTCTCTGTTTTATTATTAAAAGCCAACATTTACTCATGACATTTGCATCCTAATAACTGCAAGATAAGTTGGAACTAAGATGACACTCTAAACCCAATCTCCATAATGAGATTTATAGGGGAAAAGTGTTGCCTTTTAATGGTTTAGTACACGCAGAAGGAAGAGAAGTGTAGGCGAACGTGTCAGGGACGCACTTGATATATTCACATAAGCATCAGTATGCTCAGTCATGCCTTTCAGTGGTGCAAAGATAAGAGGCACGCAGATAACTGGGAAACTATGAAAGTGTAATCTTTCAGTTGTCTCTCCGTTTTTTGGCACTCGCCTTTTGATAGACTATACTGTATGTTGTTATTAATTTTTTTTCCTCTCATTAATTTCAGCATGCCGGTGGTGTGCAGTCAGAGGAAACTGCGCCATCAGTCAGTTAAATGTACCAGGGAGAGTCAGTTTGAGCAAAGACAATGGCTAATTTCCTCTCTTCATCTTTTCTCACTCCATAACCAGCTCATCATATGCAAACATTTATCTGCCGCTTTATCAGAAGGGATCACAGCCATCAACATGTCGGGGGGCGTTAGAGTATTTAGACAAATAAACACATCACTGTTTTATCAGTGACAGGAGGAATACGTCTCATTATCAGTTAACAACTTTTTTTTGGGGACTTCATTTGAGTCTTAGCTGGGGATAAATTACGGTTTAGTCCTTGAGAAAATCAATTGTGTGAGTCTCCCGGGGGACGGAAAATGGTTTTGCCCTGCGTGCAGTCATCTCTTTATGTCAGAAATACATAATCCCTCTAGCTCAGACGAATCCGAGGAGCCAGGACAGTGCTTTATTACATGCGAGGGAAAGTGTCTGACAACCAGCTTGCTTTTTTTGTTTTGTCTCAGCAGGTTTGAGTACAAGCAATCCCTTTATGTTCCTCTTGCAGACATGATCCCTATTATGCAATGTTAAGCACACTTAAGCAAACTCTACAGCACGAGTGTTTTGTAAGTGCTTCGCTTGGACAAATTATTTTCTGTTTGCAGAAGACAGAGCGACTTCTCGATCGTTCTCGCAGATATAAGCGCACATTATACCCCCCAGACAATCACGGCGTCTGCAATTCAAAACAGAGCCGCTATTAACTGTCACCTTGACCTGAGAAGTGTTTGCAAAGATTTAATGTTATTAGAAAAGATTTTTTTTACCATCCTCTTGTATTTTATATTATAAAAAGTCCTTGCATAGTAAACAGAAACAATTGCTGTCCACTACTATTATATGGTGTCTAATGGCTTCCCCCTCCTTTTGCTTTCATTTGACAGAAGAACGGTGAAAGTGTTGGAAAGGACAAAGCCAGGATTCTACACACCTGTGATTTGATGTGAGCTTGTATTGACCTGAGACCATTAAAATGGAGTTGCTATGGAAACTTATACTGCTGCTGTCATTGGTGGAGTGTCTGGCAGGTAAGCCTCCCAAACATGCACTTTTTTATGTTGTTAGCATAGGGCTTATGAATTGTTATTTATAGATTTTTTTTGTGTGTGTGTGTGTGTGATGGCGCCTTGGCATACAGAACAGATGGCACTTAAAAGCAAAATGGAAAAAGTAAAAGATTTTATGGCAAGGTGCGCCCAAAGCTTCCCTCCAATTTTTTTTTTTTTTTTTTTTTTACAAATGGTAGGAAAGGTTCACCTTGTTTTCAGCTCAAGGCAGCAAATCAACATTCATTCAGTTGTGCATAGCAGCTATCTCTTTTTTCCCCCACAGTGAATCCTGTTGGAAGAAGAATAAGCCAGGTTGCTATCTGTGAGAGACAGCCCCTATCTCGCGGTTGAATGTGTAGTCATTCATTTTAAAAGGCCCCTCAATTGTTACCCTAATTGAGATTGCACTGGCAGTAGTGCAGAAATCTCGCCATTGATCTTGCTTTTAATGAGAGACCTAATTTTCCTCCCTTACAAAATGTTCAGGGTCAAATGCTAGTTCTCTTCAGAACGTCAGAGTCTGAAGCTGAGAACAAGATGAATAAGGGCTTTGTCGCATGAGCACGGTATCTTGAGGAATGAGTAATCTTTCATGTTGCCTTGCTCCAAATCAGCAGCCCCTCCTCACAGCTGGGACCTAAAATAATTAGCGTGCGTGCGTGCGTGTGTGTGTGTGCTTGTAACTGTCACTGTGTGTATTTTTTTTGTGCATGCGTGTCTCTTTTCAAAAGCACAACAGCACGCCGGCACCTAAATTTGCCTACATGGCAATTAGCACCACTTATCACTAAATCCAATACACATCAGTGGATGTTTAATGAGGCTTTCCGCAGGGAACTGTGACTCACTGTGGGATTAGGATCTACACCACAAGTCTGGATCACATATTATGTCCTACTTAAGCATTGTGTTGAATATACAGACGAGTGGCTGTCTTCAAAATCAGTGGAAATCCTGCCACAAACCTGACAGAGTTCTGATCTCAGACATACAGCTTTAAGGATACAACTGAAGTCTGCATTCTGTGCTGCGCCATAGATCCCCGCCACAAAATGCACTCCTGCAATCACGAGGTGGAGAAACCACATTCAGGGTTATTTATTCAAAGCAAATTAGTGCTTAACAAAGGAGCAGAGGGCAAATCGTTTCTGAAAAGCATTGTGTTGCACAGCCCTTGCCTCACTCTTGAGGCTCACACTCACAGTTGGTAACACAGAGTAACCTAGCATTAATATTCAGCAAGGGGTTACATTACATATGCTCTGCTTGCAAGACAAGTATGGCGCAATATAACGATAGACCTCCAAAGCCTCTGTGTTCTGAGGAAGACTTGATAAGCATTTTAGTATGCAGACGCGCAGTACTGGGTAGAGGAAGGCACAGTGTGAGGGTGTTAGATAGGTACTCCTAGGTAGTTTATTTATCCAGACTTGGAAGTGTTTTTTTTTAAACAGTAGGCATCGGCTGTGTGGGAGAGCACTGGGGCCAAGGGGAAGTCATTCCCATAGTGAGTTCATCGGGAGTTAACCAGCTCTCCCCCCGTTCCTCCCATAGGGTCTGAACTGCCCGAGGCAGGGGCGTGTACTGACAAACACACATAGTGTTTGTGTGAATATGTGAGTATGAGAGAGAGAGAGCGAGGGAGCAAAGAGGAGGCGTTAAGGTACGGCTGGATGCGGTTAGCCCCACACAGACACAGCTAACCTTCACACAGCAAGCCACTTCCAGCACTGGATCAACAGTCTCCATCTGACAGAAGTGGTTTTGTCACATAGTCATAACCTGGCTGGTAGAGCATGCTCACAAAGGTGTGTAACCAAGAGAGCTCCATTTATTCTTATAAAGTCACTCATTATCTGTAAGACCTACAGAGAGGAGATGGAATTTCTGTTCTCACTGCGATGTATATTAAAATATATTAAAGAGACAGCGTGCAGTGATCTGGTTATTAAGAAAAAGCTTGCTGGACATATTCCGTCTCACTACACAACCTGCCAAAAACATACATCATTTGATGCAAAATATTGATTTCAAAACATTTTACGAGAAGATCGATGAATTTACAAGCATCTGCCGAAAAATAATTGGCAGGAGTGCAAATCAGAGAAACATCTGTAGTTGGCATTGAAGGGCTACAATTTAGGAGCACTGGAAACAGAAATGTAAACAAATCCAGGAAGATTGCCGCTAAGGCTCTAACCAGTAATCAAATGTGTTGTGCTTTCAGAACAATTCAGAATTAATATGGGAAAAATCTTCCATGGTTAGTTGAGTGGGTGTCAACAGTTTTGGAGACGTAATGCATTTTTGGCACAGGGTCTAGGTGTTTAATTTAATGAAAGAATCAACAAAATCTCTTGGACTTGTTGAAAGTGGAGTGATATGATTAGATGTCTGGCTACAGAAATAACTCAGACTGTGTTTGTTGGCCAATCAAGCGAGTATTCAACAAAGCTGTAAAGAGTTTTTATTGTGTCTAACAAAAGTGGCTTGACACAGCAGTCACTGGATGATGAGTTTGTCGTACTGGAAAACTGTAAGCATTAAAGGGTAACTCCACATTTTATAAGTCTATGTTAATTCAACACCGAAATGCCTACAACCTTACAAACGTTACTGATCGCTGTAATTGTTTCTCCTGACCAGCCCGTACTGGCTGTGAGGGCATCCGTTCCTAAAGTGATGTAATACATGAGGGACAAAATCCTCAGGCTTTGTTCCGTGTAAAAATGGATTTTCAAGTTTTGAAGCTAAAATAAGCCCTCAGCAGTCTGAGTCGGTCAGATCATGTGGGTATCTTCAAGTTTTGTTCATTTTAGTGTGAAATTCACTTTTTTTTTTTTTTTTTTTTAGTTATTGTTTCTTCAAACAGTGTCTTTGCTGAGCCGTAGGGAGGCACAGTTACAAATAGGGATGAGATGGTTACCAGTTTGTGATAAACCACAGCAAAATTCCTCACAGTTAGTGTTACCGTTTTAAAATGTTATTTCTCGTTAAAACTGTGTTTAATTACTGTACTTAAATACTGTTAAGCATCAGCATCCAGCCTTCTAAGACTAAATCTGAAGTGTGGTCATATTTTGTCTTTTGTAAGAGTGCTTATTTTGGTTTATATATAACGAACAGGGCAACATTTCCAAAACATTGTGTCCTGATGGAATGCAAAACAAATCACTTTTATTGCATTTGATATGGTTTTCCAATGATTACATGTCGTTCTGAGACCCTGTGTCCTCATAAGAGGACATCATATTTTAGGTTTACTTGACCTTGTACTTAATTCTGCTTAACGTAGACCTGTTGTCCTCGTTCATGGACACTTTCCTGTGCCATCTAGTGGTAGTAAGAGCACAATACACTAATCCATGTAAAAACAAAATGGCAGTCATGTCAGTCAGTCATCTCTGCCATGTCAGTCTGCAGCTAGTCTCGCTCACCAGACCTTTCTCAAGAAAAGAAAGGTCTGGCTGGGCCGACTCTCACTTTAAGATTGGAGAAAAAAAACGCCCCGGCTGCTTGTATTTCGTTCAACCAATCACAATCGTTCTGGGCGGTGCCACAGCAACGGTGCGCTTGCAAAAATATTGCCGGGGGGAAACAGGTTTTGGTGTAACACCCACAAAAATATCGCCTACAGGACGCGAACCATGGCAGAAAAATGGCTACATCCCCGCAAGATCAAACACCGCAAAAGTTAGTAAAGGACGTGTTGAAAACGGTTGAAAACTGCTACACAACCGGAGGTGGTGGGGCGGGACTTCAGAGGGTGGCTCGTTCCGCCCAATGAGAGGCTGATCTCTGCAGCGAACTTCCGCCCACTCAGACTAGTCTGCAGCTGACCCTGACACAAAAGTGGACAAGGTCCAAAACCTGATCACATTTTATGGTTGCAACTTGTTTCTTTATGATTAATAATGTTTGTGGTTTGATAGGGCAATAGATTTGACCAATTTTAGCAGCAGTAAGACGCTGTTAATTAGAAAGTACTCGTTTGAAGACATTGGGACTTTATTGTTGTCCCTTTTGAGGACATTGAGATATACTTATTGTCTCATTTGAGGACATTGGGATTTAATTATCATTGACAATGTTTCGTTTTTTTTTGTAGTTATGTGGTCCTACTGATCCCAAATAGCTAGGAGAAATTAAAGATGCATACCAAACAAAAGTTGTATTTGTGGTTGTCAAAATAAAATTTGAAATGATTTCACTGTGTATCGTTTTAACAAAACTGTGATAATACTGATGACTGTGATCATTTCAGTCACTGTAATTGTGATATGGGAAAAAATAAAAATAGTAAATTTTGCACTAAAAACATATAATTTTGGAAGATAGCTTCATGATTTGTGTGACTGCAACTGCTGATCTCTCATATTAGCTTTGGTTAAATGGTGGGATGCACTGTTGCACAGAAAAAGGACTGTGCATTTGGCAGGAGGAATTATTCCAAAACTGTGTAAATGCACATATGAGCATGTAAATATAGAAATATAAATAAACACTTACCTATCCTTTAATATGACACAGTTAGCAGTCACCCAAAATAAATACTCACAAGACTAGACTTAGATCCCCCCACTGTTCATTTAAAGCAGGTTCACGTCTTAGTGATGCGTAGTGAAAATGAAGGGCTGCTCCTGGCCAGCAGTATAATCTCCTAGAACTACTTTTACTTTGCTCTGTATCCCCCCTGTGTGCATCCCAGAGACGACTGGAGTTTCAAATATTGACTTACCTCATTGATTCATCAGAACATGGCAAAGCCTTTTAGGAATCCTTAAGCAAGGATTTTATTGCATCTTTGAAGTTCTGTATATGTGAAGATGTGGAATATTCCCCTGTGAGTCTTTCCTCCCATGGCTGGCTGTATTTTTCACTTCATCTAGAAATGAAAACTCGTCCAATTTAACTGTGTTTGCGTACACAGTGTAGCGTTAATTATGGAGCCATAATAATGAATCCGTACTGTGTGTTATTTCTTGTAAATACATCACTATCAATTAAACAGCGATATAAATTTGTGTCGGATACATGCTGTAGCCTGCAGCACTGCTGTGAGCTGCTTTTACAGGCATATTTCAGCATCTACTGATGCTGCAGTTACTATTCTGTAAAGATTACTTGATATTACTTCGAACAGGTGACGACAGCGTGATGACAGTAATTATACTGCATCCATCAGAAAGAATTAAAGGAACAGTGTGTAGGATTCAAATGATTAAGTGGCATCTAGCAGTGACTGCAGATTGCAACCAGCTGAAACGTATCCCTTGTGCTAAGTGTGGAGAAAGAATTCTAAAGGATTCCTTTAGTGTTAATTGTTCAGGAGGTTTTTACTGGGGACTGAATTATCCACAAGGTCTGTTCCTCTCCGAAACAAACACCAGGTGATTTAAACCAGAAAGAGTGCCCCAAATCTGTGTTTCTCCGATGCTCTTTGGTGAATCACAGATAGGCTAGCCAGCTAGCCCAGCGCCTGCCAATGCATGCTCACCTTTTTTCTCTGATAACTTAAGATACAGAAGTTCAGGAGGTTTTAATTTGGAGCCGAATTCTCACAGAGGTCTCCTCCTTTCCTAAAGAAAGGGACCAGGTGATTTAAACCAGTAAAAACACTGAATAAAGCAGTTTCGTGCTACAAATCTGTGTTGCTCCGATGCTGTTTGGTGAATCACAGATGGGCCGCTAGCCCAGCACCTGCCAATGCGTGCTCACCATTTTTCTCTGAGAACTTAAGATACAGAAGTTCAGGAGGTTTTTACAGGGAGCCGCATTATCTGCAGAGGTCTCCTCCTTTCCTAGACAAACGGACCAGGTGATTTAAACCAGTAAAGACACTGAATAAAGCAGTTTCATGCTACAAATATGTGTCTCTCCGATGCTGTTCAGCGCGTCACAGATTGGCCATTAGCCCAGCACCTGCTAATGTTTGCTCACCTTTTTTTTCTGATAACTTAAGATACAGAAGTTCAGGAGGTTTTTATTTGGAGCCAAATCCTCATAGAAGTCTCTTCCTTTCCTAGACAAAGGGACAAGGTGATTTAAACCAGTAAAAACACTGAATAAAGCAGTTTCGTGCTAAAAATCTGCGTTTTTCCGATGGTGTGTAAAAGATGAGCCGCTAGCCCAGCACCTGCTAATGTGTGCTCACCTTTCCTTTTTCCTCTTATAACTTAAGATCAAGACGATCTGGAGGTTTTTACTTGGAGCCAAATTACCTGCAGAGGCCTCCTCCTTTCCTAAACAAACCTAAAAAATCACCAACCTGGTGATTTGAACAGGTAATAAAACGACTGCTGTAGAAACATGGCGGTGCAACACGGAGGACTTGATTGAAGAAGGCATACTTGTTATATTGTATTCCATTTCTGCCAATATATCCCCCTAAATCCTACACAGTGAACCTCTAAACATTCAAATTCAGCATTACACTAAGCGCTCACACATACAGTAGCTTCATTACAGAGTCTAAACTGTGTTGTGCTGGTTAGCAAAATAAATGTAATATTTCCGATTGTACTGATGAGATTTATGTTACTGTAAGAGATATTTACAAAGTGCAGGAATCCGCACTGCATCGTCACAAAAATGAAAACCCCTGGTGAAATCAGGCTAGTTGTAAGTTCCTGCGGTTGGGAAACATTATGGTACAGTCAGTTTTAAACCATGATGAATGTTTCCATTAGTGCAGGCCATAGCAGTTGGTAAGTGACAAATAACCTTCTAACCAATCTTGAGGAGGAAACGGTCACAATATTACAACAATTAGATGACAAATGGCGTCCTCAGAAGCAATACGTTCCCAGGTTTATGTAGACATTCAACAGAGAGAACAATAACAAGAAATAGCTTTAATTTGCCGTTCCCACATATGGAGTCAGCCCTAATCAATTCTGTGTTTCCCCAGTGAACGTGGCATCGGATACCCTGGATACAAGAGGTGTTATTGAATTTCAGATGCACTCGTTTTGATTAGCCTGAGAATGGTGGTGTGACATGGTTGGATATTGGTTGGGAATGCGTTGGCCACATTCCTCTCCTTACAGACTGTGTCGCTGAAAATGTAATTAACTTAATTAACGAGAGTCTGCAGTACAGTGCAGTACACCCTCGCTGATAATCATAGCTGTAAAGTATGGCCTGGAACATTTTGTATTAGTTTGACTCTTGGGCTGTTTCTTTTTATGTGTTTCTAATATATCTTCTCACTGCTTCTTGACTACTGGAATCACAAGTGTGTCCTCTATTTACTGTTTTTCCTTCTTCATTATTTTGTTGGTGAAATGTTAAATTATTAATGATTCTATTACCCACGGTTCAGTTTTTCTGATTTTCAAAGACCCTGAAAAACAAGTTCAACAAATATCATATGTTTTGAAAGATGTGATCGAATCTATACTTTGCTGAAAACAACCCAAACCTTCCTCCTGCTCTGGAGTAACATTTGCTGCCCCTGAATGAGAGACCTTAAAGGTGTACCTTATCGGCCTGGACAGAGGGGAAAGATGCTTTAAAAAGCAAGATTGGCTTTTTTTATTTGATGCATAAAACCCTGAGCTGAAACGAATGGATTTGGGACCTCACAAACGACCGATACCTCCCCCACAGCCGACTCCCCATGTGCCTGTTTATTCATGCTGAGGTAAGCTGGAGGAATTCATTTGCTGTCAGCTAGTATTGAATTTGAGATTAGTTTTTATTTCAGCCTCCTAAACAGCTCCCTCTGCCTTCCGCTTGTGCGCCGATGCTGAGTCTTGTGTTGTCTGAGGAGTCTTCGGAAAAACGGCTGCACATATCACCATCTGGCAGCAGGTGACAGATATAAGTGGAGGCGGCCCATTTTTTTTTTTTTTTTAAAGACCCTTTTCATAATGACCTCATCTCTGTCCTGTGGCATTGTGCAGTCAACTTCCTGTTAGGATTCTGGATAAGTGCACTTCTCTGATAGAGCCCCTTTTCATCATTTTGCTGTCTGTGCTTTGGAGTGCTCAGTGTTGGACCCACCATCAGATTCTGACATCTGGTGTCAGCGTGATTTTTGACTTCCTTGTAAATCCTAAAAGGGGCAACAGTCTGTCAACTGAAGTGCCAGTGTTGATTTTAAAATTCAAACTTGTCTAGATATATCTCCACGATCTGGTTAAGCCAGTGGGTATGTCACCAAAGTTAAATCTCCCTGGGAAAAAAGGGTGTATTTTGCCTGTGGATCTCAGTCTAGTGTAGCACCTCTGTGTTTGATTACCAGAAAGCAAGCCTTAAAAATTATTCCACTTTTCCCTACCGCATCTTACATTCATTCCCGTGAAGGCAATGAAAGAGTTTCAGAGAGTTTGCATCAGTTTGAACTGAGCCCCCAGGCACAGCCCCCGGAGCTCAATCCCTTCTCATTATTCTGACACTTATTCACCATTATAATAACAGTTGCCATGGTGCTGCTAAAGATCAGGTCAGTTCAGTGCTGCCATAACCCAGAATACGGGCCGCAACCAAATATCTGTGTCGATTAGTTTCGTATTAATTGAATATTGAGTTAGGTTTGTGCAGCGCGGTCCACTTAAGGATTGATTAAGAGTGCAGTGCACACCAAGGTTATGCAAAAATGTTCTGACAGACATGGTTCAGCACGATTACGGTGTTTGCTTGTGGGTGCAGAAGGGGTAATGCAAGTTGTTGTGTTGAACGGTTGTTTGTGCTTTAAGCGTAGCAGCAGCAGGGCGCCAGTGATAAGTGTGAGGTCCAACACATTAAATAAGCACCATGAATCACTTACTGTGCTTAAACAACATTTTGTCCCACATTCTTAATCAGGTGGCCATGAACATAAGTTGAGGATGAGCCAGAGCAGTGTATTTTTCTGTTTTTTTTCCTCTTAGTTTTCATGCATTTGCTGAGTCCTGACTCAACCTTAAATAATAAATCATAAAAACAACTGTAACAACAACCATTGTTTATAAAAGAAAACAGTTATTTCAGTGTCATAATCTTTATCACACAAAGCAGTTGCTCTTATAATTGCTACACTTGAAGGGTAAATTTAAATAATTGTGGAATATACAGTATACAGTACAATGTGCTGTTTATATGCACTGTGTTTGCACTGTGCATATGTATTGTACCCTGCCTCCCCCCGGCATTTACTAAAATCAAACTGAAACATGCACTCTCTAAGTCAAACTTTTTGGATCGTGTGCCATATAGGGATGCACCAAAATGAAAATTTGTGGCCAAAGCCGAATAAAACCCCCAGATGAACCCCCTACAGATTCGTGTTGTCACGGTACCAAAATTGGGACCCACGGTACGATACCAGTGAAAGTATCATGGTTCTGAGTAGTATCACCGCAGCGAAAATGAGGCAGATGTGCCTTTTGCCATTTATAAAAAGATAAATCACTTTTCTATAATACATCAATGATATTTCAATGGAATAAATTACTTATTGACTTATTCATACTTCAAAAACAGCATCAATAAGTGATTAACATAGGAGGGATCAAAATAAAATAAATAAATAAAATAAAAATCAAGCAGCCACCCTCCTCCCCTGACAAGTAAAGAACAGTCCCTTCATAAGTAAAGAACAGTCCCTGAAGTGCAGTGAGGTTTGTGGGCCGTTACCTGCCACAAAGAGAGAAATGTGAACGGCTCGTTTCCCCTCTGACACGTCACATACCTGTGTGCCGCCATGGCTCGGCTGTCCAGGTACTTTTGGGCAGTCATGACGCCAAGAAGAGGACATTATTGGAGCCGGACCTCTCCGTCACCGGTAAGCCTAATCTTGTGCCGTGAAGCACTATGGCCGCCGTATTTGACAGGAATACATTCCTGTTTGTTTGTGACCCCTGTTCAACCCACAACCGGCGGGATTCGCCTTTCGTTTCTGCTGCTGGTTGAAATCTGTACTAGCACAGCGTGCTGAATGATTTATTTCGCTCGCACAAAACTATTTTTAGTCGTGGTGATGGAGTAAAATATTGCTACACTGCCGACATTTTACTCTGTCCGTCACCGCACGCTGTTTGATTACGTTATCAAAACACGCCGCTGTTATTCGGCCTTGCTTTTCACTTATTCCACCGATTACCGAATGTGTGTTTTTTTGCAGTATTGGGCCGAATATATTCGGTTAACGAATATTCGGTGCATTCCTAGTGCCATATAACAAACAATATACAGAGCCAAAGGTCAAACAATAGTAAATGCAAAGTTTTCAGCCAGTTACACTGCAAATAAATCAGTGTTTCTAGACCAGAGGAGCCTATTCACCATAGAAAATTTGATTTCTATCAAAACTACTGCACAACATTACTAAAAAGTTTAATGTTGTTGGTGTGCCCACATATTACAAAAACTGTATCTCTAGCTTCTTTCAAGGTCCGCCACGGTGTTTACTGAAGTATATGTTTTAATGGACTAGTACTCAATCATTGTAGGTGAAGTAGTGATATCAAGTGTTCCAATTAAGAAGTGCAATTGTAGGGCTTGCAAGCAGTTCAAGATGAGAGCACAAAAAGTAAAGAAAAGCTAACACATCCAGACAATAAAAAATTAGGAGCTGGACAAGAGATCATAGAAGAGACGAAAAAAATAGAGTCTGCACACTAGAATCTGCTCTCATAAGTATTATTTTAATTAAATTACCACTGAGATGAGAGTGACATTGTGTTTAAACTAGGCTTTGCCATCTAAAACGCTAAATCGTAGGCAACTGGACTTGCTTGAGTTTCTTGAAGATGTGTCATCTTTCACCCAAGAGGCTTCCTTCGGTTCTAACGGACTGATGCAGAGTCGCAGGCTTTAAACTCTGTGGGGGTGTGAACCTTTACAGAGTCATTGAGGTCACATGTTTCAGAGTTGTTACAGTCACATGTGAGTCATTGACTCACCCAGCCATCACGTGTGACATTTGGGTTTGATGGGTCCAGGTGGGAATTGGTATTAAATTGTCTGGGGAGGGATCCTAAGACTGCATCACAGGTGGGTGATTAGTGGTGTCGTAGGCCACCTCCTCTGTTGATGACAATCGTTACCTCACCGACTCTGTAAGGGTTCACACCCACGCGGAGTTTAAAGCCTGCGACTCTGCACCAGTCTGTTAGAACTGTAGAGCCTCTAGGATGAGAGGTGAAACGTCTTCAAGAAGATTACCGTGACCTGGATGACTGAGAAACTTCATCAACCTAGGCTGTGTGATGAACATACAGTGCAATTATTAGAAATGTGCTCAAGCTTCAAGGCAGTGGGCCACGTTGGCCAGCATGCCATAGCTTGGCCCCCTGCCCTTAATGAACCTTGATGCACTGTGCTGCTAACTGGTATAATTTTATGTCTGTATTTATATGTTTTTAGTTATTTTGTGTTAAAGGGTAATTATATATATATATATATATACTTTTTTATCCTTTCTTGTTGCACTGTTGTGGGCTAGGAGGAACAGCATTATGCTTTTTAAGTAACAACTACACAAGAAAGTGTCAAACTACCTCTTGAATTATAAATACAAGTCCATACCCATTGAGTGCACAGTTGCCCACGTACAGTTTCACATGGTGTGTGTTTGGGATACAGGTCATAGGAAATTACAGATTAAATAGTCAACTGAACCCATTAAGAAGAGCAATGTATTCAGATAGAGATTTGATAGTACGATTGCTTTATTGAAAGTACAGCAGTACCATTGCCAATCGTGGGATAGTTAGTGGGCTAAAACTGTACATTAGTAGTTGAGGTAGCACGTTGAAAGGTCATATAGGTAAAGTGTTTTTATGTTGTATTGACTTAAAGTGGGGCGCACTGGTAGAATGAGTGACAGAATGACACGCTCACAGTTTCCGTAATTATGTACAGCATACCATGCCATGACTTAGTCATACCAAAAATTTGAAGAAGAAAAAAACAACATTTGTCCACAGGGGGAGCCATAGTGATCGGTCACATTTTAGCCATTTTTAAGCATTTTTCTGTTGTTATAGCACCACCCAGTTGCCAATTAGAGTTAAATTTCTCCAGTCACCTTGAGGCGTCCTGTTCTACGTATCTACCAAGTTTAGTAAAAATCGATATGGCAGTTAGGCCTAGATAAGAAATTAGCTCTCTAGCGATCCCATTTTGTTTGATGGGGTCAATAATGGAGGGGTCCCCTCAGATTATGTGTGGTCATATGCCGACAAAGTTGCGTGGTGATCGGTGAAACCCTTGAGATGTTATACACCTTTATGTGATGAGCCACGCCCTCCGCAATATTCATTGCCTTATAGAAGCTCAGTTTTAGTAAGTTTTCCAACTTTTGCCAAGAGGGAACTTTAAATATTGGTCCCTTTCTGGTTTCATGCAGATCAGTCAAACTTCCTAGGAAGAGATCAATTTTAAGTGTTTTTCAAAAAATTCAAAATGGCGGAAAATCTATATAACTGGAAGTTATGGGTTCTAGAGGCAAATTTGTTCCTCATGAGGAGAGGCGTCTCTGTGCAAAGTTTCATGTCTCTACGACATACGGGGCATGAGATATGAGATATGCCCATTCAAAGTTTTCAATTTCAATCGGTTGCTATAGCGCCCCTTTTTGGCCTATTGATGTAATATTGCTTCATTCGCATCCTCCCATGACCCTCTACCACTGTGCCAAATTTCACATGGATTGACCAAGTGAGTGAGGAGAAAAACGTGGAACAGACACACCCACAGACAGAGTTTTCGTCATTATATAGTAAGATTTAAATTTTGAATGTAACAAATCCTGAATCCTAATGAATACCTTTTTAAGATGTCCTCCTTTTGTCAACTGTAGCAAACATATATGATGAGTCATATTCCATTTAACAGGACTATACAAACACTGAATGGCAGTGCAGGTTTTATAAGGTTTTATTCAGGTGGGACTGGAGAATAAAGTCACCTGACAGAACAAACACAAAAAAATCTGATCTGTTTGTGTAAAGTCACACAAGTTAATTCTGGATGAATCACACATTTTCAAACTAATGATTTGTCTTTGAGTTGTGACTTTTGAATCGCTGCAAGTTAAAGTGCTAATTAATAACTAAAGGGCTGGATTATGTTTTGGGGCTGCCAGCTGAATTGCCCCAATTTAAGCATTTTTCAAAAACGATGCTAAATGCAAATGTTTGTGACTTGATAACTGGAATCATTTATCAATTTAATAAGGCACAGCGATTCATCTCGTGTTTACCGCAGGCTTTATCATCCTTCCAAGTTTGTGTACAACAAGTGAGAGGATTTGTGTTTGAGTATGGACTGTACAAGAGGTGTCTCCTGGTAATCAATCATCTCTCAACGCTGCTTCGAGGGACACGCTTCATCTAACAAAGATTATAATTAGGCGGCCTTTTATTCTGTGTTACTTTCTGAGAGGTTTATCCTTGTGGAGAGGAACAATCAGTGTACAAGGTCTCTTGTCAAACATCCCCACCCTCTCAGAGAGTTATTTTGAGTCTTGAGGATAAACCTGTACTCCCATGGCGCCACAGACTTGAAAAGGATACCTGCCTCTCATACAAATTAGTTACCCTACCTACAGAATCTTCTATCTTCTGTGTCATTACAGAAATGCAAATGCAGCCTGACAAATCCAAATGAATTCCCCCTCTGTCACAGAAAGAAATGTTTATTCCAAAGAAGTGTTGACTACCCCATGGGTCACTCTTACTGTGGGCTTTGCCTGCGTAACATGCACTCACTATTGTACCTTTGTAATTAACTAGGAAATGGATGTCACACTAGACATGCTGCTGTCTTTGTTGTTTGTGTTGTCTTGTATTCTTGTCCTTGCAAAGAATATGAATCAACAATGCAATTATATCACTCTGGGAATTTAGAACTACCGTACTAATTTATGTGCTGTGCTGTATATGTTTATATTTTAACGTTTTTCACCACATTATGAATAATTAGGATAATAATAGCCAGTATACACACACTGCAGAAATACTGTAAGAGTGTCATTCAAAGATATTTGCAAGCCACACTGGTGATTTGTTGTAAAATGGCAAACTTGCATTATAAATAATAATGGGTAGTTTGGATGCTTTTTGTTCTGAGGAAACAGAATATAAAGTATTCAGAAAGAGCACAAGAATTTGTTTTGATTTGGTATTTCAGGAAGGAAAACAACTCAAGTATTTTCCCTCCAATTTTGGAAATTATTGGCTTTCTTCTCCATCTGAGTCACAAAGGGCACTGCGTTGATGGCACAAACGAGAGGGGCTGATTTTAAAATGAGACCATATTATCGTCAGTGTTTGTTGTAGCATTTGATTTCAGATTACTTATTGGATGACATCCCGTGGGAAGGTGGTGATAAGTTTGAAGGGTTTAGATGAAATTGTGCTGAAGCCCGGTGGCAGCGGTGTGTGCCTTTGACAAGTCTGTACATTCAGATGTTTGCGTTAAAGTTTTATGAAGGTTACCGTCTGATTATGCAGCACCTCAGGGATCTAGCAACTTTTTACGACTAATATGAAAAATGCTCTTGGCTCTGCTCGCACGGCCGACGGATCCATGCTAAACAGACATTTTATAGGCATCCAACATTCTCTTGTGCTGCACTGTTTCTCCACTTGCTTCCTTCCTCTGTGAGCCTTCGATATCTGCTCGCCGACAGAAAAATGTGAAAATTGGTTTTCATGCTCACCAGGACATCAAAGCTGATGTAGTTTTGCTGCTTCTCCACCCAGGTAGTGGAGTCCTGCTGAGACCCGTGTTCACCAAACAACCCGGCAGTGTGGTGTTTCCCCTTCAACCTGGCGAGAATCGCAGAGAGGTGGTGTTCAGCTGTGAGGCCCAGGGACACCCACCGCCTTTCTACAGGTAACACCTCCAGGCATGGCTATATTCATAGTTTTTGTGACGCAGAACTTCCCCAGAGCTCTCAAATGAAATGTTTGCACTAATAACCAAGTGAGACTGGATTTATTGCCCTGGGAATACTTGGGATTTGTGGACCTTATGGCTCACTGCTGCTCACTGCCTGCAGCTCTTGGTGTCACTGTCAGTCATGGTTAATTTGAGAATGATGAATTAATTGGCCTCAGTTGTTGGTTCATTCAGTTGTTGGACATTGATCTGCTGTAGGATTCACTTTGAGAGCTTCCTGTCATCAGTATCACTGACCATTGAAAAGATCAAGTGACCCAAGAGAATCATGCACCAAAACTCTGCTGCTCTCGAGACAAAGATTGAGTGGAGAAGAAAAAACACCAGCGGAGTGTATTTCATATACCAGAAATGATGTGGCAGAAGTTGTCTTTCCATATCCTAGCTTGCTACAGTAACATTTCATGTACAGCTTCACTGCTCAAGGCTGCACAGATATTGCCGCGGGGCATCTGATTCTGAGGTTATCGCTACATGATAAACATGATTCAAATCACTTGATGAACTGAGTTGTGGAAAAACCGCTGCTAGTCATTGTCCTTCCTCACCATGCGGGCCCTGTGAGGCTGAGCGGCAATTGTATTAGAAACAAATTGATGCCCAGTTACCCTGCCGCTGAAATGATAACAAATGAAAACAAATGACAAACAATGATTTGCTTTAAAGTGCATCAAGCGCATAAGCTATTAATTCATAATCTATCAAATGGGGCCACATAGCTGTTGTACTCCTGTCAGTGTAATTAAATGCAAATTGCAAAGCCAAGCATTTAATGTGTAATAGGTTGAAACGATCCCTCATAACATCAGCATATGCGGCCGTTAATGTAGCTTGAAGATCCTTGGTGTTATGCCTAATGGGCACAAATTGAAATGAATGTACAAGATCTTATCACTTGGATCGGCTGGAATACTTATTAAGCAATCAGTCGCTATTTCCCTGTCTGGATAGTCCTACTTTTTTATAATGAAAACCAATTTATGAGTTCAAATCTGCAAATTTTTTTTTTTTGGCCCCTCTGAGTTGAAGTTCTGAGAGCATGCCCGGCTCCATACCAAATCAAATTTGGCTTTAATGAGCTCTTTAATTACAGCAAGTGCCACCAACTGTGGCAGTTGATATACCACATTAAGAAGTGATCTTCAGATTGATCACAAGCTGTTATGATATCATACTTTTTCCGCTTTTAATGATGGGCCATATATACTCAGACGGACATATTGCTGTGTTGTTAGTTCAGTCAGCATACATCACAGTGCTGTCATTGCCTCGGCAATTTCCTTTTTTATAAACCAAAGGTCACTTGTGGGAAGCTTTGGAAATGAGTTTTGGGTCTTTGTGAGATTCAGCAGCAGGACACCATATGCTGAGTGGCTCTTCACTGCTGCATATGAAGGCAGGTCTATTTCAGGGTCGCCGAGGACAAATTAATTTGTCTAAGACTACCCAATGACCGCCAGCACATAAAGCCCCCACTCTAAGTTGTCACCATGGCCCCTTGATTTGTCTCATCTGGAGCTGTTGGACCAGTTCCAGCTGCAACACCAAATCACTAAATCAATCTAATCAGCCAATCTGCCGTTGAGCACCGCTCCGCTGCATATGTCCCTCCATTCCCTCCCCTCTTCAACCCTGCCTCCCGCTGTCTTTGTCTTAATCCTTCCCACTGAAAAAGGGAGGAAGAAAGTCAGAAATAGAAACCTCAAGCTTCCTTTATGTCAGAGAGCTTTGAGAATCTAATCAAGACTGAGGAGCTAACATTCAACCTAATTGTCCCTCATTTCCTCGATGAAAAGCTATTTCTCCTTTTCTAAGTGTCACTTTTCTTGTTAGTCTTTGTTTACTCCCTTCTTTCGTCTCATTTTCTTTCCTTTTGACTGTGATTCGCTTTGAGACTAAAAAGTGCCATTTGCCCACTAACTTTGCCTGGGTATAATACAGACAATTGCAAGAACCTATTGAGTTGATGAAATGTATCTGCAGAAGTTTTCTGCAAAGCAAGTTTAATCCCTTTCATGTGTTCTTGTAAAGTCTGTGCCGTTCGCAGTGAATTGAAACAAAGCCATGTAGTCGACGAAATCATTTCGGAGGTTATGGTCACATGCTGCATTTGGTTGAACCTGCATCATCAACTCAGCAGGTTTTCTTAGACTATAAGCCTTAATTATGCGAAGTGAACAACATTAAGTCTCTTAAATCAAGCCACATAGACGTCTTGTACAGTTAAAATTTGATTGCTGGCAGTTCCATCTTGATGGTGTCTCTCCCTCTTTCTCTCGCACACTTACTTGCTGGCCTCCCACATTATTCAAAACAAGAGGTTTAATCAAAAAGCACCATTATTCTGTGCTTAACATGTGGCCATTTTGTGCGAGCAGTCCTGTTGCTCGGTCTTCCTGTCTGATAATCACTATGATTGGGGGGGAGGTTATTTGATTCATGGTGAAAAGGCCTCCCTCATGTGGTTGTCATTGATGGACAAACAAACTGAAAGGAAAAAAGGAAATGTCAGAGGAATGTAGAGCATTTGATTTGTGAGTATGAGATGTGTTTGAAGTGAGAAAAAGCCTGAATAGAAATGAACAGTCTTTTGAAATGACTGTTGCTGATTACTTCTCCTTTCAGTTATACTCATTTTTTTTGGTTTTGCTGCAACACACATCACACTGTGTTATTTCTCTCTGCTTTATCCACAATTAGGGCCGTTTGGTCACAGTTTTTGGGTACTGGCTACTCTCTAATTTAAATTAATTGGACTTTTTGCATCAGCCTCAGTTGGTGTGAACAATGGAAAAATGCAGGAAATTGAAACTTTCTCATGTTTCTGTTTTGTATCCTCTGCTTATGTTCGCAGGTGGAAGCTCAATGACTCTTTCATCCTGCCCAGACCAGGGTCACGTTATTCTCTAATGGGAGGAAACCTACACATCAGCCATCTGAACAAAGAGGAAGATGTTGGCATCTATCAGTGCCTGGCATCAAACTCGTTTGGCACCATCGTCAGCAGAGAGGCCAGTCTGCACATTGCATGTAAGTCCATATTATATTTAACTAAATAATGGGTCATTACAGAATGATTGGTAATAACCAGTAACAGATTTGAGGAAGTATGTGAAGAGACATCATCCCCCTTGTTAGCAAAATGACCAAATTGCGTGCCGTCTTGTGAACCTGCTATCCCTCTCCATCCTTGGGTCTGGGCCCAAACATTGTTCTGCCAGGACCCAGACATATAGGGGCCTTGATACACCAAGGTGATGGTCAGTTGTTGGTCAGTGTTGAGCTGTCGGTGAGAATTTGTTGCCTTAGTTCTTTGCTGTGAGCCCCGCACCATTGGCACTAGTTGATCCTTGTTGGCCCCTGTTGGCTTTTTCTTTTTCGGCCGATTCGGTTAGTCTGTCAAAGAGAAAAACCTCTCTGATTGGCAGCTCAAGTCGGTGCAGGAAAAGAGAGACAGAAGTGAGGAAGTCAAACAAACTGCTAAAGTCAAGAGAGCATGAGATCAACACAAATTTGTTACGTTAGTTGTGATTATTTTTTTTAGTCATTTAGCTCTTTAGCAGAAACAGTTTGTGATGGTTTGTGTTATTGTGTGCTAGCACATGGTAAATATCCTTTGTTCTTTCAACATCTGGTTGTGTTTCTAATGTACTAACTGGCTAACTAGCATCTTGAATCCATCCTGTAAAGGCCCTGACACACCAAGCCGATGGTTGGCCATTGGTCAAAGTCGGGCCATCAGTGAGCGTCTGTCGCCCTAGTTTTTGTGGTGTGTCCCGCACCGTCGGCACTTTGGCAGCAGCAGCTTTTCGGCCGATTGCGCATGTTGAATCAGCGGCGGAGCTTGTCGGTGAGAGGGATCACTCTGATTGGCTTTTCAGGTTTTATTTCCTCGCCACTGTAGCGAGTGAATCTGCCTGTAGTGAAACCGGTGCTTCGTCCTCAGGCTCCACTTCACTCAGCTGCCCACAGACCTGCTGCTTCTTCCCACTTTAACCTGAATAATAAACTGGGGCTAGCTGTGAAGCTAGAGGAGCGTTAGCTGCAGTATGACCGGAGTTAAGCACAGCTAGTTAGCCTCCGCTAGCTTCCCAGCTAGCCCTGGCTATCCGTTTAGGTCCAACCGGAGCACCGAGCCCTGGTTTGTTATTCAGGTTAAAGTGGGAAGAAGCGGCGGGTTTGTCCGCCAGCTGAGTGAAGTGGAGCCAGCGGAGGAAACACTGGGACCGTCTGGATGTAATAGTCCGTGGATGTGTTGCAGTACTCGGCTGCACAGATAGGAAAGCCCTCAGCTGACAGGATGTACCACTCTCTCACTCCTCTCACGCAGGCGTATAACATAAGTGCTACTTGGCCATCAGATGTAGTCTTTGTAGTGTGTTCAAATGCAACTGACACAGTGCGACCTGAGGCGACGTAGACGACGCAACAGTTGGCTTTCGTCGCCGCTAGTTCTTTGATGTCGGTTTTTTTGTGTCACCCTTTTCCTTTTTGAATGACAAATAGAGATTACTGCCACCTGCTGGAATGGGCAGTTATTCCTTCTCAACAAGCATGTATACCAGTTGGCAGTTGGCTGTGGTCTTTGCAGTGTGTTTACTGCAACTTCTTGGCTGAGACACAGGCAACACGAGGCAATGAAACAGTTAGCCTTCATCACCACTAGTTCTTTGATGTCGGTCTGGTGTGTCTGGACTTCAACCGCTAAATTATCGAGAGCTATTAAATTTTTCTGTTTTAACCGATGCAGCATTTGTAGCATTGGTTTTGTGACCATGAAACTTACAGACCACACACACACACACACACACACACTGGAGAGACTAGATGAAAGACAGCAGTCGGAGAAATATCACAGTCAGAGAAAATCATTTGACGTGGCGTGTTGTGAAGAGAGAAAAATAGACGGCAAAAACAGAGCTTTTAATGAAGAATGGACATGTTCATTCTTCCCAGGAGCAGTTCAAAACCAGTGCGTCTCATCATATGTTCTGAGACCATGGCAATTAAAAGCAGCAGTGAGAAGCACCACTGTCGCATAAAGCAGAGTGCATCCTTTGAGCAAACATATCCACTCAAATCCGAACTGGGGACACAGAAAATAAAAGTAGTCAATCAATGCATTTGTCATATGAAATCATGCAAGGTACACCTTCTGTGAAATTCCACTCAGTTTTTATGCCAGTTAGACGTTGGGGGTGGTGGTGGGTCCATTCTGCCTGTTAAATATTTACCAAATTGCTGGTAATAACCCTTCACTTATGAAAGCAAAGCTACAAGAAAATAATAGTTTTGTTTAATTGTCTCGAGCAATTTTTCTTTTACAGTTTTATCACTTTACTTCACTTGAATTTATTTCACCTCAGTTCAACTTTGCTTCTTTTAAGTTCAGTTCAGTTTTCTTTTCGCCTTAGAAAGTAAAAGTTTCATTAAACATCAGACGTTCTGGTTCACTGAAAGTATAATGACCCAGCAGGATTCTCTGGAAATGTTGTCAGACCTGATCTTCTCTAACAAAAAAAAAACAACCAGCGACAGGATACTCTTACAGTAGGCTGATACTGTTAAAGTTAATAATGAGAAAAGACAAATTAACTGGCCATGTTCCTGTCATGGTGTGCTTTTATCCTTTAACCCTGATTAAAGCTCCAGTGCTCTTGTTTACTCTGTTCAACTCCTCACGCCTCTGTGATGATTGTGGTGGGCCTTGACAGACCCCGTATAGCTGATGCTTTACAGCCTTCATCCATCACTTTTTATAAGACCAGAGTCTAAGGCATCTCTGATGGCAAGGTGAACTTGAGGCCTCCACTCTTGATGGGCAGCCTATATCAAATGACAGCCCTGGTATCTGTGAACAGATGGTGCAGCTAGATTGAATTCTGATGTCTGTTTCTCTGCCATCGCTGACGCAGGGATGATCCTTGGCAGGGAGAGCACCAGAGGTATCCATCTAGCCGCGATTTGGTGCTTCTTTGTCACAGAGCGGCATTAAATCTTCAGCATATAGTGTAAATCGGTGCCACGAGTTGCCAGCGGGCTGTTGATCATATTCACATTTCCTATCAATTTTCGAGACCTGACCTGAACTGTATGTCATTGTGATTGGTCTCATCCATTGCCTGGGCCTGACCTGGGACCCGCTGCTTTTGTCAACAGATGAGGACAAGCATCAGTGCTGATGTGTCATACATCTTATTTATTGCTCTCGGTTTAACTTAATTAAGTGTGCTCTATGATTGAGCGGGTCCCAGGTCAAGGGAATAATTCATGGAGGAGCAGCCTGTTATGAGAGTCAGTATCATGTCATTTGTAACAGACTCTGACTCAGAGTAGCTCAATATGCTCTCTCAAACACCAAGGGGCTTGCACCTCTCCGTCTCGTAATAACTCTGAGAAACAAAGACCAGGTAAAGGCTGCTAATAACAAAAATGCAAGGATCTACAATAATGTGTAGCAGGTAATCCTATTAAATGTAGTCTCCTAAACTAATGCTTTTGGGTACTTTGCTGAAAACAAATGTAGAACAGTGATTACAGCGTGTTCATTATCAAAAACACTACCTCCTTCAATGTAGCCTATTTTTGGGATTTATTCATGGAAGCCCCCGCTGATGTGGTGAACAAGATTAATGTCTAAGATTTGCACCGACTAATGACGTCCCATAACATTAAAATTTTGTACTGCATGAATGTGTTGCGCATACATAGGAGTTCAGATAGCCTACATTTTAATCCTCTGGAGGATGGATGATATAACAGTGCTGCTACCATCTGGTAGGGGTTTAAACCTCTAAAAGTATAAAGGTTCCTGATCCTGTTGACAATACAGACTTAAACGTTTAAAAGGTTCTGCTCGCCTGCTGGGAGTGCTGGAAGGAATAATCTAGTTGGTTATCGAGCCAGATTGAGTTTCCTAATCTCCAAGGGATATTTTCGGTGTAAGCGTAAGGATTTTCCCTGATGCAAGATGCAACATTATACAACAGATTTTAAAGGCCTGCAATACAGGCAGAGCGTATAGGATGCCTGATGTGAGGAAGGAACATGCTACTGCCTAAATGCTGCTTATAGAGCCACAAGGGTAACGCAGTGTTTAATGAAGGGTGAAATAGCTGTATTTATGAAAGCAATGCAGGATGCGACTCCCTTGTATCTTGGTTCTTGTGATTTCGCCGATCAAATTCTGTCCTGTAATTGCACATAATTTGCATTTTTTTCCCCTTACTGGCTGTAGTCTAACCTAACTGCCTTATCTGTGTAATTACTTTGCAGATTTCTATCTTTTTTTTTTTTTTTTTGCTTTGCTTCTCTCATTTCCATCAGCTCTGTACTCCTTATTCATTGCTTCTGCCTCGGGTGAAAGTTAAGTCTGTTTTGAGCTGGAGAGCATCTGAGGAAGGGACAATAACATTTATCGTCAGCACTGTGATGCTAAGTGCTCAATCTGGGTTTCGAATCCTCTTTTAGGGAGGAAGGCGGTGGGCATTTTCTGAATGCAGCACTTCACAACAGTGTCGTAATTGTCAGGAGACACCAGCAGTAGCGCTCTGTAAGAATTAGGCCTCTTTGATGTTTATCACTCCTCAAATGTCATGTGTCACTCACAGTTAGGGGTTCACTGCATGATGCCGCGCTGAGAACAGACGGGAGTGGAGGGAAGACAACAAGCAGACTTAGATGAGAGGAGATGATGGTTTTTCACCATCCACCAGTGCTATTCATTAGAGCTGTACCGATAGTTCGAAGCTTCATTCATAACGTTGACATTAAACAACCTATGAGTGCTACACAGATTTTTATTTTTTATTTTTTGCTGCATGTCTGTTCACTCGGTTTTAACCTGATATCTCTGCAGAGTTGCAGATAAAAATTAGGCTACACTGATATAATTAGTTGGCGGCATGGTGGTGCTTTCTTAGCACTGTGGCCTCACAGCAAGGGGGTGCTGGGTTTGACACCACCAGTTGGTCGGGATGACTCGGGGGCAGTTTGACAACCTGCTGTCTCTCATTGGACTGTATAGCTGTGGGTATCCAGCAACCACTACCGCCACTTTCTCCTCCATTGTTTAGCAACTGTAAACTTGTTGCCTTGACCACCACACAAGGCCCGCCTCTCTAATTATCCGATTGGACAATGGGAAAAAAAAAGGAAATGGCAACACGGCAGGGTGCAGAAACGCGAGGTGCATTGCAGCGCAAAAACTGCGAGCAAAAAGCTTCATTCTCATTAAAAACAATTACAAAAAGAGGCTTCCAGCTGCTGAAATGCTTTCTGTGTGATCAGGGCCTTAGACTTCAGCAGTGGCTGTGTCGAACTGTTTCCTACTCTTGTGATCCCAACATTTTAAAATAACTCCAGAGCATTGTCGAAAAGTTGAAATTTATATTAAAAAGATAGATGTAATCATTAGTAACAACCATGGATTGTCATTAGCACCCACCTGCCAAATGCAGATAGAATTTGTCAGTGGCGTGTGGTGGCGGTTGTCATCACTTGCCTGCGTTCAGAGGCTCACTCCCTCTTCCTGTCCTTGCAGTTCTCACCTACTCATACAACTGATTGCTAACAGCAGTTAGTAATAGTAAGTTACCAGCAGAAGCAGTGGGTGTTTTTGCAACTTCATCTTAAGCCCTATTCGGACGGGATTAGTTTAACCTGGACACGTGGGCTAAAGTAATTATTACCAGGGATGTTAGTCGCGTCCGAACGAGCCATGTCTGTAATCATTACGGATAATGTCAATAAAAATTACAGCGACTTTTACCTTCTGTAAAACGGTCCGGAGAAAATACCTCGGGTAATATTAATCCCATGCGAATGCGATCCTCTGTAAAAATATATGTAAATATTTCATCACGTCCTAGTTTTCCGCATTTTTTCGATGATGGAGGCGCTTGAAGAAGCATTCGGTGTTGTCGGCAGTTGTGATAGTGGACATTCTTCTAATGATCACATAGCCCTACGTGGGAGACCAATCAAAAAGGTAGAGAAGAAAGCACTTTTCAGAGCCACGAGACTTCTGGTTGTGTTAGGTAGGCCTAAAATAAATCTAATCGTTGTGTACACACAATCCTGATCATGGACAATATTTCATATTGGGCTAATCATTAATTATTATCATCCTTCAGCTGATGCTTACAGGAAGCAACGTAGCACGCACATCCCGACAGGGAGGTGACACCAGGGCGCACACCAAGTTACCACTCCCATCTCTGGGAGAATTATGGAGATTTTTTGTCCCGTGCGAATCGGACATTTGTATTACAGACATCCTGTGGTAAACTGACATAAATCCACATTCCTATGTAAGACTAATCCCATCCGAATAGTACTTTATTGGATTGTGATATTTAACAACTTCAGTAATATCTGCTTTCTACGTTCCACACACAGCTCCACATTCTAGGCTGGGCAGCTCTCTGCTTTCTGCCCTCTGAGGCACAGCAGCCTTCGGTATTGATAGACTATCACTCATGACATGCAACCAATCGGAGAGTGATGTGAGCAGGACATTGAGGGAGGTAACATAGTGGTTACTATAGACAGAGAGGCGGCAGCATCAGGGTCAAAGTAGTGCATATTTCTATCAGTTGATTTTTGGCTATCAGATTTTTGAATAGGATTCTGATAATCAAAAAAATACAAAATATTGTGGTCGATAATCAGCCAGGCTGATAAAATGAGGTCTTTCAACACACATACTTACGAGAGCTGAATACTCGAGGACTGTAGTGTTATACATTTTATGTAGTCTTGATTTGGGTGTTTGTGGTTATTTACATTTCGAAGGGATTGTAATCTAGTTCTTAAAGTGCTATAAATTGTAGCACACAATCAACTTAAATGAAATAAATGCGTAATTTCCTAACAACAAAATTATGTCTAGTGATAATGTTGAGTGGCCTGTAACTTTGTAGAGCTTCTAATCACAGTGGCTATTGAGCAAAAAACAACATATGACAACATGTTGATTGCAGCACATATTTACTTAGTGATTAGTAACCCTTCCCTCTACAGCCACAGCCAGTTTTTCCAGTATTCAAGAAGAAAAGACCGGATACTACATGGTGAGAATATTGACTTAAACTCTATCACTGTGCCGTCAGTATTGCATGAAAATGGCTGAAAATTACACCTGTGAAAAGAAGATAAATGCTTTCAAAAATAGCCAGACATTATGATAACAGCATAACTCATGTGCCACACTTAAGCGACCGTTAGATTCTGAGGTTTCAATGCAACATCCCACATATATTGTGGACGTAGGAATTAGGACAATCATTCTCAATAGATTAGTTTTTCTCACAGTCACATTTTTGAGGATTTACCCATTTATACCTTGCTGCACCGAACAAGTGTTTTTTTTTTCCCTTCTTGAGTAATTACAAAAGGCTTTGACTCAGTTATTGTACTTGGCTGCATGTCAGAGTTTTCTATTAGGGCTGCTTGAAAACGGTTTCATTGTTTTCCCCCCAAAACCACATTCCGTCTTTGATGTTAGATGTCTAATGACAAATTCATTGTGTGTTTGTTTATGTGAGAAAGTAGACATTTCAGAGCTGAATGAAGTTGTTACTTCTTAAGAAAAAGAGCAGATGAGTTTCCATGAAATTCTTAGTTTTTCGCAGTGACACTTGATGCAGTGCAGCAGCTGGTTAATAGCTAGTTTTTTCAGAGGTGGTCATGTTAACCATAATTTCACAGTAAATAGTTGATGTTAAAATGCTGTATGGGAGCTTTAGAATTAGGGTTAAAGATTCCAATATTGATGTATTTGTATAATAATAATCTTAATGTGTCCGTGGCTGAGTGGTTAACCTCACAGAAAAGTTCTGGGTCTGACTTGACCTTTGTTCTTTTGTACCGTTAACATGTTCATCATGTGTCAGTTTCCTCCAGGCACTCCATTTTCCTCCCACGCTAAACACATGCATGTTACATTACACGTTCCTCTGCCATTGCCCTTGACCAAGGCAAGACATGATTATAATAGTAAAGATAATGTTATTTGTATGGCACTCTAAAAGCAAGGTGCACATACAGTAGAGCTTTCCAGTGAAGGTAGATGACATAAAAAGACAAGCACACATATAAAACCAACTGCAAAAAGAAGTCACCATCCATTGGTGGAAAAACAATAAAACACTTTCAACAAGAGTAAAAACAAACAAATTAAGAGTCTAGTGGTCACACAAGTTGGCAAGGTAAGGCCTAAGAGCTGGAGTTGGTCTTAAGTGCAAGTATAATTTGATCGGTAGTGTGTAGATAACACAGCAGCGGGACAAGGGATCCAAAATGTCCTTGGCAAAAAACCACCTCATGTCTTTGCACTAACAGCTTCATCATTTCTTCATTTAAAGCCCTGAATTTTAGATGCATTAAAACACACTTCCATGCCTTTTTAAGTAATTCAGGAAAAGTGAGTCATTAGGTAAAAAGGCTTTATAGAATGATGGCATTAGTCAGTGAAGATGAAAAATCAGTGAATGTCATCACATTAAAATTGGTTCCAAGGCTCTTTCCAATTGCCGTTTGACTACAGCTGGGTGGGAGGTGACGAACTCACTGGCAACTCACACACAGCCTTGGCTGTTTCAATTTTGCAGCTCCAAAACTGATTTGGCTTGGTTAGAAAAAGGAGGTGGCTCCTGTGAAAACATATTTAGGGCATTTTTGTCTATTTTTACATAGTCTTCTTTTTTATTCATGACAGTAGGAATTCTAGCAATCTAGCACTTTGGTCCAGTGCTGTACAACCTTGGTCACTGGATTGATGGACTTTGATAATACCCTGGTATTTCATCTTGAGCCAGCAGCTGGTTCAAATTTCAACTTAATCACAAAATACATTAAAAACCAATGACCAAAATCCCGTCAGCTTTGGCCGTAATTCCACAAGTTTATGCCAAGTTCACATCTCGTGGGAAGGAAATTGGAAAAGTAGTGATAGAGAAACCTTTTTACATTTACCAGATGATAATTACCGTTCGTACTAATATTCTATTTCAAATGTAAAATGAAACGTCTTTGTGAACAGTGCTGTTTGATTAGTAGGATAAACGCCAGAGGGTTCTACAGTTTTTTAATAGTATATTCTATCCAAACCTGCTGCGACTGGTCAGCATACATGAGAAACGCAGAATAACCTCTTAATGGAGGTAAATTATACCATTGCTAGATAACTTAAAATAAAGCCCCTTTTGGAAAGTTTTAAAAACTCTTTATGCCTTTTGTCCAATGGTTAGGTGACAAATGTAACCACATCGCAAATTGCCCTCGAGCTCACACTCCAACAGAATGGCTTCAATTTTTCTTCTCTACAATCGCCTCTCATTCATTACAATGGGTCACATTGATGTAGCTAGCACAAAAAATGCAAATTCACATCCAATTTCATGGATCTGAAAGCACTCAAAATAGCCTGAACCCTGCCATGGAGAAGCACATGGAGGTGCAGAGCCGTGATAGGCTTGATAAGATGATCCACGGGGTGCAGAACAGCTTGGGTTGTCAGGCATTGTTGGCTTTTAGTGTGTCTAGCTCATTTACGCCCCACCATACTCCAAAGGAATATTGATCAGGAGAGCTTCACTCTCAGTATGAGTTGAGCAACTCTGAAATTTTCTAATGTGTGTGCCTGATTTTTAGAGAAGAGCTAAATCTGTTCCTGTATGTCGTTCGCAGTACCTGCTGACGGAAAGGGCATGGCGGGCAAAAGACATCCAATATCTGGCTCTGTATTTCTTTGTAATTATGGTAAAATATTTCATTTGATGCACTGTTTGTCGACCCCAACTTTGTGCTCCCTACAGCAACCACACACACAGAGCACACACACACACACACACAGACACACACAAACGGTTGTTTGGAGCAGATGTCTTACGTGAGCTGTTTCAAATAGTGGTGAAGAGCGGATAAGAGGAGTTGTTGCATAGTAATTCTGCAGTTTAATCAGAGACGACAGTTACATCAGTGAATGAAGTCTGTTCTTTTTACAAAGCTGAGAACCTTCGTCACCCGTGCAGCTGGTCGACTGACAATAAATTAAAAGTCTGCTATATTCAAGATTCTCAAAAAAATATAGTACACTAATGCATGTGTAAGAAGAAGTTGTTCCAATTCAAAACATATGTCATCCAAGCAAACTTACAGACAAAAAAATGTATGTATGTATGTACTATATGTTATATATGCTCTTAATATTTGATTTAAAAATGTCATTGTTTCACTTTAATTATTTCATTGCCTTATGCCTATTAATAGTAATAATAATAATCATAAGCAGAGTTACATTGTTGGAAAACCTTAAATCAGGGAGCAGACTCCTGAAGCCAGTAGACATTTTCTCAGGAACCATCAACATATTTTATACACACAAAATCCTTGTGACAGTGGACCAAACATTTTTCTGCAGCAACTGTGAAACGACAGATAACACACTGTAGATAGTGAATTATTGCTTATCAGCATTCAGATGACACCACTGTGCAGAATATTAACTCAAACCAAAGGATTCAGCTGCTGGTGCTGCGACTGTCTGACTCAGCAGCCGGTGGCCCTGCCACAGCAGCTATAGTTTAATATGTTACCAGGTAGCTTGTTTGCCTGCTCGCTAAGCCAGAAGAGTATGTGGAGACAGTCGAGAAAAAAAGCGAGCAACTCATAAAAAGACTCCCTCATTTTTAGACACACTGGCGGCATGGCTTTAGGGATGGCTCTGTCAGCTAGTTGTTCCACCACTGAGTGGACTGTTCTGAAATTTTGCACAGACAGTCATGGTCCCCAGAGGATGAAACCCTTTAAGTGGTGATCCCATGTCTTTTTCTCCAGCACCAGTGGCACATTGGTGGCATTTTAGGTACTGAGTGAAATGTCTCAACAACTACAGTATAGGCCTTTTTCACAGCAGAAATTTTGACATGCCATAGTAGGAAAACACTGATTTAAATTATAAAATTAATGATGGCCGATTTCCATTTAGGTGCTCCACCGCTAACTGGAGCTCATGCGATAAAATTGTAGGTGCCAGTAACCAAAAACTGAATTTGTATGGCATGTATTAATGTATGAATTTAGTCATATTAAATTGACAGTATAATTGATGACTGTATGCATACTGAAATGACCAGAAAAGACTTGTGTTTGTAGGTTAGCATGCTATACCCACATTTGTTTCTTATTCCAACATGACTTAGCCACAGGGTCAGGGCCTCACAACTTAGTAACACATAGGACTACAGATGTATTGTGCTGGCAAGATGGAAAAAATAATAGAGTTGCCAAAACCGGAATGTATCCAGCCAGTGTGCAACCAGTTAGCACCGTGACAATGACCATGGTAAACATTATTCCTGCTAAACATTAGCATTTTCACATTGCCATTGTGAGCATGTTAACATGCTGATGTTAGCATTGATCACAAAGCACTTTAAGTGCAGCATCACAGAGTTGCTCGTGTGGCTGTAGACCTCTGTCTTGTCTTAAATGTTTGTTTCTATCTATTTCAACAAAGCAGATGAAACAAGATCAGAATTATATGTTTTGATTAGCCAGCTGAAAGATGATATTTATCTCTGTTGCTCTGAGTTTCCAATGCCAATTGCAAGAAATGGCTTTTGCCAACTATTGGATGTCGTGGCAGGCTCAAAGCTTTAGGTTTAATTCAGTTTGAAGACTTACTGTGGTTTCTATTTTTCACAGTGGTTACCCTACTGATGTTAAATTACAGTGGAAACAGGCAACTATTTAACTTTTCCGTTATAAGCATTTACAATTGATATTATAATTGGTGCTGCTGTTGCAAAGACAACTGGATCATTTCTCATTTTCAGAACCTAGCTACTACCACAGTTTCCACACTTACTTTGGTTGTTCCACCGTTGCCATGTACGCCACTGGGGATATTAACTGCACAGTGCTGATACTCTTTGATAACTTGGGATAGCTAGCGATACCTACTGAAAAAAACAAAGGTGCTATTCTCTGTCTGTTTTGGTTGCACAATGGTTGATGGACTCTCTTTGTGCTGTAAATCAAGCCTTCATTTTCACAGGAGATTGTACCCTGTTGCAGACAGAATTGCATAGTGGCTTCTAGGGACCCAATCTAAAAGCTGATAGTTTCATTATTCTATCTCCATTGCACTGTGCAATCAGCATTTACTTCATAATGATAAGTTAAAGTAAAAAAATGTATCTGTTTCCACTTTAAGAAGTGAAGTAAAGCATGACATTACATGAACATCATCAGAGGTCTGAAAATGATTGCTTTTATTAACATTTCTGGTATAAGCGGCACAAAAAGGATAAATTAATACATTTCTCACATTCACTAAGGAGCTTTATCACATCTAGAGGGATCCACAGTGTAGACGGCTTGCTGGTCCAGAGGGACCCTAATGGTGCCCAATCTGTTCATGCACAAAGAGGCTTCGTGCAATTGTTACCCACGGATCAGCCATAGATGTAGAATTGGCCACTGAAGCATTCACACAATCTGTCCGCATCAAATATGAAAATAACTTAATGATCTCCTCATTAATTTGTGAAGTCATACAGAAGCTTTCCGCTAAATCAGTTGTGAACCAAAAGAAAGCTGCTTTCAATTGTGATAATGCAGTACCGTTCCGCTGGATGCAATTTTCCATTACTCGCGAGGTCTGCAAAGATCACGTACTGTATTTATTATGCAGCGGCTCATCCTGCTGTGCTTGTACACAGGAGGTGTCAGTTTTGCATTCTCTCTCCCTGGTTTTGAATTCAGTCTTGATTATGTCATTATATGGCAGCCGCATATGGCTGCACTGCCTGCGATATCTCCAAGAGCCACAGCAGGCAAGAAAAGGCAAAGTGTTCAAGGATTGCTGTCTCTATTTGCTTTCTCTCAGCAGGTTGTCAACAAGTAATCGGTCTCCATACAAATGATGTTTCAGTCTTAGTCATTTAATTGTTACTGGTCTGTGTGCAGTGGATGAAACACAGAAAGTGATAACAATGCGCAGTTCCAATTAAATTCACTCATGTGTGACTTATACTTGAGGAATTGCTTTCTGCTCCAGTCAGAAATGTTTAGGTCTTTACAGCCCTTTGTCTGCATTTATGCAAACATAGCATGTTTCATGACTATATGCAAAAGTTCTGCATCGTATGGCACTGTTGAACTCTGGTCTGCAGCTGTGTTCTAACCAGATAGGAAATTATTGAGCAGCCACAGATATGACTTGGAGTGCATTTTTATCTCCGTAAACAACTGGACATGCCCTGTTTGCGTATGGCTTTTGCGAGGAATGAATTTATGATTTTTGCTTTATTGCTTTTGTACTGTGCTTAACAGACTTGGAGAACTTCAAGACCCAGAGAAGAAGTCCAGTAAGGGTTCGTGAAGGTCAAGGAGTGGTCCTACTGTGTGGCCCACCACCCCACTCTGGAGGTAAGACTATTCTGATGTTCTCTATCATGTGATTTTTATTTGAATCACTATCTTACGCAATTAGTCATATGTGCTGCTCTTCCACTAAAACTATCAGTATCAGTAAAGACTCATCTCGTGTTTATCTGGGCAAAGAGGAAGTCACGTTTGTGCTCGCCCCGTCAGATCTCTTGGCTGTTTGTTTGTGTTGTTGAGGTCAGTGGAGTGAGTCATTTTTACTTTGGGACACTCGGGCCTGTCAGCCTGATTTTCAATGGGGGCGAGGAAAAACTTTGGCATGCAGACTGGAGAGGTTGTCTGTAGCTGGGGCCAAGCCAAGCTGAGTAATAGAGCCTCTCTCTGAAGGTGCTTTGTTTGCTTCACATCAGCCCTTTGCATCCATGACATTATCATTGGGAGTTAGCATCCCGTGCTATTAACTCCTACACAGGGGTCTGGAGATTGGATTTTAGTTTCTCCAGCGAGCAAGGCTGAACCTAATTCTCCACTGGAGAATCTGGATGTACTGTAACACAGTGCACACAGCAGGAGTGGAGAGGAGCTTTCAGACATTATTGCTGAAGATAAGTTTTATACTGATAGGGTTTTTACTGTAGGTGTTTTTCTCACAGACAGTTTTCTTTGAAAAAGTATTGACTCATCCATTTTGTGGTGATCTCTTAAGGTATGTTATAAGGATATACTGGTATTTCCAGTTGAGCCAGAGCATAAAATGTTTTGTGTCAAAAAGCTGTGGTTACTTTTAGTATTTTTTTTATCTTGTAATATTATTCTACCACCATGATTTAATGTTATTGTGTATCATCTGGTTGTATGGTAACATGACAATTTAAATATCTCATTTAATGCTTTTTTTTCATTGTTTAAGTCATTTTGCATACATTACACACATCATGATCACAGACTGTATAAAATAATGACGGTAGCCGACGTGACATCACCCATTGGTTTGTGGACTCTTACTATGGCATTTTGTCCGTTGTCATCTTGGATGTTTGGAGCCAGAAGTGACCATATTGATGAAACGGTGGAGCTAACCCTCACTCTAGCTGCTGGCTAGGTTAGACTTACAGCTTAACTTACAGTTATGTTAACTTTGATAATATCAATGCTAATGCTGATTTTTGCACTGGAAAAACACACATCTGACTCCTTAGAGGGTCTTTTAATACAGCCAAACACTGACCAGACTTTTTTAGGCAAGCAAAACATAACAATTAACTTTCATGCACTTGGAATACACTAAAACAGCAATAACTACGCCTAACTCCTGTCTGGAGTTACGGCATGGTTATGCCACCTAACCAACGTTGTCACTTTGATAGCGACTTGTCAATGGACGGCCAAACTTTCACCCAAAGCAGCCACGCCCTTAATTATAAAAGCCTTAGTAATATTTAATAGGGTGAATTATATAAAAATTCACCCCCATGCAGTTGTCATGAAATTAGCTAAAGAGACCAAAACTGTTCTCTGTACCAGGCTGTAAACATGTTTATTTTGCCAGCCTCAAGTGGCCATTTGAAAAGTCACAAGAGTAGCGCCCAGAGCCCGACCTCCCATTTCCAGGCAGTTAAAGATGCAGTATGTGCACGGCCTCTAATTCCAGGGCTGGTACCTGTGGTTATTCCACAGGCTTGTTAATAACACGTTGGGCAGGAAATCCAAAGTGTGGGATCATTTTGAGAAGGTGAAGGATGAACCCAAGGTGATATGTAAACTCATCTTCATTGGTCGACTACAAACATGACGTATCCTCTGAAACATGTCAGTAGCTACATGCCCATTAGCCACTTAGCACAATCATTACTGCTTTGCCGACAGCGTCATTAACAGGCGGCTCACTCAGTGTGTGACGTGCATGTGTAGATAAAATATAGGCCTATATTAATGAAGGGTCATTAGTATGGTTCTGTATTTCTCTGTAGTGTAGCACAGTGTTAACAATGTGTCTGATACTATTCTTTCTCACACCTTCAACTCAAACCATTGTGTTGCCCCACCCCAAAATATGTTATTTAATAACTAGTCAACTAATGACCCTAAATCACTAAGGTTGACTAAGAAAATTCTTAGTCAGGGCAGCCCTAGAGGTGACGTTATATACAGATGTAGCATGTCGTAACATAATATTGACTTTTGGTTTCACACAGGACACAAACCCCAGTCTCCTTGGTCAAAGTCCTGTCTTAGTTTGACCCATCAACCCATCTTCCTCTTTCGCTCCAGTCATATCACAGGGGATAACCTGCAGTGCAAAGGTCACATGATCACAGCCTGCTGCCTCGCGATTACGTGGGTTATAAAGAGAATATAATACATTACATTTCATAGTGAATAAGAACAGCCTGCCTTAAATATACAGTGTGGCATTGAAGAGCAGCTAAAAAACTGAAAAACCTTTACTAAAGCTTCGGCTGCTGGATACTAAACACAAATTATTGCTGGTGTCATTTAGGTAAAATTTAGTCCACTTATTCACACTGTGCTGTTGGAGACCATGCTGTTCAGCTGCTGAAATGAGAAGAGGATGATGTGTTTTTGTTTTTATCACACAGTCACTTGCAAACCTAAGAGTAAGCTTACATTTGTAGTGCTTTGTTGTGTAAATGTTATAATGAGACATCTCACCTTGTGTTGACAAGAAAAGCTGGGACAATGAGCCATATGCTTACATTTGGCAGCCTCGTAGTGTAATGGCCTTTTTTTTCTTTCTTTCTTTCTTTCTTTTTTTTTTTTTTTTTTGTTAGACACATCCCCTGGTGGAAGGTGTCCAAATGCCAACACACACTCCAGCCAGCTAAAAACAAAACAGCGGCATTGTCAGGAGTGTTGGGCTGTAGTTGCAGTGTCATGACAGTGTCCAAAAATATTTTGAAAGATTTGGCAACAACAATTTAAATTCAACAGTTTATTCATTATTCGTAGGGAAACAGCACTGACTTAGTCAGAGCAGTGTCCCATATGCAAAAATTCTGTCTGGTTTCCTTCTACAGGCTTGATGCACTGTCTGGTGTGAAGGCAATCGTGCAGGCACCAGGCTAATGTTTACAATTTGGAAGAGGGAGATTGCTTCCTTTTTGTGAGTGCATTGACAGGGAGTGTGGCGCTCCCTGGACAACCTTTCGGGTTTTAGCGATGAGTGCAGAAATGAGTCGACATTGACTGACTTCTCCTTGGAAACATCGCATGTACCAAATCCTCCTGGGTAATTTGCAAACAGGCTGCAAGTACTGTTTGCAAGCCAGTCAGAAAATGGAGGAGATGCTCTGTAACCAAGCGTTAATTTATGCACTTGGAAATATATCGATGAAGTTTAATGAGTCACCTTTAAGTCACCTTTGAGTTGAGAGAATAATTTTGACTGTTTGTGTGGTTAATGAATGCTGAAGTCAGTGTAGGTTACACTGCTTTATTCCTGGCTACATACTGTACATTGTAAAGCATTTTAAATGCTGTATATAGTTGTTGCAGCGTTGCATGATCTGTTGTAGTGGGTTAAATCAGGCTAAGTGGAGCTACAGGTGTTCAGTATCCACTGCAGGTAATTGTTTCTATTCAGAGCAAGTGATTCATTGCTTAATCACATATCCCTATTGTGTGAGAACAGTCCTCATATTTTTGGCAAACTGAGGCCAGAAAATAAAAATCAAAATGTGATGATGTGCAGTAATTGTAATTTAAAGTTTGTCAAACCCGGATTTTTCCTGAAGGCAGTTGTGCAAGGACACAGAGACTACTACATGTGTAGCATTAGGGTGGCACAGGAACAAATTGTTAAATGATGAGTAATAACAATAATAATAATAATACATTTTATTTGTTGGTGCCTTTCTGAGCACCCAAGGACACCTTACAATAAAAACATACAAAAATACCAATAATACAACATTAAAAATAGAGAGTACGAAGGAAGGTATTTGAAAGATTTCATGTAAGATAGAAGAAGAAAACCAAGGGAGGTTATTAATGTTAAACCTTAGGAATTATTCAGTGCTGCTGCTCCGCTCTGGTAGGGACTAGAGGTGTTGGATGACCTTGACCAGAGGTTATAAGGCTCATTGTGTAAAAATCACACCTGCATTTTAAATCATAGAAACACATCTAATGAAGGATCTAATTTTATTCATGTTAACAGCAGGTGGGAGCTTCACCCCCGTGAGAAACATCACGCGTGTCATTTAAAAAAAACCTTCCAAACTCACCTCCTCTAATCATGCGCATTATCTCCATGTTATTTTTTTCACACACATTAAGTGTGTCGCTGTCAGCGGTGCAGCTTCTTTTTTTTTCCTGCTATGGATGATGAAATGTTTTGTTTGACCTTTTAAGTAACAGATGGTTAAACCAGCAGGGGCTTCTATATTCATTGTCATCTCTCGTCGTTACACTCTTGTGCAATGAGGGGATTTCAGGACACAATTTTATTTAAATCAGCATTAAAAATGTAACATCTCTCTTTATAAACTCATTTTTATAACATTTAGGGGAACTCCCTCGGCTTCTGATGCTGCACTTTGCTCAAGAACTCCAGCTGCTTTGTTGTGGCTGTGATCTTGCATATTTGACAACATCACATTTCACAGATGTTTACCAAGATGTATGCCACAGTGTGTTTGGGATAAAAGTGTGACTAAATCATCACAGTTTCTATATCTGGGTCTTGATGTTTTTGTCTTCAGGGAAATGTTAATAGACTTATTCAATAATTCTCTTCAATAATTCATGCTCATCTTGTCTGTCATTTGTTACCAGAACTTGCTCCTTTTTATTTTAGACCCCAAACTCCCTCCGGACCTTCCGCCAACATGACGCTGATCATTTGGGACTAGAGTCCTGGAGGGGTTGTTGTCAGTAACCAACACTGTTACATTGCACCTGGCCCATATCTGTCACATCCAGTCTCATATGAAGCCTTTACCTGCTCTAAAAAAAGGAACGATAACTGCATGCATGCTAATATAAAATCTGTAGGCCTGTTAAATGTTTGCCATCATCATTTTATTATCTAGGGGAAACACAAAGGTAGCACTTCTGATGCCACTGAGCTGCATAAACTCACATTATATTTGGAGTAAATGCTTCCTCTCATTACATGAAAATATAATCCTATGATTTCAGATTTATGTTTATACATGCTGTGTAGCAGTCTCTTTTGCTGCTTGTTCCATGACTCAGTAGTGCCCCTCTGACTTATCAGTGTTGACAAAGTACATTTTATTAAAACTGACCCTTACATACGAAAAGAGATGCATCCATTTCAAATATTGCAAACATCACTGCCTTCATACTTCCATGCGTCCTTTATGATTGCATAGATACAGCAAATAGATGGAGTCAAAAACTTCATACAACAAGAAACAAGGTGACGAGGGAGGAGGTCGATTATTGCGCCCTTAAATGGTGGCAGCATTGTAGATGGCGTTGATGTCTGCGGCCATAAATGTTATGATCCTGGCATGTGGGCAGAGAATTTTTTCCACTATATTAAAGATTTGTTCCGTTCCTCTATTGTTTGAATTTCTTCGTCATCTCGTACGGTCCTAGCTTGCTTGAAATATGCTACACTGACTCCACGATCTTCGATGGTACTGCTCGGTTTCATTCATATCTGTCAGCTTTCAGAAAACATGCACAAATATGGTTGCAATGAATGCAAAGTACAGCCAGCAGGCTCAGTATGTCTCCATCTCTATATCTAGCACTGAGTGTAAATGAGCCCTTATCTGGTATTTGTTCGATTTGTTTATTTTTCAGTATTAATTCAACAATTTTTGAGTTTTGAGTTAATCTGACTAAAATGTATAAAGCCAATTTCACCTAATTAGTTTAAGGCCAATAAACAACACTATCATTGTGCACTGAAGATATTGTGCCATGTTGGGACTAAATGGGTGGAGTTTCCCAGCATGCCTTGAGACAATGTGTTTAAGGCCTTAAGCTGAGGAAAACTGTGTTTGAATGTGTTCTATATCACGTAAATTACCCATTATACAGTGATTAATGTTCATGTATTTGACAATGGTTCTAATGGGTTACTGTTAATGTTGTGGTAAAAGACATTTTGCATTTTGAGTGAAGTGGTACAGTACACACAGTTAGTGACCTTCCGCCTGTGTGGATATTAGAGTGTCTGACACAGAGTTATGCTGAGGTGAAAGAATTCATGTCTTTGCCTAATTTTAGTAATAGAGAAACTAAAGCTCCCCACAGTATATCTTAATAGATCAATGAAGTTTTAAAAATAAGTTGTAAAATGTGTACTTAATGTTTTTATGTTTGTATGACATTGAATTAAGTGCTCAAACAACAGCTACAAAAATTATTTTAAACTGACATGAAATTCCTGTCAGATTAAGGTCATGTGATACATTTATTTTGTCTAGTGTACACAAAACTTTTATGTTACTGTATTGTAATAAACTAAAAGTTGTGAGTGCAAGCTGTTTAAAAAAAAGTTGTGTTTTTTTTCTCCCCTAAATTTTCTTTGAGGTTTTTTTTAGAAAATACAGTGAATCTATTTTTTACAGAAACTGTGTTTGAGAAAAAGCTAATTAGTGAAGTGATGTCAGGTCAGTTTTTTAACATACTGTTCAACATATTGTTAAATTAATTTTAAAAAATGGATGCCAAAGACTTTGAGGGGTTTTTTTCACAGAAGAGAGATTTTGTTCAAATACATATTCAGAACTGACCAAGAATTACACATGCATATATGACACTTGATACAAAATCGTGAAACACAAAGTTGCTCCAAATCCAATAAGCATTTTCTGCACTCACAGTGTCCACAATAATGTTATCCGGGTGAATGGTGATTAATTGCTACTCTCGGTCAAATTCATTCAAACCGGGTCAGCCTGCTTCCCTGCTGTTTTTCCTCACACCAAATACACACAGCCAGAGCGCGCTTTTGTCTGACCAACCACTAACGTGCAGCCTGCTTTTGTTTCTACCAAGAGCCCCTTCATTCCTTCTTGTTGCGATAGATCATAGCTGCTCTCTGGAGACCTTGCACAGTGCTCAGAATGATCCATTTTCTGACAATATTTTCGGCAGCTGTCATCGTACATTATGCCTATTGATGGAGATGTTGAGGATGCTGAGATGTGCTTTAGGATGAATCATCTCCAATTTTCTAACATCTTTGCTGAAAGGCTAGCCCGACCGTATCTGCTATGGTAATGATGTACCCCATTTTAGGTACATGCTCACACATTCATGCATACGCATACTGTACACCCACATACGTTACAGTCACAGTCTCTTGTCCTCATTCAGCCCCTTTCTTAAACTACAGATATGAATGGCTGTTCTGACCCTGGTCACTCTGATCCACTGAATTCTTTAAAAGAGAAATAGGGCTGCAGCTAATGATCATTCTTTTATTTATTCATCTATAGATTATTTGTCATTATTAAGGTGCAGAGTGCAAAAATTTAGAGGCATCTACTGGCAGAAATAGTTTATAATGTTCATTTCTATTTACATGTGTAAATGTTTTCATTAGTTTATAATCACCTGAATATAATAACTGTTGTGTTTTTGTTACCTTAGAATGAGCCGTTTATATCTGCATATGGAGCAGGTCCTCTTTCACAGAGTCCTCCATGTTGTTCTACAGTAGCCCAGAACAGAAAAATCAAACACTTGCTCTAGATAGGGCCCTTTGCGTCTTTGTTTACGGATTTTCGGGAATTCTCACAGGCGCACGGAGGGGATTTTAGTCCTGCAACCTCAGCACTAGATGCCACTAAATCCTGCACACTAAACCTTTAACTGCTTAGTCATTTGGGCTGTAAAATTATGAAAAATACCCTTCACGAGTTCCCTGACAGAATTATGTCATTTCACATATCTTGTTTTGTCGGCACAAATGTCCAAAACCCCCAAATATTCAGTTAATTATCGGAGAAGTCCAAGGAAATTAGACAATTTTCACATATAAGAAGTTGAAACCAGTGAATTTTGCTTTTTTTTTTTTTTTTTTTTTTTTACTAAAACAATACTTGAATAATAAATGTTTAATCAATCAAAATTGTTGATTTTATTTGTTTTTTATGTGTTGGTCAGCTAATCAAATAAATATCTTAATATTTGCAGCCCTGTGAAAACTGAAAAAGAGTATACATACATATAATGCAATATTAATACTAATAAATGTTAGGAAACTTTTTTAAAAAGGAGAAAAAAATGTCTGAACCAGTTTCATACAAGTATCAATAGGCAGCTGACTTTATCGCCAGATGTTTTTAGGTCCTAATTTAGAAGAAACCTCATCTGTCCGTGTCTGTATTCTCATAAATTAAATTAGATTTTTAAATTGGATATGATTTAGCAGAGATTTTACTGAAAACTGTCACACGTGGGCGAAGAGACTATGAAGGCTGCAAAATAACAATTAAAAAAGTGAAAAAATTTAGGCAAAAATGAGATGCATTCATGGAGACAACATACAGGTGTGACAATTACATGATACATGCTCTACTCTGTTTACAGCACTATGAATGTATTGTTGCACATCTGAAACACAGAAATTCGGCTGGCATTTGAACAGACTCTCACAGTGTTGGAAAAGTGAGAAACACGCTCTCATAAAGGGTGACGGGACATAATTCATGATCAGCGCAATACAGCCTGCCTTAGACAAGGATCTGCCTCATCTCCCCTTTAAAGGATTTCAATATCCCATGCATGATTCAGGAGGCCATTATTTCATTTTAACGATGCCTCAAAACCCTCAAGACAGCTGCAGGAAGTAGTTTGGTGCAGCCAGGATGCTCTAAAACTGTGAGACAGTTTGGAGTTGCACTTAAAGAATGACCAAAATATTGTCAAGTGTCCAAGACGAGCTGCAGCGGTGTTACTCCTCCGCTCTGTAGTGTATTTGCATTAGATGTCAGTCCGTGTCATCTTCTGCTTTGAGAGGGCCTGAATGACTGTGGTTAGTCCAGCACCTAATGCATCTGACCTCCTTTCACTAATGGAAGTGAGCCTTTTAGATTTACTCAAGGCTGAAATCACTTGTTCTCTCTTTGCGGTGCATATACCTCAAAACAGAGGCTGCTCGTTGGCCAGTAACAACACACATAGCTCGCAGGGATTTCTCCCATGTGCGTGACCTGAGCCATTTCGTAGAGTGAACTTGTTGTGTGTTATGAATACAGATAGGTAGCCCTGGTTAATGGCTGTTACTGTCTAGGGAACAGACTCGCGAGTACAAACTTTGACACAAGTTGTGCATATACTTTTCTTTGATGCAATACACACTTGTGCAAAAACCCACTCTGGATTCAGTATGTCCTTGGCCTGTCATGTTGTATTTCTCATCCCTTCTCTCAGATCATTAAGGGGGAATTGATGCTGCCTGTTCATTATACAAGGACTAAATGGAACCACAATGAAAATCTGCCACTCACTGTCAGTCATGATTGCATTATTCCATTACCGCCCATCTGCAGGAGGCTCTCAAGTCAAATACTCAAGTACAACCATTGGTACTTTCCACTTCCTATTTCCTGCTTCCTGTTTCTCACCATGAATCTTTAACTAACCAATTAGTAACCTCTTATTTGCTGTTGTTCCAGTTTGTCGTGCACTGCACCTTTGGAAGATATTGTTTCAAAAACAGACATTAAATATACATGACCTTGTCAGGATGAGAGCTGGGATATATTATTTAGTGGAGAGGGAGGATAATACAGCTGTTCTCTCCGCAGGTCGGATGGATCAAGCCAAGAAGTTATGGTTGATACACATGACAGAGGCTGGGCTGGAGTTCATGGCGGTAGAAACAGCGAGCAATAAACATTGGCAATGAAATGTAACTTCTCTTACCATGCGTCTTCAAACAGTCTATCAAAGTTATTAAAAGAAAAGTCTACTTTTTTTGGAAATACACACATTCACCTTCTTGAGGAGTGTTAATGCCCAACCACACCAAACCAACATCAGATAACGAGTGGTGATGAAGGGCGACTGTTGTGTTGCATCATGTTGCCTGTGTCTCAGCCAAAAAGTAGCACTTAATCATGCCGCAAAAAGTACAGCCAGCAGCCAACTAGCACCCATGTTCTGCGCCTGTGTGGGAGGAAATAACTTTCCATACCAGTACGTGGTGGTAGTTTGTATCCATCATTCAAAAAGGGAAACAGAAAGACCGACAGGACGGATTCAAGATGCAAACTAGCCAGTTAGCACATCACCAACACAACCCATTATTGAAAGAACAAAGCATTTTTACCATGCGCTAGTGGACAGTAACACCTAATACAACAAGTTTGTTTTGATCTCATGCCCTGTTGATGTTATCCATTGGTTCATCCATTTCTCTTCTGGTGCATTGAGCCAAAATGCCACTGAGAGTGATTACATTCACATTCACACCAACAGCCAATTTAGAGTCACCAATTAACCTAATGTGCATGGCCTTGGGCTGTGGGAGGAAGCCGGAGTACCCAGAGAAAACCCACACTGACACAGGGAGAACATGCAAACTCCACAAACCCGCCAACCCGGGTTCTAAACAGGAACCCTCTTGCCGTGAGGTGACGTTGCTAACCATGTGCCGCTGTACCGAATGTAAATTACTATTTAAACCAGTATCAATTTCAAATAACCTGTCGGAGTTTAGGGGAGTTTGCATGTTCTCCCCCGTGTCAGCATGGGTTTTCTCCAGTGCTCCGGCTTCCTCCCACAGTCCAAAGACATGCAGGTTGGGGATAGGTTAGGTGAAAGAGACAGGTCTGAGCTCTGTGAATGAAGTATTACAGTCAAGGACCTTATTTTTATTTGTTTATATTGTAATGTGTGGGTATCATTTGCTGGCAGAGGTCAGCCGGGTATTATTTTGCATCTATTAGTGGACTTTTTCTGGCAAATGGAAACTGGGCACTGGCGGCACACAGGGAAGCTGGGCACTGCTCATCTGCACACACTGTGATGACTCAGAGGTGGTTGAAAATCAGCAGTTTCCCTTCAAAAGTTGTTTATGTTGAAATAAATGTAGTTATATCTCTCACTGTATTGGTATATGGACACTGTGTGAGAAATAGATGGTTCAATCCTGTTTTATTGTTGTTGTTTTTTCAGAAGGAATAATGGAATGTCATTTTTTGTCCAAGTTTGACAGCACTAATGCTAAGCTTACCGTCTATTGGCTGTAGCTTCATATTTACTGTACAGACAAATGAGTGGTATTGATCTCCTTATCTTACTTCCAGCAACAACATAAATAAGTGTATTTCCCAAAATGTGAAGTTATTTCTTTAATGCCAGTGCACATCTGCCAAAAGGTTGTCAGCAGATGTATAAAGCTAACAGCAGAATTAGACTACATACTTTAAAGTCATATATATCTCTCTGAGGAGACTGATCTGTCTAATACACTGTGTGTTATGCAGTATGGAATCAGTGCATAGTACAGTTGTCTGTCTGTTCAGCTTAAAGCTAGACTGACTAGTCTGCTGCATATTTGCTCAAAGATTGTGGGTCAAGCGCTTGAGTTAAGTCTCAAAACTGCGTTTACTAAAGGAATGTTGTCTCTGGCTGTTAATATCACGTCCAACCCCTCTCACAAGTTATTTGAAGAATATGAGCTTTTGCCATCACGCAGAAGATTTAGAGTCCCGCAGGCTCAATTGAACAGGTTGAGGAACTCATTTATTCCTCAGTCTGTCAACCTATTAAATCAGAGTGTGGCTTCTAAGTAGTCTGGGTGGAACACTGAATGTAATAGGCAATGAGTAATATGTTGCACAGCATCCACTTTTCATAATGTCTGTTGTGATTTGTAGCATTTAGTTTTTGATTTGTTGTTTGGTTAAATGTCGTATGTGAAAGAGTCAGTGTCCTTGTACACTAGACAAGTTTCAGAATATTCTCTGACAATTAAGTGAAATCAATCAACATTTATACCTTTGAAAATGTGGCTTATTAGACAGCAGGAAACATCATTGGCACAAAACAGACAGACAGATGTGATTACACTGTGTGGTCCAAATTTCAATCTCATGTCGTGTTCTCGGGATGATCATAAGGTCAGGTTGTCCTCTACCAGTCCCACCCACGTAAAAACACCCACGCTGTACTTGTACTTGTTGAAAGAAAGCATTTTTCACATGTGCCTCACAAGTTCTCAAGATTCTACGTCCCGTCGTGATCTGCAAGGTTTGCAGTAATATGTCAAAGCCCACACATCCTCTTGCCCCCTAAAGAGCAGAAGTGAAGAACACTGAGTCAGTAGATGAGTGTCCAACTCACGTCTCAATTATTCCCTGTACTGTAGTGCCGAGTCATCGCTTAGACAAGTTTTTACCAACGGCCAAGATTGCTTTTGGGACAGGGATGCAATATGGTCCAGAGCAATCTATCCTTGTGTCAATATGTCAAAACACCATCATTCCTTTTTATAATGCTGCTGCTTGTTAGTGCAAAGCCTCTCTGACTGCACTCCATTTGGTTGATAGTACTGGGAGTCTTTCCCAGAAGTTTTTTTATTATGGATGATGAATAGCAGACTAGGTGTTACCATGCTGAATAACATGATCTGTACTACATTGGTTTTATTGGGCATTATACAGTTTCTTATGCAGGATCTGCAGCTTAAGGGTTGATTTAAGGTCCTCCGCTGCTACATGACAAGCACAAAGGGAGATGCTTGTTGTTGTTTTTTTTATGTACAACCACTGTGTCTGTGTTTTTAAATAAATTCTTATTAGGTAATAAATCCCAAGAAGAGGTATGAAAAAAGAAGGTAGATGAAAATAAAAGAAGGCATAGTTTAATGACACCATGATAACACACTTAAAGACATGTTATTTTAAGCGTTTTTTACACTGGATAAATTCACTTAATACAAATACAACTCTCCTCACATTTAGATGGAAATTCTGCCAGAACAACCATAGCACTGCGTTAAAAAAACCTGCCTGCTGTTAATATAAATATCTACCTCTCTGAAGAGTCAATCACTTGTACTCTCAGCATCATCACTCCAATATAGTGAACCTGTGAAACTTTTATCATATTAAGGGCATTTATCCAACAGTGAGTAAGAGTAATTGCTCTTCAATTATAAATTGTGTTTTTAATCATGGACGGCTGGCACTCAGTCCGATCCACTAATTGCTTTATCCCTGAAGGCATCCACTCACTCTGAAGCGATGAGACTGCTGATGAAGCCCACTTTATCTTTACATGGGTATAGATGATGTATAAATACAGTATGTGTTTTTGACCTGTGCCCCGCACGCTTGACTTTGTTCACAGAACTTACCTTCACATGGATCTTCAATGAGTACCCGTCGTTTGTCATCCAGGACACGCGGCGATTTGTGTCCCAGAAGACGGGCAACCTCTACATTGCCAAAGTGGAGCCCTCTGACGTGGGCAACTACACTTGTGTCGTTACCAACACGGTCACCAAAAGCAGCGTTCAAGGACCACCGACTCCTCTGGTGCTGCGGGTTGATGGTATGGGAGTTTTACACTACTTAATACACACAGAGTACAAAGTAGGGGAAAATGTGATGAATTGTTTTGTTTCGAAGCGACGCAGCTTGGAAATTTTGACTTAAATCAGCAAAGGTCTGGCATGTTTCAGCTGGCGACCATCGATTTTGCTGGTTTCTGGCTTGTTGTCAAAATGTTGCCAGCAAATTAAATCATCTGTGGCTCATTTATGTCTAAGACTTTTTGCTGTTGTCTGGTGAATTCACAAAAGTATTGTGCAGCTTTTGTGGTTGCTAAATTGGCACAAATAATAAATAAGACAAAAGAAACCATGTAATTCTCAAAGCACCAGCAAAGGGCAAAATGCACTCTTGCTGCACTGCAGAGCAAACAGCATCTCAGTGCTCTTGTGCAAGTTGCACATATTTAATCGGGTAATTTGCATACATTAGGTGCAAAACTGGCCTCTGAGCCTCATGGCAAAGACAGTCCAGTTCACAAAAATAAGTGCAAATAGCCACACGCAGCTACAGTGAAATTATTAGCATCTTTGGAGAGTTGCTGATAGCACATGACCAGACCGGGATATTATCTGTGAAATATTAATTCCTTGCCTGAAGTTTTGAGGAATGCCTCTGCGCCTCGTCAGTAAGGACTTGTAGCTCGCGGTCTGAAAGTTTCAGATTTATTTTTTCTCTCAGCCACGGTTCTGCCCACTGTGTTCTTGGCACAAAGGCCACATGGATAATTGCAATCATACGCAACAAAAGGGCAAATTGCACTAAGTTGCAAAACTTTATGGCCGTGTTTGTGCTGTAATGTCATGAGCACAATATCTTTTGCAAATCAGACCTTGAGATGCAGCAGGTAGTGGTTGAAAGTGATGTGCAATTCATGGCAGCTGCATTCTTCGTGAACTCACCCTAGTGTTGTGATGAAATTTGAAAGGACGGAAAGTAGACTGTGGTTCTGTTGGTTTTCTTTGAAGTTGACATACATCTGACTGACTGGTTTGAAAAAGAGAACCCTGAGAAATCTTATTTATAGAACTCATCATTGAGCAGTGATGTCCACCAAGGCCAAATGCTTCATCTCCTGATGTTTATGAAAGTGAAAAATAAATTGTGTATTTGTCACGTGATAGGGATCAGCTCCAAAATGTAATGGGTTCTTCCTTGGCCCATGCTACACCCTTCCACCAAGTTTAAGGAAAATCGGGCCAGAAGTTTTCTGTAATCGTGCTGAGAAACAAACAAATAAACAAACTGAACTGTAAACATAGCCTTCTTGAGCAGAAAAAAAGCATTGAAGTCACAATCCCAGTAGAGGTCAGAAAAATCACAATTAGATGTTTCCCCCTGAGCCACTGGACACAATACAGTGTTCAAAGAAACAGAGTTATAAATTCTTCCAGCTAACACAGTCATGACCTAAACTTTGTTTTGATCTTGTTTCTTTGTGACCTTTTCAAGCCTTGAGCTGAAAGAACTCCCTTCAGACAAACATGGCATCATTTCTCTATTTCTTTTTGCAACTCCAGGTGTGATGGGCGAATACGAGCCAAAGATCGAAGTGCAGTTCCCCGAAGTTGTCCCCGTTGCTAAGAGCTCAACTGTCAAGCTGGAATGTTTTGCACTCGGAAAGTACGTCCCACTGTGTGTTATTATACACAGTCATATCTACACCATTAGCTGTTGTATCAGTCTAAGCTGCGTGGTAATGTGTGAGGACCCTGTGAAGTGTCTTTGACAGTAGAAGATTTCACAATTTAATGACTTCATCTTGTGTTTTACAGAAGAAACACCCACCAGATTAATTAAACATCGACATGCTTTATTAGTGTTTTTCAGTGGTATCATATATGTGTGTTGGCCCGAGCTGAATCCCTAGTTGAGATGATCTGCAGGAGTATTTTTCATTTCGTGGCCTTGCTGTGTGTGTTTTTCTTGTGCTTTTAGTCCGGTGCCAACCATCAGCTGGAGGAGAGTGGATGGAGCCTCTTTTGGCAGGAAGGTGGACATAAATAAAGCCAGCGGAGTTTTAGAAATCCCTTACTTCCAGCAAGAGGATGCGGGAATATATGAATGTGTGGCTGAGAACACCAGAGGAAGAAACTCAGCTAAAGGAAAGCTGTCTTTCTATGGTGAGTGGGAGGATGGTTTCGCTGACTTTGATCCAAAACTGATCTCACTTCACACTTTTTTGTCTTGGGAACAAATAATATCTTATGCCTTCAACCTGTCAGTGCTCTTCCCAACATATCATGTACATTTATAGACTTTTACCAAATCTTCTACCTATTGATTCATAGCCTTGGAGGTTGGCTACAGCTGAGCCTGATTGAAAATCTTGCAGAATAAAAGTGTAGCTCTGCTGCGAGTCCAGCAAGAAAAGTTTAATTTGTTGTCATGCAATCTGCAGCTTTTATTAGAACCCATATATAACTGCATCATATAGTGGAATGTGGTAATAAATTAACCTATTACCAGTAGTTCATTTCTGACAAGCTCTTTATTGTGCCAGAGGCTAACACGGGGCCGTAGTGCACACAGATTTATACCACCTTTCAGGGAGAGGTGATTTTTCCCCCACCAACACTGGACTTATGGGCCATATTCTGAGAAAGCTTTTAATGGCCCTTGATGAAGGATTTTTATGGTTTCTCTCTCCATTATTTTGCAGTTTATGCATTGATGATGTCTGCCCACAAGGCCCTGTAGGGATGTGCTTGACTGAAATCATCAAATCCAGATTTTTCTTTCCTGTGAAGGAGGGAGCCTTTGATATGATAATACACAGTTTTTTGCGGCACCTGTGGGTAAGATGAAATGCTTGCAGTACCTGTAGGCAGGCTGAGGATTAAACATGGTTTACTTTAAAGAGCAGTGCCTGCTCGTAGCACGGTATAGAATCACAGCACCGGGTCTTAAAGACTTCGAGGTTTTAAAACAATGGAAAACTGTGTGATTGTGTTAAGGTCATTTTATAAACAAGGTCATATAAGTTCTCGACAACCTGTAGCTAACGCTGTCGTGGTGCTATGCTGTACGGCCTGTGCACATTTTTGTTGTGTGGAAGTCATGTTTCTCCTTGTGAGATTTAAGTCCTGTCTCATCTCAAAGCCTCACAGACTGGCCGTCCGCCAGGTGATAAAAATCTGTAATCTCATTTTAAACTCCCATAGACAGGAGCTTGTGGGACATCCATCAACTCTGTAGAAGAATGGGAGAATCAATATGGGGATGTGGTGTTTGCGACACCCAACCAATGCGGGCGCAGGAACAATAAGGGGTGGCCTCTCTTTCGATTTCCCACTTAATTGTCCTTCTGTAGTTCCAGGGGGATTTATGAAATTAGATCATGGTTTAGCAGATGACTGCGTCTGAATGGGCTCACACACGATCAGATTGACTTTGTATGGAAGCCGCTTGCATCATGTCTTCCCTTCCATTATGTTATCTCTGACGGTCTCATTTGTAATATTGCTAACAGTGTGTCATGTAGTATTTGTCTCTGTGAACTGATGTATTTCCAATTCAGCAGTGCTTGCTGGTTTCCCAAAGTGTTTATTGTGCAATTTCCTTTCATAAAAAAAGAACATAAAGTGAGCTTTTTCTTTTGGTAGCAAAATATTATCTTACTTCTCATATGGGGCTACTAAACACTTCGTCTCTGCAGGCTTTTTAAACATTACTTGAGTGAGTTGGAATTTGTTCTCACCAAGTGAAATGCACTTTAGGCAATGCACGCAGCATCGTTACCAAAGATAGGAAATACAAAGAGAAATAATCAGCAAGAAACACCTTCACTCATTTGGAAAAACAATGTTGTTGTCTGTAGGCTTCTAGACATTTCCTCTGTCATCTAACAGTTTCATGATTTTGCCTTTTTAGTTGACAGGAAAAAACAATTTCTGAGCACCAACTGTTGTGAGCAGGATACAATAATCAACTCCCCCCCAAAACTAAACGTCGATCCCCTTGTGAGCGCCACAACATCACTGATTTAAATAGATTTACACCTAACGCTCACAGCCACATCATGACCTAGCGACAGGAGAGACTGTACCCTTGGTTTTAGCCCCTGTGTGATGGTGAGTCTTTGCCCCGCTAAAAAGTCCTTGACACCGAATGTACCGTGGACACTGTTCCAGCAGTAACTGTACTCTCACATCCCTCGAGGGAGATAAGATGAAAGGCTGTTTCAATCAAGAAAAATTAATTGCATTTTTATTAATATTATTACTTTATCAAAGTAACACAGCTGGGCAAGCAGACAGACCGACTCAAATACCTCGTTCCACTTGACCCTGGCAGGGCGTCCTGTATTTATGTGGGTGATTCACAAGGACCATAAATCTTCTTACACTGTCGCCAGAGATAAGGTGCTAGTCATTTATGTGACACCAGGACCACCATCATAAATATAGAGGCATATTCTCTATGGATTTCAGATATTTCGGAAGACAAAAAGGGAATATAACCTGTGTTATTAACTGCATTGCTAGAAAAGAATTACTACCATCCCATTGTACTGTAAGCATCGCAAGAAATATAATACCAGATTGTTGTAAAAGATCTGCATAAGTGTTACTGATTGAAGCTGGTTGCACTAAATCCAATAGCTCTATATCCTTTAGCTTTTAGCCTCACAGTGAAAGGTTTCAACCAACCTATTGATTCTCCCACGTGTTAAGTTTATACAGTTGTTTTTATTTATATATTTTTCAAGTCGAGGTGAGCTTTGGGTTAATTGGAAGTGGATTTATGATTTGTGCCCTTGGATGCCTCTTTAATGAAGTAATTGCCCGCTTGGTTGGTTCATTGATTTATTCTAAAAGTGCTGCGTACTGGAAATGCTCAAGCGTTTGTGTAGCGTTTATGTGTTCATTTACAATGTGTGGTGTGTGACCTCACAGCTGCACCTCACTTGACTGAGAAGCCCCAAGACGTTCAGAAGACCATCGATGACACTCTGGTGTGGGAGTGCAAAGCCAGCGCCAAGCCCAAACCCTCGTACCGCTGGATGAAGAACGGAGAGCCTCTGGACCCCATGGAGGTAAGGGAGTTTTTTTAATGACAGAAACAACGAATGCACAACATGAATGTGAGAATGAGTTCCCTCCACCGTGCAGCACTAAACCCCAATAGCACAGCAAAAGAAAAACAAAACCCCATCAGATAATCAGTCAAGAGTGTCCACCACTCTTTCATGCTGTAACGCCAAATAATGAAAGATGTTTGGTAGAATGATCAAATATTTACTGTCTTTCCAAACCAGACTCCAGACTAATTCAATCGATCGCTGTGCAAAGCTCCGCCTCTGGCTCTCTTTCTAACTTCATTGTAGTTTAAACTGCAGCTCCTACTTTAAATTAAACATTGCTTATAAATTCATTGCTGTTGATAGGGATGGGGATTAAGAACCTTTTTCAGTTGAGAGCTGGTTCCAAATTGTCCCATCCGCTGGACTCATATGCCTCCGAGCTTATCATTTCCTTTTATTGCCAGCATATTACTCTGACAATTGTGCATTGCAAAACAGTGACGCTAAACTCATGTGTCTACACTGCTGGAAACTTGCAGCAAGGAGGAGTCATGGCGGACGTCCGACTTCATTTCTAGAGGACAGATGACAACAGTGCAACTTGTAATGTTCGTAACATAGTGATTTTAAGTCAGGGTGGAAACACCAGTAACATGCTGAAACATCTGCAACAAGGCGCGATTTCCAGGAATGCCATGTATTTGACACTCAATGCACCAGCGTCACTGCTTCCCATGTCTGTTATGCTGCGTTCAAATGCAATCAGGGAGATGGCAGACAGCAAACCTTATATTACTTTAGTGGACGAGAGAAGCACGATGAAATTAGGTGAAGCTGGCAGAGAATACCAGCAACAGTAATGGTATACAGCACTGCCATTCAGATGTCAAATATGTTAACTTTGCCATCCGCAACGGAATTTACAATCAGATGTTACGTACCTACTTCACACTAGGCAAAAATACAGGCAACCTGGACAGTGACTGGACATTACTGGAAAAATTAGACAAATACCTTTTATTTTACATATTTTATCCAATTATTTGTAAACAAAACAGCATCATTGTCAGGCGGTTTGTTTTTCTTGTGCTGTCCAGAAGGTGTTGTCTGTTTTCTGTCTACCTTTTGCCTAATTCTATGTGAACGCAGCATAACAGAGGTTAAATATCCTATTATAAGATAACATTTCAATCAGGGGAGACAGAAGAGTGAAGTTAAGCTAATATTTAATATGGAATATGAGTGTACAGATTGACAGATGATTTGTGCTGGTTAAGATTTGAGTGAAGTCTTTGGCACTTGGCACCAGAGGGAGTGGTGGCTGCTGACTCTGAGGCTGCTGCTGCTGGCTGATGAGGCAGATGAGGGTGATGAATCCGTAAAGACTAGGTGGTGACGGGGAGGTGGAGGGCGTGCACGACGGCAGCAACAAAGAAGTACGGCAGAGACAGAACTATATTTAAAATGAGGAGCAGTGCGATGATAGGCCGAAACACAGCTGATAACTTGATTGACAGACCCAGACAATGACACCTAGAGATAGTGAGCATGCGTGCAAGGTGTGAATGGCAGGGTGAGAAAGAAAACTTAACCAGTTGCATTGATGCTGATATCCTACATACACATATTTTTTTTCCACACAGAAAACTGATCAGGAATCAGTTAAGGAATCGATAAAGAATCCAACCAATGTGCAGAATCGGTTATTTACTTGTGCACTCCAACTTTTAGCAGTGCCCAGTCTTATGAAGGTGTGCAGCATCCTTCTGACAACAAACACATTAAAACTGCTGAATGCTGCAAGGCTCAGTCTGACAGGTTTGTATTTAAATGGTAACCTGTTGTTGTTGTTAGCAGAGTGTCAATATATTGTTTTCATTAGAACAGCCCCCAGGCAGTTAAGTGGATGGATAGAAAGGTAATTTAATGTGTAAGATGAAAGATAAGACTACAGTAGATTCAGCAGCATGCTACTTAAAGGATGCACTGTGTGTTACCGCGCTGTTTGCCGGATTCATTTTGCTGAGGAGCGCGCCATGGTTCCAACTCTTAGGCTCGTACTTGGCAAGAACATGTCACTTTGAAATGGCTGTATTTGCCTGGGACTAAATCTGGCAATAAAAGTGTGTGTGTATGTGTTGGGGGAGGGTGTTTGTATGTGTTTTGCAAAGAAGCCAAAGTGATGCCATTTTCTGCCTGTCATCAACCAGGGACTCGACAATTTAGCGCTCAATCCGTCCTATCTGCTTCTCTCAATTTTATCATTAAGTCTCTTCTCTCTGGGGAGGGTGAAAAATGCCTTATCATCCAAAATACATTTCACATTTAGGCAATTTGCCTTGTTTTGTGTTATTGTGCTGCTTGAGTGAGTGTGCTTTCTGCCTAGAAAGAAGAGCTCCAGTGAATCACAGTCACTGATAGTGTCAGTGTTTGGATTGGGTAATGAGCCCAAACGCAGTCTGTTGCTGTTTTGTTGGACACGTCTTTAAAGGGGGCAGGTGGGTTTACTTTGCTGCAACTTCAATTGCGAGCTGAGATAATATTCAAAATCTGGGGCACTTTAATTAAAGAGCCGAATCACAATGCACACACAGTGGAGAGATTACAGAGTTTTGCACTCCAAATAGTTTCCCATTATGACAGAAGTAGTTATCTGCAAATGCTGTATGTGCAGCGAGTCAGATTTGAATCCGTATAAATGGGCATCGTTGTCATGAACGCTTCCTCTTCCTGTCATTTGTGACTGTTGGGTGACAAAGGTCACTTCCTCTATTTGCCACACATCCTTAACCACAGGAAACCCTTATCGCTCCACCTGTGCATCTCCACTATTGATTTGTAAATAACATTGTAAAAATTCCTTTGGCAGGTGGCCAAGGTAACATATTCGCTGTACATGTGGCTATATTAATGAGGTGGGGTGTTACCATTTTCAAAATGCCACCGTCAACAGCGGCAACAGTAAATCAATTTCCAAACCCAAAGGTCAGCGATGTAGAGAGAGGGAGGGAGAAGGAGAGGAAGGCCAAGGGGGCCATTTGTTATTCCTCATTAGAATGGATCAGTCCTCCTCTCACTCTCCTTCTCTCTTTATCTCAGCATCTCTAGCACTCTCTTTCTCTTTCTTACGCTCTCTTTCAAGCTTTTTTTCCCCTTCCACTTCCCCCTCTCTCTCCACCTCATTTTGGGCCCCCTCCAAGGGAATTAAATGGCGCAGAGGAGGGCTGTCACTTCAAAATGTCATCCCGGTGAAACAAGGACCCACTCACACTTGTGTTTTGTTCCACTCCACCACCAGCTCCCCTTTCAGTTACATACATGAGTGTGGTTTTTTTTTTTTGTGATTTTTTTTTTTTTTCTCCCTTCGACCTCCAAAGTCAGAGAGCTGCCTTCTGAGGAGTTACCGCGCACTTTTAGTGCACCTGCTGCAATCAGGGAAAGGATCGTAACATCGCCGGCATACAACAAAGCGCCCATGATTTGCCTTTTCACAGCTCAACTTGAAACAGTGCTGGTATCAGAGAAGAGTCAAGCATAATTAATGATAGCCATAAAGCAGACGAATGCCACCATTTGTCTCCAGCGATAAAGAGATTGTGATAGAGCCACCACCGAGTCTCTGAGGGTTCTTTAACAGGGCAGCGGGTACACAATGGCGTAGTGTGGCACCAACTGATGCACTTACACAGATCTCTTTCATCCCTTTCTCCCCCCCGGGCCCTTGCACTGTGTAACCTAAAAAGGACCATCTATCATCTATTCAGTCGCTATGACTCCCTCCCTCTTTCGTTCTCGCGTCCCCTTGAACACACATATAAGCATCCAGTCCCGCGCTGCCAAAAACCCAGGGACGACTTGTGTTCCACTTGGAAACTACCGTATCCATCCTCACCCAGGGCCCCCTCTGGCGGCGGCTCTAGCGCCAGGTCAGCCGTGTGTCCATCGTGTGACTGGGCCTCAGAGAGAGCCCTGTTTGAAGATGCTCAGCAGTGTCACTGATGTTAAGGGACAGTCCTTGTCTTTTCAAGTGGCAGTGCTGTAATGATTCCAGACGACAGACAGACTGGCGGCAGGACCCTCTGGACTACTTTGTCAGTGACATTAAAAGGTCTGGCTACACTCAATGGGAAAGATCAAGGGCAAGAACAATGAGTGCTGCCACACTTAAATTGACACAACTATAAAAAGGAAGCAGAAAGTAGTGCCAATCCGTGTAAAGGTCAAAAGGAGGAGCAGTGGGAAGAGAAGAAGTTTGTTCTGATGCTGTGTAATTACTATCTGTACTCTGCGTAGGCGATTTTAAAATTGCATGTGTTTATTTTTAGACAAACACTGTCACATGCTGAGTATTTTTTATTTTTTATTTTTGTCTCTGCCACCTAACTCTGTATCAGACTTGGTGGAGTATAAAATAGCCTATGTGCTGCAGCTTATTCTGAACTAATTCCTGCAAGGTTTGATTTCAACCACCGTTTGATAATGTCTCAGTGCTATGTTAAGCAGAGGGGGGTTACATCTAGTCACTGCGGGCCTATTAAGACCACAGAAAATTAGCAGTGTTTCAATTATCAACCCCCCTGAGGAGAGAAAAAGTGTGGCTAAAGCTCGAATTAGATCAGGCCATTCATCAGAATGAACACAGTTGGCATCGTGGTACTTAAAATGTCCATATATAGCACTAATTACCCACCTCAAAGCGGTTTTAGTCCAGCGCTCTCATATTAACACCTAGTATGCGATACTGTTATGGCACTAATTGGAGTGTTTTTAAGCTATCCTTAAAAGAAATTACAGAAATAGTTGTACATGTTTCTTACATAAAGTGAGAGGTCAGTGATGAAACCGAAAATAACACCCACAAAGTTTGTTGTTGTCTTTAATGGTTGTTGACTTAAGGATATTATATTCACTATGGAGGTCAGTTTAAATTGAGGTACATGTTCAAAATGCTGCTCCAAAAAGACACCTAACACCCTCTTTGTCACTGGACTGGCAGGAGAGCATGAGGTTGTTGTGGTGTTTCCTAATGAAGATGTCCTGACCTGCTCCATGTGTCAGAGAAACAGGCCAGGCTTGTTTGGAAAACATCTCGCCCTGGATCTATTCTGGCACAGCTTTGCACACCTCCAACCTATTTTCAGAGCAACGGCAAGCAATTGCCTGGGCTCAATCATGGCTCGATAGGCTCCTTGAATGTTATTGTAACAGTCAGCTCTTAACATCTTATCTAAGCCATTTTGTTGACTCATAGACAGCAACAGTACACCAAGACAGTGGTTTTCAAATGGTGTGCTGTGCTGCCAGTCCAGGTGTGCTGTGGGATTTGTGATAACCACACATTATTATTGCAATATTCAATTTGGCCTATAGAAAATGTTATGAACGAATTTTTAATTGGCTGTATCACTATGTTGTGTGCACCCATGTCCTAATAAAGAGGCAAACTTTAAACCTTAGCTGCGTCTCAAATCACATACTTCCGCCATTACACTTCCATGTAGTATATTATGTGCAATATGTACTTACTGGCGTAGTGAGCAAATTTCGACAGGGTAGTGTTGTCTCAAACCAAACACGGCCGTTGTGCACTCACTGGAAATGACAACCGCAATTTAGCTAGTTAGCAAACTAGCATTAGCATTTGCGTTATCATTTGCGGTACCAAATCATTACAGACTGCTAAATTAACCCAGTAAACACACTGCTGGCTTATACCTGACAACATTATAGTAGTTCTTAGTGCAAAAAACACCTGTATGCCAACAATGCAGCGACGTTCGCGGTCGCACAGTCCTCGGCCGCCATTTCCAGTTTGAAAAGTGGTCCCTCCCCTTCCGCTACATAGCCAAGATGGCGACCAATGAGGGTGAGAAATGTCCATAGTTCCACACTCAACTTCTTGACCGTTTTGAGTGCACCATCCGGGTACTCATCGTGCACTGCATTTTTTCATGCATCTCAATGTGAACGCACTTAAGCACTCAAAATATTAAGTGTAAGTACAGAAGTATGCGATTTGAGACACAGCTCGTCACTGGGGAGCTATTTGTCGCGTTTGCACGTTGGTAGCCCTGATTGGCAGCCAGTGTGAGAGATGATAACATGTAAAAGGACAAAGCTGTGAGTGTGACAATGGATCACTTTATTGTACCGAGAAAGTTACAACACAGCCCCAACGAAGACGACCTATCTCTGAAAGTACATTGTACATTTTATTGACACAAGTGTAAATTTGCCAGGCTTTAAATTGACACATAATTTGTAGGAACCAAACAGAAAACTGTCTCCTGGAATTGAATTACTCTTGTATATTAGAAAACCTTGATCTGACTGTGCTCTGTGTTCTGTTCACGTAACAGTATTGTTATATAAACAGGTGTCAGTCCTTTCAGGGATTAATGTCTGATTTGCTAAAGGATCATCCGCTGAGAGCATTTTAAGGGCCGGGATGGCTCATGTGTATCTGAGGCCAGTTACTGTAACCTGTTAGCAATGCTGCCTGGATGGAAGCTCTGAGGATTTTATCCACTGGTCTCAGTAGAAGCTGATTAAACTTCTGTCTCAGCTTCACTAATCAATATTTTTTATTAATAGTGGATCCAGTGGCTGCATGTAAGGTGAAAAGGGGCACTGCAGTGACAGAACTACAGAGAATATCATCCACTGTACACCATCTCCTCAGCAGCAGCAGACAGATACAGTCAGCTGCTGCTGGAAATATCTTTCTCAGGAGTTAGTGGAGACCAGATAGATAAAAAAAAAAAGATGGTGAATACTGGAACATGACTTCAAATGACAGCTACTGTTGCTCCATGTTCGCTCCAATATATAGGGGATGAGATTTATTTTTCTCTTTCTCAAATTTCTAATGACATGAAATTCTTATTGCATTTGAACAACTTGTCATTTATTTTCCAGAACAGATCAATTTGTGATATTCAACAAGAAGAAGATATAATTTAATAATCCCCATGGGGAAATTCATTTTTTTACTGTGTTGTCATATACACACACAGGCCCAGAATGCACACATGCACAAACAGGACCGATACATGCATTAAATAAAGAGATGGCCCAGTGAGGGGGCTGCCCATGGACAGGCGCCCTGAGCAGCTGGAGGTTGGGTGCCTTGCTCAAGGCACTTTGGCAGTGCCCAGGAGGCAAACTGGCACCTCTCCAGCTACCAGTCCATGCTTCATATTTGTCTGGATGAGGACTTGAACCATCATCCTCCAGTTCCTAACCCCCAAGTCCCTATGGACTGAGATACTGCTGCCAGGAGTAAAATGTTTTTCATGTTTATAGGAAAATGGCCTGCTGACATGTGTTATAAACCAAAACTATGAACTTATTGTCTCATAAAAAACAGCTACATTGTGGAACCCTACATGAAGTACAAGCTAAACAAAAGACAAAGGTGGCGCTCAGGAACGTTACCATTAGCCTTAGAGACTGGAGGGTTCAACACCACTCCAGTGCAGGACAGAATTTGTTTACTGTGTAATTTAGGTGAAGTTGAGAATGAGGTTCATTTCCTGTTTTACCGTCCTGTATATAGATATGTAAGGGATGTACGTTTCAGTAAAATGATCTCCATTATTTTGTTTCACAAGGGGAACCTTTGTTGTGGCTGAATTTCTTTGCCAGACCTGGGATAGAAGGCAGAGTATTTTGGGTTGAGCACGTGTTTATGTGCATGACACAAAATGAAAAAAAAAAAATCATCAAAAGTCATTGAAATCAAATAGTTAAAGCCTTATTTTTACAATATACTATTCAGGATTATCCAGGAAAAAACAGTGTATAGATTATACACAAGTAATCCCTCTCAATCCTCAGTTATGACCCAGTACAAGTATGTGGTGGTGTAGTAACCTGCAGAGACCCTCTGCCTATATTTTATTATTTTCTGTGTTTTGGACATTTATGGGCGTGGACCCCAACAGCGCTAAGAAAAGGTTGGGCGTAGTGACCAGGTGCCAAACTGTTAGCAGCAGGTATCCAAGAAATACAGCCCCGAAAAAAACTGCAAATACAGCAAGGTGAAATGCCAAATAAGAGTGAATCTGCAGTTTCACTGGCGAGCTTTAGAATTTAGTAGAGTTTACAAACCCGTATCCAACAATCTTGCACACTATAGTATACTGTAAAACTAAAAAAAATAATTTAATTGAAGTTTTATGGTACCTTTAAGATTGTTTGTTTTATCTAAAAAGATATTTACCAAAAATAGGTGTGTGTTGTATCTGTGATGCAATAAAAATATTTGTTTTAAACAAAATGTAAGGTAATGTGATTTCAGTATGTGTTAGTGTCATTTTAGTTTTATGTATATTCCAATGATTAACGGGATGGTATTGTGGATCGCAGTTATTTTGGCTTGGATAATCGTTTGATGAAACATTTGTGTGTTTGTCCTATGCCTACTTACAACAGTCCCAGCACACAGAAGGTCCTGATTGGATGTGAATCTTTCACTGTACTGGGGCACATTTTTCCACCAGAGGCAAGAACTCAAGCCTCTTGCTGACTGCTCACCTTGTCTAAACCTGTTTAGTGTTTGTTGTCAGGTTAGCACAGCATATTCCAATTTGAATCATGTGGTGCTCAAGGTGTGTATCTGTGTGTGTGTGTGTGTGTGTGTGTGTGTGTGTGTGTGTGTGTGTGTGTGTGTCTTTAGCACGACAGGGTTCAGGCGAATAATGGAGTGCTGACGATCAGTAGCCTGAATCTAGCTGACATCGGCATGTACCAGTGCGTGGCAGAGAACAAGCATGGCCGAATCTTCACCAACGCTGAGCTGCGAGTCATTGGTAAGTTCAGACACACACCCACAGTCATGTTGGCAGAACATTTCAGTTTTGCTCGCTGAATTACCAGGATAATTTTACAAAAACTTGTGTCGTCCCCCCCCCCCCCATTTTTTTTCCCCCAAAAACAAAGGCTGTTCAGTTCATCTGAACGATAAACTCATTCACCCGCTTCTCCAAAGATTTAAACTGAACACTTGAAAGATGAAGTTTGTTTCTGTTCTCGCCTCTGTGTTGAGCAGACTGAGGCAAAAGGCATTCGTGTCTACAGTTCTTTTGCCAGTAGTTTGCCCCAGAGTGCACCCTGGTTCTGCTCTCATAATCAAGTTTGCTGGGGGATGAGCAGTTGTGTGCTCTGAGAACAGCAGGGGACGAGAGCACCACTTTTCTTTGTTAGTTTAATGTTATATTATTCCAGTAAAGAAATTCTCCTGATTGTCTTTCCCCTTGCACGGCTGAGTTCAGTGTTGTGTATGTAACATTTAATCTTACATTTTCTTTTCTAATTTTCAAATGCATCGTTATGGTGGAATTCATTTGGTTGTTTTCTCTTACTATGCTTATGTTATGCACTGGTGGGCTGTACCATGCAGCCACTTCAACAGAGCCAGGCTCTCTTTGTCTGAGCTGGCTTCACAAACCCTGAAGCTTCAATCAGAGATGACGGGGCAACAGGAAGGTGGTTATCAACTTGCTCTTTTAACCCAGGATTTCTGCTTAAGACTCTTCGTATGCTCACTTAAAACAAGTCACATGATGCATTCATGTGTCATTTGACACCTGAAATCGATCGATCTGTGCAGCCTACTTCCACCTTTGAAGAACATTAAAAAGCATTACAGTAAAAAGCAACAGGGGTGCTTACATGAATATTTCTAATTGTGTGAACGCATAGGTGAATATACTGGATTTATTTTATCCCTCTGTTTGTTTCCAATGTGACAGCTTCACATTCTGCAGCTCTTTAAACTCTTCACCTTTAAACTTGATGAAAATCACTTGAGTTTTGGGGTAAATCAAGGTAAAATGAATTCTACTGAGTGAATAGGCTATTAACTGTGATAAATAACAGACTAATCAATTTTCCAATTGCTGTCCTATTAGCTGTAATATACCAGCAGTGTATAAAGGACTTCATCAAATCAGGAGCAAGCATAAAAATGATTGCAAAGTGGTAACGTTACAGTGGTTTGAAGGAATTATGTCACATTGCATATGCATATAAACGTCATCCTGATTAATAATATAGTGAGCTGTTTGCTACCTGTAATTTAACAAAAGGTTCTTTTAGAGCCAGCGAGGGCAAATGGACCAGAGAACAGTGAGAGCAAAAACAACCTTGTGAATAAAATGAAATCATTTTGAGCAACACTGATGTACCGTAGGTTCCCCTGTAAAAAAAAATAAATAAATAAAAAAATTTAAAAAAAATACTACTTTAATTTCATGGCTTCATTCAGGGGCATGTATGTAACGTTATGGCCATAGATGAACAATGACTGTCATTCTGTTGTCATGGTTACGGCTCCACAAGTTTGATAAAGTGCATTTATAACATTTCCCCTCAGCTGACAATCTGTATCGTTCATAAACTGACATTGACTATAGATTGATGCTACTCAAAGCAGCGGTGAAAGGTGCCTTTTAGCTGATTTCAAGCTGAAACTCAGAACACATTGACCCGACCAGGTTAGGTTTGCTGCATAAGTTACCATGGCAATATAGCCAGGTTAAAGGAGAGCCACCTTCATAGGATGGAAAACTTTTGCTAAGCCATTGATCTTTCTTCGTGGCACACCTCTCAGCACACCACAGAAAACTCCATTTATGTGAAAATCTGCTTGGCAATGAACCATGTTCTGATTCTGATTTTGATTATTTTTGATTACTTTAAAGTCAGCTGGCCGTATTCACTGTGACAGAAGGGAACCAAGCTCATTTACTCATTGTTTCTTGCAATCAGTATTCAGTTTTACTTGAACTTAATTTGACTTTACTTCACAGATTTAAGATAACATCAAGTTAAATTTCCATTTCACACTTTTTGTTGTCACGGTACATGTTTCCAGAATGGCACCAAGAAACCTCCAGCTCCAGTGAGGTTCTTATATCTCAAGTAGTGTTGTCACGATACCAAAATCTTTGTTTCGGTACCAATACCAATATGAATTTCGATACTTTTCGATACTCTTCGGTACTTTTCCTAAGGAAAAGTCCTTTTGGATACAAACCTTTAGAACAATAAATAGTAGGAGTGTAATGGTACCAAAAAAATCATGGTTCAGTAAGTACCTCGGTACTTTGGTTGCTCAAATGTTTCACTAAGTTGGTGTTGTCTCGTGTTGTCTCCCTTTGCGAGGCAGACTTTCTCTTGGGCCAGCTGCGAATGTTGATACAGGTGTTGTCATACACACCACTTGCGCAATCTGTGCTCCAATAGGAACAAGAAAGGCGTTTGTGTGCATAAATGAGTAAAATAAATTAACTAAATTAATGAACTGAATCAAGTTCAAAGTACCGGTATTTTCCCACTGCAGTATAATACCGTTTGGAATACTCTAGTACCGCGGTACTATTTTAGTACTGGTATACCGTGCAACACTAATCTCAAGTGTCTCTGCCTTGTTGTGGAGAAAAATGCATTTCCTTTACAGCTACTAACTGTAGAAGCAATGCCATTATGAAAGCTGAATGTCAGCCTGCAGCATATAGGGTTACAGTTAAAGGAGGTGCAATTATGTTAAAGTCTCTCAGGCTTAAGAATTGTCAAACAGCTAAGCAGACAAACAGGTACAGGTTACATGAAAGGCCACGATGCTATATCCAACAGGGCAAGAAGAGTTCTATACGGTATGTCCCTCACATCATGTAGACATTAGCTTCTATGTACGTGCTTTACTGTTTTGAAAATGAGGTGCAAACTTCACTACTTATATAACCACGTAATAAATAAATAAAACTGTTTCATATCCTGGTATAAGCACTCACAGCACTTTGCTGTGGCAGTTTGACACAATGGCAAGTATTAGGAGTCTGTCAAAGCCCCTTTACTTCCTGACACAGCGGCTTTAGGTGGTTGTGTTGAGAAACATACATAACTCTGATTGGCAGCTCGACACAAAGTAACTGCATGTATGCAGGCAAGGTTGGAGCTGCAGGAGTTGGAGCTTAAATGACTGCGCTGTAGGTGTGTGGGTTTAAAACAGATCGTTAAGTGTAGAGGTGAAAAGCCTGTACGTCACAAACTCTTTTAGACTTAGACACAAAGGATCCCAACAGCGGGACAACACAATGGTTTGAGTTGAAGGTGTGAGAAAGAATCAGTAACATTGTTAACACTGAGCTACATTACAGAGAAATACAAAACCGCACTAATGACCCTTCATTAATATAGGCCTATATTTTATCTACAAGTGCACGTCACACACTGAGCGAGCCGCCTGTTAATGACGCTGTCGGCAAAGCAGTAATGATTGTGCTAAGTGGCTAATGGGCATGTAGCTACTTCCATGTTTCAGATGATATGTCATGTTTGTAGTCGACCAATGAAGATGAGTTTACATATCACCTTGGGTTCGTCCTTCACCTTCTCAAAATGATCCCACACTTTGGATTTCCTGTTATTAACTAGCCTGTGGAATAACCGCAGGTACCAGCCCTGGAAATTAACCTGACTCCTGTCTGACTGTGGAGCATGGCCACTTCCTGTGTCCTTTCAAACTAAATTCCCACATGGTCCAGTCATATAGGTTTTGATTTATTTTGAGGTACAGCTCCTAGGAGAGTTTCACGTTTTTGTTTTTTTCTGCAACTAATGACATTATTGGTCGACTAACATTTGGTCAACTATTAGGGGGCAGCCCTAGTAGCAGAGAACAGCAGAATGATTGTAGTAAACATTAACAATAACAGAGAGCAAGAAAGCACAGCTGGTATTGGCATACCAATACTCTGGAAGTGTTTCAATAATCAGAACCAATATGTATTGATCAATCGATAATTTTTGACACTATTCTGCATCTCTTTATCAAGAAAAATCTTGCAACAGTATATACATGATAAGCCCTCATTTTTAATAGTAACATGTAGTTTTACAAACAGTTACTGCAGATAAAGGAGACATCTCTCCCACCTTGTTAGCCACACCTGACAAAAATATGGACCCTATATTCAGGGCTGCAGCTAATAATCTGAATGATTATTAATTTTGTCTGAAGATATCAGAAAATTGTGAAAAATTACAATCTCTCAGAGTTGAGGGTGACATCTTGAGCAGACGTCCTAAATCCAAAAACATACAATTTGTAAAACAAAGAAAGACAGCAATTCTCCAGTGAATATTGGGTGATTATGAAAATTGTTTTTCTGTCAACTAATCCCTAAATCAGTGGTATTGATAAAGTATTCCAATTTCCATCCTTTTAAATGCCGCTTTTATGATATCAGGGTGTTTATCTGTTTGTCATATAGTAATGAAAGTAATATACCAAACAATATGTGGTGAAAATGTCTTATTCTGTTTAAATGCCCCTCCTACAGACTAGAGGATCTGTAGTACCTTGCTACATTTATACATGGGAATAAACAGATTTAATTGGAGCCATAAATCCTCCAACTCTAGTTTTAGATATGAGTTCATATAAATTCCATCCATGTGTTATGAGAAAACAAGTATGACAAATGTCGTTTGTGTTGTTAGAGGAAACGCTGGCACTTCACACTCTGTGTCAAGAAATAATTGTGAGATGCGATGTGTGTATGAATACATGTGTCTCACAGTGTGTGCGCACGTGCGCCCGCACGCGTTGGCAGGTGCTCAGCCATGTCAGTGGCGCCAGGCTGTGTGTTCACTTTGAAGAGCTTTCTGCTGAGTCGGTGCGCATACAAAACAGCTCCAGACGACGGCGCCTTAGTAATTAAGGCCTAAAGGAGCGGCAACAAAGCCTCCCTCTCGTTTTACATTCTCTCATTTTTGCTTCGGAGCCCCACGGCTTAATTCTTAATGCATAATGTCCTCCTAAGGAAAATTCATGGAATTAAAAAAAAAAAAAAAAAAAAAAAAAAAAGAGCCCTACCTACTTTCAAATAAAATGCCTTCTTAAAAATGATGTACCGTGTCTGTTCTCCTGCAGTGATGTGTGCATCTCTCTATGTGTGCAAACAAATGTGTATGTGTGTAGACGGAAAAGGATGTGAGAGCTGACCTACCTAATGGATGGAGTGACCTGCATGTTTTTAGGATGCTTCTCTACTCTCATTTCCTCAATAGCTCTACCTCCCTTCGCTCCTCTGTCCCCTCTGACAGTAAATTAAACCTCAGCTGTGTTTTTTTCTTCTTCTCCTGTCTCCCTAACAATACTTACAACCCTCTCTTTCCACTCTTCCTATCAGCCATCGCTCCAGACTTCTCCCAGAACTTGTTGAAGGCCCAAACTCTGGCCCGACAGGGTGGCGACGTTCTGATCGAATGCAAGCCCAGGATGTCTCCTCGGGGTGTGATTTCTTGGAGGAAGGGGAAGGAAGCCTTGAGAGAGAGCCACAGGTACCCGGTTTCTTTGTGCAGAGCAGTAATCGCATTGTGTGCAGGGCCACGATTGTTTAGTTTGTCTGCTTTACTTGCAGAATCGTATTTCATCGACTTGTTATTTTATTTTTCCCTACTTTATATTCATGGTGACAAACAGCGAAGAACAGAACCACAGTGTGACACAATACAATTTGAATTGCATAACACGTTCTGCACTCCACCACTTTCCCCCTGCTATCTACATTTCTTCCCTCAATTCCATTGTCCTTTTCTCTCCTGGCTGTGCTCAGAGCAGGTTTCTGCACTGTTTACTTGAGGTAATTGGCCGTTCCTGGACTGCGGCACTTGGATCGATGCACTGATCCATCAGCTCATTAGCAGCATGTAAGGCCTGGAGGGTCATTAGAGCACAAGGCAGACGATGATCCAGGCTACCATCGAGACGGGGAAGAAGCAGGTGAAATCCCCAAAAGGACTGATCAATGGCTAGCCGTTGGACAACATACATTCTCGTGTGATAGTGGCGGTGACACCGGGGGAACTAGCTGGACACCTTGTTTTATTAGAAATCAGGTTAAGTGCAGATCAATGCAATACCTCTGTGAGCTGGAGAGGAGAAGAAAAAGGAAAAACAAATGTTAATCAGACAAGAAAAACCAATTCTTCCCCTGAAGTAACAATGCCGGTCATGGCAGCAGCAGGATATAAAGTCGGTGATTGATCAGGATTCATACTGTTTCATCTCACATGGCAGCAATCAGGGAGATATGCAGTTATGGTAGAACGCAGCTTCAAACAACATGGCCTTCATATCGTTTTCCACTGCTAGGAGGGAATTGGACATATGTTTCAAATGCACAGTCACCTGCACAAACAGCCAATTACAGGAAATATACCGTATACTTGTACGTCTTCATTTTCTGAAATGTCACCATTTGATGGTATTTGCACTCTTGCAGTTCTCACAAGCTTGAAACATCCGACGAGATTAAATTGGAAGGAGCCAAAATGCCCTGATGTGCTATTGCACTTTTAGTTGTTGCGCTGTCAGGAAAAGTACCAAACTTTCTCTTTTTCTTTTATTTTTTTGAGAAATTGTTAGCTTTTCAGGTGCGCTCTCTCACTATATTAAACACAGTGCGGCCTACAGAGATCACTCAATGATTCATGTTCACTTTCTGTTTGATTACATCTTTATTTTGTGCAGGAATGCACCAGCAGGAGGCAAAACACACCTGCGGTCACATGCGGTGACGTAGTGGGGGTCCAGATTTCTCATTTGATATGGGATTAATTGTTCAACTGGCTCAGCAGCTTTTCCACGCCCAAACCACAGTGGGAGTGCAGCAGGTTTAGTCATGTCTCACCTCCCCCCGTCCGACAGTATGTCGGAGAAACTAAAGGTGCGATGTGATTGTTAATATATAGATGCCAGGCGGAGACGTTTGGGTTACAGAAGAGAGATGTTTTATTTGAGGGGGAGTAGCAGAATCAGCATCAAGATTATGTGTTGCAACGCCTGCTAAATGTGGGACCCAGCTTGCAGATTTATCATCCTCTCTAGTATTGAAAGGAAAATGCATCCATACTGCAATGTGCAATATCAATCGCGCCCATAAAGGCGAGATTTCCCATTTGAGACTTAACGTTACAGCCTTGCCCTGAAGTGGGTGAGCTGCATACAAGATGTTAGGCTTTGACATTATTGCAGCATCTCTCACAAACCTATTCCCCTGTTCCTGGCTCGTTAGCATTTACTTCCCTCCATATCGAAATGGGGCTGCTACCAATGCTATTACAGCAGTGGCACAACACTAATCCATCCCACTGGCTCAACTAAAATACCCATAATTCCTTCTAATCTTCCAGGGATAATGTTTTCAAGGATGTGGAGCAGGGGAGAACAAATCAACTAAGAACAAGGCAGGATCTGATTAGTTAATGAAATCACGTTGTGGTGATACCTATATCAGCTCATATCCCAGGCATGTATAACAAGATAGCCTTATAACAGGGTTGCTGTGCACTTACGCAGGGAGCTACGAGGTTAACGATAAAGTGCTTACCCTAATTTAATTTCACCGCTGACCACTGCCAGCAATTGTAAAATGGATATAGGAAATAGCTCTCAGGAATATTACCTTTAGATTGAACTGCTGTGTTTAAGATTGTTACGCTAAATGATATGTATTGCTTCATCATGTAATGTGAATCAATTTATAACCCTGCTAGTAAAACAGCAAGAGCTTTCTGGATGTGTTGCCAATACAAGAACATGCATTGCTAGTGAATGAAATAAGCAGTACTTGAGAATACTGCAAGTTCCCAGTAATATACTGAGTTAACTATGCAATTCTTCTTAAGTGGTTAAAATAATGTTTTTCATTTACAGCCTCTTAGGGGTTTTTTTTGTAACACCACGGAGAGGGCAGAGCAGGCCTTTAGATTACAGCCACTAGCTCACTTTAACACCGGCCAATAAGGCTGAGGTAAAGTGCCTGTTTACTATATCACGCTGCTCAAGTTTTATGTACCCCACAAATTCCCCCAATACCTTAATTGCTCTGGGGCAACCTTTGAGAGAGAAGGGAACAAAGTGAAAGCATTTCAGACGGATAATGCTCCTTACATCTTTGTCTTGCGCTGTCCCTTTGTAGCTTTGGAGAGGAAGAGGCCTGACATAGGCTACTGCACAGTTTAATGGCAAGTCTTATCCCTGTGACATCTCATATCCATAACTCTTTGTTATAGTCCATTACAAAGAAAGGCCCTCAGTTCAGTTAGGAGAATATTCCCCCGGCTCCACGGGGAATGGGCACGGCAGAAGAGGCTAATGTAGTTTAATTCCTTCAGCCTTTAAGGCGATGCAGGTAATTTTTGATCATTTTGGGAGGTCCAGGCTGCCTTCAAGGGATCTTTTAGAGAGGAGCGTTCAAGTTCTACTTTCAATCTGGTTATGTTTGAAACACCGACTCAACCCCATTACACCGTTGTGCCGTTTAGAAGATAAGATGGGAGCTGCTTCTAGTGAGGATTTGTAGGGCAAGGCATTTATCAAGTAGGATAATTAATTTCGGAGTCCAATGTGGTCAGGAAATTGTTCTACAACTGCAATTGATAAGAAGTATCAGAGATTGGTGGAATAGAATTTGACCAGAATGGCATGACTTTGCTAACTGAAGAAACTGAAGAGTGGAGATAGATTTTTTTATTTATTTATTTATTTATTTATTTTTTATTTTTTTTTGGTATCACTTTACAGTATATGAAGGTACACACTGTGTTTTTATTAGTCATTATAAGGCACTTATTAATGCCTTGTTCTGCACAACCGTATTCTACAACTATTAGGCCATTAACTAGGAGATTTCCCTTATTTTCCTCCGAATTACTGCTTATTGATAGGAAGTAAGGAAGTTTAAAAGATGGTAGTACCACTAGAATAGTCATTTGCCTTACATGAACAGTATGTAAGATTAAGAGGGATTTAGTGGCATCTAGCAGTGAGGATTGCAGATTGCAACCAGCTGAAACTTCTCCCAGTTAGAATTCCTTCAGTCTTAATGCTTCAGGAGGTTTTTATCGGGAGCCAAATTATCTGCGGAGGGCTTTTCACCACCAAAACAAAAAAAAAAAAACCTAGGTGATTAGAACCAGTAAAAGACACTAAATAAAGTAATTTCATGTTACAAACCAGTGTTTTACCTACACTGTTTGGCTCATCACAGACAAGCCACTAATCCAGCACTTGCTAATCTGTGTTTACCTTTTTTCTCTGATAAGTTAAGATCCAGACGTTAAGGAGGTTTTTACCAAGCTAAATTATCCGCAGAGGTCTTTTTTCTTCAAAATAAATGGATCCAGTGATTTAAACCAGAGTTTCATGTTAAAAAATCTGTGTTTTTCCAACCCTCCAGGAGGGCTGCTAACTGCAATCGCCGACACAAAAACCTTTCAAACACAAATGGCCCTACTAAAGCCAGTGTTTGTCCATTCTGGCCTACTGTAGAAACATGGCAGTGCAACATGGCGATCTCCATGGACGAGGACCTGCTTCCTATGTAGATATTAACAGCTCATTCTAAGGTAACGAAAACACAAAAAATCTTATTTTCAGGTAATTATACACTAAAGAAAACACACTTATTACATCATATTCCATTTATGCCAATACATCTCCCTAATTCCTACACACTGGACTCAAATGTGGTCTATTCTCATGTTACGAAACACAAAACTACAAGCGCTTAAGTGTCCAAACAACTCTAAATGAAGTCTTTTTAACTCAAATTATGTTCCCCATTCTAAAATGAGGTACTGCTCATGTTCCCTATTCTTAAGTCGCCTCCTCTTCACACTTAGTAAATCCATTATAGCACAAAACTACTTCAATTAATATCCCCTTTATTATGCACCACTAAAGAGATTTTCAAACATATCTATTAAAAGTGTACTGCGCATCACTTAAGAAAACAGGGTGCGCTAATCGCAGTAGTTGTGTGATATAATGGATTTATTATGTGTGAAGAGGAGGCCATTTTAAAATAGGAAACCTGTGTGGGTGAAGAAGTGTCAAACTACTTGTGTATAAGTTATGAACAATACCTCAGCTTACAATAGGGAGCATAATCTGATTTTAAAAGGCTCAATTTATTATTTTGACACTATTAAGACTTGTGTGTTTTATTACATAAGAATGGACCGTATTTAATAAAATGACTATTCTTGTGGCACTTCCACCATATAAGGCCCAAAAAGTGTGACAAGCATATTAAGATAGTAGGTAAGGAAGCTGTAGTGCATTAATTACTCAGTAAGCAGTAATCAGGAGGTTATTGATAGTTGTAGAATATGGTCACGTAGAGTAAGGCATTAATAAGTGTTTTAAAATGGCAGATAAAGAGCCAATATATAACTAATATGCATGCTAATAAGCAACTAATTAATGGTGTAGCTCGACTTCTGTGCTTTGCATCCATCGTAACTGTCAGTAGCAAATTTCTCCCACGAGCACCGAGTGTTTGCAGAGTGTTCTGCTTTCTTTTAATTTTTCTTTTTTTTTTTTAACAAATTACTTTTCAAGACAGAAATCTCAACATGTGCCAATGATCATGGATATCCTCCCTGTGTGTGTTAAACGGTGGCACCAGGATATAACTCTCGCAACTGTTTCACATCATGAAATATTAATCTGTGCACATGAGGCTTAATGGATATTGCCTGTTTGTAATAACTTTGATAACACCAGGCCAAATTAATTATTAGCTCAACAAGCAGTGGCTGTCTTGTTCCCTCGAGGGAATTCGTTTTTAACAGTGTGATATTTTATTGATCCCTGTGGGGAATTTTTTTTTCTTCTCATGCCTGCCACCTCTGGGGAGATCAGAGCTGGTGGAGGCTCAGCGTTGCTTTAGGACAGCTCTGCAAGGCTAATTCTTGACTTCATTGTGACAGCTGAAGGATGGGCGCTGTAATAGCAAGCCTGGTCTGCCTATTTTATTATATTTGATCTCTAGAGATATACAACAGATACTCAGTGATGATGAGGGAGGGTGATTGACCCTTTATTGACTTTGTTGTTTCCTTAGGGCACTGCTGCCAGTCTTAATGTTCAGTTCTGTACTTCTGTACTACTGAAAATATTATTTGCTTTGCCTTATTTGATATTCCCAGCTGTGTCACATTTGTATCATCTCAGAATAATTAAAATGTATTAAATTGTGACACTTTGCAAGAGGAAGTCACATTAGATTGGAGGTGGTGTCTAATTCACGATTGCCTTTTTTCTCCACTGCTCTCCTCAGATTCACACATAGATAACAGGACAACATCATCCATCGCATTAGGCCCTTCTTCTGTATATTCAAACCCATTTAGGTTGACAGACCACATTAGGACACCTACCTCAGCTTTAATTAGTGCAACAAATAGACAAAATACAGGTAGATTATGCACTATCACAGCTTTCTGCTAACACGTCAGCACAAGGACAAACATATTTAATCAGTATTTATTTCAGGCCTGCTTACTTTGAAAAACAAGATAAGGGAAAAAGCGGTGATTGCTGTATCCACAAAGCATGATAGAAGCACTGGGAGACTGTGAGACAGAAGGAGAACACAGGAAGTCAGCAAAAACCTCAGTCACGCTGTCTGTTAAGGGATGTGATAGATTACCTCCAGTAATTACAGAGATCAAAGCAGAGGGAACAATGAAAATGTGTTTTCTAAACTCGCGGAAATGCTTTGATAACAGGAAAGACAAAGGGATCAAACGTGAGCAGTGGGTATTCATAATAAATAATGAAGTGATACATTATAACAAGCTAATATAAGTGGTATCTGATTGTTTTTTGATGGAATAAGGGTTTGAAATGAACGGTTCTGCTGCATGAATGGACCCTTTTCAGGCTTTTATTCGGAGCTTTCTGTGCAGCGTGTGGCCAGTTTTTCACTAAAGCGAGGGAATGCTTTTTTGGCATCAGAGTAAATAGAATTAATCAAAATTTTTTTTTTTTTTTTTTTTGTGCCTCAATCACCTGTGACCCTGCCATTAATTTTCAATTTTATGAAGTGTTTGGTCGTCCTAGGCACGCGTGGCTCTTCGAAACAACTTTCACTTAATGTTTTTCTTCTTTTATCCTCTATCCTTGACTCCGCTCGAAAAAGGCGGCAAAATGAATGTCATTACATATTTTTCATAACAAGTTCTTTATATGTGTATTTTCTGTACACTGTATTCAAGGCCCTGCTGATATGCTTTTAAGAACTCATCCCCCCTAAAAATATTTTCAACAGGGGCCATCAGCATTTCTTACGTTTCAGCTTGAAATTGTATTCAGTCATGTTTCTCTGCCGGTACTTAAAATAAGAGGAAAAGCAGTTTGTGATTAGTAGTTTATTTGATTTTATTATAATCGAATGTCAGAATAAAAGCACAAGATGTTCACAAGAATACTCATTTAGTAGATCATAGGCAGGGAACAAAAAAAAAAAAACGGAAACACTATACAGATACAAAAATACAATACACAAATAGAAAAAGTTAAGCATGACTGATATGTATAATCAAGTGAGTGAAATGAGTGGATAGATTTAATTGTTGCTGTGAGATGACACAGTAGTCGTCAGATGAAATATGAACGTGAACAACACCAACAGATACCCTGGATCATGTGCACTTCATTCAGCCAGCGTCTTGTCGCTGACCTATCGTTCATATTTGGCTTTACGTCACTCAAGCGACTTGTTGGACTGCTGGAGTAGAAGCAGTACACCCTCTCTCTGTCAGAGGGAATCTGTCAGGCTTGACTGATGACACCGGCAGATGAAATGAGAGTCTTTGTAATTTGGACTCGCTGGTGCAATCTGTCATAGAGGTTCAACTTATTACAACACAACCAGGCGGGTCCAATTTGTTTCTCTGCTGGTGAAATGTTCCCGACACATACAGAAGACTCAGTTGGATTAAATCCATTAGTAGAAGTTGCTGTCTGCAGTGTTGGGGAGTTGTGAACTACATGTTAATCAACTAGTAGTTTAACTAGTGTACATTTTGAAGTATTTCGGTACATTCATATTTACATGGTGGTTCAAGCAGTTTAATTACTTTTTTCCCCATTTTTTGTGAAACTACAAACATATTTGGGCCATGAAAAGAAATTACTTTTTATTTTAACTTTCTCCTCTTCTCTACATGGCCTTGCTCCTACATACATTATAGATTTATTCACGCCCTATGAGCCTAGGCTCTGCCTGCGTTCCTCAGGTAGGACCCTCCTATCTGTTTCCACAGCTCGCCTCGTTACAAAAGGAAGCAGAATATTTTCCGTTAGAGCCCTGCAGCACTTCTCAAATCACTCCTCAAAACGTACCTTTACAGGAAGGCTGAGTTTTTATTTATTTATTTATTTATTTATTTACAGTAAATCTGCAGTATGTCTAGTTTCTACCCCCTCTCTAATCTTAATTTTTACCTTTTTTTATTACATACTCTGTTTTATCTGGACTTAGCCTATGTTCAGTATTTTTATTTGATTGACATATGTTATTGTTTTTTTTATCTGGCTATGCAAATAGTTTATTATTATTATTATTATTTTTTATTTTTTAATTTTTTTTTTCAATTGAACCCCTTTGATCCCAGTTGGTCATAAGTTTAGATTATTGCTATGTTCTGACAAACGTTGAGAGAAGATGTTACATGTTAGGGTAGCTCTGTAGTTTAACATCTTGTGAGGTGTGAAGTTATTGGTAGTTTCTAGCACTTCTTTTGATGCTTTTACTGTTTCTTTTTTTGCCCATGTAAGAAATTAACAGCTGCAGAGCTCCTAGCAGTCATTGCATATTACTATGTGTGAACCTAACAGTTCTCGGAGCTAAATGATCTCAGCTCTGCTTTGAAAAATTCAGGTTTCGTGCGACATATTTTGGGCTGTAACTCTGTTAAAAAGTTGTTTTACAACCTTTTTTTTTTTTATGCTTGTCAAAATGCCGCATTTGCCTCGTAGCTTAACAGTGTATTCAGAGTGAGGTGTCTTAACCATCATGTAGCGCTATACGCAGGAGTGCTGGATGAACTGTATTAAAATGAACACCTCAGATGCACGTAGAATAGCATATGTGACAGCCCGAGTTTCTCAGGTAACAGCCCACTTCTATGGGAATCCATGTTCCTGTTTCATTTAGCATTCATGTCTGCTGAAGCAATATTTCTAACATAACACTTATACTTATACAGACTCAGTAGATCTATAACATGCAGTTATTTAGAATCCCCCTTGATATCCCCTTGAACTCGAAATGAGACTTTCCTCCTCTATCCTGCACTGTTTCTTATCAACTCAGTGCTGAGAAATCAAACTGTAACTCTTCACACTGAGCTTCTCCTTATGTCACGCTAAAGCACAGGGAGCCAATTAAAATGTGCCGAGATAAACTCCAGGCTAAAGTTGAAATGCTTTAGGACACTGGACTAGATTTTTATGCACTTTGAATATATATTTAAAATGACAGCCACGCAAGCTTCCACTAGTAGAGCTGTGTGTCAGTTGAACTTTATTAACCCAACACTGGTGTGCTGTCACTTAACCTAATATGGTAATGTGATATGTATATGTATATTCTCACCCACAGAGTAACCGTGTTGGATAATGGCAGCCTGCGGATTTCCAATGTCACTAAAATGGATGCTGGACTGTACACGTGTGTGGCCAGGAACCAGTTTGGAGTGGCGAGCAGTGCCGGCAGCCTTCTGGTTAAAGGTAAAATATAATTTCCTTGACTTCAAACATCAGCTCTGGTCGCTTTACAGTAAATGGCAGCTGGATATTGCTTGTTTATTGTTTATTTTATCCCCAATAGCTGTTTCCTTGGCAACAACTGCTCTTACTCACACAGCAAATAATACAGTTACAGCAATAATCCCCATTTATTCATACAGTATCACTATTATACCAGACTGTACAATTACATCAAGCATGTAATATATCAAGCATTGACAGCTTTGCTTTTCTTGTGTATTTAAGGAATGGGATTGGGTTTTCTGTGTTAAAACCTTTTATGTAATCCATTTGAACATCATGACTCCTGCAGGTTTTATTATACAGGCCTTGTAATAAACCAACACATCATTTACGGTTGTCAGTATTTTGGAGGAACACAAAACAAATGTTCTGGCAGTCTGTCACAAGAGCTGCGAGACACGACCGACCGGCGCTGCATTTAAAATTAACCAACACTGACCCTCACTGCACGATTGATGAACGAGCAGCAAGGCAGCGTCGCTTTAAAGACGACACTCTCCCTACCTGACGCATATATAGTCCAATTAGTTGATTGGCAGTGGCTGGAGGAAGTGAGACACGAGGCTCATTGCATTCATGCGCCTCCATGTTTAATTCATACTTCTTTTTTTTTCCTCTCTCTCTGTACGGTGGCTCATAGCCATGCTCGGTTTGTTTAAGATTTCAATCCATTTAAATCACACACTTCTGCAGTGCAGTGAATTTTCTAGGTCTTTCTAAAGAGCAGAGTCAACAACAGCGCTCTATTAAAATGCCTTTTGGTGATTCCTCTTCACAAGTTTTTTGAATTGCAAATTGGCTCGCATAGAAGCCCAATTTCCCCCACAGCCTCTTTACATGTACGAACGACACTGTTATACAGTTTACTGTATATTCATACGTGTGTGTACTCATAATATTAGTCAGAAGTGGAAAAGAGGTGGTAAAATATATTCATTTGGTCTCGTATTTGAGTACAAATTCAAGGATCTGCATAAGCGCAGCACTTTGCAGAATAAGGTTAAAAAACATAAAATATTACTCACTGTGAATTTAATCTAAGCACCATTATGTTAGCAGCTACTGCGCACAGGCCAGTGTACCAGTAAGGTTGTAAGGCTAAAATGAAACATTATTGACATTAAATAAATACTCTAAGTGTTGATTGGGGCTGTAACTACTGATAATTTCTATTATTGATCACCCTGAAGATTATTTCCTCAATTAACTGTTGAATTGTTTAGTCTATAAATGTCACCATAATTTCCCAGAGCCCATGAACATCTTCTTCTAATTTTATTCAGACATCAGTCCAAGACATAATTATGTTTAATTTAAAAAGATAATAAAACAGAGAAAAGGACTTCCTCAGATCTAATTAGCAGGAAACGGTAAATGTTTTGACATCTTTACTTGGTAATGACAAAATAAGTCGTAAATCAAAATTGACTGAATTTAATTGAAGTTATGAGCAAAATTGTGACAATAACATATAATTTCAATTGAGAATGAATCAAATTCACAGTGTTATACTTGTTTTTTTTTTTTTTTACAATTTTATTAATTTTTTTTTAGAAACTGTAATTGTTTTACACTCCTGTCTAATTAATTACAGTTAATTACATTTCACCTGGCGTCTCAGGTGCAAGTCAGTCCCACACTTCCACACAATCAGTTACTGCTTCATCCCAGATGCGTTACTTTGACTGAGCTGAACCTCAGGCGTACCATTTACGATTGACTTCCTCAGAATGCAGATATTTGGCCATTACAACACATCCAATTCCTGTGCTAATTCAAAAGGACACGTTATAATCCAGCATGTATCTACACAATAAAATCAGCTCTTCATGGTTGTTTGAAACATGCTGTCATTCCATAGGTCTACAGAATGAGGACTGCCACGCACGGAGCACACTGAGGGGAATGAGGGAGCCAATTTGTGATTTTCCTTCCAGTCATAACAGGAAATGAGCGTGACAGCTTAGCAATCGGTAGCAGAAAGTTTTACCCCTCTCATTTCGCATCTGGTGCCAAACTTTGCTCAGACTCACCTGGAATGCACTGCCATGACCAGTCGGTTCTCCTTAGGGGGTGCGAGATAAACAAGCTGGCTTGTTTTGACAGAGCTGAATATAGACCTTTACTCCCCCTGACATGCTGCATTGGCTTGCCTGTCCATTAGTTGCTTATGACATGCATGCATAATTCACAGTGGACTGGTGTATGGGCCTCTCAGCCCGCGCTATATTCTGTGCACCGCGCTGCTGTTGAATGAGACACCCAGCCGAGACGGACCAAAGATTATGTTGATGCGCACCACGCTGAGGATGAAATAGGATGGCTTTTTGTCTCGGCACAAACAGAGCCAAATTATAGACTCGGATCTGACCTGCCATAATGGTGGAGTTTTTTCCTTTTGTTTGTTTATTTTTACTCTGTCTGTTGTTTAGTGATATATCAGGTCATACTCTGATTTATGAAACTCAAAGAAAAAGATGCAATATAAGCTCACAGGCAGACTCAAAAGTAATGTATCTTGTTTGTTTAACATTCAGGACAGGATCTAAAGAAGGGCAGGATTTGTTTTTGAGTGTGGCATGTATTTGCAATTATTTCTCAATGTGTGGGGAACATAAAGAAGTAAAAACAAGCCAAGTGAAGGTTATTACCATGCATCCCATACAGCATGCAGTCTGGGCAGTCTGGAAGGTATATCTACTCTGTTGAAGGAAAAATACGGCCAATTTCAGCATTTAAATACATTTTATTCCTATGTTCTGAGGCAGTCTAAAAATATTAGGAGATATAAACAACTCTCCCAAATCCAATAACAGGGGTGCTAAAACTCAAATTTGTGATGTCATCAAGTATAAAGTCTGGAGCTGCTCCATAGACAATGAATTTGGAAGATGTTATAGTTCAGTGGTTTCCAACTGGTCCAGCCACAGGGTCCAGATTTGATTGAGCTAGTTTGCCACGTCTGCCAAGTAGCTGTCCATTAGTCATTCACTCCACGGCAGAAAACAGCACTTCAAAATAAAAGTTCTGTGCTGGAAATTGACTGTACATGAAAATAAGAATACGTTTTTGACAAACTTGACACAATTGCGAGTCACTTGCAGTCCATTCAGAATGGGCCCTCAACCCACTTTGGGACCATGACCCAAGAGGAATGTTCTTAGTATAGTCCAAATCACTGTGATGCTATGCTGACAACAACACTTCACTTCCGGTAGACAGCGAGCAATTTATTTTAACTCTAGAGATAGTTTGTGAAAGCCACAAACTTGTTTATTTCTGTTGTCATAGCTGTAACATTTAAAGCTGTATAGTTATTGTGATGGTCCGATCTATCTGACGTTTCTGCTGTGCTTATTTTATGTACTGTGTTGCTGTGCTAGCATCTTTGATAAACCAAATCAACCAGCACAGAGGCTAAGCAATGTCCTGCTGTGGACAGAGGCCTCAGCAAAATGTATTTTAACCATCTAAAAAGCCCCACCTATTAAAAAAAAAAAAAAAAAAAATCAAAATACCAATTGTGGTATATGCTATATTTGGAATATTGTCTTCACTTAACCTTATACATAACAGACTGAGGCAGCAGGAGACAAGCAACTTCCTTATTCTAAGAAATGAAATTACTGTTTTTGTCGATAGAGTGTGGTGGCTATGAGATAACAGCTTTAGGTTCCCGCCATAAAGGGCTGTCTGACGGCCAAATAAATTGTTGAAAATATTCTAGTTATGGCATATACTTAAACTGATACAATATATTTTTTATTAGGTTGCTAAAATTGAACACTTAAGACAGCTTTTACTCAGCAGCATTTCATTTTATAGATAAAATAGAATAAAGTTTATTCGGGTTTAAAGGCCAGTTCAGCCTGATGATTCGCAATGAGCTCTGCTGGTCAAATCGTTGGCGGCTGGTTTTAAAATGTAAAGCACGTCACTTTTTCGGCAGCCAGTTGGCTCGTAGCGAAGTCCGCTGGTCAAGGCTAAATGACTGCAGACGGCGTGTTTGCTTGCTGCGGCAGGTGCTCCATCGCCGGCGGATCCTGTTTCCAGTGTGCAAGTGTCAGACAGTGAGTCGCTGCTGCTGTTTGCTGTATGTGCTTATGCCGCACCCACACACACTTTCTCACAGAGATAAATTGGTGCTGGTGGGGTGTATTTATTATGAATGCAGTCCATCTGATGTTTGTTTTGTTTCTGCTTTTCGCCGTTTCATCACTACTACAAATACAACTGCAGCCAGTATCTCACTATTACTATCCTCATTTATGTTTCAATAACCTACAAATTTAATTAGGCCACAAAATAAGCCTGAAAAGCTAGAAATCAGAACAGGTGTACAGAGGGTTGTTACATACAGGTGATACACCATTGCGTTGCAAGTTGCTGCCTGTCGCAACTCGTCTCGTCGTGACTCATTACTCTGAACTGGGCGTTAAAAAAAGAAAACAACCATTCTGTGAGTCCACAAAATCAGGCTCCCATTCATTGTCTGTGGCGCAGCTCCAGACTACTTCATGACATCACAAAGTTCAGACTTACTTCTCTGGCTTTCACAGAGAGAAGGACATGTTCACAAATACTGACTGAACTTTACAAGGCCATGGAAACGGCATACTGTAATTCTGAATTTAGGTGGTGTTCTCCTTTAACATGCCCCCCTACTTTCTAACTTGGTGCTGCCTGTTTACAGAGCCAACTGTGATCACCAGTCCGGCAGGTCATCTGGACGTGACCGTAGGTGAGAGCATCGTGCTGCCCTGCCAGGTGTCTCATGACCCCACGCTGGACCTCAAGTTCACCTGGTTCTTCAATGAGCAGCTCATCCACTTTGGAAGCCACTGGGCATATTTTGAAAAAGTTGGTGGGGTAAGTCAATAATGTTCTCAGGTCCTCTGACTCTCTGTGTCTTTAGGGTAAGACGTGAAGAAAATATATGTTGCAGCCTAGCAGGAACTTTTTTTCTCTTTCAGATAAAAATCATAAGTGTGTGCTACAGAAATTGTACACACACAAGTTTCTGAGTTGTTTAATTTACCTTTAGACTTTTTATTATTGCAGAGCTACAACATATATTTTAAGCACCACATTTGAGTGTTGGCCAAGTGACATTTCCTCAGTTATAAAAACAAGTGCTTCTAAAAGTACTTCTATACCCTCTTGACAAATCTGTTTCCACTTGAACGTGGAGACTGTTAAGACTTCACCACTTAAAAAAGCTTCTAGCATCTGAAGACAGGCTTAACGCAAAGTCATATGTGAAAAGTTACACTCCCCTTGATACTCAAAACATCTCTGCATACCTACTTTCTATTATAGATGAAACTACACATGCAGTAGTTTAAAGTGACTCATAAGGAAATAAGCTATTTGAACTCTATTAAAACAATCGTTAACACATTTACGTCTCATTTCTCGACAGCTTAATTTCAGCTTCATCTTTAAGAGGCAAAGTATTGAACGCTAGCTAATGATAAATCATAAAGATGAGATTATTTTTTTTGTGACTGAACAAGAGGGCTCTGTGTTTGCCTGTTCAGCTTGTTAATAACACCTCCTCCATTGACAAAGCAGCAACCGAGGAATTCATTATGCAATGCTCAGTCATGCGTTACATTTGATCATCTAACACCAAATAATTTTTCTTTTTTAATTAGGAAAAGCAATTATGAGGTCTTGGCTTCTTTATCACCTCTTGTTGGTTTCTTTTCTTTTCCTTTTTTTTCAGCATCCGGCACGATAACAGCAAGAGCTTTATAATTGCATGTAGCCCTGCAGTTTATTAAAACACTTGACTCCTCAGTACTAAACCTCACTGATGTGGGAGTAGAGAGAATATTGATATATCAGTGGTGGCTGGTCATGTAACTTGAACTTTCCTTATCTAGTGTATATGGTGACATAGTGAACAAAGTAACATTTTCTCATTTGTTTTCTTTTGGAGTGCATTATGACATCATGTGAATACAGTCTGCTGTGAACTCAAGGAGAGTAAAACTGGTAACATGCAATATCAGTGAGTCATAGCCTTATATGGTATGTAAGATGTAGGCATTATCAATTTATCTACATTTGCACACCAAGTCTGTATTTTTTGTTTGCATTTAAAAATTAAATACGAACCCATGTTGTGTCCCAGTCTTGTTTTACACACTAACACCGAAACTTGCATTTGTCATTAAAGTTTTCGGAACAGGTTAATTTTCTGTTTTTTGTTGCATCTGTCAAAACCATTTCGAGATTTGTTTGACCAAGAAGCAGTGAAGAAAATGCAGCGTAACCTGCGGGACCAGCCCTGTTTTCACCAAACACTTTCGGTATGGTACCTTTGGAACCAAAAGTACCCTTCGGACATGGTACCTAGACCCTAGTGTTTCCACCCCAAACAGTACGCTTAAATGTGTGCGGGGTTGTTTTCACTCACTGCTCCGTCCAGCACTCACTGTATTTCCTCATTATTGGTGACACAGAGTGAAGTCTGCACTGACATTCTCAGAACAAAAAAGAGCAGGCTGCAGTGAGAGTCTCTCTCCGTGGGATATTTGAAAATAGTGGGTTTGTGCATTAAGTTCTTCTCAGGCAAGCTCAGGGGTTTAGCGTTGGCATAGTCCACAGGAACAATGCTTTGCAATGCTTTTTTGTGTGAGGATTAGAATATGCAGTTTACATAACCCAGTCAAGATTAAAACATAAATTTTATTAAAATTTTATTTAATAAAAATTTTAATATTAAAATTTAGGGTGTGCTGATGGATTCATGTCATCAACTCATGCACTGAGTAACATTACAAGTTAACTTTCCACCTTAAAAGTTGCCTGCAGTCGGCCCAGTGAATTAAGTTATTTTTTTCTCAGACTACAGCTGCTGCGAGAGGCAGCAAAACATGCTTTCATTTTATAGTTACAGTCTGCTAATTAAACTCTCCACAGTATGAACAGTGGTTACATGAGCCTCAAAACCAGCCACAGCTCAGCCCTGAGCAGAGTGACCGTCGGCTATTGACCAATCAGACTGCAGTGTTCACAGCTCCTTCTTTTAGTACCAAATCTGTGTGTGAGGTACCCCGACAGAGGGGGGACCAAAAATGGGGACGGTATGGAACGGTTCTATTGGTATCCCCAACTTTTCACAGTGAAAACAGAAAAAATGTGTACCAGACTGAACTGTACTGTACTGCTTGGTGGAAATGGGGCTTTAGATCAGCAAGAAGAGAGAGGAACAGGGCAGAAGAGGAGAGGTGTCCAGAGAGTATAAAAAGTGGAAAAATATGAAGACAGTTACCTTCTTGAAATCTACCGCGTCAAGAAGACGGTAAGCCAGGAGGTAACTCCAGCTGAGAGAAGCAAGGGAGCAAACGTGTCTCTCCATTTTGCCTCGTATGCTGCTTTGCCCGATTACAAAAACACAAACGAAAAGGTGTGCAAAGGCCTTAAGATCTAAGTAATGCTCCCCTAATGTCTGAATCCCAGTGTTAAATCTGACCCTCTGCAGTATTTTTTAAAATGTTCAGACTTCTTTTACAAAAAGAGAAATATGTCTCTTCAATTCATAACTGCCTAAGCTGAAAAATATCAGTTTAAGTAGCTGAGTGAGTCATATGACATTTTAAGGATTATTATACCTTAATGTTGGAATATTACTGCTTGAATATGCATCCAGCAACAAGCTCCTTGAGTGCTGCATGATGGCTCAGTAATGGAAGCAAACTTGGTTCAATCATATATTACAGGCTAACATTATTTTCAGATTTACTATTGAAATGATGACAGAGTAGTTATAGTTAAAAACCCTGTAGAAACACCGTTTACCTCTGCTGGTAGTGAATATACTGCAAGTGCTGAACACTTGCTGAAGTGTGTGCCTCCAGCAATATTTACACTGTTGGTTACAACCTTCTCTGGGGTTGGGTTTGTAACGTTTTGCAGCTCCAAATAGAGCCATGTTCGTGGTGTTTTGTAAGGCTGAATGTTAGTGCCAGAGCTGCAGTCACACTGCTAATTATGGGACTCAGGGTGTCAATACAATACTCATATGGAATTGAATTTAGGTTAGACAGCACAGAACAAACTGGAAAATAGTGTACAATAAGATACTGAATGTTTTTGGTCTGATGCAGGCTTATGCATATTCTACTTTAAAAATTTCAACCAGCTTTGTATCATGACAGTGAGGGTAGGATGTGTAAATGACCTGTGGTAAACTCGCCTCCATCTTACCAGTGCCAAGATCTCCCTGGTTTTATCTCACCTGGCTCTAGGGCTGTTGCTCCAACTACAGAATGTACTTTGGTGTTTTCATTTGCCCGCCAACATGTACACAAAGAGTAGAAGTAGATCAAGGGAGAAAGACGCTCCTCTCTTTCTTTGTCTCTCAAACTCAGACCAAACTCAGATCAAACTGTAAAACTAGGCAGTACTGATCAAATATAAACCAACTGTTACTGGATTGCCCAGAAACATACTTTAGCGCATTGTTTGGCTGTAATATGAGAAATTAGTGAACACGAAGTAGGCACCATACTGTTTCCTGCACAGCGAGTCTGAAAAAACTGAGATCAAACTGTAAAACTAGGCAGCAGTGATGAAATATGAACCGAGATTCTGTTACTGAATCACCTTTTTCTTTTCCGGTTACCTGCCATTTGCTGCCGTATTGTCTCCTGTATCAAAACGGCCAAGCTTGTGTTAGCGTTCATTGGTCTGGTGTGGCGCCATGCATTCTGGTAGTTGTAAGTTAAGTCGTAAGCCACAGCACTGTTCCTCTGATTTCTCTGGTCATGCAGCACCAATTTCAAAAGTATTTGTGTATTTTGTCTCTCTACTGCACAGACAGCCGGGTCTCATAAGACAACCATCTTTCCAGCAGTGAAATATTTCTTTAGGATGAAAGGGAGGCAGAAAGGCTGACTGAAGGATGCATTGGCAAACCCCAGTGAAACACAGTCAGCACTTTCAGTATTGAATGAGAAAAATATCAGTGTTACTGTACATCTTTGTAATTATCTGATATTGCAGTTTCTATTTTGCTCCGTTTTTTTTCTTTCATGTAACCCAACCGCCCATAAATCATGGCAAGTCAGCCTTAACATAAAGCAATTGCACTGCCTTGCAGATACAGACGTCTTAAATCCACATGATGTATAATTTTGCATTTTTCAGGGCTTTTTGCTGTCTCTCTTGATGCAGTAAGCAAGCTTGGAGGTTATTTCTTTCATGCTGTTTATAAAATTTGCCAAAGTGAGAGATCTGTGACCCGTTCCATCCCCACTTATATTATTTTAATGATGGCGGGGAGTTTCAAAGAGTGAATGACTCGCAGCGACTGAATTTTTATCTTTATAAAATGTCCCTGATTATACATCAAAGTAATTATCGAGTCTCACACTGTTTCACAGTCCCTTACTTTCATAGATAAGACATCAACTTAACATTAGCTCTTACTTGAAAGTTCAAAGCTAATAATGTATTTGGCATTGAATGGTTGTCTGTAGGGTAAATGGAATCAGTGGGAATAAAAAAGAGAGAGCTGAAAGAAGCTTTTTAATTCCCCACTAAGAACTGTCCTCATAAATGGTCGCGAAAACCTTCACTCAGTCATTTAGCGTGTCCCTGGACTTGTATTATACCTTTCTCCTCCATAATCTAATAAAGTGAATGCCAAAAGGAAATCACTGTGACATTGCACTTGTTTCTGCAGTAATTTTAGTTCATTTTGCAACATTTTACTGTTTTTTTCCTTCTATCTTTTCCCCAAACAGCGCTCGGCCGGTGACATCATGATCCGGAACATTCAGCTGAGGCATGCTGGAAAATACACCTGTGCGGTTCAGACCAAGGTGGACAGCGTGTCTATTGCCACAGATGTGGTAGTCAGAGGTAAAAACATCCCTCACACTCCATCTTAAAAAGGAATTAAAACCCTTGCAGTCACATTAGTTGTGTGTGAAGAAGTCATCACATTAGTTGTGCGTGAAGAAGTCATGGCACAGTGACAGTGTGAAGCTACATTTAGCCAAGCTTCTTCTACTACAAACCCTCTGCTAGCCAAGAATGTCACTTTACGTCATAGTGAATGAAAGAATATCAACATGAGCGCTGTAACTGAATGCATGGCAGAAAAAACAAACCTTCACGTTACCACTCTGCTGTACATCACAGTGAATAAAAGCTTATAATAATAATATCACTGTTGTGCTAATGACACACAGATCCATCTCTCTGCCAAACCCAGTCACCTAAGTCAACTCCTTCCTCCTAGGCCTGTCACGATAACTGTAATCAACTCGTTACACTGTACACCGACATGACCTCAATCATTTCTGCTGACCTCAGTGTCCGTTACGTTTACATCTGTGTTTGTTTACATATGATGATACCAGAAACACTTGGATGCACAGCCTAAGCATTTTTCACTGCCCCTAAAGCCAAATAAACAATAACAGAATATGCTGAGATGTTGCTGCTTCTGTCCCTTCGTCTGCTGTCTGTGCCTGACTCTCACCGTGGGCTGGCCTCAGGCAGCTCCTCCCGACGGCTACTGACCAGCCAGAAAGTTTGAGATGGACTTGGTTTCAAAGTTGCATCTCATAGCTGTGGTGTGGGAGCAATTTGGGTGTCAGCTGAATGAGAGAGGAGAGCCCATTAATGTGTGTTCTGTACACACAACATCTATTGCACATCTGTCCGTCCTGAAAAAGGGTTCCTCCTCAGTTGCTCTTCCTGACATTTCTTCTATTTGTTCAAAACACCAACAGCAGTTTATCAAATTCAAACCTTTACGTAGGCGGTCAGGGTTCATACACACAAAGGCAGAAAAATCCATTCAAGGAAATTACACAGAAAGCCTTTATTCCAAGCAGAGTCAAAAACCAAGGTATCAAACATGAGGAAAAGGCCAGAGAGCATGAACACACTAGGGTGACAATGACAGTCTGGCAACTGAATGTGGGAAACACTGGGCTTTAAATACACAAGGGCTGTGGCTACACAGGTGAGTGGAACAAGACACAGGTGAAACACATGAGGTAATCGACAAAGGCGGGAAAACTCAGGAAGTAAAAGAAACACTTAAAACAATGAGAACACATTTCAGAATAAAACAGGAAGTGGACACAAACACATGAACATAAACTTAGATAGATAGAATATCACAGTGAAGCTCTCTGAGGTCATTTGGATGTGTGATATTGGACTATATAAATTGAATAGAATTGGATTGAATTGAATAGAATAGAATTGGATTGGATTGGATTGGATTGAATTGAATTGAATTGAACTAAAAAGAGCAGCAACAAAAAAATGGCTACACAACTATTCTGACTATTGTCTGTTAGGGAATGAATGACTCTCTGACCCTGTGCCAAATGTTTAATATTTATTTAATTGCAATTTTTATTAAGAGAGCCAAAGAGTCCATTTTATTTGTTCTTTTAGTTTTATTTTATTTATGTTTATTTGTTTAGGATATATGTATTATTTCATATCTTAATTTCAATGTCTGAATATTCTAAAGAAATAAAATTCATTGCCCTTTGAGATAGTGCACTAGTATTATTAGGCTATTATATTATTATTATATCAGTGGCATAAAATGGTCTTAAAATGACAATAATATAATTTATCACAATTATTTCTGGGACAATTTATCGTCGACAACAAAAGTTGTAATCGTGGCAGGCCTACTCTCACCATGACTGCTTAGCTGCCACCAAATATTCAACGTCTCTCCTAAAATCCTTCACTTAAACCCGAACAGAACAGAAATTCTTTAATTCAGAATTGATAGCTTTCTTCACGTTATTTAAATATCAAACCTTATACTAAGAATCTTGGTATCACCAGTATGTGACTTTTATTAAGCTCATCCAGTCCTGTTTTCTTTAGCTGAGAAATCACAAACATCACATGTATCTTGTCCTTTACAGATCTTGAACCATTAGTTTACCCTTTTATTTTCTGTTATCTAGATTTTGTAATTCCTTCTTCACATGCCTCAGTCAGTTGGTCTAAATCGTATAAAGTTGGTTAATAATGCAGCTCCTAGGCTTTTAACTAAACCTTACCATTGGTCTCATATTATACCTTCTCTTGCATCCTGTCATTGACCTCCTGTAAAATTCAGAATATACTATAAAATCCTGTTGATAACTTTTAAGGCAACGCATGACCTTGCCCCCAGTTACATTTCCGATCTCCCCGTTCCTTATTCTACTTCTTCAACACTCTGATCCCCAAATCTCGACCTTTTATCCATCCCCGACTCCAACTACCAAACAAAAGGTGATTGCACTTTTGCTGTTTTAGCCCAAACCCTCTGGAATCATCTTCCTCAATCTGTCAGATTTACTGAATCCTTGGGCTGTTTTAAATAGCTTCTTAAACCCCATTTTTATAAGCAATCCTTTTTATACATCTCCATCTCTGTCTCATGGTCTGGTTTGTTTTAGTTTGGTCTGTCTTTCGTTGTCCTGTGTTTAATATTGTCATCTATTTTTATGTTTTTTATTGGTCCACTATTATTGTTTCATGTATGCATGTAAAGTGGAAATACACAAGGGCTGTGTTCTTCTCTTTGCCCGCTCACATAAAGTCCTGTACGGCAGTGGTTCCCAAACTTTTTGGTTTCTGAGTCACATACTGTGTGTTTATGAGTTCTGAATTTGTGATTTCCCTTCATAATATCTTTTGATTGTTTCATTCATTCATGTTTATTGGAGGTAAACTATCTTGTTACTCACAAAAAGCAAAGATTAGAGAAGAATAAATTAGATTTTTGCATGTTTTTTCTTCTTTCTATCCTGTTAATCGTCTTGTGACCCCTATGTTTTAACTTGCAAACCTTTGGGGCAATTCCAAGTCATGTTAGGAACCACTGCTGTAGGCATGTTATGTCCTTTTTTTTAAATTTCCTAAATTTTAGTACAGTAAATTGCACTTTAGAAAAACATTACATGAGATACAAAACCTGCTTATTTGTTCCTCTATTAGATTTATTTTTGTTCTTTTCTGCCTGCAGTGTAACAAACTGTATTTGGCTTGGTTATAGTTTAGTATTGCTCTCACAGCTGATCCTCTGAATCTTCTTCCTAATCAGTATGTTACATCTGCTCTGCATGGCCACCTACTCTGCATCTCCATTATTCTGCCTCTTGTCTTCATTAATCTCTACTGTATAGTGTATCAGCCTGCATGAGGGAACTTTGACTAATTATCCTCACAGGTCCCCCAGGCCCGCCTGTGGACTGCCAGGTGACTGAGATGACAGAGACCACTGCCTCTCTGTCCTGGGGACCCGGAATGGACAACCACAGCCCCATCCTCAGCTACACCATCCAAGCCAGAACGCCCTTCTCTCTCGGGTGGCAAGCCGTTACCACCGGTAGGCTGGTTTCATCTGACAGTCTGAGTGCAGGTTGTGTGAATGCGAAGTTCTTCGCGTAGATAAAAAAGAGAGAGGCACGTGGGCGTGACTGGTATCCTTTTCAAACCCCACACATGAAGTGACAGTAAATAACACATCACCAGCTTGGCTAACTTTCAGTGGCAGATCTTGCAAGGTTTTTGATGAAAGGTTATTTCTGTGATGTCTCTCAGTTCCTGAGCTGCTCGGGGGGAAGCAGCTGTCATCTACTGTCATTGACTTGAGTCCCTGGGTGGAGTACGAGTTCAGAGTCCTGGCAACCAACAGCATAGGAACAGGAGAGCCCAGCAAACCCTCCAAAAAAGCGCGCACCAAAGAAATGCGTATGTAACAGAAGCTCTTTACGTTTCCTCTGCTGCCAACAGTGACACTAATTGTTTGCAAATGACGCCCATTATATACAGAGGGATCCTACTTCAGGACGGTAATTAGATCCCTCAATAGAACTTTATTGTACCGGTGTATTTCTGCTTCCTCAGAAGCACACAACACATGAATGAATTAAATTCACAATAAATATACTGATGCCTGGCAGCTTCAGTCTGACAGTTTTACCTGTGAGTGTGTGTGTGGAAACAAACAAGTCTCCTTCAGGGCCGTGCAGAGACAGTATATATACTATATACAGTGTCTTTGGTTGAGAGCCATGATGCATCAAATGCAGTCAAAGAAGGGGATTTGAAGGAGACTTAATTTTAAATTTGACATGAAATTACACATTAAAAAATCCCATCATACATTACATTGTCTACATTGTAATGCATTTGCTTGAATATACAAACTTTTTTTAACACTGTGGTTGATGTGTAAGTTCCCAGGGTGACACCGGCCAGAGTGAACGGCGGTGGTGGAGGACGTTCAGAGCTGGTCATCACTTGGGAGGTAAACTTGTATTTACCAGGGTTCCTGCAGATCCTTAAAGTCTGAAATGGCATTGAATTCATTAATCTGAAAAAAAACAAGGCCTTAATTGGTGTTTTAATGATCTTAAATGAATCTTTTAAAATGCTCAGACATGGAAAGTAGAATTTCAAAATATTTGGTAACATCTATTTTGAGCAATAGTTTACTGAATGCCAGTCACGTTAACATCAGGCAGATCAGGATAGAGGCACCAACAAAACTCATTTTGTTTCCAGACAGGATATTCGAGGCTGAGGATGCACTGACTGTTAGCCAGCTGTCACTGTACCTTGGGTGACAAAAACAGCTACTAACCAAGATTTAGCTGCATGGCTGAAACCACTTCAAGGCTCAGTGTATTTTATGCAAAAAAGTTTTTCAAATTGGTCATGAAGGGAATCAAGGCAGTGGAATCCCACATGTAGAGGGAGAAACACAAAATCGCCAAGAAAACCCACCAACAAATACAAAGTTTTTCCATAGTATCACTGTTCTGCACTTGTCTCCGCCATGTTTTATGTTACAAAAAACATTTGGGCAAAACTGTCCCTAACCCTAAGTTATTGTGGGTTCATTTTTATTTTTTCTTCAGTTTGGTTATTGCAAAGTTGGTCTTTAATTTCATTTAATTCAGAGTGGCATTTAAAAGGTCTTAAATCCAACTTCCCTCATGCTGTAGTAACCCTGATGTGCTACATTCAAGTGCACTCTTTAAATTGACTTTAATGTAAAAAAACTCACATACATTTGACATATATATGAAATGTATGATAGAAACAGTAATGAAATATTGACACTTAATATTTGTTAGTTTGTTCTGACTTCACTGTGGTTTGTTAATGAATTTTAATGTGAAATTGAAACATACAGTGTGAAGAATAACTTGACAGTTGTGTGAGGATAGCTCTATTTTATTCCTCCTCAGTATAAACCCTCTTAACCAGACAGAGTGATAAGTTCATGCAAGGCTTGCAAGTACAGTACTACCCTCAGCACTTTTCCTCTAAGTGCCCTAATCCGTGCATAGCTGCATTTCTTTAAGGTATTAATATCTTTAAGATCAGTCATCTTGAGTCATCCCTCTGACTCATACCTCCTTTAGCCTGTTCCCGAGGAGCTGCAGAGCGGTCCAGGCTTTGGCTACGTGGTGGCTTTCCGCCCACTCGGGGCGCCAGGCTGGATGCAGGCTGCTGTCACGTCCCCGGACGCCTCTAGATATGTCTTCAAGAATGAGAGCATCCCTCCTTTCTCTCCGTACCAAGTCAAAGTCGGGGTTTACAACAACAAGGGAGAGGGCCCTTTTAGTCCAGTGACCACTATCTACTCAGCGGAGGAAGGTGTGTTCTTTTTAAGTATACAGCAAAGCATGTTCGACACAGTCATTACAGATCAGATTAGTTTTAGTCTAACAATATTTCAGATTTTTTTCACCCCCCCAACTGACCATTTGTATATGAATTACTCACCCTGTGCTGCGTTATATTTATTAAGAAAACTCTGTAACACTTTACCTGAAGGTGTCTACATAAGGGTGACATGACACTGTCATAATTATGACATGACACTGTCATGAACATTATGTACATGTCATAAACGTTTATGACTGCTGTCATTTAGTGTCATTCGGTTTTTGTAATGATAAGTTGTTTGGGATGTCCTTATTATGACAACTTGACATTAACCAGGATGACATTACCAGAAGATGTGTTTATGTTAATGTCAAGTTGTCATAATAAGGACATCCCAAACAAATTTAATGTCAACTTGTCATGACAAAGACAACTTCTGGTAATGTCACTTTGATTAATGTCAAGTTGTCATAATAAAGACAACCCAAACAATGTCAACTTGTCATTACAAAAACCAAATGACACTTAATCAGTCATAAACATTTATGACATGTATATAATGTTTATGACAGGTTCATGACAGTGTCATGTCATAGTTATGACAGTGTCATGCCACCCTTATGTAGATACCTTCAAGTAAATTGTTACCAATAAGTCTATATTTCTCACATGCCTCTAGTGAACTAAGAATCAAAAATTCTTGATTAATTGAAGTTAAAAGAGTCTGCAACTTTGGTGTTTTAAAGTTTTAGATCAGATTCACCAGAGTCACACAATAACACACATCAATTGAGGCAGCGTTAGACCAGCAGCTCCCGTGCTCAGTGAGGTAAAATTACTGTTTTTGTCAGTAGAGTCTGGCTTTGAAGAGAGCATCAATTAATTTCACTTTCAATTTAGTTCCCCATCAGAAAGGTCTGTCTGTTTGGGAAGTACTGAGCAAACAAATGGATAAATGCTCACTGTAAAGCTATGCAAGACAAACAAAGTTTTCTCCATGAATTCATCATAACGCAGGGTGAGTCATCTATATACAATTAGTCATTTGTGGGAGGTAAAATATTCCTTTAAACACCCAGTGCTGCGAAGCCACAAGTACACCAACAACTCTTTACTTAACATTTCAAATAACTGTCACCAAAAGTGAACACTGGGAAATCTTCTGTCACATTGTTTGAGTCTAAAATCCTGTTTCCAAACACCCCGAAAGGCTGAGAAAACATATTTTCTCCAAGACTTTCATACTATGATTGATGTGCTCCTACCAGAGCACAAAACACTTCCACCAAAGTTCAAACAATTTGGCTTATTTCACACTGTGTGTTTGTCTGAGCTCCTCTCACTGGTTTGAGGTGGGCAGGACTCAGATGGAAAAAGAAAAGTGATGTTACACATTTCCAGGCACCGGTTGGGATTCAGCAATATTTGAGCCAAATTTTGTTGAGAGTTGTTGGGTTACTTGCTGCTGCTGAGACAGCACTGTCAATCTTATCTGATCAAACCACACCAACACGGAATGATGAAGTAGATCAGCTTAGTTGTTGATCGGTAAACTCTAAATAAATGATGACAAAGGATCTGTTTTCTGAACTCAGTCTTAAATTGTTGGCATTTAGTCATGAATATATGATGCTACAGAGAGATAGCAGGGGCTGTTACTTTTTATTTAGTAGACTTTCCAGGACTTAATATCGGAGCACTCACTCCTCGTCATGCATTGATATGGATAGATTGGATAGAGCTACAGTGCATTCAATAAGTCATCCTGCAGATGTGGGTGGAAGTGAATCTGTGTCTTACTCCTTATCTTGACTATCCTGTGTGCCTAACAGAGCCCAGCAGAGCTCCAGGGAGGCTGAGGGCGAGGAGTGTATCAGCGTCCGAGGTAGAGGTCACCTGGAAGCCACTTGCCTGGAGCAACAACCGCAGACGCATCCTGGGCTATGAGGTCAAACCAACACTTGCCCACACAATAAGAATTGTACAAATGTAGTGCCAACAGCTAGTGGCATAATATCTTGGATAACAGTGTGATGACCTTTTTGTATTAGTAGCTGTATAATTATTCATTCATGGAGTAAACTGCAGTATGTGAGCACGATGAGGCCCTTGGTGGTTCAAGCCCACAGTAGAGCAGATGGAAGTATTAAGTAACAAATCACATGGAAGCTGATAAAGTATAATGTGTGTATTTGCTGTGTGTTATTTAGTTGCAGTACTGGGGTGAGAAGAAGAAGCAGGACACAGCCAGCGTGATCAGGACAGTGGGGAATAAAACTTCAGTGCTCATCAGGGATTTGGAGGGCAGCAGTACCTATTACATGTCCCTGCGGGCCTATAACAGCGCTGGAGTGGGTCCACAGAGTGTCATGGTCAATGTCACAACTAAGAAACCACGTAAGGACTTTGAGCATAGTGAGGAGACTGACTGTGACTTTTTGTGCATGACTTTTTTCTTTGTTTTAACCTCTGGCTAAAGGTGCATGGTCCATTTGGTATATAATTATTTTAACTGATGATGTTTCACTAATTATTCGTGAAAGTGGGGAATAACCACTACACAAGAGCACCTTAAAGGGGCTATTGACCCCAAAATCATGAAATACATATTGTTCCTCATATCTGTAGTGCTCTTTATCAGTTGAGATTGTTTTGGTGTGAGTTGCTGAGTGCTAGTGACGTCGGCCGAGGAGATGTTCACCCTCTCTCGAATATATTAGAACTAGTCAGCAATCAGCTTGTGGTGCTCAAAGCGCCTGAAATATACACTTGAAAAGCTCAACAGCAATGTCTTTTTCCAGGACTCATGCCTGAAGATAATTCACAGACCTTGTTGTGAGCAGATTCATGTAGGAACTATTTTCTACCGAACTACAAGGCCAACAGTACCACTGCGCAGAAGGAAGCGTGCATCTACTACTAACTCACCTAGCACAAATGGAGTGACGCCTGCGAGCAAGTCAACTCGAGTTGTACTGATTCATACACATAGGTCATGTGTCACCCCCTTAATGTCATCCACAAAACACAAGTTACAGCTCAGCTCATTAGTGTTTACATCTTGCGCTGTCACAAGCACGCTGTCCGTGAGTAGATGCACGCTTCCTTCTGCGCTGTGATACTGTTGGCAGGTTTAGTTTAGTAGGAAGAAAATAGATCCTACATGAAACTGCTCACAACAAGGTCTGTGGATTCTCTTGCATAACCACGTCATGATTTCTGGAAAGAGACATTGCTGTTGAGTTTTCCAAATATATTTTTGGCACTCGCAGTACCACAAGCCGAGTGCCATCTACTTCCATTATATTCAAGAGAAGGCAGACATCTCTATGGCCAATATCTCAAACACTCGACAACTCACACCAAAACAATCTGGCCTGATAAATAGCACTACAGGTAAGAGGAAAAAATATATATATTTGATTTTAGGGTGAATAGTCCCTTTAAAGGTACCATGTGAAGGTGTCTTGTTTATCCACTGTTGTATTTATTTAACGCCCACGGTTCGACTCGCGCCAGGGGACCCTCGTTGGATGTCATACACAGCTCTCTGTCCCTACATTTGAAGTCTTATCGACATGAATAGTGTGAGACTGAAGGACGTCATGTAGCACTCCTGTCATTTGATAGACATGCAAATCTTTGATGTAAATGCCAGCGTAATTCACGGTCACACTGTGCAATTTGACACGCAGGCTTTGCTGGAAAATAATGAGATGCTTCCTGCTGAGCGATTTCCTGCAAACAGTTAACTCCTCTTTATATTGTTTCACACCTTTCTTCCTCTATGTCACCTGCATGCCAGTGACCATATACATGTGCGTCTGTGTACATGCTCGCAGAGCATGAGATTCAAACAAAACAGTGACCCACTCGTCAAAACACTTCTATAAGGAGCCACTAGTGTTTAAAAACTTCCCAGGGCCCTGACAGATGAGCAGCACCTGGTGTTCATATAGGCTAATAATGTAAATTAATATCACAGTTTTAATATCTCCGCTGCACACTCGCATGTGTCTTCTTCACATCTCTTCATGTCACCTCATCCTCCTCACAGACAGCCGTCCACTCACTCCCACACACATATTCCTAGAGTCGCCGCTCGCTCCTAACAGTGGGATGATAAACTGATAATGAGAAATCTCCTTCATGCTGAGTTGGTTCTGGACTTTACTGTTTATCGAGCGGGTGGTTTGTTGTTTTTCTTCCTCCTCTTCCTCTCCCTCTCGCCCTCCTCCTCCAGCACCCAGTCAAGCCCCGGTCAAAATCATGTGGAACACTTCCAACTCCAAGGTCATCCTGAGGTGGGACCAAGTGCACGCTCTGGAGAATGAGTCAGAAGTCACAGGATATAAGGTAAGGCTTATATAAGGCTTTGAAAGGTGACTGGTTTTATAGATTGTAACATAACCGAGAATGACAGACTGTCACCTGCTCCATTTACTCAAAATGAGAGCACCATTACTTTTTGACTGCACTCATTAATGAATACACTGATTTTGCTGATAAGCAAGGAAGCATCTAAACTTGTCACCGCCGATGTAACTGCATTTAATTTGGAAGTGCAACAAGCCATGCACTAACTATTTCATACAGGATTTGTGGCGGTGCGATGTGTAGCTGCATATTCATTTAATTTTGAAGACCTCCACAAATTGCCAACTCCCCTTAAAATAACAATCCCCTGGTAACCACAACTCCCACATCCCATTATTTTTAGCCACATAATTTCAGCCACAGACAAAAATCTGTTCTGATTGTTTTGTCAGGAGGGGAGTCATTATCGGAAATTATACGTTTTGCCACAAGATTGATTGTCATCTTCCCAGATTGTGACATTTGACTTTTCATGGCAGCATCATATGCATAATACATACTTTAATGATTCTTTCAGAAATTGCATTTCAGATTGTTATGAATCCTTCTGAGGTGCCACTGGGTTTATCAATCTACAAAAAATAGTTCAGACATGAAAGTGGAGCCTCTTACATTTAGAATATGAAATATGTGAAATATGTCAAATCTGGTGTCCATGTCACCTGCAGTCACTGCACATTATTCTGACTACATTAAAGGGGTCTCCTGAGAGTCGGGCTCACTGTATAGTAGGGCATTCATGACTACTGCATTTTAGTAGACATGGACTACTCCCAAAAAGTAGCTGTCTAGTCTGTAAATTGTGGGAGATTTTATTTTCATCCAATAGCAACAATCAGTTCTCATCAAAATGTCTCAAATACAGCCAATAAAGGGTTAACTAATGTAGGTGGGACCTGCAGGGGGGTTGGTGAAATAGCAGAGTCCTCAACTGGCTCTGAGAGGCTGTTATCAAGTAAGCCATGATCTGATTGGACTAAAGCCCCAGCTAGCTTGCTAGAGATAAGACCTGTGCACTCCAGTACCTAAACCATACTATTTAGTATGCCAGAAAAGATTTAGTGTGTCCCAGCACATACTATGTCAAATATCTCATGCCAAAAATATCAGACTGTCTTACTACATCTGGTTGCATTCTTCAGTATGCAGGCCAGCATGCACAATCCTCTGCACATCACATTGCTTGAGTTGCACACAGATGACAGCTTGACAGTTCATTGCCAGCTGATTGACTGTTCACTGACAGCATTCAAATGACTAATGACCAGTGGAATATTAAAAATAGGAATATTAATTTTTTAAATGGACAAAATAATCAGAAATATTACAAACAACAAAAGGACACAACTATGAAAATAACAACAGAGAAATGCACTGTGATGAATATAGTATGTTAGAATCTACAATGTATGTAGTTATAACTTAAAATTGAAAACTACATTCATCGCAAAGTAACAGCAGCAGAGCTCTCTGGGTTGACCTTTGTCTCTGGTGAGTTTGGCAAATGACGTCTTGTGTTATCTCCAAGGTAACAGATATATGAGCATGCAACAGTATGTACTTTTTAAGGGCAGCTGCAGTACCTACTAAATATAAACAGAAAAAGTATGTGTTTGGGTCGACTCTATTTCAGTGCGTAGTCGCTAAAAACACAATAGCGAGAGGTGGGAAACCTGTTCAGATAAAGTGAAATGAAGTGTAATTAATAATAACCACGTAACAAAACAAACAAGGGTAGTTTTCCTAGCTGATGAAGAATCGCCTGCATGGACAACAATGTTCACAGTATGATTTTTTGTAAGCCTAAATGACATTCATCAGCCTTCCATCTTATCAATCTCCTTTACTTGACACGTGTTTGTTTGGGTCATGTGGTTGTGATGACAGAAACACTCCTCTAGCGGCTGAAATTTAGCGATGGGTCCAACAGATCTACTGGCTAAGATAACTGTCAAATGGTGTACAGACTCCGCCTACTCGACGTACCTCAGGTGTAGGAGCCATGAATTAATTTAAAAGGGAATGAATCTTGTAAGATTAATGCGTTTTGGGATGGTTTATGACTTTGTATTGTTATATGTTTTGGGATATTATTACTTTTTTTTTTGTGATTCAGGTATTGAGAGAGTCTGGTCACATGGGTTTGGGCGGTGACACTTACAATCTATATCAGCATCTTATCTTGACCTATGTGTGGGGTTTTTTTGGTTGGGGACAGAGGGTGAGTGGGATGCCGTATTTTTTGTTGACCGCACTTAACTGTGATCATCTTAATTATAAGTTTGTGCGCATTATAATAAGTTGTTTCCTTTTCATTACTAAATTGATTTAATATGTTTTGAATCTCGAATCTTTTGTCAGCGTGTCACACAAGTTAACCGGCCCCAGCCTCAGCCTCTCAGCGACTTTTAGCTTGTTTCCTGCAGTCGCTACAGCAGGTGTCATCAGCGTGTTAACAGTTTAACAACACTGCCGTCTTGTAGGGACAACAGTAGTCTCTCCTTCTCTACCTTAAATTCTGTTTTTGTAACATGGCCTAACGTAGAAGATGATTGTTCAAACAAGTGTAACAAGAGAGTTGGTCATTTGTAGAATAGCAGAGTGAGTGTGTGTGTGATGGGAGTGTGTGGTAGAAAGAGAGAGCTGTGAAGACATCAAGTGAGTGTACAGTAGAGTTTACAGTTTGTGCCCTAATTAATGCTGCAGCTCCTTAAGACCAGCAGAAGTTTCACTTGTCTTGTCATTCTGTTGACACATTGCCATTTCTTTATTACTGAATTGTGCTAAAGCCACAAGTGAATAATTAGTCATCAGCCATGCACAGTGTCGACTAGTTGACTACTGTGTGAAACCTCTTGTGTATATTAAAACGTTCAGATGCATCCACATTCCAGAGTCAAGCTGCAGCTGACTATATTGATGCATCTCTACTCTCCCCTTATCTCTGCTGCACCCTCTCCTCTGGTGGTCCATCACAGCCATGTGCAGATATCTACAGTAAGATTCATCCTTGTTAGTTTGGGAGGCAGCACATTACATCTCGCAGCACTGACTGACGGAAACAAGAGCGAGAACTCAGTTTTTCTTGTCAGTGCATCAACAACAGGCAGCGCTCCCTGAAACCACTCTCATGATGTATTGTGTTCGGAGCGGCCTCACGCAGCACCCTCACGTTGTCCTCATCTTTACCTCTCCACTGCCCGCAGGTGATGTACAGCCAGGACAAACACAGCCGCCCCAGCGTGGTGGAGACCAACACCACGTCCTTGGAGTTGTCGCTGCCGGTCAACCAGGACTACGTTATCCAGATCAAACCCTTCAGTGAGGGAGGGGAAGGCAGCAGCAGCCGCCAGATCACCATCCCCAAGATAGCAGGTGGGACAGTGCTGAGACATGAAACATGAAAATGATGTCTGTCTCCGTTTGTCATGAATTCAGTTGAGCTAGTTTGTAAAAAACCCAACTGCCATACTAACACACTACTGTTCTGAGCATATGAGGAATTACTTTGCCTACACTTTTCCCTCAACTTCTTTTGTCAACTTCTTCCTAAATTTAAATACCAATGTGTGAATGTAAAAATATGCACTGTGAACACAATAAGCTCCGTAGCTGCATTGCATTATGGTGTTTTCAGGCTGCTGCCTTTAGATAAATTGGTATCTCTGACTCCTCTATGAGGTGTTTTCCCCCCCATTAAATGTTGGTGCAAAATGGCGAGTCTTCAAATAAGCCTTTTGTCTTTGAAGCAAAATATGAACGCTGTGTTTACAGTTGTCTTAGCTGTAAAAATAAAGTCTCTTAACCACAGACTGAGAAATATATATCATCAAACAATAAAACGGGCTCAGACTTGCAGAGAATATTGGCAGTAGCTAGTTGTTTAAGAGTGTGGGTTTTTTTTTTTTCTTTTTAATCAAACTATGTCTGTTGCCGTGCCCACCCCACATGTCTCCAGTCTGGCTCTTTGAAAGCCATAATGAAGCGCAGCGTACCAGTGCCATCTATTGACACGTTTGTGTACTCACACCACACTGTGGCTCTTTGTAGTGAAGGCTTTTTCTAATTGGTCTGCTGTATTTTTTTACTCTGATAATTACTCTGAGACCTCCATGACAAGGGGTCTCACTCAAGCCATGTTTACAGAGCAACATTCCTTTGTTGGATTTTGATCTGCTTGTGTGTTTCAGGCTCCATAGCCACGGGAGCAGCTCCGGAGTCTTCTTCGCTTCCCTTGGTCAACCTCGCAGCGTTAATCCTCACAGCCAGGACTGTACTATGACAAACATCTGCATTCACCCGGCACTACAGCTGCCTATTAAGAGGAGAAACAGCAGGTCAGAGACAACAAGAGGCTGACAGCCACATTTCTACCTGCTCCCTTCCCTACCCTACTGTGTCTTTCCTCTTCGTTCTACAAAGATCTCTTTCTGAGGAAGATTCTTTTCCTCCACCTTTCTGAAGGAGTTATTGAAAGGAACTGGCTCTTTCAGAAGTTGCTTTTATGGAAGTGAAAGGACACCGTGACTTGACTGCAGTCTCTTTGAAGACGTTTCTTTCTTTGCTCCCTCCTGACCAGTGGATATTCTCATACGGTTTTAACCTTTGAGGCCCAGTGGTGTGTGATGCACAATAGGATGTGTATATGGTTTTTTTTTCTTTGTGGGGCTGTGCAGGTTCTGTTAAACGGATATTGTATGTACTGGACTTTTCTTGGATGCTAGGATTTTATCTTAACTAGGGATGGAGGAGACTTTACATAGCTCATATTTATGTGAGTGAAGTTCTATTTAAGCTCGCTTTAAGACAAGAGATGTCTTCTCCCTCCTTCTCTTTGGACCGTCTTTTGGAAACTTCCTGCACTGTCTAGGAAGGAAAACCAACTGTTACTAATCCCTGCCAAAAAAACAGGGAGCTAAGCCTCATTGCTTTATGACAAACCAGAATTTGGGACCTTTGTAACTTTGCCTCGATTTTATTCATGCTTTTACGTTACACCACATTACATTGAAACCTCAGAGTTGCCATGAAACTGACTGTAACCAAAGGTATTGAGCCGGCGAGGTTCAGTTCCACCTGTTGTATCATTGTGAGAAAATGCAGCGTGTATGCCCCCAATATGGCTTCCATTGTAAACAGCAGACTTGTGTTGATTAATTGATGTCTTACCTTCCTCCCCCGTCCATGATGAGTGTGTAACAAAGGCACGCTGAGCAGTGTGAGCCGCATTGTTGTACACTGTATGTATGAAATCCTCAGGTCCCAAATGAGCCTTAAGTCTTATGATTACGATCCATGTTGTTATGATTCAAGAGACGTTTTATTTATTTTTCCTCCTCTGTTAATCCGCATTGTGTTTTGGCTCACTTATGCTATAATTTATGAATAACTGACCTTCGCTATGTCGAGATTTTTCACTTTTGTTACTTTCTAGATCTTATTTTTTGGGCGTTTTGGGCTCAGAAACAACATGCCTTTCTCCTACGTCTTTCATGATGAGCATTGTAATACAGTACAAGTGGCAGTGGTTACTGACTTTTCTAACATAGCTTGCAAAGGAGGGATGGTATTTTACTGTCAGCTGCTGTTTGGCATGAGATTGGTCAGTGTGCGTACCTACGTTGCTAAGGATGTCTGAATGGATCAACCTGCTTTTAATAAATATAATGCCATTTTCTTCAGTTCTTCACTTAATGTCAGAGGAGGCCAAGAGGCAGGAAGGTCGTGCCTCATCAGGCCATGTTGCTGTGTGAAGTAAAGCTGTTATGGTGTTACTTAGCATATGGAGTTTGCTCTGAAAAAAAAGTAGTGAGTCGACTTTGAGGTAAGTTTTTTTGTCGAACTACTTTTTCCAAGGTCATAGTTTTATTAATGAAAGGTCACACTTTAAAAAGCTGTCACAGTTGAAGCTGAAAATCAACATGAAACACACACACATAGAATAGTAACTCTCAGTTTGTGTTATGTAGTGGCTGCTTTAACATACAAGGTCCTTGGCCTTGTGGAGACTTACACCTTGTTTCCACGCAGCTCTGTGTATGTTTGTCAGCCAGCAATCAATTAATGCCTATGAGAACCTCCATGATCTTCGATGTGTTTGCAAATGTCATTCGTCTTTTTTTTTTCTTTTTTCGTACCGAGTATATTAGAAAATTGAACTTTTGCAGCAGATTTTTGACGTACTCTAAACTATATAGAAATACAGACACAAAACAAAACTGTGTGGAAACAGGGTGTTAGTCTTCAAGGTATCCCAGTTTTGCCGTGGGATGGAGAAAACTTGAACAAGGTTTATTTGAGACTAGAAATACAGCAGGGTAAATTCCTTCTAACTTACATTCTACCCGATCCACTATCCTCTTGATTTCCTATTCCTGGAAATCCTATTCCAGGGCTGAAAAATGAAGCCAACATGCAAGTGCCAAAAACTGCAATTCTTTGGACGGCGACTTGAGGCTGGCTCCAGAAGCCAGTTAATCCCCACAGACCCCCATGTTAAAATGTCAAACTTTACAGCAGAAATTAACACCTTTAAATCCTGGTACAAAGAACAGTTTTGGTCTCTACAGCTAATTTCCCCCTTTGTGACAACTGTACAATGGGTGAATTTTTTTTATAGCTCACCTGTTTACATTTTATTAAGGCTTAAATTTAAGTATAAGTAAGGGGTGGGCAGCTTTGAGTGACATGCTGTCTGGTTATAGTGTCCTCGGCGTCTCAGTCAGATCCATCCTGCGCTCCTTCACAGCGCCAGCCTCTGGCCGAATATGGTCACTTCTGACTTCAGTCAATGCTTCAAAACTGGAGCCCACAAACAATGGGTGATGTCACGGTGGCTGTGTCATTTACTTTTATACAGTCCTGGGTTATTACATGCTACATAACAAGGTCAAAAACTTATTGTGATTAAAATCTACAAAGACGTCACATCGTCTTCCAAGCAGCACATTTTGCCACATACACTTAACGGCTTTAAGGCACTTTACCAGTCATAAAAAACAAATTATACCTGTAATCCAACACAGAAATAATAATTATAAGCAAAATCTTGGCATAGTCTACTGCTATACACCATTCAAAATATACAGAAACTGTTGTATAAACTTAAATAATATCAGGACCTTTATGATATGTCACACCAACGCAGACACTTTGTGGAGGATATTGTTACCGAATTCACAGTTCTGAGAGCACTAACTCTAACCAAATATATATCCTGTAGCTGTGTTTCAGACCAGCAAAAGCCTATCAGTCCATTTCTCTTCACAAGAACTGATTCATTGCCTTGTTAAGTTTTGGCTTTCCTGGACGAGGTGCTCACTTCAGCTCGTGCTTCAGTATTGCATTCAATTAAGATCACGACTTGATGGCAGACATACATTGACGGACTTTAATGCCATACTTACCAAACTGCCATTCAGATATCTTGAGGTTAGAGGTCAAGGGACCTCTGTGAATATGGCCATGCTGTTTTTTCCTTGCCAAAATTTAACCTGACTTTCGAGCATTATTTAGCCCCCTTCCTGAGAAGCTAGCATAACACGGTTGGTCTAGCTTTAAAACTCAGCCATCCATAGCCTCTGAACAGGCCCAATGAAAACACATTTAAAGTTAAAATAAGATGGGAAACTGAGGGTAATCTGACTATCACACAAGGGGAATGGGAAGACAATTTAAACAACAATGGAAAACAGCAAGCTCTCCATCTTGGAGAGGATTTAGTTGGAAGAATGTCATGCATAATTTCTGTTCTCCTGCCCAGAAAAAAAATCTTACTCAAATCAGACGGACTGTTGGCCATCTTGTGGAGACAAAGAGGCAAATCACTTCCATATTTTTTGGGGGGCTGTCCCTCTGTGGCTCCTTTTTGGACTTAAATTCATGGCATCCTGGAAACTGTCTGTTCAACCAAAATCACTTTTAATGTTGAACTGATGTACCTGATCAGACTAGAGAAACTTTGATGGCATATAAGAAATCCCATACCAAGAAATGGCTGAGGACATACCAAGTGTTAACAAGTGCATTGACTTGGGATATATCTATATAATGGAGAGAAACACCTTGTAGTGTAACCAGTTGCTCCCCATTGTCACTGTGTGTATGTTTTCATTTTATTTTTACAGACATTTTTATTTGTTTAATTACTTTTTTATTTCTTATTTAACATATTTTATTTTTTTATTTCATTTTTATTTCACTTCATGCTCGAAAGGTTTTCGTGTTCATCTGGTTGTGGATTTTGTATATATATATTGTTTTTACAAACCAAAAAAAAAGAAGAGAAAATTCCAAAAAAAGAGAGAGAGATCAGGACGTGCCTTGGCAGTTTCAGAATTGTAAATTTTAATCTCCTTAAGCCGTTTTGTTGTAAATGTATTTCTGTGCTCGGGGTCATTGTCAAACTGTGTTCAACACTTTCAAATTACACCAGTGAAAGAGAGAAAGAGCAACGCTTCTTCTCCCTTCACAGTTTCTCCTGATCAATTTCTTGCAAACAAATACTTATGAATGCAATCAATACCTGCAGTTCTATACCTGTAAACTATGAATTTGTTCCCTCCTCGAGTCGTCTGGTGCTCTTGCAGTGATCTTCACACCCGCTGCCCTCACAGGGACCAGAGAATCAATGCTGAGTTTGTTCATGCCTCTGAAAGACCGGGTTTGTGTTTAACTTCAGAGTGTCTGTTGTGGAGAGCAGAAGCGTCACAGGGCAGGACACAGTGTCACCATGGTAACTCCATTATATAACTACCCTTTCACTGACATAATATATGTTATTTTTAATACAGATTGTGTAAACGTATGATTCAAACACTTTCTTGTAGCTGTGAGGAGTCTTTGTAGCATCTTAACTGCTGCTTACTAACTACTTAACAGAACATTAATATGGCAGCAGAAAAGTATTTGCTGTGTAAAGACGGAGTGGAGTAATGCTGTTCTGGGCAGAGAATGAAGTCATGCTGCCTGTGCGTGTGTTTCAATCCAAGCTGCTTTGTCATTCGTTGTAGTGGATGGTCCAGCTGTGCGTGCTTGAGTCCCCGTGAGTGAGTGAGTGTGTCCCATAGATGTATAATAATAACTAGATAGCAGACCCCAAGATGGTGTCTTTTCAGTCCAGTGGAGCTGCACACCTGGCACATATGCCAAAAAAAGTTCTGAGCATCTGGGTTTGCTTCTGCAGTATGTGGCCCACTGATTATGCACAGTAGTGTTTGTCTTGCTGGCCCTGCCCATAAGTACCTGCTATACATATAGGCTGTGTCCAAAATCACTCACTACTCACTGTGTAGTCCACTATATAGTGAGTTTGTATAGTCAGAGGTATTATACCCTATATAGCAGTCTTAAAGTTTCCCACAATGCATTGTAAGAAACAGTGTACAACCGATGGTCAATAACCAAGCACTATATCCCATCATGCATTGCACTGAAGGAACAGACAGACTGGTTGGGACCAGACACAAAGACAGACGACAGGAGAGAGTGTTACTCCAATGCAACCTGTTTAACTTATTATGATATGTGGAAGTTTATTCGACCAGTCTCCTAGCTACATAATAAATTGTCAATTTAATATGTATTTGTCAGTCCCCAGAGAAAAATAAATTGGCAATTAAGATGTATCTATAGCTAACATCACTGTACAGAAGAAGGCTAAAGCTAGCTAATGTTAGCATGCTGGGTTGCTACTACCCATGGTTAGTTCCGTAATGGTTTAATGCACAATGTTACACATTAAATTCACAAGTTATTACATGACTAACCAGTAAAACAAATTTCAAAATATCAAATGCTAAACGGTAGTTTACATTAGTACAACAGGTCGCAATCGCGCCAGTCTCTCTCCTCTTGTCCGACTGTCAGTATAACGTTAATAATATGTTTAATGTGAGCAACACAACACAAACGGCCACAGAGTAATTCGTAATGTTATTTATTAATTTTAGGGGAAATACCTCCGCATGATATCATATATTTATCACAAATATGCATGTCGGTACTTGTTATGGATAGTTTACCAGCCAACATTTTGGGACGTTTTATTTGTTTGACGGCAATAATGTAATTAATGATGCAGAGAAAATGACTCGAGTAGTGTCCGAAGTGAAGTGTTTTTTCATACTGCAAATGAGCTCACTACAATGTCGTCTACATAGAACTCGCTAAACAGTGAGTAGGGAGTGGTGAATGAGTGTTTTCGCACATAGACTTTACATTGCGATGACATCACTGGTTTTTAAATTGTTTTCTCAGTTCGAGGAAAGTTTTATAAACGTGAAACCCCCACTGATAAAAAAATGCATAGCAGAAAGAGTCATAATTGACCTTGTTTGCAGATTGAGATGGCCTCTCAAGAATTTTAGAGACTTTTATAAAAGGGGAAAGTGCTTTTGGGCCGTGAGGTTGTTGGGTTTTTTTTGGTTGTTTTTTTTATTGCTGCAATACCGGGAGTGGCCTCTGGTTAAAAAATGAAAGCAAGACTGAGCTGTGTTTCTGGGGGCCTGGTGTATCCTACTGGCTAGCTCATTACCGTCATCCTGCTTTGTGCTGTCTGTCAACACTGTTGCCCTTGCACTGCTGGCTGCGTGCTGGCTCAGACTGTAATTTTAAATACAGCTCCTTCGAGTGTATTAATATATTCCTTTACCTTGACAAACCCTGACAACAGATGTACTTGGTACAAAAAAAAAGAACTATAAAAATTTGAGGAACTAAAAACCTTATTTTATACGACATAATTTTTTCATGATTGAAAAATATAGCGGCTGCACTTCACTATTGGGCCTGGAGGACAAATACAGAGCAGCCGTAATAATAAGACAAACACAGATATGTGCCAGAGATCAAACAAAGGGATTCCCTTCTCATCTTGTTCTCTTTTTCTCTGTTCTTTATTCATTTCGAAGGAATGCAAGTACACTGTACAGCAAAGACACGGCACCAAGCAATGGAGAGCAGCAGAGCAGAGGAGATGAAGCTGCTGAGAGGGAGGAGGAGGAGGAGGGCTCTGTACAGAGAGGAGAGGGCTAGGTTTAAGGGTCAGCCGGAGGTCGTCCAATCAGACTTCGGCACCAGGTGTCTCAGCCACAGCCAAATGTCTCTGATTAATCACAGTCTGGTTGTTATTTGACAGACATCCAGGGGCGGGCCTTTTCTGGACAGAGGAAGGTAAGTTTGACCTCACAGGTTGATCCAAGGATGATTTGAATAATTTCGCCCCGTAGTGAAGAATGTGAGGAGGATTTCAGCTGGGTGTGCTTGATGTTGTTGCAAAGCTCTCTTCCTGTTTGGTAACTGGTGCCCCCTAGTGTACATCAAGCCCATGGCCATTAACTACTTTACGTCTTCACAATCCACCAAACGGCACCGAATATACAGTACAAGGTATGCATGGCTGCATTTTTTTTTTCCACCTTCCAGTTTGACACCCACATCCATGATTAACCATCACTTTAAAGGATTCTGAACCAAAATATGAAACAACAGGAATTACACTACACATGTGAACAGTAAAGTTTAGTGTCTGAAAGCCAAAGCCATACTTCAGTAATACTCTCATAAACCTGACATGACAGTTTTAACATCGTCGATCTCAATTGAATGAATTTGAGTGCATTGATTTGTATATAAAATATGACATTGGCAAGGAGACAGAAATTTCCAGGTGATGTTGAAGACACCGCAATTAAAGGGAAACCTCGCCGTGTCAAGTTTATGCGTTTTGACTTTCTGGCACCTCTGTAATTAAAAGTAGCTTGTTCATACAAATAGTTTCATATAAAATCAGAGTTTGTACAATTTGACTGCTACCTTAATTGGCACACTACATGGCATCCCGCTAACATTCATGTACCAAATGACACAAAACTAAAAGTTCAAAGCTTCTGCTCCTACTGTATATTTTATTTATAACACTGTACTTTGCTTGAAAGAGTATCGGAAGGGCTGTGATGCATAATAACCGTTACTGCAGGGTATATTGAAGGATGAGGAAGGTATGTTATAGCGGTGAATAAATTTCAGTCACCACAACTGAATGTAGGCATGACAGGCCGACTTCATGTTGCTTTATGGGGAAATTAAAAGCTAATAATGTAAAATAATGTTATATAACAGCAGCAGTGGCTGGATTGAGATGAAACTTTTAAAGGGTTGTAACTGAAGGAAGAATCTGTAGCCACTGTGCTGTCACCTATACCTGGGCATAACTAAACTAAATGTATTGTGTGCTTGTTATCTCCTGCCAGGAATCTTATTTTCTTTTTTACTTGTCAGAGCTCAGATTCGACTTCAGATTACGGATAATTCTGCCATTATATGTTGGTCATCATGTTTCATCCTTCCTATGAGTGAATATCCATATTACTCAATTACAGTCCAATAATTCAGAAATTCTCATGCAAACATTATCTCAAATACTAGTTTTACCGATGCAGCAGCCCGTTCTGTGACTTGAACAAGGGTGTGAGTCTACTCTATGTACCGACTACACAATGGCCAAAGTGTTATTATATACTGAAAGCATATCTAAAGGCTGTGAAAGGAGAGATAGTGGGCTCATTCTGGAACATCAGCATGCTCAGAAACTACATCGCCACCATTTTGAGTAAATACAACGGGTACACTGTGTGAATTAACAGCTCCTAATGTCCAGACACATACGCAGGAATTCTCTAAAAGTCCAATCAAAGTCCGTCATGATGTTCGCACATCATGGTCAACTACATTTTACAGAAGTAAGGTGAGACAGATAAGAGGGAAGTATAGCAATCAGACTAGCTCTGACTTTGGTCCTCATGACAAACACTTGGATAAACACCACCAGGCGACCTTGTTGGCTCTACATGATCCGTTCTGCTCAGTGCATCGTCATCAGTCAGTGTGAAGGGGGCGGGACGAAGCTCATTTGTTCGTTAGAGGGGGGAAACTAAAAGTAGGAATCGCTCTGTTCTCATTTAACTCTGCTTCACTGGATGCTCTATCTTTACTGGAGCTACATGTGATGGATTAAGTGTAAGCACACACAGTGGGGTTTATTTTCTGTATTTTTTTCAGCACACAGAGCGGGGATCTGATAATTTCTTGTTATTCAGTACAGCGGCAAAGACATGTAAATGACACTCTCAGGTGCACGACCTTTTTTTGTCTGTTTTCCAATTATTGCGTGGGATGAGTACCAGCATGGTACAAGCTTTGGAGTATTCCACAGTCTGAATGAGTGCACAGATTCCCTCTGAGGAATACTGGAGCAAGTGGGTTGAACAAAGAGGCCCTGACAGGTTTGCAGGGAATTTAGTCGGATGGGACCTCTTTAATTGTTCCAGATGGTTGGAATTCTGGTGGAATATTGTCGGCCAATCAAGGACCACGAGTGTTTTCAGCATGACCACCAAATCACTCTGCTGAGCATGAATGATTCCAATAGTAAAATGTTTGAATTTAATCAAAACACAAGGATTTCAAAGGAGTCTTGTTTCAGCTGTGTGTGTGTGTATGTGTGTACAAGAGGCTCCAATTGAGCGCCACTGGCAGTAGTCTTTCAGTAGGGATGGTGGGTGGCAATTTCAGGTCGGGCACTGACACTTCTGGTCCAAAGGGGGGCGCTCTCATCTCAGGAAATCAGGACTGCAGGTAGAGAAAGAAGAGGAAGTCGACCTTAAATCCCTAAATCTCACAGGAGGGTGGTGAGGCTAAATCCTGGCCAGATATTATCTGTTGGAGTCAAGATGGCACCCGTACCTCTGATGCGCCGTGTCGATCCTCAGTGGACGATTCTGTTTCCCTGACAACAATCGCCTTGGTCACCTGCATGTCTGGATGCTGTTGCTTGGCTTCCTGTATTGCAATAGCCAGAGCCTGTGAAGAGTGAATTACAGGAAGAAATGTTTCACTTTTGTCAGGATTTTTGTTGAGTTCTGTGTTTTATGGCTGAAGACTGTTTTGTAGTTAAAGTTCTTCTTCAGTCAAACAATAGAATTGAAATTTAATATAATGTTCGTTCATGAAAGAGATTTTTTCTGCACTAGAAAGGACAATTTGAGACTTTTTTAATGCTTAGAAATAGAGCTGAAATTATTAGTCCATTTATTTATTAGTCACTGCACAGAAACATAATTTGCAGTTATTTTGTTTATAGTAATTCAAATAAATTCAAAATAATTTTTTCAAATAAAATGCCAAATATTGTTTTGCACTTGCATAGCACCTTTCTAGTCTTCTTGACCACTCAAAGTGCTTTTACACTAGTCACAGTCACCCATTCACACACACATACACACACACACGTTGACACACTGGTGGCCAAGGCTACCATGCAAGGTGCCACCTGCTACTCACGCTCCGATGGAACAGCCATCAGGAGCAATTTGGGGTTCAGTATCTTGTCCAAGGATACTTCGACACACAGACTTGAGGAGCCAGGATCGAACCCCTGGTCTTCCAACTGGTGGACGACCCGCTCTCCCTCATACAATATTGTAATACGAATATCTGGGTTTACCAGATTGACAAACAAGGCATCCAAGATTTTATGTTGGCTTCTGGGAACTTGCGATGGGTATTTCTTTTTTTTTTTTTCTTTTTACTATTTTCTGACTTTTTTTATTAATTTCATTAAAATAATAATTCCAACAAACTATTGTGTTTTTTTTATCTTTGTACAATTAGTGTCAAGAAGTGTAATATTGATCTGAGGAAGACTAATGTTTGCAAAAAATACATGCAAGTTATACTGTATGCAAGAATCCAAGGTATAATCAATGACTTTTTAGCACAGTTATGTATATTATGTATATTAAGTGTTTAAATAATATGCAGGTTATAAATAGTCCCATTACCAAAATAATAAACAATCAAAACAGACAATTAGAAATGTACTTACAAGGATCCATCCCTATTCTGTGATATTTTGCCTTAATAGTTAGTTTATTGTTTTTTTCTAATCTACTTTTATGGTCTTGTGAAGCACTTTGTAACATTTGGTTTAAAAAGTGCTATATAAATAAATGTAATATTATCATTATTATGCACATGGTTCCTTTGAGTTGAAGGTTTAATCCACAGTTCATTTCAGCTCACCTGTTCCTGGTCTACATCATCGTCTCCTGTGATTATAATCCTCTTCTCGATCCTGGTCTCTGAATATCCTCCTTTCACCGTCTGCAACACACAATGGCTTTTCTTTTGATAGCCTTCACAGGTAGAGCCCATATTTAACTGTATTCAGACAGAAGAGATGAGCCACACCTCTTCCAAGTTGCAAAACCCATTTTTATCATAATTATACAGTAAACTGTGCGCTTTCTTTGTTCCACTTAAGCTTCTCTACCTTGGTGACTTGAGTGGTTGCCGAGGTAACATTTTCAGTGACGAGGATGGGCGACCCTGACGCCTCTCTGCCAAGACTGCTCATATGCACCTGACAAAGTCAAACAGCTGGCAGCATTAGGCAAATAGTGTAAACATACAATATGCACAAATCATTACAGATTATAAGTCATTATGTTTTGATATTCCAGGACATCCAGACACACATTCATAAATTCATGTCTGTGGTCTTTGTACAGTAAGTAGGTTTAAACCCGAGAGAGCAGGAAGGCGTCTGTTGCGGGTCAAGTTGAAATTGAAGAGGTCACTCTGTTTGTACTCACAGGGGATACGCTCTGTCTCGTAGAGTAAGAGACTTCACTCAGGCCAGTGAGACCATGATCCTGAAACAGACAAATTCATTGTGTGACTTGCAGGCAGGAATACTTTAGTTCTAGCTGCATTAAAGGTCCAGTATGTAAGACTGAGGGGAAGGTTAGTGCCATATAGTGGTGAGGATTACAGATTGCAACCAGCTGAAACTTCTTGTGGTTAGAATTCCTTCAGTGTTTATTGTTCGGGAGGTTTTTACCAAGAGCCAAATTATCCATAGAAGTCTCCTCCTCTATAAACAGACTGGGTGATTTAAACCGGTAAAGACACTAAATAAAGCAGTTTCACGTTATAAATCAGTGTTTCTCCTCACTGTTCCACTTGTCGGTACAAGGCCACTAGCCCAGCACTTGCTAATGTATGCTTGCCTCTTTTTTTCTCTGATAACTTAGGCTCCAGGGAGGTTTTTACCTAGAGTCAAATTATCTGCAGGGGTCTTTTTTTTACCCAAAACAAACAGACCCAATGATTTAACCCATAAAAACACTGCTAAAAGCAGTGTCACATAAAAGAAAATTGTGTTTTTCCGATGCTGCTCATTGTGGAGGGGCTGTTAACTACAGTGACTTGTGCAAAAACGCAAATGGCAGTGTTTGGTTTGTCCAATCTGGGCTACCGTAGAATCATGGCAGCTTCCATGGACGAGGACGGGATCCCTACTTAGATATAAACGGCTCATTCTAAGGAAACAAAAACAGGTGATTATACACCAAAGAAAACATACTTACTATGTTATACTCCATTGCTGCCAATGTATCCCTCTAAATCCTAGACACTGGACCTTTAAATATTCTTATCTAAATATTTTTCACTAAAATATAAAACCAACCTGATCTGTGAACTCCACAATGGTCGTGGTGACCTCTGACCCGTTGGGCTGAGTCTCCGTCCTGACATCCGTCTTCCTCACTGTCGGTGTGGGCATGACATCACTGGCCTCCCTGCTCAGCGGTGTGATGGCAGAGACACGACCGGCTTCTCTGTGCGACTGTTCTCTGTCCACAGACGACGACACTGGCACTGACCTCTTTGGTTTTTTGGGTACTACAGGCTTAAGTCAGGGAGAAAAAATGAGTTTTAAACATATGACAGATGAGCTCTAAGGTCTGTTCCCTTTTATTTAAATTATAGTGGTAAATCAAGGCTTCAAAATGGCCCAGATTTAACTGCAAAAATGAAGACATTTATCTGAAGCCAAAAGAGCACAAAGCAAAAGACAAACAAGGGACTGCAATGTAACATGTGGATGGACCATGTGTTTTGAGCTCAGTGCTTTAGGGAGATATTTTGTCAGTACTGAGATTTAAAAAAGAAAGAGAAAGAGGGAGGAGAAAAGATGAAGGGTCTTTCTTCACTACACTTCAGTGCTGCTTGATGAAGAGCATTCAACTCGAACCACATATTATTACAGCCACTTACTGCATCCTTTGTCCGCTCCAAACTTGCTTTCAGCATATCAGAACCACCAATATATATTCAAAGTACATTTCACACCGTAGACTTTTATATTGTGCAGCTTTCTGACAATTCAAATCAAAAACCTAAGCTAACACCAGACACAGAAAAGCTCATTGAGATGTGTGACAAATACTTTGGGGTGTGATCACACCAAGATTTGTTGGTCTTTTTTGTCTTTGTTTTTTGTCATTTGAACCACAGTGGAAATGTTGTCATTGTTCTATTTTGGTATGTTTCATTCACGTTCACACTGACTGACTCCTGCACAGGCTTGTAAACAAAACTTGCTTGAACCCATCAACAGCTCGCTTTGGTGGCTTGTCATCACACTTTGTTGGAAACTTGGGTAGCACTAAGAGGGGGATAAGGTGGTGTTATTGGGGGGGGGGGGTTGCTGTTGTTTTGGCAAAACATGTGCCTTCACCCTGTCATCTATTTCTTATGCATCTTCTGGTTAAAACAAATGAAAATATAGCTATAAAACACTCAGAATTTCATGGCCACGCTCACCCACACTGCAGTTTGATTGAAAGAGGACACATATTTTTAGGTGCCTAAAAATAGCCCAGTTCTTCTTACCTGCCTGAACACATCAAACCAAACAAGGAGGAACTACAAAGACACTTGATGTAAAAAAGTCTACCTGCACATCGGGCCGTTTGACCTCTGGTCGGACTTCTTCGGCCTGGATATGCTTTACCGGAGGGCTGCTGCTGACTCCTCTGGACAGAGGAGCGGACACTAATGGAGGAGGCGGTTCAGGGGGGCCCTGCTGCTGGAGCAAGTCCATGCCAAAGCACAGACCCACATCAGGTGACAGATCCCTCTCCCCCAGCTCTGTCATGCCCCTGGAGAACTCCTCCATTCCCGTTTGCAGATCTGTGAGGACGGTGAAATCTACTTCGGCCTCCAAGCTGGATGTGGAGCTGACCGTGATGCTGGAACATTTGCGCTCAATGCCCAGGTGTGTCTCCTTCAGGTACAGGATCTCGTGGTCCTGGTCATCCTCAGAGACGGAGCCCAGACGCCTTTCCCATGGTTCCCTCTGCATAGAAGAGGACAGAACATCAGATTTATAAAGTACAAATAAATTCACTTATATTATCAATAAAATAACAACTGCATTTTTGCGTTACTCTAAAACCAGGAGATTGGTGGAGCTAAGAGACAACTCACTGAAGCTTCATTGAAAGGTTCCTCGTGAATAGCAGGTGTGGGAGGTGTTTCCTGTGGAGGAAAAACAAACAGGAAGCAAACATTAAAATACTAAAATGTGTCAAGTCATAGAAACAATAACCACAAACCATGATACCAAACTACGCCACAGTATAACCTGTGTGTAATTATATCAGAAGAGAGTCACAAGCTTGTCTTTGTCACCGCATTAACATGTTCTATTTTCAGCACGACTCACGGCTGATAGAAACACACATATTAAGAGAAACATTAAGAGAAACAGTGTTCTCACAGCTTTAAATGCTGTGAGAACACTGTTTCTCTAAATGTGAATTGTTAATTGCTAATTGTTTTTGAACTGGGTGGATTTCTCTACATTATTATTTATACAATATAAACACTTTAAGTTCCAGTGTGTAAGGTTTAGGCAGATTTAGCATATTCTCGCAGTGAGGATTGCAACCAGCTGAAACTTCTCCTGGTTAGAATTCCTCCAGTGTTCATTGTTCAGGAGGTCTTCACCAGGAGCCAAATAATCCACAGATTCCAAAACAAACGGACTGGGTGATTAAAACCAGTTAAAACACTGATTGAAGCAGTTTAACATTACAAATCATTGTTTCTCTGATGCTGTTCATCATGTTGGAGATGTGCTGCTAGCCCAACAACTGCTAATTAGTGCTTACCCTTTTTCTCTGATAACTTTAGATGTAAGTATTGAGGAGGTTTTTATCAGGAGCTGAATTATCCACAGAGGTCTCCTTCTTTCCAAAACAAACAGACCCCCTGATTTAAATGAGAAGTCAGGTATTTTGCACTTTGAGCCCCATTTCTGGGTTGTTCATGATGAAATAGAGTGGCTAAGACCAAAATAGTGACGATTGCTCGTTTTGGGAGAATTTGGCTTTCCCCTGCCTGGCTTAACAGTGCTGCCTATGGCCATGTGTGAACCTGTCCTAAAACCACCCTAAACGTTCGTTTTCAAAGCCATGAAACTCACCGAGTGGTCAGTGGTGTTCGTTGATGTTCTGACATAAAAATCGTGGCAAATTGTGGTTTCCATCCGCGTTTTCGCTATTCATCTCGATTGTGGAACTGTTTTTTCAGCTGCCTCACACCCATGTGTAAACTTCCGCTTGATTAAACTTATTACAAAACCTTTTCGTTTGTTCTCGTTCTTCCTCCAGGAGCGCAGACAGCACTTTTGCTGAGTTAAAAGACTACAATGACTACAACCTTGTCGTAAACAACCCGCTTTCCATTTCCGGTGGCGGATAACTACCAACAGACAATGAGGCTTCCTATAGAAAACCAATAGTGAGTTTCATGGCTTTGAAAATGAAGGTTTAGGGTGGTCTTAGGACAGATATACACATGGCCATAGGCAGCACTGTTAAGCCAGGCAGGGGAAAGCCAGATTCTCAGAAAATGAGCAATTGTCACTATTTTGGTCTTAACCACTCTATTTCATCATAAACAACCCAGAAATGGGGCTCAAAGTGCAAAATATCGGACTTCTCCTTTAAACTGGTAAAAACATTGAACAAAGAAGTTTAACATTTAAAGAATCAGTATTTTTCCAATGATCTCATGAGAGGGGCTGCAACTACGGTGGCAGATACAAAAACGCAAATGGCCCTATGCCAGTATTTGGTTTGTCTTTCTGGGTAGCATGGTGGTGCAACATGGTAATCTCCTCAACGAGGACCCGCTCCCTATGTAGATATAGACGGCAATTTCTGCCAATATCCTCCTAAATGCTACACACTGGACATTTAAAGGTGCTGCATGTAATTCTGGGGAAAGACAGGTCCACTTATCAACACACAAAATCATGGCAAGTGACGGCCTGGGAATGAGACTGAACGAGCAACTATTTTTCCCCAGAATTACAAACAGCACTTTTAAGCCATCCTCCAACTTCAGGGCTTATGTTAAATTCAAACCATAAACACACATATAAGAACTCCCTAAGACTGTAAAGCTTACGGCTACTATCAGAAGCATGCACATAGGGTATATTTTGCAGTTTGACATCATCAGAAATGACTGCAAGTGCAATGGTAATGCCATGCACTGAAAGGTTAGATTTTTCAAAATCCCTTTCAGGAAAGAGGTATTCATATTCATAAATGCAGCATATGAATGCCTAAGCCCTGAAGAGGTTTGGCAGCTCTGCAGCCTGTGATTACATCTAATCGCCTTTTTCATTTTCTGCTGTAGCCACAGAGATGCCAAGGCAGAACATTTGGTTAAAAATGCCCTTCTCAGCCATTTACATAAAGGATTTAAATTATGTGAAAAGGAGGTTTTCAAAGAAAAATGGTGGAAAGGTCTAGTGCTCCTTGCAACAGCAGCCACCTTTATTCTGTGAGGATGTTGGAAGGAGAGACCAGGTGAGAACGTGACAAGTTAAGGTGGGATAAAAAAGGGACGCCTGAAGCTTAAGCATAGGGAACTTTGCTTAAAGGCCCGCAGCGTTCTGAAATGGCCAAGCAGATGTCAAGCTTTGCGAAGGGGAACAAGGGAAAGCAAAAAAAGCCCTCTGGGCCATGGACGTGAACTGAGTCGGTCAATGATGCGATGCCAAGGGACGTGAACTTTTGCTTTCTCATACACAGCCACATGAGTTCTGAAGTATGTGTGATTGTTTGTTTTTAGATGGTAAAAACAAGATTCGCACGACATCGCCTGAAGCTCATGCAATGCTCTACTTTCCGATGATTGAGAAAGAGGTTAGGGGGCAGATGGGTTTTACCGCTTGCTTCCTCTTGGCTGTTTCTTGGCAGGGCGTCCTGTGGTGGATGTGGCTGCTGTCCATGTTGCTCTGTCTGTCTCGCGTCCACTGCGTTTTCAGAGGGAGGGTCCGCGGGGGAGCTGTTGGAAATTTGCTGCTAGGGAGGAGACTCTCTTTAAACTCTGAGTTGTTCTGAAAATGGTCTTCAAGTCCTCCTCGTCCTGCTGTTGTACCTCTGCAGTCTCTGAGCTCCTGATGTCCAAACAGCTCATTCTTAACGTGCTGATGTAGTAGAGCTTGCTGCTGATATGACATTGCAGCCTCGCTGTGGTACTTGGTAGCCCCTGTGTTTTCCTTGGCAACATCTGTGGCAGACTGCAGTACATTATCATCCACTCTCCTTCCCATCTCACAGGATCCGTCTTTTGATTTTGTCATCTGTACATCCCCCATCGCACCAAAGATGCTTCTGTCAGACCGACTCTGAGTTTGAGGGTTTACAACACCTGTGTTCTCCTTGTTCAAAGACTTCTTTGATCTCTGTGGCTTGAGAGGAACTATTTTGGTGACTTCTGAGTGCGAGTTCCCTGTTTTGCTGCAATCTTGTGCTCCCTTGGGGCTCGAGTCTTTTATTTTCTCACAATGCCTCGCATCAATATCAATTCTGCCTCCATTGCCTTTTGGGAGAGAATCCACAGCCACCAGAGCATCGAAGTTGTTTGGTCTCTCTCGATGAATGTTGTGCTCATACTGACTATGCCTTATATCTCTGGTGATCATTGCACTCCCCTGTTTGTCATGTGGAGAGCCATATCCATTTTCTTGAATGGCGTTCCTCGCTAATACAGCATCGTAATGCCCATTAGTTGCTACTATATCATCCGTAGGGTTCATATCTGTTAGTCCTGTTGCTGTAAAGTCTGGAGACTTTCCAGGTCTAGTTATGAAAGAGTCTCTGGCTGTTTGACAGTTGTTCATCTTTGCTTCAGTCCAGGGTGTCACAAAGAACATGTCTCTACCCATAGAAGAGGTCTTACTCTTTTCCACTTTAGAGTAAGTATCCAGATCTCCTTCATAAGCATCCTGCTTGTCAATCAATTTGCCACCACCGGTCGCCTATGTTGACATAGAGTAGACAGTTGCATTAGCCTAGCTAGATACACCGCTCTTCCACTTGTGATATCATTGTAACCCCACATAATTACTGTAAATATTTAGTGATCAACTGAGGGACCTATGACTGTGCAAGCTTAGATGCATTTTCTTTCTCATTTTATGAGTTTTGGCACGATAAAATTATAAGTTTGACAGAGAATGGAAAGTGTAGATAGAATGGGAAAGGGCTGACCAACAAAAATCCTAATATGTAAAAAAGTAATTGTAGAATAGTAGCGTATATTGTAACTTGGGAATAAGATCTCGTTCTTACTGGCTTCCGCTCGGGGGTTCCTCCAGGAGGAGTAGCCGAGGACAGGCGTTTCTCCCTCTGGGCCATCTTGCTGTTGGGCTGCCTCAAAGCCCTCTTGAGCTCATTGATGCTGGCCTGGTGCTTTTGCAGAACATCTTCAGACTTATCCAAGAACTGCTGCTCACATAATGAGGGGCACATCAGGGACACACATTGACATAAGTTAAAATCCTACATCTGAATCTAGTCTCTGAATCTGGTTATAGTCATTTCTACTTTTGAACTAGATATGGATTAAGTTGAAAATAACTCTGAAGATTTGTTATTTTTACATTCTTACTCTGACTCTGCTCTGACGGTGTGGTGCATGAGTGTCTGTTTTGTAACTGTGCTGCAGGATGAATGAAATGCTGCACCACATAGAGGACAATAGAGGTCTTGATAATGATCAGAAACAGATATAGATCTCACTATAATACACTCAGATCATATCAGCAGTTTTCTTTTACCTTGAAGCACAAATAGAGTTTCAGTTAAAGGTTTAAACATCTCCCAATTACAGGGACAAACTCACACCGTACATTTTCCAAAAGAACTTTGGACTGTTGGTGCACTTTTGTTTTTGTTTTACATGTCAGTGAGCACCTGGCAATCTTTGGAAGATGGAGCACAAAGCCCCAAACTTGAGGTTTGTATTATGTACTGGTCAAGGGCTAGATATTAAAACATGAATGAATTAATTAAGCAAAAGTTTTAACTGGCAATAGTTTCAGAAATGTGACACAAACTGAAGTGCACCAAACGACTATGTGCGCTGAGTAGGCATGGGATGATTTTACTGGCCAAAATATTTACGATTCATGATATTATCCCAAAAATCATCAAAATATGTTTGAAAACTTAAAATGGCAGTGAATGAAGTCATTGAAATCTGGTGCTTGGGCAGTGACTTTTGGCGTTAGAAACCAACAAAGAAAGGCGTCCTTTAATGTTTGCATGATATGCGGCCGGTTGCCGTTACAGTTTTACAGCACCCAGCGACATCAGGGGGAAATGCCGCAGGACAAGGACGAAACTTAAGAAGCCGAAAGTCTGAATGTGGTGTTCAGGAGGGTTGGTGGACAGGTTCAACAAACACCAACTTTCACCCAAGAGAGCAGTGTTTGTGTCCCATAAGATTCTAAAGCCAAACCCTTTTTGTTTTTTCTAAACCTAACCACATGCTTTTGTTGCCTAGAACCCAACCATGTGTGTTTGTTGTTGAAGAAAAAAAAGGTCAATTTGCAGTGTTGTACCCACGTAGTGCATTTATTTTGAAAGAGACTGTATGTAAACGTTATATTTTCCTGTGATAGCGGAAGTGTATCTTTAAAGAAGACAATGCATGTAACAGGCAGAACTTGACACAGTCTCCCAGAACGTCAACCACCAACACACCCAGGGTGCCTTGCACACTGCATGTGGACGCTGAAAGTCCATGACCAAGCATGTCAATATGTGACGAGGTCGGAGTGAGAATGTGTTGGGAATTGTTTTCCCTTACATTTTATTAAGAATCAAATATTTATATTGCACCAAGGATAGGACAAACATTTTTTGGTGATCATAATTTTAGTGAAAAAAAAAATCTTAAAAAGCATCATATCTTTTGATATAAAATATGTCAATAACTAATCAAGATCTTTAGCGTTATTTGAGGTCAGATTATATGCAGCCTGTTTTTGCAGAGTCTTTCTTATTGTTGTTTGCCAAGCAGTCTCTTCAGGTGCTACTGGACACAATATTTCTAATTATCCCAATAATGGAAATTCACCACGAACAACTTAATGTGTTTATTATCGCAATCTCCAGTAAAATCATCCCATCCCTAGCGCTAAGTGTTTTCAATATGAACTCTATTGCTGTTGCTGCTTGCTGTGTTCTTAGAGTAAGTGACTGGCACAGTTATGGATACAGAAACACAGCACACCTGGTGAGGGTCAAACACAGCACATGCCAAAAAGAGAGGACAAGCAGTACCTCCTGTTTGGGCCGAGGGGTGGCCAGATCCTTGTCCAACAGATGAGGGAGCCCGAGGTGGGGCAAGTGAGATGAAGTGAAGGGTTTTGAGCAAAGCAGGAGGTTGAGGATTTGGGTTAGGTGGGTTGGAGAACAGATGCGTGCAGAGACAAAGAGGTAAAGTGCTGCAGGTGAGTCAAAAAGGCAGGCAGCCAGACGGACAGACAAACAGTTGACACCATTGGGGGGCTTTTGACTAAGACTGTTCAGCCATTTAATGTTCTGCCAAGAAGACAGGGACAATCCATTTCAATGTCAGCCAATTGACAATTAATGCAGTCTTCTATTGACTGAGTACAAGGGTTTGGAGTGGGGGATTATTCCCATACTTCTTCATCCAAAGATTTGGTGAGAGGGAATTACAAACCACAAATGAACAGACCGTTAAGTGACTGATGCAATGCCAATATTTCCTGCAGCACTTAATAACACTACCTCACATACCTACACAGGAATAATACACAGAGGTGGAAGCAAGTCATTGTGTTGCAAGTCGCAAGAAAGGCCCAATCCCATTTCTACCCCTTAAATCTTCCACTTGGTATTGACTGCCCTCGTTTGTGAGATAACCCTTGATGAGGGAGGTGAGAAATATTAGGGTAGAGATCTTTCCCTAAGAAATGAGACACCACTTCGTGCAAATCGGCATGGCCGATGTGCAGGCATACGTCACGCGTAGCAGTGACGCAAGATACCGGTAGTTATTCAGGTTTGAAAATGCCGGCTCCAGCGCTTGTGTTGTGGCATGTGCTATGTTTATTCTTCTCCGTCTGATGAATCAACGGAGAAGAAATGCTGAAAACAGGAGGCGCCTACGACGTCTTCTAGTTCCGATCGATTCTATTCAGGTAAGTCGATTTGTTTAAATATTTTGACGCTGTGTTCAACCGAGTTGCTGATGAGTTTACGCTAGTCCAACCATCTGTTGTTTGTATAGCCTACATTCTGATCATACAGTAACAAATTGTTTTCCAAAACTTGCCGAAGTTGCTGACTTCACAAGGTGTTCTGGGAAATTTCATCTTCCACTTCGTTGAAAGTGTGGGTCGGGGCTCCCTTGGAATCTAGGGCGGGTTTTAAGTGTTGGAAAGCACTTCCACTACCTCAGTTCTGTTTTGGGACACCACTAGCCTAAACGTGAACGCGCACAACCAAGTGCAAGTGGGAATTTCTACGGGAAGTGTGGGTATTGGGACAGGCCCTAAGTCTCAAGTCTTTGCAGTCAAGTCCCAAGTCCTTAGTGTTGAATTGAAAGTCCCAAACAAGTCATGATGCACTTTTCACCATAAGTAATGCTATTTTAACAAGAGTATTAATGTTAGCTAAGTATTAGCTCAGTATGCTAATATTAGCCTCAACTTACTGTTCTTTGTGCAACTTCAAAACTCAAACCAAGTTGGAAGTTGTTGCATCTCTGTCTACAATTTTGACCCCAATGTTTTCAAACTGCAATTCATGCTCTGTTGAGCACCATGTAGTTTTTTTCGCAAACAAAATTATCTTTGGTATATTTTTTTCCAGCTGGCGTTACCATAACGTTAGTTCGTCATGTTCTCTCCTTCGATTTGTTTGGATAATTTTGGACTCATTCCAAAAAAGTGGATCTGGGGTATTATGTGCCGACTTGCTGGGAATGAATCGCATTGACATTAGTAGATTATGGGAATGATGGGAAATTAACTGTTTTACTGCACATTTTTAAAGAACATACAGTACTTCTTAATCTTTGGCTTTGGAGGAAGGTATGAAGCATTTTTTAAGTCAACAGGCTCAAGTCCAAGTAAAGTCACAAGTCACAGATGTTAAAGTCCAAGTCAAGTTGCAAGTCTTTTCTGATTTTATCAAGTTGACTGACTCGTCTGCCTCAAGTCCAAGTCATGTAACTTTAGTCCACACCTCTGATAATGTAAGACTAGATACACTAGAAATCTTTTACCATATAAATAAAACATAAATGAATGTGTGCATCTTAACAATAAATAAGAGTGTACGTGTAGAGCACTGGCTTTGCATAAAAACAATGTTAATTATTAATTAAATACAAAGATGAAACTTTGATGCATCTCAGTTGGAGTACCAGGAGATTTGCCAACTGGGGAACCACTGATTCACTGAATCATCAGCAGTGCTTAAGGGCCATCTGTTTATCCTGCTAATAACAATCAATCCCTCTAATTTCACACAGGGACACTGTTAAAGATGTGTTGACAATTGAAAATAAAGAAGCTTTTTTTCACTGCTTAAGTCACTCTGGATTAGAGCTAGGCTAAATGCCCATAAAGGAAATCTTATACGAATTTTCGGTGGGCAGACAAGAAAAAAAAAAGGAATGAAAGAGTCTGAATAAATCCATATTAAACATTTAGTGTCTATTCATCTGAAGATCGATTCATGCAGTTTCCATGGATTATACTCAATGGAATCCTGGAAATCGTGACATGAAAAGAAATAACATTCCCTTCAGAGACAAACAATCAAAAAAAGGATAGGTCGTGTTTAACAAACACAGAGTACAGGTGCATGACCTACAACAACCAAAACCACACAGACAAGACACTAGGGTCCAAGGCCAAAATACCTCTGGTTTTGAGTCTACAGGCGAGCCTTCCTCCTCACCCTGCAGGAGAGGACGAGGTAGATGACAGATAGGTCAGAGAGAAGAGAGCAGAGGTTAGCAGAGTGTGTTAGCAAGAACAGTTAGAGGCAGGATGCTGGGTTCAAAAAAATATTATCTGCAGCAAAGAGGTCAAGTTAGACTTTGGGAGGGGATTGCAAAATGGTGAGGAAGAGAGGACTCATACTGAGAAGTCTTATAAGTCTACAGAGGAGCAGAAAAAAAGGGGAAATTAGGCCAAGGAGAGAAAAAGTAGGGACGGTGATTACAGTCTTAAAAGAAAAAGAATGAGAGAGAGAAGAATGATGAGTGTTAGTCAGAAGTTCACGAGGGATTTACAGACTGGAGGCAAAGCCGTGTCTTTTTTAAATGAGCCAGCAAACTGCTTTTGCATGTTTCACTGCACTTTCCCCAAAACTATGAAAAATTTTCACACTTGAAAAGGCAGTATTTCACTTCTCAGGTGAGTGTCTTTCATTTCATTTACACTGTTTATTGACTGGCTAAATAAGAGCTCTCATCTTCTCAATGGCGGCATTTAATTCATTCACACTAAGATTTAGCCTCTTTTAGCAGCCAAACATTAAAGGGATGGTTTAAATCTTTTGAAGTCAGATTGTATGAGGTACTTATCCATAGTCAGTGTATTATCTACTGTAAATGGTGGTTGGCACGCCCCCAGTTTGAAGAAACAGGCAGGAGTATAGCCATGGAAGCTAAGCAACTGCTGTGAACGGGTGCAGGAACAAAACATGAAAACCTAAAAAATATCGCCCAGAAAACATCAATATCAGTTTAAGTGTACACTATATTTAGAATATTTTTACCACTTTACTTTGCCACAGACAGCGCTTTCCAATGGGGAAGCCATTCACAGCTTCAGTTCCCTGTCACCAGACTCCATTGACAAAAACAGCAATTTTAGCTCACTAAACACGGGAGCTTCTGGTCTGCTGCTGCTTTGATGACTTAGTCTTTTTGTGTTATTGTGGTACTTTGGTGAATCCGAACTAACCCTTTAACACACTTAAGTTACACAATGACACAATCAACGTCACTGATTGAGGCGATGGTAGACCAGCAGCTCCTGTGGTCATTGAGGTAAAATTACTGTTTCTCTGAATGGAGTCTGGCTTTTAAGAGAGCAATATAACGGCTTCAGTTTACCATCAGAAACTGATGTATGATGGCAAGGTAAAGCAGAGAAAATATTCTAAATATAGCATACACTTAAAGCAACACGTAACCTTTCTGGAATTTTTACACTTAAAATGCTATTAATTAGGCTGACGAAACGTCCTCTTTTGCCCGGACATGTCCACTTTTCACGTCCCGTCCAGGGCGTCCGGGGTTTTTTTATAAACTGATGATAATGTCCGGTTTTCCGTGTGTTTGTGTGTGTGTGTGTGTGTGTTTGAGTGCGGCACTGGCCGCATATTTCTGTCTGAACCCGAACCAAGCCCGACATTATTTAATGACCAAAGCACTGAGTTTGTGTCACACAGTTGTTACGGTTACAAGCTATTTAACAGGCCGGGCGTGCACCGTGGGTGCTCAGCGGAGAGTGAGACCTCCGTGTTTGAGACGGGAGTGGGAGGTAGGAGGTCCGACACTTCCAGCGAGAGGAGAGGGATAAATAAAACAAAATAAGATAAAATAGGAAAAACCTGTCTCCCTCTTTTATTTTATTTTCAGCGTTTAATCAAGGCGGAGGCGGGCGGCTGGAGGTCCGAGACTTCCAGAGAGGGGAGAGGTAGAAACAAACAGCCAATGTGTGTCTGTGTGTGTTATATTCAGGTGTTGTCATGTAAATAACAGTGCCCAAGCAATAAACAGGACAGACAATAGGATTTAATTTATTTTTACACTACATTTTCACTGAAAGCTGACCAAATCAGACCCGAGCCCGAATACAATTTATAGCTACATTTTTGACCAAACCCGCCGGATCCGTCAGGTACCGTCGGGCTCGGATCGCCACACTCTAGTGTGTGTATGTGTCCCCTATTGGGGCCTATCTGAATTTCTGTCTTTGAGATATATTGTTTTGTAATATAACTGAATTTTCTATCCATACATATAAATTTTAAATATATTAAAATGATAAGGCATCTTTGAGTAAACTGCGAGTATCATTTAAGTAGGCTATGTCGTGGCCGGCCGAATGTCCTCTTTTTTGGAAATCAAAATATGGTCACCCTACTATTAATAAGCTGATGGCACAATAAAATGTAAGTGAATTCCACCAGAGATAAAAAAAAAACCTCATAATTACATGTATACCATTCTCATATGGTTCTAAGAAAACGCGTCCTGTCTGTCTTCCCCACGTGGAGGCCTAACATAAAACTCATCAGTCATCACTGACCCTGGATAAGTTTCAAAACTCTGGGGTTGCGTTTGACTGTGCAGGACAGGTAACGTTATGTTTAGTTTGCTTCTAATATAACATATAGCGTTATATGACAGCACAGCATCCAGTTGCTAATGGCTAACGTTAGCCTACTGTAGCGTAGCCTCTGAAACATTAACGTTATCTTCCTTGTGCGTTTCCACTTACTAGTAACGTTAACGCTACTATCTAACGTTAGCACTGTAACCTTATTCTAAAACTCATCAGTCATCACTGACTCCGGCTGAGTTTTAAAACTGCGGGGTTGCGTTTGACTGTCTTGGTTGTAACGTTACACTCGCTCTCCTCTTCCGTTTACCTTTCGTCTATCTTATAATGAGTAATGGAGGAATACTTGGAGGGAAGTTGTGGATGTGAAATGCAAAAAAGGTAAGAGTAGCTTTAAACTGATATTGATTTTTTTAGGTGGCTAAAATATATTTCGTGCTGCCCCCCTTCACAGCAGTATATTGCCAGCTTCTATGTGCCAACATCTACTGTATGTAATACACTGACTGTGGATTAGTACCTCATGACCCCAATTAAAAAAACAAACTACCCCTTTAAGACAGCGATGGCTGCTATTAAGGCAGGTTTTTGTGTATTTGAACATATCCTCGTATCTTGTACCTTGAGCTCCAAAGTCTTGGTGGGCGTTGAGATGTGGGCACCACGAGCAGGCTTCTGAACTTGAACTTGATCCTGATCCTGACCATCATACTGGTCCAGCTCCTGATCTGTGTACTGGTCCTGGTCTTGATCTTGATACTGGTACTGATCATGGTCCAGGTCCAGCTCCTGATCTGTGTACTGGTCCTGGTCTTGATCTTGATACTGGTACTGATCATGGTCCAGGTCCAGACTTCCCTCTTGGTCTAGATCTTCTCTGGACATGAATTGTGTGCGTTCACTGGAGCTTCGCTGGGACAGCTGGTCCATACTGTAGCCCAGAGCTGAAGCTGGTGAAGTGCAATGGGAGGGAAACATCAACCACCTGGACTCCACATAATCTACAGTACAGTGTGTAATCATGCCAATTATGGTTGCTTAGTTAGGAAAGATATCAGAAGCTGCCTTTATTGCTGTTTTTGACAAGAAATTTCAGGCTCTGATAACACTAGGAGATTTAGGCGCTCCCTTCACTTTTAGGTCCATAACACAAAACCAATAAACCCTGTTGCTGACATTGCTCAAAGTATGTTTTCATGCATACATTGCTGTCAATCCAATTTCTAAACCTCGGGGCTCGGAGCCAAGTTATTGCATTGCATAATCCAGGAAATATAAGTGAGCCTTCATAAAGACAGTGAAATCCCCTGGGTTCTTACCTCCATCAATGCTTCGGGGCAGCATGTACCTCTTGCTAACGGACCGATCGAACTGTGGGGCAGGCCTGTCAATCAGAGCACTGGCTTGTCTGGTCTGAGCTTGGGTCCGCCCACTGTAGCGAAACTTGGAGCCAATCACCAGGAAGCCTTTAGGGGGCGGCTCTGGGGAAACCAACCTGCAGGAGGGTTCAGTTTGTGTAAATCTACCAGAAGTACTCAGATTAAACACCTTGTTGACATCTTCTACTAAAATACACAGTTTAGAATCTTAAATGGGTTTGTTCTGCTGGTCCCCAGTGTCCTAATAATTTCCTGGAAAGAACTTAAGTTTTGTGATTTGGTAGTAATTGTAGGAAAAATAAAGACAAAGATCTAAAGTTATTTCAGTCAGGCTCTGCCCAAAGTAAATACAATTTCCCAACAAGCACCTCTAACCCTTTCTAGAGTCGCTTTGAGGGAAGTTACTGTGCCTAGCCAAGGAATAGTTCATCCCCATAAAACCACAACATGTAAATTTTACACTTTTATACTTTTTTTTAAATTATACAAATGGGACTTCAGTGTTAATTTGTGAGTTTTAGAGGTGCTGGTGAGCAGACGCAGTGTTGTGGGGGGACTAATGGGCCTGGACCTCCCCACTTATACAACTGGCCCATTCCAAATGACACAGCTAAGTTGCATTCAACCCCAACAAAACGTTTATTTAAACAGAAACACTGTTTCATTGAACACCTTGTGGTGTTACACAGGTGCACTACCTTTTAATATGCCAGCTTTTAGTTCAGTTCAATTTAAAGAGGCTTTATTGGCATGGGAAAACATACATTTACATTGCCAAAGCAAGTCTGAAATAAAAACAAAAATTGTATGTACCATAAGTGAAGATCTAACAGAATTTGTTTTATATGTACGTGGCTGCTGATTTGGTACACTTTTGACACATACCTTAAAGCCCATTGCACACCATTTCGCAGAAACACATCATTCAACCTGGATTCTGTAGCAAAATGGTGCACGCCATTTTCAGGTTGAACATGCCCCTGGAAACTGATGTGTTACTACAGCCTACAGTAAGATGTGTAAAATGAGTATATCAGCGGTTAGAATGCAGATGCAGTGAGACACTGTCTAACTCCATAGCTGCAAATGCATTTCCTCTTGAGACTAGAAGAACCTAGAAAACAATGTGGGCCAGACAGAGGTAAAGCTGAAAATCCCTGCCTGACTTGATTGTCTCTATTGCCTTGAAAGCATGCAGCATTTCTGTTGAGACAAGCTTATGAATTGGGAGCACAGTGTGGCACTCTGCCTTGTTTGAGACAATCAAAGAGCAGTCGATTTCTCTCCCTGCAATCAAATCAAACAAATAATAATCCAGCCAGGTCATCCGAAGATGGTTTTCCTTATACAGAATTAAAATGTCCGTGTTCTGAATGAATGTATGTACTGGTCTAACATTCGAAAACCCACAGCAAAAATAAACACTGGTGTGTGCCACTTGTAATGAATACAAACTGTCACAGGTAAATAATAAGCTATCTGAGGATTGAAAATGTTTTAGGAAAACATTTAAGAAGTACCATAATCAACCAGATATGCTCGTCGCCTTTCACAGCATGATATTAGTCCTTTCGTTTTTAGCCAGACTACCAGTTGGAAACTGTCAAAGGAAGGTAAACAATATTTATTTCTGAAATTGAAAAGCCCATACAAAATCCTTTTGGCCCATCCAAAATTGAACACCTGCCTGAGACAGTGCCATCTATAAGCTAACCATCCCCTAGCGTTGGCTTCATATGTACCATACAGATATGAAAGTGGTATCAATCTTCTTATCTAACTTGACTGGAAAAAGTGACAGAAGTTCATTTAAGTCCAGTTACTGGAAACTTTATACTGAGTGCTGAATTGTGTGATTGCCTGTCGACAAAAGTCTTTATGTGGAGGCTGTTTTGCAAGTTCAGTTTACCTGCTGTGCGCTGACTAATAGACTCTCCAGCTTACAATAACAATTATTTGGAATTAATTAATCATCCTTGTACCAAATGATTTCTGTCTCCATTTCACTTACAATAATTAATAGCAAATTATCAGAAACAGGTACCCCTCTATTAATTTTCACTTACATATTAGTTCCTTTAAATACAATTATTAAGAACTATGGAGTGAAAAGTTTTAGGATAAAAAAGAATCAAAGCATTTTCATGAGTGTCTCTTAAGGGACAGCTCTCTGGTGCAGGGTGTTATCAGTTCATGCAGCGTGCAACGACTACAGTGCAGAAAAAAGAGTGTGTCTGTTTGTCTATCTGTGAGTGTCACATCCTACCTGAAGAAGGTGTGGTGCTCAATGCAGACCTTCCACAATCGCTTCGAGGCCCGATGGTTGGGCAGCTTGAAGCCTATGGTGCTCTCAAACTGTTCATACTGAGCAGTGATGGAAAGGAGTGGAGGTGGAAGAAGAGGTGGGAGGTGAAGAAGAAAAGGAGAGTGAAGGGAACCAGTGCGGAAAGAGATGGAGGGATGGTGGCAGGGTGAATTGTGTTTACTCCGCAGCAATGGAGAAATCAATGCTGTTTTTCTGTTTACTCGTAGAGATATATTCTCCTACTGCCATGTCAGGTTTTCCATCTCTAACCAACCCACAAATTAGCCGTCTATGCATTCACTCCATCAGATGTTCACCGGTGGGAGCAGGAGAAGACGCTCTCAAATCAATAGGTTATTAGCAATATAACAGGTCTTTAAACATCAGGACTAGTCCATTCACAAGAGGAAGCCAACTCTTGTCCCACACAAACAAATCTGTGGGTACAGTTTAGAATAAAAGGGCTTTAAAACACAATGATGACCCTCCAGGCAAATCTGAAGTGACAGCTGACTTAAGAGGATAGAGCTGCAGAACAGAGTATATGCACAGTATGGCCTTGGTATTCGCTATGAAGATGTCAGTGTCAGTTTAACAGTGGATGTTAAACACACTGCACATACCCTAAAGGCCAAAGAATGAAGGGAAAAAAACAGCAAATCATAATAATTTTAGGGAGTTGCAAACCAAAGCGAGCATAATGTGCTTCTAACATTTGCAAATAAAATCCTTGATGAAAGTGCAAATCCTCATGACTGGCTAATCACGCTTTAAAGTCGTAGCCGTAGAGGAAGAGAGATGTAGAAGAAGAATAAAAACATGACCTATCAGTCCTATCTTTAAGAGCAGTATCTCTGAGGGCTATAAATAATGTCTTCGTCAGTTGTCACATGGTTTGCTGCAGATAAATCTCAGAAGTAACACTTTTAGCAAACCATGAAATGACTATTTATGCTGCTTGGGCCAAGTCAAGGGAGACAATGATGTAATTTTAACAACTGTGAAACCATGAAATAGAAATGTGGAGTTGGCTCTTAACCAAATGATCCTCTATTCAACTTGCCTCTGCTCTGCCAGAATGACTGTCATGAGCTGTTTTAGTGGGAATGTGCAGGCAATAATTGTGAACTCCTAAGTCAAACAAGATGCAAAACACAAGATAATGATGGTTTTTTTACCTCTCCTGGGCGGATCTTGATGTAGAAGTTGCTTCTCTTATAGGAAATCTTTAGGATTTTTGGCCAAGCAAATCTGTTGATTCTTAGACGATCTCGGTAGATGAGCAGACCATTGGCACTCACACCGAGCATTATGTCAATTCCTTCCGAATCCTGATAAACACAGGCACTGAGTATCAGAAAACCTCAGACAAAATTGCATGGACAGATACCAGATACTTGAAGAAGTATTTTGCTGTTGGAAAAAGTAATCTTTTCATAAAACTGAGCTGTCTGTGCAGTAGGAAGATGCATATACTTTTGGGATTGGTGCTACATGACCAGAGAAAGCACAGAAAAAGGGTTGTGGCATTCGCTTTTGGTGAAGAGTTAGAAAACCTACAATTACCAGAATTCACTGCGCCGTACTGGACCAATAATCACTTCCACTGATGAGTGACATAATGCAAGGTTGTTTGTTGTGAACTTGTTGTGAAGGCTGTATACATAAATGGACGATGTATCTCCACTTCCTCCGACTGTACAAAAATGAAGCCAAAATACCCCAGATATGGCCACCACCATCTTGCACTGATGACATCATTTGGAGCCAGAGTCTATGCAGCAGCAATATGGGTGGCACCCCAAACACCTGTCTGACCAGTCACGAGTAGGGAGTAGCACACATAGCTGTCAATCATGATATCAAACCCCCTTTTTAAGGCATAAAATAACAAATTAAAATAAAACTTATGAAGAAAAACAAACACTAGGACATTCAGCAGCATGATAAAAAAAACACCTGAAATGACAGAAACCATCTTTGGAAATAGTTTTTTTATTTTTGGTCCATGTCCCATCCCCTAACATGGAGGGGGTGGGGTTTATGACCTACAATGCAGCCAGCCACCAGGGGGGCAATCAAGATATTTTGGCTTCACTTTTGGGAGCTGTCATGTTATCAATCTTTGTATACAGTCTATGGTTTTGACAGAGGAAACAATATGAGGACCAGTAACAAACAATCTGCAATTACAGTTAAACGGTAAAAAGAGGTGAGAAATGGGCACCGCAGAATCTTGGTCCATATTTGATCAGCTTCGGTTTACCAGCCTCTGCTTACAACATACAGGAAACAGTATGGCGCCCACTTCATCATCACAAACTTGTATTACAACTGAATGGTTCACTACAATATGTTTCTGAAGACATTTTAGGCAGGAAAGAGACAATACAGTTATAGAATCTTGTTCTTTATTTGATCACAGTTCATTTACACACACTACCCTCACTATAATGCGAAGCTGGCTGAAAATTGTTAAAGTATCCCTTTAAATCTTATCTCTGTACCTTAGCATGATGCAGGTCCACTCCATACATTGAAAGCTTCTTGGCATTTTCTAGAAAGTTCACCTCTGCCTCTGCTGGACTCATTCCCCTACGAGACAAATGCCACAGATGATTATTATTCATTCTTTTCATATTCTTCCCACAAATCAAAAATACCAGCATTTGCCATTATCCTGATGGCATTCAATTTAATTATTGGAGCCGTATATAATATCTGACCTGTAGTTACGGTGCAGCTCCATCACTCTCTCCTCCAGCTCACGAGTCTGGTTGGGTGCAAAGCGGAAGTCGCTGACGTAGTCGGGGCCATGTTCCTCAGGCTCGTAGTCTCCCAGTTCAGCCTGGACAGTGTAGGAGCCCAGAAGGGCGTGGGTGACAAACGAGCAGGGCAGACGACCAGACAGGATGTCGTCCCTCAGCTGCAGGCACAGGTAGTACCTAAAACAATACGTGATGTCATCAAGAATCATCTCGTAGATCCACTGCTGCACTGCAGTCACAATCTTTATTTGATGTTTGAAGTTTTTAGCAGTGCTAATGGTGTGTCTGTCTGCAGGTCCACTTATTTCAAGTCTGAAATATCGTATCGTCATTCACTGAGAATTTCATTGTCAATCCAACATCCATAATTTCCATGTTTCATAACTGTGGTAGAAATTTGCTGAGAAACCCAACAACAACAAGTCTTTCCAAACAATTCCCAAGGTATTTCGGACAATCCACAGACCTCACTGTCAACAGTTGATTCTATGTTCACCATCAAATATGTCCTGAATAATAATAATGCCAACAGTTTTCATAGAGACTTCTTATAGAAAGAAAGTGTGGATTATTCAGAGTAACTTGACTAGCTACTGTTTTAGGAAGGTTCTGTGTAGCCTCAAACACTCTGAGCGCCACAAACCACAAACATCATTGGAGTGGCATAAACTTCAGAAAGCGCTCACAACCTCATATATCTCACGACCTTTGCACAGAAAATGACAATATAATACTACTAGAGGTAAGCAAGAAAATGTGTGTACGTGATTTGGGTGAAAAGACCATCTAAGCAATTCCTCATGGATAATTCATGACGTTCATGCATGTTGTTCTGACCTTTGGTTTGGTCACAATACTTGCTCTTGACCAAAGCTCCTATATATGTATGCATGGAGTAGCCTACATAAAGTTAAAACAATGTATACTATATATATACTTGTCTAGTAAGAACAAAACACGTTATAGTCTACTTGCTTATCTTTGTGCAAAGATCATAGTGCCACAGACTAAACTGTACTGTTTCAAAGAGAAGCTCTACTGATATATGGATTTTTACTTAGTTATTAAAGTGTCTTGCACCACATGGCGTCCAGCACATGTGGACTAACAATCCACCAAACAAAGACAGTCACGTATCAGCTCATAAAGTTCACAAATACAGACGTCTTTATGATCAAGGCTTGATCTGCAAGCAGCAGGTGGTTTCAGTCGAATACTCTGTTGCTAGTAGCAACCATTACTGGCACAGTTCTAAGTTTAACTGACATTGTTACATCTAGACTGTTATCAGAAATGTTTCAATCTCAGAACCAATCAGCTATTGGTCTGATGACGATAAGCCTCCGGGGGGCAAGGGCCAATACTTTGTGGTTCTGGTGTAGCCAGCAGATATATAGGACGAGACTTCCTCCTCCATGCACCAGTCATTTCAGCTAATCTCTATGAACAGATATTTGCATATGAATACAGATCAGTCTAAAAAATAGATAGCCGATGCCTTCCAAGATTGCATTTCGCCTCTTTAGCTCTTCACACTGACTAGTAACCTGCCGCTCAAACTCAAACATGAACTGTTGCCTACAGATTCTGCATGGGTTCTTATGCAGATATTTCTTCACAGGGAATGTGGAGGTACGTCACACTGTGTGAGGTGGGGGTGCCATCTTTGAGGTTTGCATTCTGTTATCTCTATTACAAAAGTTTGCACTCAGTCCAAAAACAGAACAGTTTTCAATATCTATGTTTGTGATTGGAGGTAGTACTTCTGGGTGTATAATCCAGCCTTCGGCCTTCTGAATCATTTGGATCTATGTTGTTTATTGTGATTAGTTTGTCCAAATGCAAGTGCTTGACCACTGTAGCAGGCACTGGTAACACGTCCTTTCAAGATAGCCCCCTATTTAAAAAAATTTAACACAGCCGGATGTGAACTTCACTTTCTCTTTAGAGGTTAGAAATGTTTTAGCAGGCATTTTTTTATCTACTTACCAAATGTATCCAGTGTCGGAGTATAACAGTATCTGCAGACACTCTTTTATGATAGCTGTTATGTGATTGTTGCTTTGTGATTTTCTTTATTTAGTTCTTCAATTCTGCAATCAGTAGACTGCATTCAAGGACAAGTAGCTGTCAGCTAATTTACTGCTGGGCTAACTGTTAGTCTTGTGGACTTGTGTTTGTATGCTTTCTAGATTAATGACAGCGTCTTGTGTTGTTAGTGTTAATTTGTCACTGGTGACACTGTGATTCTACTTGACGTTTTTATTTGACAGCTAGCTAGTCTATACTTTTGTGATGTAGTGTAATTCATTCCTCCAAGATGTTTCCGTTTTACTATTGTTTATAGTATCTCATCATTTTCTGATTTGGGATCACTCTCACTGGAACTGTTTTCACAGTCTCACAAATGCCTACTTCAGACTACTTCAGCCAAATGTTTTCAACCTTTATTAGAATGTGTTAAGCTCGCTGCATAGGGTGTCTTAGCTGTTATGTTCTTTCTATAAATCCTGCCAAAACCAAAATGTCCTCAGGACAACTCCGCATATCAGCTTCAGACAACCAAAACAAATCAGGGCTCTTTAACTGTGAGCTGTGTTGTTGTTGTTTATGTATTCACACCTACCTGGTGATGTCTTCAATGAGCACAGACGGGTCTGGAGGGTAGAACTTGACAGAAAATCCAAACATCCAGGAACCAACTGTGGACAAACAACAATCAGAGTTGTTTTGTGATTTGTTTGATGTGTTTCCTTGAAGTCCTGGTTAAGGATGTGTCATAATAAAATCTGTTGCACAAAACACCCTTAAATTTTCTCCTTAAGGTCTCCTTAAAATGTTCACTTAAGTATTATGGTTTTCTCCTTGCCTTGGTCTTATACTTGAGGAATCCCTAGACTGTTGCACAAAAGACCTTAGCAACCAAAGCAAGGTAGAAAACAAACAAACAAACAAACAAACAAACTTAAAGCCGCTACAAGGAACTTTTAACTGGATATGCAAAAGTCTCTTGTTTCTGCTGATGTCTGTGCGTGACCTACAGCAGCAAATGAGACCATCGGTGTGATGATAAGCTATTTCCATATAATGTATATCCATACCTTTAGGAAACTGTCTCCGGGTCCACCCCAGGTCGCTTCCAGGACGAAACCATTTACGGCACTCAGACGGTACACGTCATCTTACCTAACTGCTTACATTTATAGTGACTCTTATAAATAGTCGCTATTCCTCCTCCTCGACCCGACGTCCGTGGGGAGTTAAAATAGCAGCAATCATCGGCAAAGTTTTCCCGTCTTGTTGTTTCATTCATCCCCAAAACAAACACATGTGCGAGCCAGGTAAGCGTCTTTATGACAATACGCGCTAGAGCTCATGGGAAATGTAGGCTTCATTCCAGCAAAACACTACCGCTTTTGTCCACAGTTTGGTTTTCTTGTCTTCTTTTCTTCTGCCATTTTTCCCACTAATTACTATAAACCATCTTTTTACGACAATAACAGGCATCACAAGCATGAGTCCAAGCAAAGTCTCCATGGAAACTTTTACCGCTGTAAAATCTCTTTCAACGCAGTAAATGTTTTTCCTTTTCCTTAATTAAGGAAACCTTTTAAGGGATTCTGTGCAACTGTGTAAGTCCCTCAAGTAAGGAGAATTTAAGCCTTAAGTGTCATACTGACGGAGAAAACTAAAGGTGTTTTGTGCAACCGATCCCAGTTAACTGGAGACAGCTTGTCCAATAGGGGACAAAAAGTGATTTTTTGGATCAGCGGTTAAGTTTAGGGCTGGGTCAGAGTTGGAGTTAGGGTTAGGCAAGTAGTGGTTAGAGTTAGGGTTAGTTTAAGTCTTCAGGAAATTAATTTATGTCTATGTAATTTCCTCAAAAGTGACCTAACAAAATGTGTTTTTTCTATGTGTTTGTGTGTGTGTGTGTGTGTGTGTGTGTGTGTGTGTGTGTGTGTGTGTGTGTGTGTGTCTGCTGCACTTACCCCGAATTTGCTTCTTAATCTCTTTGGAGGGATCCAACCAATGCTGATAAAGAAAGAAAGAGACAATCCCCTTTGAGAAATCCAGCCTCAGCAAAATCATCCATATTCACATTTTTAAGAGCCCTTTTAAGAGCTGTGCTTCACCGGCTGCTCTTCCCCCTTTTTTTTCAATCTATTCCCTAGTTGAAAGCTAAATATATTCATACCACAAAAAAATGAATGAAGGCTTCTATAAACACTGAAAGCATCAATATTGGGGCTATAAATGCCAGTCGAATCCAGCTCCCTGCGCTTAATGTCACTAGAGCTTTCATTGTGCACTGTAGACCCAATGCACCATTTCTAAAAGGCCATACTGTCTAATCACATTTTAAAAGGTTAAAGGCCATGTATGCCACTCACAGGTTGTAAGTGGTTAAGTATGGCTAAAAGGGCAACCGGGGACTCACTGCTTTATAACACCTGGAAAAACAGTCTGGTTAAATGTGTTGCTTGGCTGCAGGGCAGGGTGACATTTGCTCTGAAATCAGAGACAAAAGCCAACCCCCCAAAAAAGTAAATTGTCTATTAATAGCAGATGTAAAGAAACACGGCAAATTCATTGTCAACACATATTTTCGGCCTTGGACTCTACAAAGCTATTCACCACAGACGGTCCTAAATTACCCCCACATAATGTCAGTATTGATCACAGAAAAGAAGATCTTCTAAAGACATCAGAAATACAGTCTGCTCCACTTTAGATGATGTTACACAATCAACAAGCACAAGCTGCTGAGTGCTTGTAAATCAATGAATCACGAAACACATTGTTAGCAAATAAAAATGCACTATTTCCACAACAACTATAAATGTGCTCCACCATTTTGTGCCAGACTACAATTCACTAAACCACAGGTTAGAATTCTGAGGGTTCCTGTGTTCACTTGAGTGCTTCATTATACTCTGCGTGATTCAACTCAGCTAGTAAAAAATATTTTTTAATTCATCATATAGAGCCTTAAAGTGTAAATAAATAGAAATGCGACCGCATCCCAGATTTAATTTTATTTTATGGGTAAGAACTCAGCGAATGTTCATCAAATAATAAGATATAAATCTCGACACATAATAAACACCTAGTGCACGCAAGAACGTCTTGTGTGTAGCCTATGTGTGAGGTCTCTTATAAAGCACATTTGGAAATGAATTTTGGACTTCACATTGGCTGATACAGGGTAGTAAAGGGTTGCTCTTTGTTTGGTTTAATTGCAGCTGCATTTGGCTCGAGCAACAGAGGCTCAGTGACAGATCACACATTGAGTAAAAATATTTCTAAATCACTCAAGTGAAATATGTTAATGCGTGTGTGGGGGTGTGTATGTGTTCGTCTTTGTGTTGCCGTGTGTCTGACCTTGGCGTTGTCCGTGTCCTGGAAAGTCAGGCCAAAGTAGTCCCTCTCCAGCAGGTTCAGATGGCCACACACCATGTCCAGCAGGGTCTGGCCCTTGGCAAATTTCTGTTACACAAACATATATACACACACATATAAGAACACACAGCAAGTGGGCAGGTGACACAGTGCAGGTTCAGGTTGTATGATCATCACGTGCTGTAAAGGGAAGGAATGAGGACAGAGTGTAATAATGTGATTCAATAAAGATGTGTAAGACTGCCAAGCGCCTGCTGGCCTTGTGCTTAAGCCTTGTACGGCATAGCTGTACTGAAACCTTTGTTGAATGTCATAGCCTTCTTTCTCTCCCTATATGTCCTGTCTACTCTAAAGTATTTGCAAAATGCAGAAAATAATCTTTATATCTCTATAAACTGTCAGGTTATCTCATGGAATAATAATAACACTAATATCTTTTCTTCATATTTCACAACACAAAGGAGTAAAAAAAAAAAAAATCAGTGACATAAAAATCCACCCGACTGTGGTCTGAGCGAAGCATCCAGTCTGTCCTCTCCCCTGCTGAGCGGGAGGAGCCACACTCTGTATGCCTATATAAGGGGAGGAAATGCATTTCGCATCAGTGGCGTTTCAACAGACCACACCTATCCTCCATCCAGCCCTTCAGGGCTGAAAACAAGGCCTCTGTGGGACGCACAGACGGCCTTGGCAAAACACCATCTCCACACACACATGCACGGACACAGAGGAGCGTGCGCACACACAGGAACACACATGCCAGATTCATCTCCTAGGGAAACCTGGCTCCTATGGCGACAAAGCAACCAAGCAGCTGTTACCATGGAAACAGAAGTAATAGGTCCCTTCTGTATGTGCCCTCTCACTTTCTCTATCTCTGGTTACTACAAGGCCACCACAGAGCTTTGTTCAGCCCGTGTAGGAAGCACCAGCCGTACAGTCAACATACCTTTTAAATATTTAAGAGGAGACTTATTAATTAAGCATTATGGAGTGGTCTGTCTCTCAATCATATCAATAATAATTTATATCCTGCTACACTGAAGGCTGCCACGGGTGAAGCAGTCAGAGAATAATGCTGATTAACAGGCAGAGGCTGCAGCTGGTGATTTTTTTTTGGGGGGTGCGGCGCATATATTCGATTTTCTTACAAAATGAAATTGCAACACACATCTCAGGTGGTCCCCCAAGCATGGCAACCAATTCAGGAGCTGCTGATGAGATTTCGTTGTCGCTCCAATTGGCTCCAATCACATTTCTGTAACTAGTTCTGTGGGCTGATTGTGTTAGCAGCCATTTGGCGTAATCCTAGAAATCCATTTTGCTGATCGCCTCACCCATGCAAACAAGATGAGGAGAGACAGTGTGTGTGTGTGTGTGTGTGTGTGTGTGTGAGAGAGAGAGAGAATGGGTTAATGGCTACTCGAAGAGAAAGTAAATCTTTCGAACTTAGTCACTTTAAGTAATGCAGGCGGAGGGATAGCACCGTGGAATCAAATAAGTAGAGGAAAGCTGTGGCGGTAAGTTAGCCTGAGTTAGTGTAGCTTCTATTATGGGATGCAATTGCACAGCTATGTTCTTAGATATAGTGCTCAAAATCTACAGTCAGGTTGAGTAGAGCAAATGACAAACTACCCTGCCAGCAACAGAAGAATTTCAGCAGTTAAAGGAGTGCTTCGGGGATTTAGTATCACACCTCCAAAAAATTGAGCCGCTTGGTCAGTTTTAAAGCAGCAGAGGCCAACAGATCCTGACTGTCAGTCTCTATCACGGACAGAGCTCACAAAATGCTGGAGGCTACATTATATATCATCTTTCACTGGACCTACTGATGCCCATGTCTTTCAAATCCCTCACGCTCAGTTTGTTATACAGGCCTTGTGTTATAAACTTGAAGCCTCAAAATCCAAGCCGAGATAACCCAGATGACATCACAAGGGTGAATTATTTTTTAGACTTCAGAAAGATCCCCCCAGAGCAACAAAAGACTTCTTACACCCGTTTTCACAGGCTTTGTAGAACTCCTCGTGATGAGTAATGCCTCGTTCACACTGCATGACTTTAGCCCTTATTTTCCACTTGCTGAAAATTTTTTGGAGCCTCCCAACAACAGCCCCAGATCAGAGGCAAACTGGCGTTGGCTCGGTGCTTGCGAATCGGCACTTGAGCGTATGTGTGAACTCTTCAAAGAAGCGAGCTGAGCGGCTCAGATGTCTGGCGGGCTAACTATCTGGACCTGTTTGGCACCTTGTCAGTGAGCTACTGGCAAAGAGAGTGTAAGACACAAGTGTGTGTGTGTGTGTGTGTGTGTATGAGAGGGAAAGAGACACAGAGAGGGAAAGAAGAGGTGGAAGGTGGATTATTGCATGCAAAATGTATGTAAGTTATTAATAACCAGTGCCTGCCTGACTGGCGTGTCAACCTGCGCAACCCATGTGTTTGGCCCGACAAGACATAGGCGAGGACTCCTGAAAGATCTTGTAGAGTCTGACCTCCTGTCGCTGGTTAGTCATGTGCAAACCAAAACAACTTCAAGACTCCTGATTACAAGACAGTGAATTGTACCGTGTGCATGGCGAAGTATCCTTGAGCTCCTTGAGCAAGATACTGCTCCTGATGGTTGCTCCGTTGGTGTGTGAGTGTGTTAAATAACTGAGTAGCAGGTGGCACCTTCTATGGTAGCCTCTGCCACCAGTGTGTGAATGTGTGTGTGATTGTGTGAATGTGACTTGTAAAAAGCACTTTGAGTGGTCAGATGACTAGAAAGGCGCTATACAAGTGCAGGTCCACAACAGTACAGCAATCTGACGACTGACAGTCAGGTAGAGTGACTTTAAACTGATCTTCATGTGTAAAATAGGTAAAATGCCTCTTTAATAAACAGCAGCCTCAAGAAAACTTGGCATTGGCTTGACATTTTCTTGATTTCACAGTCGTGCCGTGTTTTGTAAGCACGTTTCAGATGAAGTAAACAAACAGAGGGTTGTTCTCCACACTAGCTGCCGTGCTGGAAAAACATGTAAATGCGATAAACATTTAAATTGTAATAGTTGATGTTGGAGAAACCAAGTATCTTCCTGTTCCAGAGTCATTTTATTAAAAGCCTTAATGGCTCGTTCACCGAGTATGACTCATGACCGCTTGGATAAAAGCCTCAAAAATACATTTGATTTGTTCTGAGGAACCGGAAACAATAAATCTGTGAATTTTCAAAAGTCCTTGCAGCTCAAAGCGCAGTGTCAAGCAGCTGGTTCGCAGGATGTGAGCAAAGGCTGCCCTTCCACTAGACAGGCTGTGCTCCACACGGCAAGCACACACTCTTAAGTTCCCTTGAGCAAAAGATTGAACTCATTTAAACCTTCAGAGGCTCAGGTCTGCTGCTGATTGTGCACACTCTGGGCGAGCAAAGCTGCGGGGCAATGTGTAAGATGGGTGCCACTGAAATGGGAAGAAATTACGCAGAATATACTGTCGATAAATTGATGTTATCATTCTTTAAGCTTTCTCAAAAGAGGCCAAGCTTGTCATGAATCTTTCATTTGGTTTAACTCGTTAGCCACATGATCACGTGAGCCTTACATTTATGGAGCTTCTCTCTCAAAGCACTCTGAATATATAAGAATGCTGAGCGCTCTGAATGGAAGGTTTAATGCTTTTCATCCTGCGCATACATAGATGTATCTGTTGTCCCACTTTTTACTGTATGATTATTGCCCTTGCTGCATCCAGGAGAAACGCTACAGAAATGATTTGGTTTGGGTCAGCAGTTTGTATTACAATCAGGCTGCTAATGCGAAAAAAGGAAACACATTTCAACAGTGCCAGCATGGGACTGACTGAAGATAAATGCATGAGAGCAGTTATTTTTATTATTTCTATCACTGTGTGAATGAGGCACTTCTAAAATAGCCTGTAGCTGGACAGCGTCAGCAGCTGAGCTCTGAAATTTCAGTGGCACAGAAAGCTTTGCAGGCCGTAAACAGCCCTGCCTCTCCAATAAAGTGGAAACTCACGTGGTCGTGTGGTTAACCAGCAGAAATGAATGAACCGTGGAAATGAGCATTAGTATTGCATGGATTGGACCTGCGGAAAAAATTACATTCAGCCAAAGTTTAAGCAGTTAAAATACGGGTACAATGGTCTCCTCGGGATGTTCTTTAAAAAAAGCCAGATGTTTCATTCATGATGGTTTTCGGGGGAAAGTGATAGAGTGTGTGAGCTGGAAGGCTGTAGAGTGCTGTGAGCAGGTGGAGTTCTTTCCTTAATAGTGTGGCTTTAGTTTAAGGACTGGACAAATGAACTGAGCTCAATCAATATCTATAATGTCGTGAGCCAAACATCAATAGAAGGCTCTGGCTGCCTCTCTGTGTTTATATCATCAGTGCACGCTTGCTCAGTGGACATCATGGCTGTCATTAAAGCAATGATTTCACTGCATTCATCATTGTGTCCCCGCTTGCCTTTTTTTTTCCCATCACGCACACGGTGATGTACACACTCGCATACAAACTACAGTGCACAAACAACCACTCCTAGTATCCACGTCCTCTCCATCTTTTTCTCCACCTCCTCCCCCGCTCTCTTCATCTTTTCCTCCTCCTCTCTCCCTCTCCCATTCTATTTTCGCCCCGGTCAAACATAAGAGCGCTCATCTGTCAACCGTATGGATTTCCCATCAAAGCCCAATACCTCTAGTGTCACTGCCCAGGTGACATGAAGAAATGAGTGTGTGTGTATGCAGGACAGAGGGAGAGGTGGGGTGTGGGGTTGAGTTGAAGGAGAATGTGTGTGTGATGCCTCGGTCAGGACGCCTGACGTATTTCTCCACTCGTAAGTATAATAAGTGAGGTCACGTGAGAGCCATAAAAGGAATATAGTGACATGAATGAGGTTGAGCCAACAAGATCGTTCCCGTCACACATCACCCTCCATCAGCAGCGGCAGCAGCAGCCAATGAGGTTGTAGCGCTGGCTTTAATGTGATTCACGGCAGCTGTGGAAGTCCTGCCCAGGATCTCCCTCTGTTGTGGAGCACCCTGCTTTGACACCCTTCGCTCTGCCTCCACAGTCGTTTTGCTCCAGATTAATTTTCTGCAGTGTTTCGATAGTGATGAGTGTGTGGGCTGCTGTGAAATTCAAATAAACCAGGAGCTACGCCCGTCTGTTTACAAACACAAAAGGCTACAGAGTCACGATTCACGGAAGCTGGGGATTGCTCATCTGAGCCGTCCATCCCCCACAATGCAGAGCTTGTCTTACCTCTCTCCACCCGTCACTTGCCCTCTCAGGGAGAATAGCAACAGAGCTGCATTTCCTGACTCAGTAGCGTGTATTACCGAGGGAGAATAAATCCCACTGAGGTGTGCTGTGGTGTTGTGTGCTGAGTCAAGGGCTCTGTTCAAATGAGGGAGATGTACACCGGCTTCTAAAAATGCTGTGTTGCTGGTCACCCTGCATAGCCAGATATGAAATCTAAGCCTCTGTGCATTTAAGCGTGGAGAAACAGCCAAACTGTGTTTTAATAGCACTGCAAAACATTTTCAAATCATTATTTCTAATTATGTTTCTGCATGTTTGCAGAATTGAATCCTGGCGCCGCTGTTTTTTCTACAGCTTATAGGTTGCTAGAGAAGGTTTCTTACCATCCTGTGTTTTCAACATTATCCCCGGAACAAATTTTATGAGCAGATCTTTTCCAAAGAAACTAATTAATGTGCATTTCCGTCCTCTACTTTATGAGAATATTAGGAGATGGATGCCTTCAGATAAACAGTCGGTACACTAATTCTCCACTTATGTGGCATTAAGCCACTGCAGAAGAAAGTCAAACCACTAACTAGAAATAGTAATGCAGAACATGTGGGAGAAATATGGTGTTTCGGTTTATTTCACGCATTAAGGAATGCACGCCCACAAAATGATCGCATTACCTTGAATTTCTAATGAAAACTTTGTTATTCTTGCCCCCACAGAATGCTCGCTTTGCTGCATGAAAAAAACCTGCTCAGCGCTGTCTCATAGGAATGCTTGGAAGCTCCGTGTCCACCGTGCTAACACGAGAATGTATGACAGGGAGGTCCCGTTTGAAAACTGGTGATAAACAGCTGACGTTTGAACATCATAGTCATGATATTAAGTGCATCCTAGCGCACGTTTAATGCAATGTAAATTCTTATTTTAATGTAAATTCAATAGTGCATATTTGACCATTGCTTCTATGAAATTTTAGGGGAATTCAGCCTCCCTTGTTGTCTCAGAGCAATCGCCCCTGGTCTTTAAATAGTCTTGTTGTCATACATGGTCCTCAGTCAGTCAATAAATCAATATGTTTTGCCGTTTTCTGTGGAGACGTGAGAACAATGAAGAACCGTTCACAAATCCAAGGTAATACAGCATGACTAGGGTGGCATGATGGTGCAGTGGTTAGCATTGTTGCCTCACAGCAAGAGGGTTGCTGGTTTGAGCCCTTTCTGTGCAGATTTTGCATGTTCTCCCTGTGTCAGCGTGGGTTTTCTCAGGTACTCTGGCTTCTTCCCACAGTCCAAAGACATGCAGGTTAATTGGTGACTCTGTATTGCCCATAAGCTTGAATGGTTGTCTGTCTCTATGTGTCAGCCCTGTGATAGTCTGCCGACCTGTTCAGGGGGATAGGCTCCACCCCCACCACGACCCCCAACAGGATAAGCGATTACAGAAAAAGAATGAATGACTAACTGATATACAAATGGTCATTTTGTGTTGGAAAGTTACAGTCTCCGAATTGCTTTACACATAACTGATGTTTTCGTCTCCCGCTATTTTTCATCTCTTAAGTAAAGCAAAAGTGTGAGTGGCATGTGAGTCACAGGCTTTGTTTACCTCAAGATATTTTTGTATGTCTGTCTCCATTTTTAAGGCTGTTTTCTTTTATTGTTTGTTTTTTTAATTGATGCCAACCTTTTTAGCAATACTCCGATTTCATTTTCGATTTCTGACATTTCCACTCACCAACTGAAAAAAGTGCATAAACACTGGTGAATGGAAATGCACTTACAGAAGGACCCAAAAAGTGTTATATTTATTCCTTATTGTGTGTGTGCACAACTACAACAAGTGCTGCAAGCCCAAATTGGACAGTGAAATCAGTCTGTAAAACATCTAGGCGACTTTTCTATTGCTTACCTGTTGTTTTGTTTTAAACCCCTTAACAAAAAAATTTGGTGGGTAAAATGTGATTATTACTGACAGATATGATATTAAATTATATGAAATGGTATGAAAATTATGAGAAGAAGACCTATGTTGATATAACTTTTGAAACACATAATCATAATCATTAGTCAGCTATTTTCCCCATCTGTGATGATGCAAAGTAAGTAGCATACCTCAACTCCAGTTTCATAATCTGAGCCGTCGAGCAGAGTGACTTTGACGGGGACAGTCTTGGGCCGCTTGTTGCTTTTCTGGGGGGATTTGGAGGCTTTGCTGGGGGTCTTCTCTGAGCTATCGTCCATTTCCCCCTGGTCCTCTGGAACCTGGGAGAGAGAAAATCCTTCCTCTGAGTGAGTGAGCCTCAAATCACTGTACTTTGTCTTTCATTTAAATATTTGAATTCCGAGTCCCGAGGGGCATTATGTACTTGTCTTTCAAAGTGATTTAAATCCCAAATCTTTGATCATGTGAGGCAATCATCAAATGCATGATGTAGAGTGAGCTGCTGCTCTAAGATGTTAAGATGTTAAGTTGCTGGCACAGGCAGACGGGGGTTAGCGGTCTTGCATATCAAACATGCTGGAAGGCCCCTGAGTGATTGAGAGGCCTGAGTTAAATGATCTACAGCTGCTGTGAGTTCCACAGCGCTCCCACCTGATTGGTTCTCCTGGCGTCACCCTCCATTGCGCTCTTCAATTCCCCAGCCAAAGCCGTCTCTGTTGTCATAGAAATGGATTGCAGTCCTGAAATCACACATAAACATATTCATAACATCAACTATTTTCCTGTTCAAAAAGAAACAGTGTTGAGTGCTTACTACTGCTGTAAGTCCAATCTGTGTATTCCTGATGGACTCATGAGACGTGAGCAAAACGCCTACCATCTGCACACAGCATATGAAGTCTTTACTTTAACTGACATTTTGGCAAAATGAATGGCTGCCGAACAAATACCTGTCATGACATCACATGCAATTTGTCTTTGCAGCTGCTGTGTGGTATCTGTAATTATGCCGTACTGCCATGCAGATTGAGCGCTTCTTCACACGCATGGTCATTTCATTGTGCATGGAGAGATGGTGGAGGAGAGAGAGAGAGAGGGTAGCTCAGTCAGTGCTGGCTCACAGCCTCCCACAGGAGCACTCTGCATGAAGAGTGTTGGCTTCAGGACGCTCTCCTCTCACACTAGCAAAGGAGATAGCATAAATTACATCAGCCAGAGAGCCCTGCGGCACGGCACAAGACAGCAGACACACCGAGATAGAGAATGAGAGAGAGAGAGAGAGAGGGAGAGAGAGGGAGGGAGATGACGTGGAAGGAGAGGGCTCTGGGAACGTGACAATCTAAGGATGAGACAAGAGGAGGGGAAGAGTAGCACAGAAGAAAAGGCAGAGGTTATGAGGAGAGAGACACACAGGGAAAGGACAAGAGAAGGGCTGCAGAGTGAGACATACAACAATGCTGATACAATATTCAGCTGAGCTGGAGACAGATGAACCTTGTCATTTGAAGGTGACCACTGCTGTACCCGAGCTGGACTCCTGCACAGTGCTCTTTTTCCGGGTGACAGCCAGTACAATTGCTGATATTCAGATTAGGTGGTACAGCTAAGAGAAACGAATCATCGGAGATAAAGCCCAGAGTCAATCTGTAGCTTTAGTTTGAAAAGTGAGCATGGGGTCACGAATTGAACATTCCTCATATGTCAGCTGAAAACATTTTAAGATAACATGGGAAATTTTCCTCTGAATTGCAGGGTGTTTAAATTCTACACTGGACTGGATTGTGGTAAGGTCGGTAAGGGTGTAGAGTTTTATGTGTGCTTCTGTTTCCCAGCCAAGAAATATAGAGAGGTAATTGCCAAATTATGAGGTTGCCCCTTTCCTCAAGTATATTGTTTATCTTAGAATATCCCCATTTTTCAGCCTCAAGAGAAAGTGCAAACTCCGCTGCATAATGCAACAGCTTCTTCTTAAGTAACTCCAGGAAATGTGTCAGCCTCAGGCATGTGTAATATTGTTCAAAACCTACTTCATTAATGACTACCTATAAAGGGTGAAATGGCTTAAAAACCATAATGAAAATGTGCTTCTCACTTCAAAGCAAACTGTCATCTCATTGTAAACCACACTTGAAAACTGTTGATGTGAAAGAAAGGAAATATCAGCTAGTGTGAATATGTACCTTATCTCACACACACACTGAAGATGTCTGAAATACAAACCTTGAAGCCGGAATGCAAAAAAGCAAAAAACAAAAAAGTGAAAACAGCATAAAATAAGGCGAGAGGTTAATGAAAGGAAGGGATTAGTGAGGAGGGGACATGGGAAGCTCTGATAAAAAAGCACAAAGCTTCCAGGGAAAGCCGTCATTAGGGAGGAGCAAAACAGAAGCTTAATTTGGTCTAATAACGGCCAGTGAAATGTTTGTAAACCAGGAAAAGATATGGTAGTATTTTTCCCCAAAGAAGAGGCCCTAATTAACAATTTTTCCCTCTACCAGCTGTCTGAGTGTATCTCTCTGTGTTTACAATTTGGGAGGCTCGAACACAGCACGTCTCAGCTTTCATGATAGGTCAGCTTCCCTCTGCATAATGAAGCCGGATCAAAGAGGAGAGCAGCCTGGCACTAGGAAGGCTGCAGATGTCACACAGCTGACTGGCTCGCACCGTGCACTGTTCCTCCACAACTTTGAAGGACCTGAGGGTTGTTTGATTAATCTAATTAATGAATAATACCCTAATTGATTTCAAAAGATATTCTCTTTGTGACTGCATATTGTATGCACAAATAGCATTTTACAGGGTTTCAGGTTAAGGTGATAGAGATAAAGCAGATTTCCATGTGAAAAATTGTCTCACACGACTCATGTTTATGCAATGAGACAATGTCAATGTCAGACAAAGGAAGCGGCCAATTTACATGAATGCATATCTACAGTAATGAAGAGGTAGAGAAGCTGTGAAACAACACTCTGCTACCACAAGGAGCTTACTAATGAGTGAACCTGACCAGGTTTTTCATTAAATAACGTCTGCCCGCTAGTTCAAGGTTATCTATTAGTCAGGGTGTAAACTCACAAGCTCAATACTGACAATAATTAAACTTTATTTACAGCACATTTTATTACAGGTGGGAAATTATTCAATATTATCACAGAGTGGCATTTGCTATAATCATTTAATAGTAGTGCTAATATCATATAATGATACTGGTTCATAAAAGTCTGTTTTCCAAATGAATTTTTCCCAAGCGATCATGATTATAAACTGCTAAAAGCAGCGTGACTCTGTAATGGAAATATCAATCAGTTGGTCGGCTGGTCCATCGCTTTGGTGTAGACTAAAATATCTCAACTATTCAATGACATTTTGTACAGGCGTGCATGGTCCCCAGTGGACTTTGTGGATCTCCTGACCTGTGGTATTGAGTGAAACCTGTTGCATGGGCATGTATAATGCCCATGCAACAGAAAGACTAATGATATTCTTATGAGTCTTAGCCATTTGTGTTAAATTCTAAGTGGCAAATATTAGCATGCCAGCACACTATACTAAGATGGTGAACAAAGTGGACGTAGAGTGCCCAGGAATGAGTCCTAAAACCTGAAAATGAGTTAGTATTTTTGCACTCCTGGTTTCCTCATCACAAAGTCGAGGAGTTTTTTGAAATGGGAATTCAGTTAGATGCCTGTGATAAGGTCTGTGGTCAACACAAGCTCAAGAGACTTTCACGGTTTGTTCTGCAACATAAAACACATTAGTAGATATTCCACTGATGAATTTTGAAGCTCTAATGTGTCCTAGAAACGGTGGTTGCCAGCAAGTGGCTAAATGAGACTACATAATGCTTTACCTTGCATTCAGGTTTCAAAAATCATTTGGTGAAGTGGTGTTCATTTGTGAAGTCTATCTTGCCGAACAAAACGTGTAAGTTTCACCAACGTTTGTTTGCCACAGAGCTTATTTTCTGCAATAATCCAAAATCCAATGGAAAAATCCCATTGGCTTTTTGAAGAGAGAAACAGGGTGACACTAATCAGCCTAAACAGAAATGTCATCCCCGGAGCACTCTGTTAATGAGAATGTGAAGTTGACATCACATCGTGTTAAATGTTTTGGATGGGGTGCCATCTTGCGCTGCCTGCTACGTGGTCAAGCAACGGTATTTGGACAAACTAATCAAACAATGTAGATCCATATGACATGGCAGCTCAAAGATGGATTACAGACCGTGATGCACTACCTCCATTCACATATCTGGACATTGTAAACAACACATGCTCACTCTGACCTCATCACATATCTATGTTTGGTCATGGACCTTCCATGTCCAGATACGACGTGAAAGGTACCCTGGGTGCATTGGTTGTTGTCGCTCTAGGATGCCATGTAAAGTTCTGCCTGTTACATGCATTGTGTTCTTTCAAAATAAACTTCAGTTTTCACAGGAAATTTAACGTTTACATACTGTCTCTTTCAATATTAACGTACTTTTGTTTAGGCAACAAAAAAGCGTAGATGAGTTTAGGAAATAACAACAGGGTTTGGCTTTATAATCATACGGGATGCAAGAAACCGCTCTCCTGGGTGAAAGGCTGTGTTTGTTGGACCCATCTACCACTGCTGAGAGCTGTTAACCTTTAACACTGACTGGCCCCGTATCATACTGATGTTAGAGGACGGCATTTGGGCCACAAGTCATTGCCCAAGTGCTGGATTTCAATGACATCGGAGTGAGACCGGGTTGTTGTAAACTGTCTTGTCTTGTCACAGTGTGATGTACCTTCACATTCTCTACCTGCTAAACATCAGCAAGTTAGCATTAGTAGTGTAAGCTTGTTAGCATGCTGATGCTAGCTAACAGAGCTTCTGGCATAGCTAAGGCTGGATATCGGTAAAAAAGGATCTGACACCCGACTGAAAAAGGATCGAATGGAGTTATCGTTTGACTGGAGAAGTTTTGATACGACTTGGTACTGGGTTCTTTTGTCCAACACCTTAAAGGTATTAAGTAGAGATACCCAGCTCTAACAGGTGTAGACTCTCAGTCCTGTTTAATCATGAAGTGTCGATACCATCATGACACCGTTTCATATAACAGCTCATTTCACACACTCTGTTATATACTGAGGAACACAATAAAGAATTCCAGGTCTGTTCTTTTATCTTGACATCCATCTCTAATCTGATTTCATTCCTCTGCTAAGTATCAGTTCTCATGAACACTCGCTCACCTGAGCCAATCACATCTGCCCACTGTAATACCCCAACTCAGAGCAAATGTCAGCCCCCTATGAGCCAGCTGTCAGAACAATAACATCAGTGAATCACAAGCAAACTTGAAAAGAATCCTAATATATCAGTGTCAGAGACTTTGGGGCGCTCATTTCACACACATCATGATCGCGAGGCCAATCAATTCTTTCATTTGGGTCACTTTGTGATTCAATCACTCCTGCTCCACATCAGTTCTGGTCTCCGCACGCCTAATCATCTGTGCGAGGGAGATGATGAAGACTGAGGAGTATGAGGTGCTGTGGCTGCTTAGACTCAACATTCCCATAACAGTCACTGTCTTCAAACAGACTCCCATTAAAGGTCTTTCTCCACAAAATCATCTGGGGCCCTTTGGTTCTTGAACTTCAAAGAGCAGACGTCAAGGAAAGTCTTTGTGAAGTATGACAGCATCGGGATGGGTGATGCTCTGAAAACAATGTGCATGATTGAAGGCCTCCATAAATAGCTGCATTTCATGAGTTAGCTTAGCTTTACTTAAATAGACAGAATCATTTTTATCTTACCTCAGAAGTGTATGGCCCAAATTAAAACAATGCCAGGCGAGATTTGGCAAAGTGTTTTTAAATAATATATATCATTGCCCTCAGACACCACTGTGATACTGTACTACAGTTTTTAACATTTGCTTGAGTCACAGACGACCAAAATACTCCCAGACAGTCTTGCCTCTACTTCCACTCCTGTCTATTAATCACAAACTGTGTGGGCACTGTGGTGTATGTGTGTGTGTGTGTGTGTGTGTGTGTGTGTGTGTGTGTGTGTGTGTGTGTGTGTATGTGTGTGTGTGTGTGTGCGTCTGGATGAGTTTTAAATGTGTCTCTGTCCTGATGAAAACTGATTGCACTTAACTTACTGAAGGTCGCAGCAGTCCCAAACTACCGATGATGGTAATTGTATAAGACATGAAGAGACAGAAGTCGATGTGATATTGATGGAAAAACGGGGGAAGCTTTGCAGTCCATTCTCACTGTTTACCCTCGCTGTTGAATAAAGACACCGTGTTAAAGGTCCTGAGAACCTATATACCTAAAGATATAAGAATTTCGGTTATTTCACATCCCATATACAGTATTTTTCTGTCTTTGTGTTTTTGTCTGTGCTCTTCTCACTAGTTAGAAGTGGGCGGGGCACTGTTGGAAAGAGGCGATGTCACAAATTTAGGCCTAATGCAATCAATTGCATACAATATACAATAAGTTGTACTTTTCAAGTCTCTACAGTTAGATTTTATCTTGACTAATTCAGGTGTCGATCCTCTGCAGGGGTGAGGTCTGATCATCCAATCATCACTAAAGCCTCTGTCATGCAAGAGAGCAATTAAAAACAAATGGAATGGTCCAAGCTGTCATATGAACATTTAAGACATGATGATTAATTCACAAGGTGGCCTTTGAGCAGCACTTAGTCAATAGCTTATACCTTTTAACTACTAAAGATGAAAAGGCCGCTAAACATTCTCTTATTTTATAGTTCACTGATGTATGTAAACGCGCCCCCGTAGGAAGAGTAGTTACATAACCTTTGAGACAAGCCACAACTTAGCCATGCGCGTGCACACATGCATGTCAGCTGTGTGCTCTGGTACTTGAACAAATAGCACTACACCCCTGATCCTCTGCCTCGTCCACCCTCCATCCTCTACTATTGTTATACTGTATAGCACCTCATAAGTCCAGATTGAGGCAAATCATCTCTTTGCCAGTCACCACAATTTATTGGCTTGCAAATGTTCAGTACATGAATTCTTTCCAAAACGTTCAGTAAAGCTTGTCCTGTTTCCATTTACCAAATAATTAGAACAAATTGTTTTAGAAATTCTAATTACAGTCTAAATATTAGTGTTTGCTGAGCACAAACTGAAAACTGTGAGTTCTGCTCAAAAAGCTTTGTCAGTGTGTCACTCTGGTTTGTGCCAGTGAGGACAATTTGGAAATATGAAGCACTACCTTTGAAGCCCCCCATCCACCCCGACACAAAAAACTGTTCAGTTCTATCTCCTGTAAATATTATTTTTACTTAAAGGTATACTTAAAGGTATGCTATGCAGAATTGTCGGTTACTTTTTGTTAACATCGCTTGCGAAAGTGAAAGTAAAAGCAAACTCCCGAGTCACTGTTGTTTGGTATTTTGCTTCACTATATCCTCCTGTGACCCTGTGTCCTCATATGATGACATCACATTTTGGGTTTACTTGCCCTTATACTTCATTCTGCTTAACTTAGACCTGTTGTCCTCATTCATGGACACTTTTTTGTGCCATCTAGTGGTAGTAAGAGCACAATACACTAACCCATGTAAAAAAAAAAAAAAAAAAAGATGGCAGCCATCTCTGTCAAATCAGTCTGCAAGACACAAAAGTGGATGTGTCCAAAATCTGATCAAATTTTATGGTTTAAACTTGTTTATTTCTGATTAATGTTTGCAGTTTGATATTGCAACAAAACTGACCAATTGTAGCAACAGTAACAAGATTAAACACTGTCAATTAGGAAGTACTCATTTGTAGACATTGGGACTTTACTATTGTCTCGTTTGAGGACACTGAGACTTTATTATCATTAATAGTGTTTTTTACACTCATCCTACTGATCCTAAATAGCTAGGAGAAATTAGAAAATGCATACCAAACAAAAGTTCGGGTTTCAGGAGGATAAATCTATATAATTTTCTGCATTGTATCTATCACTAGACCGTAATTAGATAATAATAGATGAATAGACCTCCACACACTTCCAGCGGGTTGTAAGTGACGACTGAGAGGCATTACCTCTGTATGAGTCAGTACATTATTTTTCAGAAACATCCCGCACAGTATGTCTTTATTACCTCTGAATGCCCCCTAAAATCGAAATGGTCTTCCAAGATGCACCAACATTTAGCAGATTTACCTGCATAAACATTGCCATTCATTTAGTATGGGAGACAGCTATGAGTCATTTATGCCTCCTGGGTTGACTGTCACAACACAGAAGAGTGTGCAGATGGTCCAACTCTGTGTTAAAATACGAGGCATCTGTAAACTTGTATTCTTCTGCTGCAAAGTATTTGCCTCCACATTTCAAACATTTGTCATCGCGTCGCACTTTATTTACCGTCTTTGTGGGTGAAAAGCAAAGACGCCGAATCTAATGTCTATGATGTACCGTATCTCCGACTGTCAAAAAGAACAGATCATATCTTCGTATCAAATGAAGGTGCTTTGTTCCCATAAGAAGTGTTGCCAATTTATGTGTGTTACAAAACACTGCAGGCATCAATGAGATAAGCAGTGTTTAGCTGCTCAGCTAGTGAAAATCCTTTAAGATAAGACAGAGATATGCAAGATTCAGCACAGTTCCTTTATTGTATAAAACACACACACAGTTCTCTATCACCGACTCATTCAGGACTCTATCAGCCTGGCCATGTCAGTCTATCTCTGGAGATGACCTCCTCTGCGCTCCACATTTCAGAGTCAGACCAGATACAGAGTAATCATTACTGAGCATCGCGGCTGTCCTGATGTAAGCCTGGATCAGCTGCAAGATTTTAAAACTGCACTCACTGAAGAGGAAAGAAATCTCAAACTGCTGAATGTCAGCTCCTCTCTGACTCAAGAAAGCAAAATGCAGACAAAGTGACGCCCCCAAAACCCTCATCGTCTACAGCGGGGCAGCTCAGATAAATTGCCAGATAGTAACGGACGTGATGGCTGATCATCTAGGACAGAATGATGCCCATGATGCACCATTCACCGCGGCCCGCACCGTGCCCGTTTGTCATCATGCCGTCTCTCAAACAAAGACTCTGTCAATTTAGAGGCCCCAAGAATTGATGCGTCTTCAGGCAGGCGTCAGCTGCCCACAGGCCCATCCTTCATCAGCAGGTGGGCAGGAGAAATCTGTCAAGTATGGCATCTCAAAAATATGTCACAGCAGAGCAGGGGAAACACAGCTTGTGGATTCCTCTCGCTGCTCAAACACAGTATGCTGTCAGAAAATTGTGCATGTGCTAACAGCATCAAGTGTTTGCTTTCCTCCAGAGTATATTGGACGGAAAAATGATGTGTGGTGTAAGATGTGAGCAAACAGTGACGAAAACCACAGTGTCATCAGCATCTCCTCTGGCCACAATATAAAGCTTTGCATGAGTAAGATCCATAAAGTCAAGACTGTTCTGTAATCTGAATAAACAATCCTGTGCTGAGTTTATTTTAAACTGATACTGATACTGGTTTTAAATAAAACAGCACATCACAGGAAATCCCCAACCACACCTAAATTCTGAGGGAAAACCTGCCTTATTTCTAAATAACAACCCACTGAGATTTTAAAGTCACCTCTCAACATTATGTGTCAGGTTCTAGAGCTCTCATCAGCACGTCGAGGGAGCTGCCTCCCCCTCACAGTGAAAGCCGTTGATTGCTCTATTTTACAGCTTTTAGATCAAAGTGCAGCATTTAACTCCGTAGATGAGACCTGCCTGATTCAACGAGGTCTATTTGTACTCTTCTTTTCTTGACAGCTACTGAGCTGTTGTTGCAAGAAAAGCATCATCCTCTCAAGCATTTCCCTCAACATCCCCCAACAGTTTAAGCCCCCGTACTGCATTTCAATATTACTTGTCTACACTTGGTCACGTTTCTTGCAAATGTGTTTCCATACAAACCACTGATTCCAGCAGCTTCCCCCATAGTCAACGTGATTTACTATGAGAATAAAAATAAAATCCAAGGATGTTTAAGGGACAACTAAATTACAAAGGGAGTGGTGGGACATTTGGCTATAGAGACACTGGATGTGAACAGAATTGCATTACTGGTGCTCAGGACAATTTAAAGACCTCACTATGGAGCCGTCCCAAGGGTCACTGTATTATTTTGTTTGCCTGTCGCATTCCCTCGCAAGATGTTTTGCATTTCCTGGCAATATTCTGTGTTTGTGTTCTCTTGCAATACGTTTCTTCCTCCATTCCCTCTGAGCCATATGTCTGCTGCTCCCAGCGTAATGCCCCAGTATGGATTAGCACATTGAATTTTACTCTGAACTGGCATTAAGTATGCTGATATACACTGGTCAGCCACAAAATTAAAACCGCTGACAGGTGAAGTGAATAACATCGATCATCTCATTACGATGCAATATTCTGCTGGGAAAATTCATGTTGATGCCACTTGACACGCATCACCCACCCTAACATTGCTGACGACCAATTACATCTCCTCATGGCAACGGCACTCCTTGATGACAGCGACCCCTGCAGCAGGAGACTGCGCCATGCCACACTGCTAAAACTGCTCAGGAATAGCCCGAGGAATTTGACAAAGAGCTCAAGGTGTCAACATGGCCAGAAATTACCGGGATGTGCTGCTACCCCACCTCACAGGACTAAAAGTATCTACAGCCAATGACATGGTGCCAGACACCACAGGACACCCCCAGAGGTCCTGTGTCCATGCCTCAACAGGGAACGAAGAAAAAAATTTCACCTTGACTCTTTGGCGACTCGGTACTAGAGATGAAACAGTATGAAAATTTTATATCACAATTATAATGATCAAAATGATCTCAGTTATCAGAATTATCCAGGCACCCAGTAGCTCAGTGAGTAGAGCAGGCGCCCTGTGTACAGAGGCAATGTCCTTGCTCCAGCAGGCACAGGTTTAATTCCAGCTTGTGGCCCTTTGCTGCATGTCATCCCCTCTCTCTGTCCCACTTTGATGCTTCAACTTTCCTGTCAAATAAAGGCAAAAGCTAATAAAAAAAAAAAAAAAAAATCATCCACAAAAATTTGCTAAAGATGACAAAAAAAGTTCTGATGCACACAATGAATTCATTTACTCAAGTTCTATAGGGAAAACCACAAACAAATTAGCAGTACTATGTATTTTTGATTACATACCTACAAACATTAAAACAATAGCAAAGCTATAAGCTAAAAATAGCAAACCTTATGTAAACATATGAAAACCCTATCATTAAGAACAGCCTGTCTCTGAAATGCTTGCTCGAGTGTCTTTGCATCACTGTCAGTGGACAATGGACCAGTGGCATCGCTGGGTTTACCTGCTGCACACCTACTCTGTAAACAAGGGAATAGTACCTGCAACTGTTGCTAACTTTGGTTGATGCTGAACAGTATTTACCATGAGTTTGTCAAAGCATGAAAATCAAACATGGTTTTCATGAATTACAATTTAAACAGTAATAACTAACCGTCAGGAATTTTACAGCAGTTTACCGTGAAACTGTTCTTACTCCATCCCTCACTGTAAATAGTGGTAGATATCCAAATAAAACTCTATCTGTATGGCTGGATACTCATAAGGGAGGGGAATGAAATATGTTTTTTGTAATGTTGCTTGTTGTTTTGTAATTAAAGTTATCTGAGCCTTTAATGAAGATATTGATTTTGTTCGGCTTGTTAAATTTAAAGTCCATCAATGGCCCATTTGACCATTCTGATGTTCTGACTAAAACTCCAGGCTTTCAACATAAGAGTGCATCATCTTATGGACGGCCTCACTAACAAGATTAGGATGTGGATTATAACAAAACTTTTACTGCTAATTTTTACAGAAAGGCTTTCATAAAACATGTGTTTGTCATCAATCTTTGCTAATCCAATCTTAATCCTACAACAGCAGTGTTAAAAACAAAGTAGTGATAGTAGCAGTAGCAGTAGTAATAGTATGAGTTATGTGTAATCTGCAGCAGAAATGAGCACACAGATAATGTGCTTACTGTGATCTCCAGGCAGTGTTCTTCTGTTGCCAGACTCTTTTGAGACTACATCATTCACAAAAATGAACAAAGCATGCCTCAAACTTCGCTCCTGTTAATTAGGCTATTCATTAATTTGCAGATTTAAAGGGACATTACTTTCGGCCAGAAACAAAGACAGTTTGCTCCAACCAAACCATCTGTCTGTTTCCGGGACGTTTGGAGAGATTATTCTCATCGACTGTAAATATGGATCTACGCCTCTTCATTTTGTGCCAAGTGTAAGAGTATCTTTGTTGTTTTCCAGGGAGTTAACTGGACAGGTTGGCCACCCTCACAGATGTCTGGCACTTTTTGGAGTCTCCATGGTGCCTTTGACTAGCACAAAGAGAGGACTTGATTGTTATGACTGAGAATCCCCAGTAAGAGGGGAATGTTTGGTTTGTTATAGCTGAACAATAATTATGTAATTTCTGCAGCCACACTAGTTTTACAGATTGCAATACTGGCTGGCTGATTGGCTGGTTGGTCCACTACTTTGGTTCCGGACTAAAACATCTAAAGGACAAAATTTTGTACAGACATTCAGAGGATGAATCTTACTGATTTTTTTGATTCCTTGACATTTTCTCTTTTGCTTTTCAGTAACAACCACTGGATGGACTGCCACTGACGTTTGCTGCAAACATCCATAGTTCTCAGAGGATGTATCCCAATAACTTTGGTACTCCCCTGACTTTTCATCTAGCGCTAACAACAGGTCGCAATTTCAATTTGTCAAATGCTTTGTTTTATGGTGACTACCTACAAAATTAATGATATTCCCTCAGCTGGACTTTGTATTTATTGTTGTTAGCACGGCAATGTGCTACACTTAGATAGTGATCATAGCAAATATTATACGTTTTTAACATGACCATGCTAGCATACTGACGTTAGCATAAAATATCACTGTGTCAAAGTACAGTCACATAGAGCCGCTAGCATGGCTGTAAACTCTGATGAAGCTTTAGCAAAATTTCCGTCAGGAAGTGTATACTTTTACACGCTTAGGCCTGTAATTTATTTCTCACACCATCTGCCATTTACTCCTCGCACACATGTTCACTCACAATTTCATGCTGTCATTTCAGATAACAGCTGTTCTATCAGCTGATTACATTCAACTAATAACATATCAACACACCTTCATTGTTAGCCCATCATTTTGCTGCTGTTTTTCTAAATATGATTGTCTTTCTGCACTTAGTATGTTCATGCTGCTTTTGCACTCCACCTCGCCAGTCTTTGCAGATTCATCAGCCTCATTAACCCATCAGCCACCACCACCACTACCGCCACCAGTGTCCGGACTCCATGGAGGACTTATCTTGCTGCTGCTCAGGGTGGACGCCTCTCGATTACAATATCTCCCTGTAGATTCTAAGCGCCAGTCTTTCTGTGTATTCTCAATTATCAAAAATCATCAGTTAACCTGCAATTTGTATCAAATAGTTATCTTTACTTCATTAACCTGTCTCTCCTGACTGAAATATTGTATACTGTTCTTATTGCTAAGATTACTAGAATTTATGTATATAACAGAGCGCGCCAAGACTATAGTGCTTACCACGACTACTAGGCTGAACAGGTATCAACAAGTAGTTTCTACCCTAACACCATCACCACACTGAAATTTATTTATAATATTTATTTTGACAATACATATTCTGTGCAGTGTCCTACATTCTGGAATAATGATTCTGTATCAGTAGAATACCTAAAGGTGCATACGTAGGCATAATGTGTATGCCTGTGTGAATCTGTGTGTGTGTTTCACAGTATGAGTGCTCACATGTGACTTATAAGAAGAGATTTTATTCTTCTCACTCTTTTACTGTCATTTGCACCTTTACAGTGACAATAAAAATATATAAAGTCTATATTCCATATACAGTTTATGTTTTAATGTGTAAAGCAGCTGCTGCACTGAGGCAATAGAATACTCTATCACATAAAAAGTATTACGTGCACTGTATACATCTTATTCTAAAATTACCACTGACAAACACAGAAGCCACCCACTGTATTAGCCAATCGCTGAGCATTTCTCAGTGAGCCTTACCATTTTATCATGCAGCTCCCTCCACATCTCAGCTTTATAATCAGTGCTTCCCTTCTAATGGAATATACAGCCAGTCCATCAATCCTCTCTGGGCGGAGGCTAGCTCTGGGAAATCAGGTACAGGACTGTGGGGGTTGGGAAAGTGGGAGTGTCGAGATGTCCTTGTTCAGGGGGAAACCACATACACACATTCTCTAAAACCTTTGGCACTCAGCAGTCCTGGAAGCAGATTGCGTAGCACGACTGTTAAGTCTGCCGCAAATCACGTCGCACCACAACAGAGATAAATGATACGACTTGTGAAGCAATGAGGCTGCAAGTTCATCCTCCCCGAGAGAAAGCAAGTCCAGAGGAAGTTGTGCTACCTGCGACATAGTACGAGCACTCTCTCATGGGAAGGGTCTGCACTTCAGCAGGGGATGTTACAGGGCTTGGTATAGCTTCTACGCTTCAGCACGTGCAGTGCTAGGATCCCCTTTTTGAGCTGATACGAAAAGACAAATAGTGTGATTGCAAACTTATCTGTGTCTGCTTCATTATCACTCTGAGTCAAAGAAGGTGGCAAATGTGCGTATCCAAATTATTAGAGCACTGGGAGGGGGGATAGGGGGGTCATTGTGGAGTTAATCCTCAATGATTAAAACAAATCAGGCAGTAAAATCTCTCAAAATGAGCTGTCAGAATGCACCGTTTGATTTATGAGATGAATATCTTAAATATTAATCAGTTTACACGAGTGGAAAAGCCAACCTCCTCTATTCCACGCCACAAAGTAATCTTACATCCTTTTACTGAAGGGGTCATGTCAGGGTATGTAACAAGGCTCGGGAACATAGCGTTAAAGGTCAAAAGCAATTTGAATTTCCTCGAACATGATTGGAAAACTCAGACTGCTTGGATTTTCATTCCTATCAAATAAAACACACAATTATTCTAAGATCCGTCACGGTGCAGACACTTGTGTGGTCGACACTGATTGTGAGACATGTTGACATACTGTTGATACACTTGCTGACAAACACAGCCCAGACTGACAAACATGCTGCATCACTTCACATATAAAATGAGACAGAGCGAGGCAGAGTGCAGACTGTAGACTTTACATGCTGTACTATTTCTTTAAACACAAGAGTGCCACAGTGTGAAATATTCAAAACTACACCGTAAATACCGAACCATAGAGTGGAATCAGCACCTCCTTGGCATGGCCTTGAGAGAGTCTGAAGATTATGGGCTTCACAAAGTTAATATTTCTTGCAGTGCTATTTCACTGATTACGTAACCTCCTATAGGTAAGGCTGTTTTTATATTCACCGCCTGTGCTCTTAAAGCTGTGACAGACAGATGTCTAGAATAGGAAAAAAAAGAAACAGTCGATTTTAAGGGTGCTTTCACACCTGCCCTGTTTGGTTTGGTTCAGTCGAACTCAGGTTTGTTTGCACCCTAAGTGCAGTTTGTTTAGACAGGTGTGATCACAGCAATCACACTCGGGTGCGCACCAAAACAACCGGACTGAGACTTTCTTGAAGATGTGGTCTCAGTCCGGTTACAAACGAACTCTGGTGCGGTTCGTTTGTGGTGAGAACGCATTCTGACCTTGATCCGAACCAACTGCGGTCACATTACACATTGTTTAGATTAAACAAGCATGAGCATGTTACAGTCCTGGAGGATTATTAATGTACTGCCTTAATATGCACATTCGGCGCATCCTGGATCAAAACATTGTTTTCTATTTGGGGCCGCACCTCGTTTTCAAACTCTATGATTTGCTTAAAATGAACGATGACAGCAATAAAGTACATGATGACCAGCGCTAAAATCAATCCGTGAAGTTCTGACCAATCAAGAGGCAAGGCATTTGATCTGGTCCAATTACAAATGCTGCCATGAGAACACGAACCAACTCTAGGCAATTATGCAACTTTGTGACAAAATTAGTCCCTGATTCGGACCAAAGCAAGACAACTCTAGGTCTGAAAGCACCCTAAGAAAACACCCTCATCCTACAGCTCCCCCTTCACTGTTCTAAGCCCCTCCCACCAGACAGCCATGGCATATGAATGCGCTTACAGAAACCCAGTGGTTCCCATACACTGATCTATTTAATATTATTTTGTTGTACAGTTGCCTGCACCACATTTACCCCTCCCTGCCCCGCTATCTCTCCGTTAATCAGACCACAAATGGACAAGAGTTAGCTAGCCACCCCACTGTCCCTCCACCTCTCTCTGTGCCACTGTGAACTGAAGACTGTGGATGCATGTTAGCTTCTTATTGTCAACATGAGACTGCAGCTGTGAACCTTTGGCTCCTGTTAGCAGAGGGCTAAAGTATTAGCAACATTTTCTCTCCATCTCTGAAACCATTCGCTGACATTGTTTTCATTTATTGTCAAACTGTAATTCCATCTTCATTTTTTGGGTCGCTCTGCAGCATAGGCAGTTGTTGTCAGTGCTGGTATAGCAACTTTCTCCGCAGGATTCGCCGCCATTGAAGGGACGCGCACACGCATTTGCACTTGTAGAACAGCCAATAGGAACACACTCTCTCTCTCTGTAATGACCTGCGATTGGCCAAAGTCTGCCATCATGGACTAGAAGTCTGGTGTTGTCTCGGTTTGCTTGAACTACAGTATGCTTGCCCAGTGGCGTCAAAATGGAAGAGCATACCCCAGCTGGTGATCAGCCACCTGGTGATCATCATGACATCAGCTGAATGGAGTAAGTACAAAACAATGCATTGAGTAAATTCGTTTTTTTTCTAGGTGAATATATATAAATATCAAGCCCAATTTATCCATAAATATACAGCCTTACATTTCCCTGATTTTTCATCACAAGAGTCACACTTAACTGAATGAAGGACAACCATCTTTCTGTATTTCCAACAATAAAAATATCTTCTGCATACTCACGGTGTACACACTGACGGTTCCCTCGCTTCCCTCTATTCAGTTTTACAGACCTTTCCTTGCAGAGTCATATAGAAAAAAAAAACAAAACAAAGCTTGTCTCTTCATAACAATGACAGGAAAATGACAGGCACCACACTGTGCCTGCAGCACAGTTCAATTTTTTTCTATTTGACCAAAGACAAGAGTGTCACCACTAACGATGGTTAACACACAGACATCAGGCGTGCCTGTTTAAAATGCAGTTACCATGGGAACCCTAGCCTAACATCGTCTGTCAAGCATATCAAAATAAGATAAAGAAAAAGACAAAAAGAGAGAGAGAAAGAAAGAGAGAGAGAGAACAGCCTGCAGGAATTTTTTTGCTAGTTCACACACACACACACACACACACACACACACACACACACACACACACACACACACACACACACACACACACACACACACATTAAGATAGAAGAAGAGGTGAACAATCACACGGCATTGTGCTGAAGAATGTGACAGTTCATGTAGAGGTGGGCACACTGAAGTGACACGGTGGTGGTGGTGGTGGGTGGAAGAGGATGACCAAAAATTTCAAGTGGGATTTCAGCCTTTAGTCTGCTTTGTAATGCCCTGCCATGTACACAAAGGGTTGGTGCAAACAGAGATGGGGATGTTATGTGTGTCACAGAGGAATGACAAGATTATATAAGATTATTATTTAAACATATTAGCCGTACGTCCTTTGGGGAGGTTTATTTCTTGTTCACAAAGGTGGATATTCAAACCAAATATACAATATGTGATGTACCGTATAGCTGTCAGGGTAAAAATGGTGAGGTGGATTCTCTTTTATGGGAGACATCCTTCTTATGACCTTTACTGCACTGTAAATTACCACAATAGAGTCTCTATTCAGGATATGTGCGGTGATATTGTGCCATAAGTCTTCAAATGCAGGGATTGTAAATGGAGAAAAATGTCCCCATATCTGCTCATAACTTAACACTCTGTCTTCACTGGTACTTTGAAAATCAGTCAGGAAGATGCAAAGTTTTACTGCATCAACATGAAGTGCTCCACACAGAAGCTGCCAAGTAATTAGTGACTGATGAAATATCAGTCAGACGCCAGAAAAAAAGTTGGCATTGCACGTTTCTGCAAACCACAAATACATCACATTTGTACACTTCATGTCAAGGTTTCTAAAGCGATGTGACGTATTAGCTGCCTTTGTCATCTGGAGCAGTGGTTCCCAACCGGTGGGTCACGGTCCAAAGGTGGGTCGTGGGTTTGTAAAAAAACATACTTTACTTGGAAGTTCAATGAATATCAGGCACAGAGCTTTTATTATGATGTGCTGGTTCCTGCTGTAGAATGAGTTAATAACAGGAAGCTATTTAACAGAGACAGTAAACTAGCTCAGCGTCATGGCCAAACCCAAGAATGATGCTGAATGTATTAAACTGTGTGGACCTTGAGCTAATGACTAAGGAGAAATCTGGACCCCTGTGACTGGACCAGTTGGGAACCACTGATCTGGAGGTTGGGGGGATTGTGGACGGCGCAACACTTAGGTAAGATGCCTACCAGACCACTGCAGACCACAGTTCAAGACCAACAAATAAGAACACCAGTTGTGATTAAGCATGCCATTGCTGTGTTTCCAGCTGCTTTTCACTCTCCAAATGTGGGTGTTTTATAACGACCCATCACGTTTTTCCAGCAGCTTTTAGGCACAAAAAGAGATTGGTTTTTACTGAGACATGGCTGTTTTATCTGCTGGGATAGTGGCATGAAAAGCATTTGTCTTTCACCAAGACATCGCTGCTTTTACTGCCGGGATTGTGCGATTAATACTGGGCATTTTAAGTCAAAACATCATCTTTTTCTAACCATAACCAAGTGGTTTTGTGCCTAAACCTAACCAAAGCATAACCACAGCATTGCAGAAATGTTAAGTTTCAATGTATCCGCTATATCATTGGTTCCCAATACGTCCAGCCATGGGGTCCAGATTTCTTCTAAGTCATTAGTTCAAGGTCCACACAGTTTCATACATTCAGCGTCATACTTGCATTTGGCCATGTTGTCGAGCTAGTTTGCTGTCAAGTTAGCCTGGAAATCCAGACTCAAATCTAGAAAGATTTTGAGTCTGGCCCTCACGATACACCCTTCCTACCCAAGGGGCGGCACTAACTGAGGCATATTAAACGCTGCCTCATGCAATTGGATAGCACGATGGCCAATCAGAGCAAAAAACAAGGTGACGTATTCATTGCACTAAGCCCCATTTGTTTGCCGACCAGTGGGGCTAACTGATATATTATCCTTCCTGGAAGCGAAGGTTTCAAGGGCAGTCTTCTGTTCCTCTCTCAAGGAAAAAAATAAGTGTAGTTGGCTTAGCATTTCTTCCAAAGCTAAATTGAATGGCACGGTCCTTGGCAGCTGCCATTGTGGCTGTTTACTTTTCGACTCCTACAGCACAGCACTGTCGTCATCATGTTACGCCCGCCCAGAGCCCGTCTCTGTCAGATAGACTGATCTGATTGGTCCGATGGCGATTCAGCAGGCTCTGCCTCGTGCAGTGCAACTTCGAATTTGCTAGGGGCGCGGCATCTGGATTTCCAGGTTACTGTCAAGTAGCTGTCTGATAGAAATGGCACTTCAAAATAAAAGCTCTGTGCTGGAAATTCATTGTACTTACAAGTAAAGTGTGCTTTTTACAAATCTGACACATCTGTAAGTCACTTGTGATCCATTCACAATGGACCCTTGACCCACTTTTGGACCACGAACCACCTGTTAGAAACCACTGCACGACATAATAATGCGCAAATGTAACGTATCTGTGGTTTGCAGACAATGTCAACATTTTGTTTCTCATGACTGGGTGGGAAATAATCTTTTTTTTAATCATTTTTAGCCCATGAGGATTGTTACATTTGTTCAGACCTGCTCATCTGATCACTTTAATTCAGTTTACTCAGTCATTCGAACTAAACTGATCACAACTTCATTTTCAAACTGCCTTTAGTTTTGTTTTCAGTCGAAGGCAAACTTCATTCATATGTATTATTTTGCCCTCAGCGATCGCACTCATTGCCTTCAGAAAATTGACTTTTTCTAGGTTTATATTGACACACTCTCATCTTATTATTGGATTTAATTTGTGGTTTGGCATTTAATGATGCCAATAAGACATGTCAAACTGAGTTACCAGTCATAACTTCAATATGATGTCAGATTGCCAGAAAATGGGATGTCTCGCCGAGTTAGGCACTGCATCCCACAACACATCATTTGTGATGATAATGCAAAAAGTGACAGTGTATTACACGCTGTTATCTTTAATATGCCTTTGAAAGCTCCTCTCACTTCTAAGAGACCGCGAGTTTATCTTGTGGAGAATTCCAATTTGGCTGTGAACAGACCACTGGCCCTGCTTCAATGAGCTATTACAAATCGATCATGGGATGACTCGGAATAGGACTCGAGGGAGAATTGTATCGAAGTGTGCAACCTTAAACAAGCAAGCACACTGAATTTACGCGCACAGAAACGCGGACACATAAAATGCATCCTGCAGCCGTACAACATGTGACCTAACCTTTACCCTTATGGCGCACGTTTGCCTTGGTGACAGATTGCACAGAGGTTACACATCGACCGAAAGGTAATGGAGTCGCCGCCTGTGAACACCATGTGCATATCCGCCATGTAACCTTGCTAGTTCCTTCCTGTTTTAACTCAGGAGTTTGCTTGGCTGTCTGTTTCATCTTACCTGTCATAGATAAGAGCAAATTGCTCTGTGGGAAATGTAGCATGTAATTCCATTATTGAATTACCTGCAGTGAGACTCCTTGATCCACCTTGACAACAGCCGGGAAAACAAGTATTCAATATTTTTCTCCTGTAAGTGTTTAACACAACATGCATCCACACAAAGAGGCTTTGCCCTTTAAAGTGAACAAGAAAAGGGGCGTCACAGAGGAGCAGCACACTGCTTATAGTTGCACCATTGTAATGCACACCAGGGAGGCTGGAAGTGGAGCAGGTGAAAGAATGAGAATGAGACTGGAGGATGCATGGAGGGACAGAGGCACGGATGGACAGATGGATGGATTTTTAGATCTAATTTGCCCCCTCCCTGACTCTGCCTCCACAAATTCAGAGTCTGGGAGTTACTGTAGCCTGTGGCATGGCTGCAAAGGAGCCAGATACTCGAGGACTGACAGTCTGCGTGAGTAGGATGAGGGTGAACAGAAGGATGCATTACTGATAATGGTAACTTTTACAGTCTGACTTGTCTGGAGGTGTTGAAATAAAAGTTGCTGAATGGTGCAATTATGTAGATTTTTCCTGGATTGCACTTTGCTTGTTGGTAAACTCTCTTTGATGTTTTGTTCTGTGCAGAACTTTTACTGCAGTGCCTGAGTTATTTGTTTCTGTCCCCAGTATGTGGGAGGATGCTTTATAGTTTTATGTTTCCTGCAGACTGCTGTGTCGGCAATAACTGTCAAAAATCTAATATGAAATTCATATTTGTTTATAGTTTACATAATATCTCATTTTAATTCAAAGTGTCTGCTATTTTAGGGAGAAAAAGAATCATGTGGCAATGCATCCTAAAATCATTAGTGTGTGATTTTAGTTTTCAGCTAGAATATAGTTGTGCGTTGCAGCTTTAAAAATGTAGGATATTTGAAACCCTCTGCAAAGATGCTCAGATGATTTATTATGGACAGACAATTACCTGTTTCCTAATTAACACATTTATTAAATATGACAAAGGAAAGCAATCTGATAAACTGGATCAAGACCAGTTTATGTATCTCTTCAAATACATGTTAGTTTCTTTAAAAAAAAAACTCCTTTCATTCTGGTTCCAGAGCATTTCCAGTTTAATAGCCCACTTTCTCACATTGCAATTCACACACTCAGGAGACCTTCCCATCGCCGAGGCGCCCACGCCTGCCCCCTCTGCCACACCCGCGACAACACACTCCGTCTTCAATTAGCTCATTATCTTTGAGCATCAGCTGTTAGCTTATAGCTCCACATAGAGAAAACACAATCCTCACACACACACCGGCATGTCCGAGAATAGCTCAGAACAATTGTATGTGGGCTGGATGTCTCCAGAAACAGGTCTGATCAGGCGCAATGTGATCCAGTAAGACGATAAGAAAGGTGCACCTGCTGACTCTTTCTGCCTACTGGGCCTCGATTTGCACGGAATAAAGGATGCCCTGATTCTATGCAGCTTATTAAAACCAGCCTGCCGACCATATTGGTCGGATTAAAGCTCTGTGGCAACACCCTCCCCATCCGTCCATGACACTTGAAGCACAAAGCGGTGTCTTTGCAGCGCATGCAGCGCACGGTTTTTGTGTCAAAGCATGTCACCGGTACGAAGATGCTCTCCGCTCCATGCCTACAATGTCATTTCCGAACAACCGGCATATGCAGCATGCACCTGTTCCGCTGTCATCAGACAAACAAAACACAACAGCATACCTGTCCTGTCAGGTCCGGGGTGTCAAGCTTCAGTCCGGATTGTGATCATTGAGATCGCAGGAAATTTGGAAGACGGACGCCGCCACCGCCCCGGAGCGCCTTTCCTCTGGCACGGGAGGTGTAGCCCTGCAGGCTGGGACGGCAGACAGGCACAAGCCGGCAGGGATGCTCACGGTCGGGGAAGGGCTAGGAGGAGAGTAGAGGGGCGTTTTCACCGTGTAAGCGAGGGAACTCCTAACGTCGTGCGTGATATGTGAGGACCGCTCCGCTTATGGCACGCAGCGCCTCTTACCACTTGCTTTACTCATTTTCGGGTCATCTTTTCACACCATAAAGCGCAGTGTTTAGAGGGTTAAAAAAGATGCTGTAACGCACATGGAGTCTTATAGCCTTGTTTCACTGCCAGCTAAACACATTTAAACCCACTTATAATCAGGCCTATTGTCATTTCTTTAAGACACAACTTGAATAGATTTAATAAACATCGTCTCTTGGATGAGTTTTCTGCGCTGCTAAGAAGGATTCCTGATTGACAATTGCATGTCTAATCGTATATTCAAATTCAAGTACCCACCTCCTTAAAATGAAGAGGGGAGGACACCTGCTGAGCTGCTGCTCCAGAGCTTTTAGCACTGCTGCAGCCTGTCTGTGCCAGAGCGCCCTCAAATGCCATTTACGCATCTGTCAGTTACTGAAAAGCCAAATGCATCATTAATTGCAAATCAATGCTCGTGGCTTTGCATGAAACTAATGGAAAGTGTTACTGATAATTGTTGGCAAGAGGATGGATTCAGGCCCAGTGAGGCAATGTCAAATTAAACTTTTGTCTTGCTTTGATCATAACTGAGAAAAAAAAGATTGTAATATATGAGAGTTCTGGTATGTAATGATAAATGTACACTTTCTGTGCTGCTGGAAAAGAGCTTCTTTAGCCAACCAATATGTTATCACACATCTAACAAGATTTGACCCCTGACACATTTTACATTCAGAGACATATCTTTAACTCAAGCATTAAGATGAAAAAGAAATGGTCCTACTGTTCCCTGCATAGCAAGGAGCTCGCTGAATCGATGAAGGCTAAGTGGGTGATGTATTGCATTGGTGACTCATAGGAACCTTCTGTGCTGAACGCCCTCTTTGGCTTTCACGCACAAGTGTTCTGTTCAAATGCAAATATGCATACAGAAAAAAATCAATTCCCGTCACGCTTCAGAGGGTCTCCTTCAGTTGCTTACAGGATATGCAAAAAAAAAAAAGAGCAGCCGAGTGACTTCATTGCCATATGGGGAAGATTTCTGGAGCGTAAACGCATATTATATATAGGATGTGTCTTAATTTATTATCCCTGTAATGATGCTGAGTAAATTGAATATATGACACCCTTATTAAAATCATTCAGGATGTCAATGTAACATGTACTTGTGAAAACAAGAAGCCAAAATCACTCCAAATAGTTGTGAGGAGGTTTCTCCACATGGTGGCGACCATCTACCACCATCACATCTATGAGAACAGTGTAACGTACTGTACAGCCTGCACATGCTTCACCCCAACATGATGAAGAAATTAGTTTTCACTCAGCAATTCATTTGCTTTGCAATTGCATACTCAAGTATATAATTAACCATGTCTGCTGGTAGTTTCAACATTTACGCCATCATCAGATTCCAATACATGGCTTATGTGGCTCCAAGATGTCTCACATGTATTATCACATTTGCGGTTATTACCTCTGCACACTGAGACTGAGCAGGGTCATAAATCTCTTTACCGCCTCACTATATACCTTACAATGCTGTCATATTTGTATTTCCTTGAGGCAAACACAAAGATGAAATATTTCTCTGAGGAGTTTAAGGTTGGGACCAAAGGTGAAATCATGTCATCACCATGTCCTGTACGTCTTTGATTTATATTTACATCATTTTTTAAAGAGAATTCAACACCTCGCCTTTGTTGCCGCAAGTCAAAGAACTTTATGGTTCATATGTTTGGTTTTTTCAAAATACAGCTTTTCACTGACATTTCATCTCAAGACAACGAGGTATCTGACTGTTCAAAAAATCTTAGTTGTAAAACATCATACAGAAATTCAATGGACTATTTTATACAATGTAGATAAATGTTTGAATCATTTAAAGTTCATTCAACTCAAATTTTCTGAAGACCTTTGTTTTTATAGTTTGAAAACAATAAACATACACAGCATACATAAAACTTACCGTGTGACCTCAATCCATGTTTAAGGGTGAGTTCGGCATTTTTCATCCTGGATCCTATTTTCCCTTTTTTTCCCCCCCATTAAAGTGACTGAGTGACTAATGGGAACAACAGTTTTTGAAACTACTTAAGATAATAAATCTTTACTTAAGATTTTTACGTACTAGTGTTAAACACGGCAGCATAATGCACATTTTATTTTTTATTTTAATGCACATTTCATTTTATTTTTTGTTCTTTTTTGATACTCTTATTCTTACTTCTTATAATTCTCTATTCTTTACATTGGAGCAATTGTAATGAATCATAATTTCCCCCAGGAGATCAATAAGTTATTTCTGATTCTGATTTCTGATTTTCTGAAAGCGGTCCAGTACTGAGCAAGACCTCTGCAGACCATAGCTGCGAAACAGGCTGAAATGTAAACACTCAGGTCATGTTCACATTTTCAATTTACATCAACTGAAAGTTCTTGTTTTTGCCACTGACAGGCTCAGATTATTACTATGAGTGTCTGACAACATTTTGAAAAGGATCCCTACAGAGATAGACCTTTCTGTTAGAGAGTAAAATCCTTTTTGTTTAATCTGGAACAGCCCCGAAATCATTAACGCCAAACCCACCAGACTCCATTTAAATAAACAGACTGTTTATTTAAACAGAGTCTGGTGGGTTCAATCCCAGGAGGGAGCCCTTCTGTGCAGAGTTTGCATGTTCTCCCCGCGTCAGTGTGGGTTTTCTCCGTGTACTCCGGCTTCCTTCCACAATCCAGTGACATGCAGGTTGGGGATAGGTGAATTGGTGACCCTAAATTGCCCGTAGGTGTGAATGTGAGTGTGAATGGTTGTCTGTCTCTATGTGTCAGCCCTGAGAGGCTCCAGGCTCCAGCTTCCCCGTGACTCTCAAGAGGATAAGCAGTTACGAAAATGGATGGATGGATGATTGTTTCATTCAAAGTCAACAGAAACAAAATAAAACTGACAAAAAACGCCTTGGTTCAGCTTTGCACTGTTACCACAATCACTAACTCCATATGAAAATGTGCTGGCTCTGTATGCTTACCATAATATTGTCATACACTTAGAATAACAATCTGAGCCTCTCAGTGGCAAAACCAAACATTTTAAGTAGATGTAAAGTGATGGTGCCAACAAAGTGGTTACACTAGGCCCGTTTCCACCGCAGGACCTTCGGGGTAATTTTACGGGGCCAGGCCAGTTGGTGCGTGTCTCCACCGCAGGAACCACCCCCGAAGGACAGAGTTCCGGAACTTTTACGGGGGCTAAACAAGTCCCTGCCTCGGAGTAGGTACTCAGAACGGCCCCAAAAGACTCCTGGCTGGAGCTTGGGGTTTACTGGGTGCTGATTGGATATACTCAAGAAGGGATGTGACGTCAACAGAAAGCAACAAAATAGCCGGCATTTTTAAAACTCAGCAGACGAGGGTTAGCTCGTTCATATAGCTTCCGCCGCCATGTAAAAAAACTCACTAAATGGCCCGTGAAAAAAATATTTGTTCCAGCGGATATCTTAGTTACAACATGACTGAGCTAGCAAAGCAGTTTTGTGTTGATATGTGTGGTATTTATTGGGAAATCACGATGTCTAGAAAGCATCAGCTGACAGGGACAGCTAACAGCAGCAGCAAAGCTAACATCAGGATGTCATCTGTTAAAAGCCTCCCGTTGTCGGATACGACATGAAACTACTCTAGTTAGCTCAATCATGTTGTAACTAAGACATCCGCTGGAAAAAATATTTTTTTCACGGGCCATTTAGTGAGTTATTACAGACACTGCTATCAGCTAACAGCTAACGGCGTCCCTACGTCGTCCTGGTCAAAATGGTCGCGCAACGATTACGTAACATCCAGAGCCCGTAACTTTACAGGAACCTTCCTCGTACTCCGCTCTCTCAGTGGAGACACGGCGGTTGAGAGTGCCAAGCGAGAGGACGTTCCTGTAGTAGTTCCTGCCCCCCAAATAGTACCAGGAACTTCTTCAGTGGAAACAGGCCTACTGAAGCCTGTTTTACTGGTGCGATCTGCAGCAGTCTCATTCAATACTGGACCAATATCAAAACTTATTTGTCCTATTTGTCATGTAAATACAAAAACATGAAAATTGGGTTCAGGTTGAAAAGTACTGAACTTACCCTTTAAATTAAATCAGTATTATTTCTCCTGGTACAAATGAAAACAGTACATAAAATATAGTACAGCTCCTACCAAAGAACACAAATTAGTAGTACGATATGTCACTGGAAACAGCCCGATGAGTTGTCTTTGTATTAATTCTGGTAGTAATTCTGTAAGATCTTTGTGTCAAATGAAAAACAGACCTCAAATTGAGAAACTGTGAATGGAAAACAAATCTGTTTGTAATGTGAGTCAGTTTGACTCAACAGTTTATTTAACTTGGCTTATCGCAGTTGTTCTTCACAACTCATGAGCCGATGCTGAAGTAATTACTCAAGTTCAGTTGAGTTAACTCACATTTGAAGGCAGTTATGGAACTTCTGTTTTTAATTTTAACCGCCGCAAAATGTTTTACAGAGTGAAAATGCTGGAATAAGAACTACTTACATACTGTGAAGGCGTGTATGTTTTAGGGAAAAGTGTTGTCCTTATTATTCATGTTCTACAGTACTTTCCAAGTGAAGTGTCTTTGTTATACAATTGTAAGTCAAAAACCACGTCTCCATGTGCTGAATATAGGCCAATTACAACAGAACAATGGCTCAAATAATACCAAATGCACCGGTGGTGTGACAGCAAGAGGGTTGCGGGAGCCCTTCTGTGCAGAGTTTGCATGTTCTTCCCGTGTCAGTGTGGGTTCTCTCCGGGCACTCCGGCTTCCTCCCACAGTCCAAAGACATGCAGATTGGGGACTAGGTTAATTGATAACTCTAAATTGTCCATAGGTGTGAATGTGAGTGTGAATGGTTGTTTGTCTCTATGTGTCAGCTCTGTGATAGTCTGGCGACCTGTCCAGGGTGTACCCTGCCTCTCGCCCGATGTCAGCTGGGATAGGCTCCAGCCCCCCCGCGACCCTCAAGAGGATGAAGCAGTTAGAAGATGAATGAATGAATGAAAACAAAACCCAAGACAGAAGACCTGGACCACATGGGTTTCTTTATGATTGACAGCTTTAGGACACTCAACTTAACTTATTACCTGAAGGGTCAAGGATTAAAAAACACGTGAAAGTTACCATTGAAGTTGGCGCCAAACGCCAGCGACATAGTGGGTACCTGACAGGGTAAAACAAATGAAGCTCTAGCGAAAGTTCAGTCAGGAAGACTATATTTTGCGTGCTAGGTCTTTAAAATATTTCTCATAACATCTACCATTCACTCCTTGCACGTGCAAGGTAACCTGAGTGTGTTGGTTGTGGACGTTCTGGGACATTGTGTGAAGTTCTGCCTGTTACATGCATTGTCTTCTTTCAAAATACACTTCTGTTTTCACAGGGAATTTAACATTTTCATACAGTCTCTTTCAAAATAAATGCACAATGTTGGTACAACACTGCAAATTGACATATTTTTTTCCTTCAACAACAAGCGCATGTGGTTGGGTTTAGGCAACAAAAACCCGTTGTTGGGTTTAGGCAACAAAACAACAGGATTTAGCTTTGGAATCTTACAGGACGCTCTCTTGGGTGAAAGTTGGTGTTTGTTGGACCCATCCACCACTTCTCCCACCCGCCCCAGTCAGGCTTTTGCTGTCTTAACTTTCATCCTTGTCCTACCACGTTTCCCCTTGACACTTCCGGGCGCTGCTAAACTATAACCAGCCGCATATAATGCTGACGTTAAAGGACGCCTTTTTTTCGTTGGTTTCTGACACCGCAAGTCACTGCCCAAGCGCCGGATTTAGACGATTTCGGACTGAGACGAGGTGTTATCATCTCACTGCTTCTTGTTTTAAATATGGTTCCCTTTCTGCTCGTAGTTCTCTCATGTTGCAGTTGTGCATATCCTCCACCTTCCCATCACTGCTGAGTCTCGTAGAACACTGAGTCGCAGATTTATCAGCTTCATTGGCCTTCAGTCTCAGAGTCATCAGCCACCAGGACCACCAGTGTCTGGACTCCATGGGGGCTTTATCTTGCTGTTGCTCAGATGCGGCACAAACAAATCTCCCTCAGGTGTCCAAGCTCCAAACACTTTCTGTCAAAATATATTCATCACATCATCTGTTACTCTGTACACTTCCAATCTGTACTGAACAATCATCTTTATTTCATTCACCTGGTCTCGCTTGTTGAAATGTGTTACTCTGAGTAATCATTTAACCTTCTCAGAATTTATGCTCCAAACACACTCAAAATATGTACATTATAATGATGGATTTCTACCCTAAATGTACTCATAAATCATTGCTTGAGGATGTGTCATCAGCTTGTTGGTCTAATGGGGCCATGAGTGAAGTATGAGGTATGTGTGTGCGTAGTATGAGTGTGGTCAGATGTCTTATCAGTGAGAATGCTTTATTTTACCCCGACCTCACACGTGTCTCCCAAACATGCTGATTGTCATTTCCTCGTCTGACAGGCTGTATATTATGAGACACTGCAGTATGTCTTCATACCCAGACCACCAACCCGATAACTTAGTGTGACCCCTCTCCACCGGGGCTTTGTTCAGTTTAGGCCGGGCCAAAAGCACAGCGAGCATCATGGCTTCTTTCCATGGCCATACAGGCAGATACATTTAACATCTGGATCTCAGTGAAATATTGTGCTCCTATAGAGCTATGTAAGCATTTTGAAATCTGTACGTGGCTTCTCTGGCTTGTATTACTGGAAGACGTGAGCTCTCAAGAATTTCATCCATCCGCCATAAACTGAGCTTAATGGATAAAAACAGAAAGTAAAGTGCTCGTGTTGCTGACAATGATTAAATTAAACCACAATCTGCTGAACTTAATTGACTTAAATGCCCTGTTGTCAGTGCTATAGAGGAAAATGATTTTTACATTATTCAGTGAAACCACTTGATTCATAAGGATGTGGTAAGAGAATAGAGGGCTCCGCTTAGGCTCAGTAGGATCAAACTGTGCTTAACACATCTGCTGTTCCTGCCCCGTTTCACTGAATACAACCTGGACACGGATAGAGTTCAACTCTTCCTCTATGCCAAGTCTAACCCAGGCGAGGATTGGATAAAATACTAGACAGAAAAATGGAAAATTAGGAATTCCACCTGCTTTATGTAACCCCAGGGACAGCCCTCAAACTCAGAGGCAATGATTGAGATGAACATATTTTGGCAATGTGTACTGAAGCAATAAAAGTAAGTGTGGTAGGAGCAGGTATTCTGCTCAGTTTCCAAGTTATGCATCCACTTGTACTCTTTCCGCGCGTCTTTGACCTAGAAATTGAGAGGCATTTTTCACTTGATGAGATGAGAAGTTGCTTTGTCACTTTACTGAATGCTTGATTAATCTGCTAAAAGGCATCAAATGGGCTGAAATGTGTTCAGTAAGTGCATGCTGTCACTGATTGTTGGAACTATTAAAGGTCATATCAAAGGCTGATAAAGGGAACTAATAGTTTTAATGTGTGTGTGTGTGTGTGTGTGTGTGTGTGTGTGTGTGTGTGTGTGTGTGTGTGTGTGTGTCTGTGTGTGTCCAATTTTAATTAAACATTAGAAAAGTCTTGAGTCTATTTAAAAATCTCACTATTGAATGCTTATAGACTGATAGAAGGCTGGCAAGACATTCACGGTTACAATATCGTCATTGCTATAAATAATTTTTAATAAAAAACTTTCATTCAAATCTTCAAGACTCAAGACTCAAGACAACTTTATTAATCCCCTAAAGGGCAATTTCATTTGACAGCTCGCACAACAACACACACACAACACATAGAACATAGAAAGAAAATTAAAAGTTGTGTGCAAATTTTGTTAGTCGCCATGATGAATTACATTAAAATGTGAAGAAAATACCAATAAATATGTTCATTAAAAAAGTAATCAATACTGGCAATACCGGATGATAAAAATACATAGAGGTACACAGTACCCAATGCACAATGCACAATACACACAATACAATTCATAAGGATGTGTTTAACAATCGGACAGCAGAGGGGATGAAAGACTTGGAAAAGCGATTACCCTTACAAGTAGGTTGGGCATAACGACGCCCTGAAGGCAATAGTGAAAATTCACTTGCTAAAACATGCCCGGAAGTACTTAGAATGCTATGTGACTTCCTCAGAACCTGTTGCTCCCATAGAGGACCTAGGTCTCTCTGCTTAAGTCCGATAATCTTGGAACAAATTTTCACAACTCTGTTCAGCCTATTCTTGTCCCTGAGTGACAGGTTGTTGAACCAACAGATAAAAGAATAAGTCAAAAGGCTTTCAATGAAGGACTGATAAAAACGACAAAGAATCACTGGACTGACAGAAAAAGAATTTAACATTCGAAGGAGATGAGTCCTCTGCTGTCCACGTTTGACCAGAGCTTCAGTGTTAACATCCCATTTAATCTATCTTTAACATGGTTTATTGTACATTTTATCTATTTTTTGCCAAAAGAATTACACTCCAAATACGAGCGCAGGGAGATGGAGGGTCTGTAACCATGACTGTACAAAAGTGTACAATAAGTGCAGGCGGCCAGGCGGTTCCCTTGGGTGATGTTAGCCACTCTAGACAGTTCTTGAAAATCCATCTGTTGTTTTAAGAAGCTCCCAAAAGCTATGAAAATTATGTGTCTCGTCTAGTTTTCACTGAGCCATGGCCTAACTGGACTTGATATGATATAAAATCATATCCAGATATAGGATTCCAAGATGGCGCCAAGTCAGTCTTAAGGAACTGCTCGCCTGGCTAACATGCTGAAGAAATTCAAGCTCCCAGGTTTCTCTACAGTATGGGGCCCCTGAAAATGCGCAGTTGTGTTTCCTGCTCAGCTCATAGGCTCGTAGACATAAATTTTAAAATCACTTTTCTCAGCTTGGGGAAAGTTTTACAAATATTAAGCCTTCATGGATGAAAATTCATGATAGAAAGAGTCTTGCAGTTTAATGTCCTGTCAACGGTTAAACAGATCTCTTTCACAATGGTGAGCTGTGGGGATTTTTTTTTTCTTTGCTGCAATACAGCAAGTGGCCACTGGGAAAAATTGCATCCAAGGCTGAGCTGTATTCCTGGGGGCCTGCAACTAAGTAGGACACAACAGTGAAGTCAATTAAACTGGACCTAAAAATAAACCATTTAACGATGTACCCTGCCTCCTTACATAAAGTAGACGTACACATATCAAGGAAAAATGACCAAATGACAAATTCTGTAAGTCTACAAAATTCGGCAGGCAAAACCCTTTGCTTCCGACAGCAGTTCGCAGTTGAACCATGGAGAGCTGTGCCCGGTGGAATTGTCTTTCCTATCTTCCTTACAGTCAAGATGGTGGTGAAGGTAACAAAAAACGAGATTTATTCATTTTGTAACATGCCTCACCAGTGGATCATGATGCCAAACATTTCCATAGATGAGCCACACAAAATCCAAAATGTGGCCTGCAAGACAGTAAGGCTTGGCTACCGGCCAGTTTAGAGGAGTCAGGAGTCAGCTGTCAATGACGGTATAAAATAGTCAATAAAACAGGTTTTTTTCAACTAATTTGAATTAAAAAAAAATGACGAGAAATCCTTGAGCATACATTCATAAATGTGCACACAAAATAATAGGCTGACTGGTCTAATAGTATTCAAGATTAGCTGCGCACGGAAGGAAACACACACTCAAAAACATGCATACACACGACCAAACACATGATCCCCTCCAGGCTTTCACCTGGCAGAGACATACTGTAGTGTGACACCCCTGGTCTGATATATAAGCATTAGGGTGTAAAATGTACTTATAAATCAATTCACAGTCTTGCAGAAATTGTGATTAGCTGATAAAATTCAAGTAAAGATGCATAGAATTCCATATCTTATTTCTTTACTGTGCACCACAGAGAGAAATCTGTTAAAGTCATAAGAAAATGTTGTGACGCATGAAACACAGGTCTCATTCATTCAATATTTCAGTAAACCACAATATCGTAGCAAAAAACCTAAAGAAATCAAAACAGTGACAGATGGTTTGTGCTGTTACCGGCACCCTGACAGCTGTTAGAGATGTCTGAGATGTGATATCCAAACCTCTAGCAAAACTCTGCCTGAAACTTGTGTTTTGTAAGTTATACTGTAAGTAGACAGAAATTACAAGAGTCAGATAAGACTGAGGATAATGACAGACAACCAGGGTATTTGTCTGGACAAAATCAGCTGCTGAGCTACACGCATCTAAATCAGTCCACCTTTCATTCAGTCCTTTAACTCAAATGCATGGCCTCCAGATGCTCTCCATGTGTGGAGTCAAACCAGACGACTCTACAGGTAGCAGCCTCCAGCTACAGCAAATATGACTTGTAACATGTTTGTGTCTTTAAACAGGTTTCCAGGAAATGTCCTAGTGTCGTCTTCTTCTGCTAATCTTTACTGTAAGTCCCTGTGACCGCCGAATGGGAATGAGTGAATATAAACTAATAAACAAATCCCCAACAGTCCAGTACAGGTGCAGAGGGCATTGACACTCAATGAGAGTGACACAACACTTCGTGACCTGTTTGAAGCCAAGGTCGCACTTCGCTCTAGCGTTCATGCTATGTTCTGAGCATCCATGTAAAGTGGACATTAGGCACATGACCCTGAACATCACATTAACATATTTGGAGTGTTAAGAGAGCACTGTGCTGAAGGTATCCAACATCGCTAGCTGCGTGGCTTCAAGGATAGCATGTTGGTCTCTCTGTCCACCACTTTGTTTGTGACCACATGGCAAAACGTAACTAACTACATTTATTCAAGAAATGTATTAAGTTCTATTTTGAGGCACTTGTGATTGTACTTGAGTATTTCCATTTTAGGTAAGTTTTTGCATCTGCACTAAAGTTACGAGAGAAATATTGTACTTAGTAGTTACATTGCTGGATGAATGTGCCTACTAGGAGTAAGTTTTTGAAAATATAGGCCTATTACTTCACTTGTTCTTTTTCCAAATCATACAATGAAGTAAAAGACATCTTGCATTATAAATAATCCCTGGAGCACAGGTGTAGCTTGCCTGCTGATTCATCCATGTTACCTTTTGGTAGTGCATCACAATCATCAAATATGTTACACCAAAAGGTACTGCAAGATGTCATTGTTGCCATCTGTTTGGGACTGTTTACCAGTACCGTACCGTCGGCAACCATCCAGTGTTCACAAGAACAAAAGTTAAAGTAGCAAAAGTCCAAATGGTGTGGGAGGGGTGGTGGATGGGTCCAACAAACACTGACTTTCATCCAGGAGAGTGGTGTTCATGCCTGCAAGATTCTACAGCCAAACTCTGTTCTTTTTTTATAAACCCAACCGTGTATTAGTTGTTGAAGGAAAAAAACTTCAATTTGCGGGCTTGTGCTAACGTTGTGTGTTTATTTTGAAAGAGATTGTATGCAAATGGTACATCTTCAACAACCAACACACCCAGGGTACCTTTCACGTTGTATCTGCACGTGGAAAGTCCATGACCAAACGTCGATGTCGATGTGAGAATGTGTTGCTTTTCATGGTTTTGTGTCTCTTTGACTTGATTTTCTGTCATTTTGTGTCTTGTAGTAATTTTGCGTGTCTTTCTGGTTATTCTGTCCATTTTTGAAGTTAATTTGTGGCTGTTTGCAGACCCTTTGCATCTCACTGTAGTCTCTTTGAATTTCCTTGTGGTCTTTTTGAGTCTCTTCCTTGATTCAAGGTAACATATTGCAGGTGAAGGCCAGTGGGACCCCTGACATTTTGGGCTCCTGGACCTGTGCCTGGTAGGCCCATTCAGTAATCCATTCATGGGAGCTGGTGAGTTATAATATTAAATATGACAAACTTACACCCTAAGTGAAGAGGCATTGCACGGTACCTGTTAGTAAAATACACAAAAAAATTTATTGGCAGTTTTGTCGAGTGTTCCCAAATGTTTGACTTTGTACTTTTTTTGTCGAGCACAAGGAACAATTTTGTAAGATAGATGCTACAATCTGTTAATAACCTTGACACCAAGAGGTGTGAATAGATTTATTGTGCAATGTGCTCTTAAACCTAATCACGTCATCAGTCTGACAGTTAAATATGTCCTTGAGGCTTGTCAACGGTGCCAATATAAATTCTGACAAAAATATCCAGACAACAGACAAATGAAGTGATCATCTGGAAGATTTTTATGCACCAATAAAACGTCTGATCTCTTTTTATCTCCCCAGTTGTCCTGTGTTTAACAGGAGCTGTCTGGATACTATTATTACAGAATGAGGCTTCAGGTTAGGAGATTTATAAGAAGCATGAAGATGAAGACGCACATCCCAAAGCATCAAAGGTAATGAGAGTAGACATAAACCCAGCAGGTAATCATACAGCCAACACACCGTGTAGTGCTCCCAAGTTGTATTTAAACATAACCACATAACCAGTATGTCCTGTCACTCTCACGCACAGTAAAAACACTGCACCTGCAGTGATGTCACCACTGCACACGACCATAGCTGTTAGCATTCTTGCACAAAATTGTGAAATCTGTAACAAAAATGGGGATCTCTCACAGCTATAGCCACGTCCTAATCATTCATTTGCCCACTTGCTCTGTGTCTACCTGTCAATAACTCTGCCTGTCATTACAGATCGAGCCACTTCCTTCTGCCCAGCATTAACCCCTTTGCCCCTATTCCCCTATTTGACTAATTCGGCTCCCCATTTCTCAGATTTTTTCTTTCGTCTTGCAGTATATATACCAATCCATATCCACTCTGTCCTTGACAGACTGTCTAGTGTGCATCTGGCTAGCTTTCCAGTGTTATTATGCCTGTTTGATTCTCCCAGCCTGATCTACTGCCTGTCACACAGTTTGATGATTCTCTGCTTCATCCTTCATTAGATTTTGTTTTCATTGATCTGACTATCTGTCTGGTTTTGACCCTTGTCTGCCTTTTTGAACTGACGAAACAGGGACATTTATCTGACCTACCTGTCTGTGACTCTCACTTTTGGGTTCATGCTTGTCTATTCTCTGCTTTTCTTTTTTCAGAGCCGTTATAGTACAGTTCCCAATTCCCCAACCTCTTTGGAGTTCTCCCGGGGTACATGGAGCTGAAGGAGGTTTACAATAAGGCTCAAGCCCCCTCTTTACTTCCTCATCAACCCTACGACTGCGCCATCAACCTCCCTTCTTCTCCCTGTCCCCCTCCAGAAACATAGACCATTGAGGTCCCCCGGCCCTGTATCAACTATCAAGGTGTAAGTGACATCATTATTAATGGTCACCCTCTCCCACTCATCTCCTCTGCCTTTTAATTGTGACAAGATCCACCATCTCTCCCAAACCCGACCTCAGGACCACATATCACCTTTTGCACATGATGGAGGGCGATGAGTAGAAAACTACTTTCAACATTCCCAACAGTCATTAAGAACATTTGGTCATGCCTCTTGGTCTCACTCCTGCTGTTTTCCAAGCTCCAGACTCTGGTTAACAATGTTCTTTGGTTTTCTACCTCCATGATATCTTCATCTTCTCCAAATCCAGGCAGGAGCACATGCAGCATGTGCAGTGTGTTCTTCAGAGGCTTGTGGAGAACACATTTTTTTGTCAAGGCCAAGAAGTGCGAGTTTCTTGGAGGGACAGTAGAGTGCAGTCAATCACATAAAATGCTGTCTGATGTTGCCCTTGGCTTTGGTAACAGCATACTAGATGGTGCTGAAGGAGGTGTGGCTGGACTCATGGATGGCAGTGTCGAAGGGCATCAGTATTTTCTATGACAGGTTGACCTTCTTCAGCTGCCGCCATGCTCACCTTTCTTGGCCATTCTTAACAGACAGATAAAGAACGAAGAGACGGAGTGTGCTCTAAACTGTCTTTCATCTTGCAATCCCTAATCCATGTCCAAACAACTGCTATGCACGGAATATGCCCCATCACTCTTCCCAGCTCTGCCACATGACTCTCCCCCTTCCGGTGCACCCACTGGGAGGTGTGAGGTAGTTATGAAAGGGCCCCAGTGCATGCTAGGTACTTGTTATGACACACACACACACACACACACACACACACACACCACTGGCGACTGTTTATAATTAAAAAAAAAAAAAGGAATCTATTTTAGGGAGCTTTGCCACCTTCTCCTCCTGATTTTTTTTTCTTGTCTTTTCTTTCTGCAGCTTTTTCGTCAGAAAGGCATGACTGCTCACTTGCCTTGCAGATTTTCTCGGCTTGTCAGTCTTGACAGATTGTACACCTAAACTAGCAACCATATATTGTATAGTCTCCTCACATGATCAAATAGAAACTTATAATATATAATGATATTATTATATTACCCATTAATCATCCCTGCATGTCTACATATGACAAAAATACTAATACAAAAGAAATAAGAAACTAATCATTTAATTGTAAAGGGGTTTATTTGTAATTTATTTATCATTTTTATAGACGAAACCACAATATTTGTTTACCATAACTTCCACGTTAAAAGCAGCTGCATAACATACAGTGCTGAGCAAGAAGAACAGGAAAAAGATGATTAAGTTTTGTTGTGTATAGGGTGCTGGGTAACAATAAAGACAATAAAGAGTGGAGAATGGTGCAAGTTTTTCAGATTTCCATCTGTGAAGAGCAAACATGCTCAAAGACAGCTCTGGACTCAGCGTCCAAAAAGAGAGGTCGAAAAGACCATGGCCCTAAAGTGTCAGGAGTTGGGAAAACCTGGCAGCCTGGTCCTCATGACTGAATTTGTGTGAAGCATTTTATGACAAGCATGCTGTATTTCTTATTCAATTTGTTGTAATCAAAGAGACAACTGGTTTGAGGCGGTTGATGTTGCATTAGTTAGGCTTACTTTAGGTTACTGAAGGTCACTGTTGAGCATTGAGGCTGGTGAGCTTATTCTTTGTTTTTAAATGACCATTAGTTGAAATATAATATATATAATATAATATAACATGATGACAACTGGCAGGATGGGATCATGGGCAGCAAGGATGCAACTTTTTAACGACGTGTTATGCATGCAATCCACTGCCGGGAGATTTAAAAAGTAGCTGCTAGCAGTTAGTGGCTAACTCAAAGAAGGAGCTGAAAATTGAGAAAACAATGAAGTCAGGGAGCTCCTTACCCTCTGAAAAGAGGACGAGATAAGCTGCAATATAACAGAGATGCTCAACGATTGTTATTACCATGTTATGCTATTATTATTGTTTATAAACCATTGTTATATGTCACACAAGAAGCTGACACCCTTGTGTCATATGCAACGCCTGTCACTGCTCTTTTGATTCCACGATGATGACATGCTATGTAAAATCACATTTGGGAGTGGGATGATGCCCCGTTGTTTGGTTCTGAGTAAAAGAAACAAAGGCATAAAGAATTGACTTTGTTGCGGCTCTATCATGTGATCTCTGTGTAAAAAAAAGGCTACAGTGAGTCAGCCTATACTTTATAAAGAAAATGAGCATTTAATTGTGTAATCGATTGCTACTGTTTTACCAAATAAATGAAAACCATGATGGAGATGAGTTATTCTTAGAGCACATGCATATTTCTGAGGGTGCAATCTAATTCATTTGCAAGGGCCCCTACCTCAGCCCCCCACATTATTGGAGGCCCCCCTATCTCACGAGCCCCAGTGCTGCTGCAGTCCCTCTGCCTTTTTTTACACTCAAGGGCATAGGTTTAATGGGGGACACATATATAATGGTGGATTTGGGAGTTTTTGCCAGAAAATTTGGAGCATAAAATGTGTCATTTTAAGTAACAATTTGTGCCTTTTCTTGCAACATTTATGGTGTAATGTACTTTTGTCAGTCTAAAAGTGCTCTGCTACTTGTCCTCTGTCCCCTGGTCCTTGTCCTCTGTCGTTGCATTCCTGCCCCACACTACTTCTCTGGCAGGAAGGTCTGGCTGACCACCTGTACTGTCCAGGAAGTTGGCTCCTCAGTTCATGGGTCCCTTAACATCCTCAAGATCTTAAACCTATGTCCGACTCCACCTCTCTTACTCCATGAGGATCAATCAAACATTCCACGTGACTCCACTCAAACCCATTAAGAAGGGTCGTGTCTCCATCTCTAGTTTTCCAGCTGTATTCTGTTTATTTTCTGAGCTGTTATAGTGTGTCATGTCTTCAAAGTTTAAATAGAAAAAGTCCTGCTGAGGTGAAATGGAACAGTGGTTTCACTGGTTTGGTAGACCATACAAAATATGTTGCAGAAGTAAATCTCTTAGGGGCAAACATTAATCAAGCCCAAACGCCCACAAATCAGTAATTCAGAGTGTTAAATTCTTTGAGGAATCTTCACACATAATTACATGGACATGCAGCAGGTGTGATGCTACAACATGCACTGATACACTTTACTTCTGAATTCCCCATGGGCATATCAGCGAATAAGGCTGTGACAGACAAGTCTATTCAGATAAATGAGAAAGTAATCACCATCCAAGACAGTCTGATTTATACAAGTACAAACATTTTACTTTTACTCTGCAGTTAATAAACATGTTTTCACTTTCAGCTCTAAACTTTTAATGATGCTGATGTGTTACATTTACCACTTGTTGTGCTTTGTTATATAAGCTGCTATTGTGTCATTATGGTTAATAGTTATGTTGAGGTTGGGAAGCACATGAAGAAAGAACATCTTTAATTGCTGGGACAGGTCTGTGAGGGTCATTACTGGTGGACTTCAGAGGGCACGTTACCTACTGCGAATGTCATTAGCTCATTTTTTCTTTTCTCGGTGTCTCCTGCTGTGTAAAATATCCACACAGTTTTTTGGCTTCGACGTGTGAGTCAACGCCAGTCTTCCAAATAACAGACATATATTTTCCTTTCATATATTTATAAGCTTAAAATATGGAAACAAATTCAACCAAGATCTTCTTTCAAAGTTAAAAAATATTATTTACATATTTTAAATTTTGAGTTTAGCACATAAAACACAGCTACTCTGCGTCACAAGGACTGATCGGGTGTGGTTTGTTTAGATTTGATAGACAGTGACTTTACCAACCCACCTACAAGTTTGCCAAATCTTGATTGGTGCCTGGAAGTTGGATGTTTATGCTCCCAGAGCTTACTTTCTATTTTTTAGAGTGCCGAAAGTGCAACATAATATTTAAACCTCAAAACAACATCTGTTCCTTAATTAAGTGTTTGACAGTTTTTTAATTATAATTTTAATACAGCAACAGTTGAGGTCACTGAGTGTGAACAACAGCTCCAACGCGAACACTCCTCACATTCCGCACCTGATTGAACCAGTGTTTGCATGTTACTGTGTTCCTTCAGGTTAGATTCTCAGCTGCTTAACAACTCGAATGTTTTGAAAGACTTTCCACTCTACGACTTACCTTTGTGGTGAGGAGTCCTACGAATTCATGCCCTGGGGCAGGAATACATTTATCTTCAAGATTCTGAAACAAACCTCATCCTCGAAGCAGCCTGGAAATCTGTGCTTGAGCACGTAGCCCATAGGTGCAATGTACGACAGTACTGCGAATTCCAGGTGCAGTGTGTCATCAATCTAATTCCAATCACGGGCTTTTATATAACTTTTTCTCAGTCATGACTCTCATCTGCACCACACCTCTACCCTTTATGTTGAGATGAAAACGAATTGAGGTGGACGCAATACCAGGAGAGCAATGGGGAGCAAAGAACATCTGTGCTGCTGCTCTTGAGCCAAAGAGGCCAGAGCTGAAGTTGTGTTTGTGATGCCTGCATTTCAGACGTCACGACGGCTCTGATGGTATAAGGGATAGTTTGGATTTTTTGAAGTAGGGTTTAGTTTAGTTTAGTTTAGTTTAGTTTAGTTTAGTTTAGTTTAGCTTAGTTTAGTTTAGTTTATTTGTTTGTTCCTCACATAAAAGTGGACAACAGAATTTGCACATGCACTCTACATTTTCAAATCAACACCTCCATGATTGGAAAGGAACAGCGAGAAGAAAAAAGATTCTTATATGTGCCTGTCCCCTACTTGAACAATTAATAATAAAAGAAAAGATGGTCTAACATCACATACAGTTGATTTTCAATAGCCAACACCAACAACACTTTGATAATAACAACAAAAACAATTAATCAAAACAAATACAAAGGAATAAATTAAATAAATAAATACCCCATACAAGTAAACTTTTACCAGCTCAAATCAATTGATCATTAACATCCAGTTTAAATTTCAAGTGCATATTGACTTTTTTTTTTGCATTTGTACATTTTTTTAAATTGATGAGTATCTGTACAACCTTTCAAATCCTGTAAGTGGGAATTCCATATTTTTACACCAACAACCGAAATACACATTTGTTTTAAAGTAGTCCGAGCAACTTGGTGCTTAAAATCAAATCTTCTTCTATGACTTTCATCTTCTGAAGTGAACACAAAGAGCTTTTGTAGGTTTTCTGGTAAAACTCTGTTTTTGGCTTTGAAAATAATTAGTAATGTCTGGAGTTCTATTATCTCTGTAAGCTTCAATAACCCTGATTTAATAAATAAACTATTGGTATGTTCTCTAAATTTAACTTTGTGGATAATTCTGATTGCTCTTTTCTGCAATATGAACAAAGGTTTTATATTACTCATATATGTATTACCCCACACTTCTGCACAATAACTCAGATAAGGCAGTATAAGTGAACAGTACAACATTCTCATTGTTTTGCAGTCTAAAACATCCTTGACTTTGTTCAAAATAAAAATATTCTTTGACAGTTTTTTTTAACATATGATACCTGGGATTTCCATGTCATATTTTCATCCACTGTGATTCCCAAAAACTTAAACTCTGATACCTTCTCAATATTAATTCCATCAATGGACAATGAAATTTACTTCTTTTAGCAAAAACCATGAACTTAGTTTTTATCACATTTAATGATAACTTATTTGCATCAAACCAAATTTTAAGTTTCACCATTTCACTTTCAATGGGTTGTGTTAGATACCTATCCATGGTCAGTGTATAACCCACAGCAGATGTCAGTTGGCAGGCCCTCGGTGTAGAAAAGTTGGCAGGAGTACCGCCACAAAAGATAAGCTATGTCAAAAATAGTTAGATATCATTTTAAGTATACACTATATTTAGAATATTTTCACAGCTTTACCTTGTCCTCAGACTGCCCTCTCTTCAAAGACCTCAAACTCCTTTGACAAAAACGAATTTTACCGCACAGGACTCAGGAGCTGCTGGTCTACTGATGCCTTGATTAGTTAGTTTGTTATTGTTATTGTGGGACTTTAGTGTTTTAGAGTGGTTAGTTTGGATTCACCAAAGTCACACAATAACACAATCAAATGAGCTGATAGATGCAGCAGTAGACCAGCAGCTCCCGTGTTCTGTTGCTGTAAAATTACTGTTTTTGTTAAAGCAGTGTGGTGGCTTTAAAGAGAGCATAGATAACACACATCTGTCAGCCAACCACATGTAGACACGGTGAAGACAACCTGCTGGATTTCAAACCGAACATCAAAAAGGGGAAGAAAGGTGATTTAAGTGACTTAGAACGTGGCATGGTTGTTCCAGACTTGTGCCAGACAGGCTGGTCTGAGTATTTTAGAAACTGCTGATCTACTGGGATTTTCACACACAACCATCTCTAGGGTTTACAGAGGATGGTCTGAAAAAGAGAAAATATCCAGTGAGCAGCAGTTGTCTGGGTGAAAATGCCTTGTTGATGCCAGAGGGCAGAGGAGAACAGCCAGGCTGGTTCAAGATGATAGAAAGGCAACAGTAACTCAAATCACTTGTTACAACCAAGGTCTGCAGAAGACCATCTCTGAACCAACAACACATCCAACCTTGAAGCAGATGGGCTGTAGCAGCAGAAGACCACACCAGGTGCCCAGCAACTGCGTGATGCTATCATGTTAATATGGACCAAAATCTCTGAGGAATGTTTCCAGCACCTTGTTGAATCTATGCCACCAAGAATGAAGGCCGTTCTGAAGGCAAAAGGAGGTCCAACTCAGTACTAGTAAGGTGTACCTGATAAAGTGGCCGGTGAGTATATATGTTTATAAGTGTGTGTGTGTACTGTTCAAAACCAACAAACAACAAAAAGTGAGTATTTTCAAAGACACATTGTGACATTTCCAGCCCCGTTTGTTGCAACAAAACTGGGTATTTTAAACCAAAATATTATTTTTTCCTAACCCTAACCAAGTGGTTTCTGTTCCCAAACCTAACCACACATTATCTGCAGCTCTGTTACAACATGAGGTTGAAATCATATCTACACATGACACATACAAGACCAACATGGATTCTGGTGTTTAGGCTGTTCACATATAAGTAGTATGTTCATGTTAGTATAAATACTCCGACTAGCCACTTAAGGGGCGCTGTGTGTCGCAACTTAATGTGTCTACAGCTACTCTGATGTGTGTTTCTTTTGGCTGTTTGCAGCAGTAGAGTTTCCCTCAGAGGCAAATCTACAACTATTATCTCTATCTATACATTATTTCAAGTCCAAACATAAACCTTTGTTGCAACAACCCTGCATGTGACTGACAATTACCCAAAACACACGCTATGAGTAATATACAGTTGCATGTTGTGAAACAAGGCCACATGTCAGACACACTAACAGAGCACCAGATATACCTTCAGATCTAATGACTGTTGTGATACGCAGTGGTTACATACATTAAATATTTTCTCCAAATTCAGGGTATGAAAACCTCAAGATGCAGAGCAGAGTTATGCTGTGCATCACTGATGGTTATAAAAACGTAAATGGGCCTCCCTGATAGACATGAACATGCTATGTACATGTATGTCAGACACCATTACTTCCTAACAACACACCTGCCTCATGGAAAAATGGACTGATACCATCTGCATGTGTGAAGTGATGAATGTATCTGTGGAGTGATAAACAGTAAAGTCTCTTAGCACTGAGCTGTTAAAGTGCACATGTATAAATATGTTTTCCTCGAACCACATGTCAGTGAATATTGTTCCACGTGTGTCAGCATGTGACCGCATGTAAAAAAATGGCTTGGGGGACCCATGAAGCCTCAGCAATACTACACTATGGACTCGAGTCACATAACTTGGACTCGAGTCACAGATTTGATGACTTCAGATGAGATTTGATGATTTGACAAAATTAAATAAAAAGACATCTAACTCAACTTGGACTATAACACCAATGACCTGTGACTTCACTTGGAGCTGAGCCTTTTGACATAAAAAATATTTGAAATCTTCCTACCCCTAGCCAGTATGGGAAGAGAAAGTTATAGATATCAGCTGAGTGCAATATCAGCACCACATCTTTATGAATAAGGTCAGTCGCACTTATTTTAACAAACCTGTCTTAACAAATAAAAATACATTTTAAAAAGCCTTTATGTTTTTTTGTAAATTAAATGTGAATCTAATCTGTTGTGAACATGGCATTATATGCATTATATTTGGTGAAAAGCGCATTGAGACTTTTTTAGGACTCCAAATTTAAAGTTTAGGACTTGGGACTTCTAAGTCTTGACTTGGTACTTGGGTGCAGAGACTTGAGACTTACTTGTGAAGTGGAAAACAATGACTTGGACCCACCTCTGCTATTACAAAATATTAAGAGATTGTTGCGTCTCTGTCTCTATAAAATGATATATCATTGTTTGTTTTATTGATCAGTGAATTATTAGTTAGTTATTGGACTGTTAATGCTATATACAGGTAATTTCTATTTTGGTGCATGTCATACCTATTACTCTCTTTATAAGTGACCACATTGCTTTTGAAATTGCTTTTTGTTCAGATAATGACTGCACAGTTTGTCAGTAGTAGTAAATTTTGCCACTCCAGTATGTTATCTCTTTTTATTAACTTAAAAGTACACTTGTTCTCAAGGGCACTGTAATAACCACTGGACTCTCATCTCACTGTAGTCTTAATCTTGAAAATGGCCCTAAATCACTCATCTGTGTGTAATTATTTTAGAAAAGGAGTGAAAAGATGAAATCACTGACAAAAGGAAATGAAAAGCTTCAACTGTGTTTTTCCTTCCTTGTGCAGGTTATCAGAAGAGATGAAAATGTTTAAGAGTAATTCCTTAAAGGTGCAGTTGGTAACTTTTATTTAATCTTTTTTTTTTTCCATATATGGTGGCCGAGTCACAAACGTTCTCACTTTACAGCTAAACAGTATACTGAAATATGTTTCTGAAAAAGTCAGAGGTGAGAAATAAGCAATTCTTCTTCTTTCGGATGTTCCCTTTAGGGGTCGCCACAGCAAATCATCTGCCTCCATCTAACTCTATCCTCTGCATCGTCTTCTCTCACACCAACTGACTTCACGTCCTCTTTCACTACATCCATAAATCTCCTCTTTGGTCTTCCTCCAGGCCTCTTGCCTGGCAGTTCCAACCTCAGCATCCTTCTACCGATATATTCACTATCCCTCCTCTGAACATGTCCGAACCATCTCAGTCTGGCCTCTCTGACTTTATCTCCAAAACATCTAACATGGGCTGTCCCTCTGATGCCCTCATTCCTGATACTATCCATCCTCGTCTCTCGCCAAGAGAACCTCAACATCTTCATCTCTGCTACCTCCAGCTCTGCCTCCTGTCTTTTCCTCAGTGCCACTGTCTGTAAACCAAAAACACTACTACTACTCCCTGTAACCTCACCGTTCCACTTGGGTCCTTCTCATTCACACACATGTATTCTGTCTTGCTACAACTAACCTCTCCTTTCCAGGGCATACCTCCACCTCTCTAGATTTTCCTCCACCTGCTCCCTGCTCTCACTACAGATCACAATGTCACCTGCAAACATCATAGTCCATGGAGATTCCTGTCTTACCTCATCTGTCAACCAGTCCATCACCATAGCAAACAAGAAGGGGCTCAGAGCTCCTTGATGATGTCCCACTTCCACCTTAAACTCCTCTGTCAGCAATACAGTAACAGAATCATGACTCATATTTGATCAGCACTGCTAAGTTTGGCAGTATGACGGCACCTCACAAGCAGTGATTGACAGCTGTGCTACAAACTCAGCTCTGATTGGTTGTTTTCAATGCACAGCGGTAGATCTAGTAAATGCCATTCCAAGCAGTCAGTAAAGATGGTTTACGTGTTTTTCACAGGTTTTCCGTTTCATTTACTTATTTCCAAATGTAGTGACAGTTTCAGCAAATATAATACAAAGTTGTTTCCATAAAAGTTACCAACGGTAGCGTTAAAAGATAAAAACCTCATTGGCATAAGGACATATGGGCAATATTAGTTCAGTCTTCTCTAAAAATGGAGAGACTGTGGCTGAGTAAGTCTTTTTAACTGATCCACCTCTGCATTTTACCAAACAGACGATTCACAGATCCAGGACATTTTCTCCTAGGAAATGTTACAAATCTGAAACTAAATCAAAGCTACAGGAAATTTAGCGATCGAGCTCTTGCTGTTTCCAGGAAGTATATTGCATTAACCTGGAGGTCAGATTCCCCCCTCTCTATATCAAAGTGGACATCAGAAATGATGATTTGTATGCCTCTAGAGAAGATCACCTGTGTCCTGGAAAACAGATATAATGCACTTTTAAAGGTTTGGCAGCCTTTCAGTGAACATATAGAAACGTTACTCAACTGTGGACTCACTCTAATCTCTGAACTGGCTCCATTGTAAGCCAATAGTAATGTCCAGGTGCAATGTTGCGATATCTAAGTGACGAGAGAGTCACAAAATAGATCTGTTTTTTTTTTTATTGGTTCACTGTTTTTGTGAGATGTGTCTTTACATTGAAATTTAGTTTGTTTGTTATGTTTTTCTGGAGGAAATAGGTTGTGATTGTCATGCTAAATCGACAAACTTCAAATTAGATTATTTTAAAAAAATCAGACGATACACTTATTTGAAAACTGTAGAATTTGAAAACTCACACATTAATTTCTGGACCTTTTTTTTTTATAGCTGATAAATAGTGGTTGTTAGGTTTAAATGGGCAATGCCTCAACCTTCCAGTCGTGTACATTGACAGTATCTGGACCTCTACACAAATTCTATGGTCTACTCCCTGCAGAGCGATATAGTGTGTGTATCACTCCAACCACATCTTAAAATGTTTAACTCAAGCATTTTTTAATAATCCATATCGGTTTGAATTTAGTGGCCCTGTTTGTCCTAAATCACACGGTTCGACGGGGTTTATCACCACTGGGCTACACTTTGGCTGTAAATGTGCAGACCGCAGACTCTTTAACATCAAGTTGGAGTCTCAGTCCACTGAAGGACATCTTGAAAAACATCAAAGTACGAAAGGAAAGCAGTACATACGTGTGAATTCATACTGTAGGAAAGGAAGTGGCTTTACACTCATTCTGGGAAAGCAACGAAGCAGGACTACAAAAAGGATCTGACACTGTGTGCCTTATTTAGTATTTAAACACAAAATCATTGTTTTTCATGCACATCATAAATTAAAAACAAGCTCGAATGCTGTTATGTTCTCACCATAACATCAGAGACTTCAATGCATCATTACATCCTAATTACATATATCCTGTTAATAAAATCATTACTACAAAATTATTGCAAATATTATGATGAAGACACACCCTATCAGGTTATCAGGTATTTGAGCAACATAATATTACTGTGTGTAGACTAGATTATTTTTACAATTGTGATCTGCTTTATGCACCAAATCAAGCATAACAGTGCCTTTTTAATGGATTATCTACATGTTTTATACCCAAACCTAGAACCAGAATACACACTATGCAAAATATTAACATGATATTACTGTGTCTGAAAATGTTTGTGTGGTTGGAGCAGATGCTAGCGTCTTTCAGCTGTCTGTAACCAGCAAAAGTTCACTGCATGGCACAAAAGGTCTGCTCATCTAATGAAGCAGAATACAAACAACAAACTGTAAGCCACGCTAGGGGCCCTGAACCTGCCGTTGCGTGGCCAGGATGTCTACAAATATTTCCCAGGGTATTCTGTGGGAATGGGGTCTTTCTCTCTGAGCATTATTATTGGTGCTCACTGCAGAAGGTTCATGCTGAGGCTCCAGGATAGGCTTATTTACAGCGTGACATTCCAGGATGATAGGTGGTATTAGAGCCTCAAAGGGTCAGGTTGGTCTCACGTTCTGTCTTATAAGGGGGAAGGTGTTTATGTGGCAGAAATGCAGTGACTTGCAATATATTCTCTACTTTACAACAAAATATACATGTATATAATTTATTATTAAGAACAACAAAGACAAAAAACATTAGTTAGCGTTACTATTCTGTTTTAAAAAATCCTGCTATCTGAAGAAAAACTACCTCGCGATCTTGCGATAACAAAGTGGCTTTCTTGTAATAACTGGTTCATTTTCTCTGTCTCTCTTGTGCAAACAAAAATACATTTCCTCCAGTTATCAAGAAAATTAACCCATTACCACAAGAAAATTATATTTTCTTTCCTCCAGATAACAAGAAAATGATGCTGTTATCATGTAAAAACATTCTTATCTTGAGATATTGAACTTGTGATCTCCCAATAACAGGAAAACCATCACAACCACAGCTGCTTGCCATTTCTATAGTGAAAACTGCTTTTTGAATTTCTCACCTGTATCAAGCTAAAAAAAAAAATCATGTGTGCATTGTGAGAATATGCAGGTACAGCTGCTCAATTTTGTCTTACAGTTTAAAGCACGACATTCAAAATGTATGAGATACTGTGCAATGGACTGGCCCACAGATAAAATATGGAATGACACCACAGACAGCACTGAGAATTGAGAGCATGTTTACAGCTGCATGTGGTGTTAGTTTATATCAGTCATTGTTAGCGGGGCAAGTCTAGAGTGAACCATAAATTCAATTCAGCACACATGAATACTCCATGAGTAAGCAACTTTGGCAAAACGAGGGTTAAAGCACAGCAGTTGACCTTCCACGCGCCAGACAGACAATAAAACTCCAGGCTATCCAGCTGCACTCCTCCCCACATTAGACCACATTCCCCCTAAGACTTAAGGCACTCAAATATTCCCACTTAAGTATTTTACGCTGCTGAGTTTGAGTACTTATTTTCTCTGCATGGAGTCTGGCTTACAACAGATGGCTATGGGCAAATATGTTCCCAACACAGAAGGAACTAATGCTTATTTTCATGTTATCTAACTTAGTACAATTGCACAAGTGACAGTAAACATTAAATAGATTTACTTTATAGTTAGTGTAAAAAGTAACCACATTTGTTTGTATCTATTTTTAGTTAAAGCTACAGTGCCATTCTTGGATAAGAGCTCATGTGTGAGAGTGAAATCGTCCGTATAACCATGGAGACAACACAGACTGTTTAATGCTCTAATGCAGCAAAAGGTTAATATTGAATCGCCACTGAAGCCAGTCAATCCCATAGACTGTAAAAAATAATTGAAGCCTCAAGTTTGATACTTTGGCAGTCACCATTTTGTTTTTTGGAGCAAGGAGTGACCATATTTGGGTAAGAGGCTGGTGCTGTGGTGGAGGGAGGGGTGGAGCTGACTGAGAAGCCAAGGACACTATCAGCAGACAGCCTGTCACTCAAAGCGGCCTATGTACAGTTTCACATAGATTGACCACGTCAGTGAGTAGAAAAACGTGGGACAGACAGAATGACTGACTGATAGAATGACACACTGACAGTTTCCGTGATTATGTACGGCATACCATGCCATGACTTAGTCAATTCCAAAATTAGAAAAAACAAACAAACATTTGTCCACAGGGGGAGCCACAGCGATCGGTCGCATTTTAGCCATTTTTAAGCATTTTTCTGTTGTTATAGCGCCACCCAGTTGCCAATTAGAGTTAAATTTCTCCAGTCACCTTGAGGCGTCCTGTTCTACATATCTACCAAGTTTAGTAAAAATCGATACGGCGGTTAGGCCTAGATAAGAAATTAGCTCTCTAGCGATCCCATTTTGTTTGATGGGGTCAATAATGGAGGGGTCCCCTCAGATTATGTGTGGTCATATGCAGACAAAGTTGCGTGGTGATCGGTGAAACCCTTGAGATGTTATACACCTTTATGTGATGATCCACGCCCTCCGCAATATTCATTGCCTTATAGAAGCTCAGTTTTAGTAAGTTTTCCAACTTTTGCCAAGAGGGAACTTTAAATATTGGTCCCTAGATTATGTTCACCGAGTTTCATGCAGATCGGTCAAACTTCCTAGGAAGAGATTGATTGTGAAGTGTTTTTCAAAAAATTCAAAATGGCGGAAAATCTATATAACTGGAAGTTATGGGTTCTTGAGGCAAATGTGTTCCTCATGAGGACAGGCATCTCTGTGCAAAGTTTCATGTCTCTACGACATACGGTGCATGAGATATGCCCATTCAAAGTTTGCAATTTCAATCGGTTGCTATAGCGCCCCCCTTTGGCCTATTGATGTAATATTGCTTCATTCGCATCCTCCCATGACCCTCTACCACTGTGCCAAATTTCACATGGATTGACCAAGTCAGTGAGGAGAAAAACGTGGAACAGACACACCCACAGACAGAGTTTTCGTCATTATATAGAAAGATAACTTTACGCCTTAATAAAATGTAATCAGATGAGTTTTTTTTCAGTTATCATGAAAAGGGAAATCAGCTATAGAAACCAAAACCATTTTTTGTACCAAGCTGTAAACATGTTTATTTCTGCTGTAAAGCTGGGCATTTTAACATGGGGGTCTATGAGAATTGACTGGCCCCTGGAGCCAGCCTCAAGTGGCCATTCAAAGAACTGCAGTTCTTGCACTTCTGCGTTGGCTTAGTTTTTCAGCGCCTGAGGATTGCCGTTTGGTATATCCCCATGAACACTCACATTAAAATGCCCGACAACAAAAGTGAACATGTTTACAGCCTGGTAAAAAAAAAACCCAACAAGATGGCGATGGCTGAAATACCAAACCCGATGCTTCAGAACAGGTGTCCAGAATCCAATGAGTGATGTCATGGTAGCTACTTCTATTTTTACAGTCTATGATATTAGCACATGTTAGTGCATGTGAGTCTCATGTGTGTATCCCACTGGTTAGCTATTCAGCACTGCTTTGCACAGTGCTATACAACACAGGATGGCAATATTGTGTGAGCTTTGTGCCCACCCTTCGGTACCACCCCCCAAAATCCACCTGGTTAACATCTGTCAGTGTTGTTTGCCCTGTTAGCGCTGTTAGCTGTTGGCTCAGCCACCTCCAAGTTGAGAGCAGAGTGCAGACAATCTTTGAATCATAGACACGTTTCTCATGGTACATGAAGTCAACATATATGTCTTGTGCACAGGGTGACCCATGGTGCAGTTTTTGGAAAGTCATTACTTTTATTGTACCAGAATGACTATGTCACATAACATCACTGAAACTGTCAGAATGGAAATACATGTTTGATGTCAACATTTTGATCCAAGCTGTAGCATATGCTCAAAAAGGCAACAGCATAATTCTCTATGCCATGTTTTTATTAATCTATTTAGCAACAATGAATGTTTTTTCAAGTGGTGATACATTCTTGGCAAGAAATTGGGGAAATCAATAGCCTATAAATATAGAAAAATTGTAATCCCAGTCTAAGCTTCAGGGCACACTGGAAAGTTGTGCCAAACTTAGAGTGTGTTTTCTTGAATTGTCTCGGCACATTAAACTCCAGTTTCATGGGAATGCTCTCAGTGCACCGTAACTACAAAGGCAACAGCCCAACAGGTGTGAACAAATACTTCTCCACTTACTGTTTTCATTGTTCCTGATTGTTTACTAGAGAGTTCACCGCATGATTAGGTACATCTTGGTACAGAGAGACACAACAATACCCAACATAAAAGAGAGACAACACAAAAGCTTGTCTGTAGTATTCTTGTGACAAAAGCATTAGTGCTGCTGTTGATAGAAAATTATACAAGGTGCAATCATTTTAATAATATAAACAAGTAAAAAATTGTTACCTTAGTGTTAGTCAAACAAATTACTGAACAAATCAACCCTGTCTCCAAAAAATTACATTTGTAAATTACTACATTGCATTCACAGTTACATTGCAGTGACAATGCAACCGCTGCCTGGATTATGTTAAGACATATAGTTAATTTGAATTAATGAAACACTACATTAATGTACCTGGATTTTGAGGGAGGTGATTTGGGTGGATGGCGGGCATACAAAGTGCAGGACTGCGACACCAGCATCCCGGGTTAGCATCTAGACTCCTGTATGTGGTTAGGTTAAGGCAACAAAAGCACTTTGGTTAAGGTCAGGGAAATACTGATTGATTTTAATGATAATGCTGTAGTCACTATGAGTGCAGGTCTCCAGACCAACTCTTGACAGTGGTTGTACTGTTGTGCCTAACGTTTTCATTTAGGCGCACCCAGCACATAATTTTTATTAATGTTACCTTTTTTTATCAGCTCCCATACGCATTAGTGATATCCTAACTGTACACACATTTTCCCATCTCTTATGCTCGGAAATTTAAAAATACAAAATAAATAGAATATTGAAAAATAAAACTTCTGCATTAGGAGTAGTGTTAAACTTTGTCACATCTTGGCTATATGCCAGCGTAAATGCCAACTGCTTCAGTATTTTGTCCTAAATCCATTCTGCTCTTGCATCTTAAGGTTGCTTGAAAGCAGCCGGGATAAGGATAGGGCTGTAGGGCTGTTTTTTTCCCTCATCCCAGTGTTCGGCACATCTGGGTGATGCTGTCAAATGTGTTTTAGCATTTTGGATGTGCTTCCATTCACAGACCCTACAACAGTGATGCAACGCCAAAACACCATCCTCATCCTGATCACAACTCTCTCTCTGTTGCTGCTGTAGCTGACTGGGACCCACAGGCAAGTCTTACAGCTTCCAGTATTATTTGTGCTCGCCATGGTGTGATTTACACGCCAATCTGCTCAATGTGCTAACCTCAGCACCTGTTGCCAACAGCTTAGGCCTAAGGCTTGCAATGGGGAACTTTGGTTCTACATTACATGCATCAATGCAACACATTCTCACGCCTACCTTGTCACATATCTACTTTCCACTTCCAGATATGACGTGACAGGTATCCTGGGTGTGTTGGTTGTTGACGTTCTGGGACGCTGAGTCAAGTTCTGCCTGTTACATGCATTGCCTTCTTTGAAAATACCTTCCGTTTTCCATGTATCATGCTGATGTTAAATTTGTTAAGTTGAACTTGACTGATTTTAGGTTGCATGTATGACCAAAATGGTCACACTCTGGTGCCTTGGAGTGGATAGCGTATTGCAAGATTGCCTATTTTGGCATAAGACAAATTACATAGGTTGTTAGTGAACATTTTGCTGCTAGGTCCGGTATTAACTTTTTTGCGACTTGCCATGTGCGTTAATTAGCAACATTTCTTAACTATGTTAATAGAAATTTGAATTTGTTACTTATTTACATTTCCCTAAAACCATATTGACTGTTTCAAATTATTTGTTTATAATAACAATTTCAAGGTGACAGGGCTGGAAAAACTGGACAGGGGAATAGAGTAATGGAGACACAGCAGAGAAAAACTGCAAGAACTCCACTCCTGGTCAGTGGGAGGCAACATGTGGCCCCAGAAGCAAAGATCACAATCACTCATCTTTAACTTTATTAGTAGCATAGCCTCATGAAATGAACTCCCACGGAAAAAGACTCAACAGTAGATAGTTTAATATAAAGATCACTCCATCTAAAGCTGTCATACAGTTTCTAGAGTCAGTGTTAGTTGGCGGTGTTGAGGTAAAAGCACGATGAATATGACTGATAGTTGAGCTGCAAAGAGCAGGATATATAATTGCTAATAGAAGTGACGTGAGGGTGTGAACGCTTTCCAGACTGACTGAAATAGGCTCATAAACCCAAGCTCAATAATATGCCCCATAACACAGGTGGCCAAAAGCTTTCCCCTTTAATCGTTTGCATGTTTCGATATTTTTTAAAGCAAAACATCATAATATCATGCCCGCTCCTACTTTCCAAGGCTCCTCGTTGGGCTTTTTGTTTTCCAACATTGTCATAGAAATGTTTTTGTTGGTCCCTTTAGATTAGCTTATCTCTTTGAAAGACAGAGTCAAGTGTAGTCCTCAACACTACCAGGTGTGAAAACAAAGGGTTTGTCTGATCAAGCTTGACAGATGCAAGGTCATTGACTATTATATCAGGATGGAAGTAATCCTCACGCTGCTCTCAGGAGGGAACAAAATAGGGATGGCCTCCAGGGATCTGTACCAGATTTTCTGAAGAGTTCTTGAAACTGCTCGGCCTGATGGAACTTGCTCCAATAGTTGTAATGCTGAGGAATGTCTGCGGTGTCAAACTCCTGAGTCTTTTCCTTGAATGTGGCAGTGTGCTACCTATGGAGGCAAGAGTGTGGAACAGCAAATGAAGGGGGCAAAGAGGAGGGAAGGGTCCATTCCCCTGAGGAGAACAGAGGACGATGGAGAGGAACCAAACCGTCATCCAGGACCAGGCGCTCTGTGGAGACTCCTGATTGGCACTGTCTGCAGGGTGCTTTGAAGAGAACATTTCACATTAAAGCCGTAATATTACACAGCTAATCCAGTGTTTGTTTACTGTAAGAAGCCTTCTTTTCAAGAGGGTTAATTCATTTCACTCCTCACTTATACTTAGATCAATGTGTTGATGTAAATATATCTAAGGAGGCTGAAAGGGATCCAATGAATGTCATTTTTACAGACTGACCTTGACATGCAAAAGTCATGGCACTGAGGGTCTGCGTCAAGCACAGTGCAGACGCAGCGCTGAGTCCTTGCTCCCTCATGTTCAGTTGCTTGTCCACCGACAGCACGTCTGATTCGCTGAGGTCCTCTGTAGCTCGACATTCCATACGGCACAGTGCGTCTGAGAAGATAAAAAAAGCACAGCCAGGTTTTTCAGAAAAATATTAGATAATCGCATTCTTGGGGACTGAGAAAAAGACCCCAAAAACAAATATTTAAAGGATTACTTTATTCTAAAATTATCATTTGTATGTCAGTAACTCATGCTGTGTCACCTTGAAATGGTAAAGAAAACTTGGATAAGAAGAAACCCAAAAACGGAAAGAAATCTTAATGAAATGGAAGCGAAAATTACATCAAAACAACCATCTACAAACTCTCAAAGAACTTGTGCAGTGTATTCCAAGTCTTATTTATACAGCTGTAAGTTCAGTACTTCCCAAACACATGCGTTTTGCTTAATTATCTTACTATTTAAAACACTTCTGCTAAAACAGTTTGGCACCAGGACAAATTGTCCGCCTTGGCAAGCGCATGCATTTAAATTCTGCTCTTGCATTCCATTGAAATCCCGCTTCTCAGCTCATTCATTGGCCAGAATGCGACAGGCTCGGGTGAGTGACAACAGAACTCCTAAACAATGAACGAGCTGGGAGGCAGAATTTCAATGGAATGCAAATCAAAGTTCGAATGCATGTGCTTGCCCAGGCGCTTTTTCACGTATGCAAAAGTGTTTTGCATATTACGACTTTAGCAAAAATGCATATTTGGGAAGTACTGAGGATACAACTGGATGTACAAGAGTTGGACTGCACTGGACGAGTTGTGTGAGGGTTTGTAAACGGATGTTTTGCTATAGTTTCACTGTTGTTAAACCTGGCCCCCTTTCACTTCAGTTCATCAAGAATTTTTTCTGTTTTTGGATTCTTCGTTCACCGAAAGGCATGCGGAAAAAAAAAGTTTTCCTTGCAAGTTAAAGGTAAAATGGTGTGAGTAACTGATATACATATGATAATTTTGGGCATGAACTCTTCCTTTAATAGTGATATTTTGAGAGAGTGCTCAAACATGAATCTTCTGTAGCCTCGAATCCAGTTGTCATATAGATTTTATTTTGACACCAGACAGTGAGACTTCTGACAAGTTCACATTGTATAGCAGTTTAGATTTGAGTGAAAAGCCTACACATGATACATGGCCTATTTCATGATGCAGACATTCTCTTTGTTTAATGTTACCTTACAAAAAGGTTTCTCAGAAGCCACACATTCAGACATTTAAAGGATCTGCATTAAGGCTGGTGTTATTATCCAGACACACTTCTGTGTTCACTGAATCTGCCTCGTGTTTTACGTTCTGCTATTGATGAAACATTTTGCCTGTGAACATTTGTTTCACATCAAGTGACCACTGGGTATTGGAAATGGAAAAAAACAAAGGCAGCCAGAAAGTGCATAATAAACTTGAAATATATCTTCCATAGATCAAATCAAAAGTCAGAGAATCTGTGACTGTATATATCTGACTCTAAACCCAATCCCCACATCTGGATACCACTTTTAGTGCTTAGTGTAAGACTGACCACTGCTTATCTGCTCTCCATTTTCTCATTTTTCCACTTGTCTGTTTTCGACAATCTGTGGTGGATGTGAGAACAAATACAAAGGTGTCTGTGGCTTTGGGAGCTACAAAGGCCAAAGAGGAAGGAGAGCATGTTAAAACCAATCAGAGTATGCCAGCAAGATTTGTGCATGCAGAGAGAAAGGTCTGCCTACCAGGACAAAAATACTAACCTGATCCATTAAGTCTGTTTTCATAGTACAAATAAAATATTGACAGTAAATATATAAATGACATTCCCCGTAGATTTGCCAGATTATGTCAGACTGCCTGCTGCCTGCATATGATTGAGTGCCTGCCGTTTCCCATGTGTTTGCCTGATCCTGCGGTCTGTTTATACAGGACTATATACCTGCTTGACCTTAGGATTAAAGGCATTTAAACTCATATCTTTTCATTTTGGAGTAGCTGCGGATCAGTGTTCTGCCTCAACGTATCACAACAGGATCGGGGAATGCTGACATCAGCTAGTGGCTAGGAGAGCAATTTTTCTTGGAAACCTGCATTTTAAACAATATGACAAACTGAGTAAATGCACTTTAATTATAATTGTAGTATTGGGGAGAACTCAAAAGAGAAGGACACATAGAGGCTAAACCACAGTGTTGTGAGCCAATAAGGAGCAGTTTCTCAGGAGCATTTGGGGGGCTTCACATGACTGAAAGATGATACCCCCTCTTTGAAATTCCATACTGAGATTTTATGAAAATTTAGTCTGGAAGAGCCAATTTTGGGAGTTTATCTTCTATCACAGTGCGGCGCTCCTGACACTATGAGTGCATATATTTGAAAACACACCTACCTTTTTCATATCAATGTTGCAGTGACTTTCAATATCCTACTCAATGTTAAAAGTATGTCAATTTGCCTCAACTTGCTAAGCTGTAATGAAGTGCGCTGTTTAGCTTAAACAGCCAACAGCAGTATTGGCGCAGAAAGAAAGAGGAAGAAAGAATGCTTTCCTGCTGTCTTGCCAGTGGTTTTAATATGCGGTTACAAGGTGGCAAAAACAGATTCCTCCAAACAAGTACGTGTTGGAAATTATGTGTTAGAGTATTGCCACTAATCTGCGGTGTGCTAGGCCACATGTTGAACACACTTAGCCACAAGTGTGAGAAGCGGCTGCACACTCTGATTATTCCAAATGGTCATGTTTACTTTTCTTCACCTGCAGAACTAGCATAAATAACTCATGATGTGCAGTTGGTGTACATCTGGACAGGCCCCTGGCTTTTGGGGATCAGATCATGACTGCGTTAGGGGCACCAAATTATCAATAACGCCTTAATTACATTGCCCTCTTCAGTGTTTGTACATACACGACAGCATAAGCTGTTTACACCACGGGCCAGCTCTTTCTCTCTCTAAAGAAAAAGCTAATTAATCTAAATTGTGAGTAATTTATTTATTTATTTTTAATGAATTCCTTCGGTTTTGTCTAAAAGAAGACTAAAGAGCATCAACAAAACAATCCAGTTTAACACAAATTCACGCCACAACACAGTAAAACTCCATCTAAACACATCCAGCCCAAGTGAGTGCTGACCTCAACAGCCCCTTTAGACTACTGGGTTTGTAAGCCAGATGTCTCTGATCTCGGTCCATTCAGTGTCACAACTTAATCCTACTAGTATTTTAACTGCTCAGCTCATGACAGGGAAGTTATCCAGTTGCTACATCTGTTATCAATGATTCTTGTTCATGTTTGCCTCAAACTTGTGAGTGCTTAGAAAAAGGATTCGACTTTGGATGGATTACTGAACGGGCCGACCAGGCACAGGCCGAGGGGCCCAAAGTGCAAGGGACCCTCCTGGTTTTCACCTGCGAAATGCAACTCAAACACATACTGACCACGAAGTGATACAAAATAACCATAAAGAGATGCAAAGGAACTACAAAGACATACAAAAAATACTCCAAAAAATGACACAAAGTCTGTATGCCGTGCTCCTGTAAACGGTGGCAGAGGTGTTGGGGTCTTTTACATATGCCCAGGGGCTTGTCTCATAATCGGCCCATGCTCAGAAATTCCTCAGACATCTCCCTCACACCCCTCTGTCAAAACCGCACTCAAAACCTGTCTATTTAAATCCTATAATCTGTGAAGTATTAGTCGCCCCTTCCTTTTTTCATTGTTATAGGCTAGTTGGTTTTAAACTGTTAATGCTTGAACTGCTTTGTTACTGTGGTTATTACTGTAAAAAGTGCCTTTGAGTACCCTTTAACATATACCATTCATTATTACATTGTTTTTTATTATAAACCATGGATTTAGACATAATACCGGTGCATTTGAAACATGCACAACTGGAGTAATAGTCTTTCGATCATGGTGCAAGAACCATCTTGATTAAGACATCAAGCTGTCACAAATGTAACCACCTAATTTCCGCATTCTGATTCAGTTTTGCCAAGGGCACAGGAGCACAGATTTTAGCCTTTTTATCTTTATGCTTATTCTTCTTACTATCAGATTAACATGTTTGTGTGTTTAAAACACATAATTAGAGGATATGGATTTATAACCCTGCAGATTATGGCTTCATGTGTGGGCTGCTGAGAGGGTGAGACAGCAGTCCCGGATCAAAAGGTGAATTAAGAATAGCCGGACTGCAGACCAAAGAAAAGAGTTGCAATAATAACCTCCACCTATGTGTTTTTAGACTGTGACCTTTCGAATGAGTTAGATTTTGCTGGGCTTGCCATCACTTGAAGCGTGATGCGTCTGGCGCCCCAGGGAAGCATTTACCGGGCGTGACTTGCTACACTGTGCTGGCTTATTCACAAACCAGCCACATGCCAATCTGCGTTTTAAATAGTGTTAAAAGTATCTTCTAATCCCCACTGACAAAAAAAAAGATATTGTGCAAGCCCGGAGATGCTTGCACAACATAGTAGCACGTCCGGGTGGATCACAGGAGAATTAAAGATGTTCTTGTTTTAACTGAACAGAGCATATCTTACTCGGGAGTGTTGATCCAGATGATATCCAAGTGGCAGTAGTAGACGCACTCTTTATCCTTGTAGGAATAACAGGTACAGCGCTTAGACCTGGACTTTCCCTCTGTCGCCTCAGACAGCTGTGAACCCGCGGGTCTCCCGGTGCCAATCACCCTGCTGGATGCTGGGAGACCACCGGGGCTGACCTCGGATGTGATTGTGAAGGCACCTTGTATGGTAGAGAAACATGTTAGGAAAAAAAGTGATGACCAAGTTAATAAATGAATGAGTAGTTTAGCTGCCGACAGTAAACGTACCCTGTAAGAGAATTAACGCCAAGATTTTGAAAAGCATCATTCTGGCGAGGATGGATAGTATCCTTGTTATGTCAGATATTCCCAAAGTGAATCATAGCCCGATGAGGATGCAGCGCACTTGTCAAATTAATCTCCCTCCAGCACCGAGTAAAAATCCATTAACTTGAGCGTAGATGTCCACGTGCAGTTCATCTCATACGGTCCACGCGTCAAATAACGGATCAGAGGATGTTTGTCGCGCGCTTCCTTTCATATTTATGGCGTCTCGTCGTAAGTCACGCCTGTAGCACGCACACCGGGGTGAGAGGAAACTGCGGTTTCCCGTAAAACAAATTGCTCTCCAGTCACACGGCGCTGTGTAGAGAGGACGCTGTGGAGCGCACAGACCGATACGATGCTCCTCTAACGACTTCTCTGTCTAAACGCCCGGAATCAAAGGTAGAGAGCTTTGGAGAGGCTTGGGTGCACGCCCACGCCTGCCATAACAACCACTAAGTCAAATGCACCGTGTGTATGCACTGAGATGAACTACTTGAGTTCCTGCTGTTGCATAACTATGTGTAGCCTAAAATATAGGAGACTTGTCTTGTTTAAAGATAATAAAAGATATCAGTCAGCAACACTTTAACAGCATAGACCTTTATATTGTCTTAAACACTACACATTAACCCAACTTTATGATGATGAGGCATTTATCTCTTTTAGAATTTAGCCTACTTATAAACACTTAATTATTTGATTTTTATTCATTTATTTTATTTATTTAACAGGGACAATGCACCACTACTTTTTATCTGTAGTCCCTGGGCAGGAATCAGAAAATAACTCCTCTGCTAAAAGACACTATTCTATAAAAAAAAAACCACAGTTACAAAATAGAACATGTTCATGACACAATGGCTTCAGCAATAACAATAGCAAGACAACACACCATCAAGTCATCGCAACAATAAAAAACAGCAACAACAATAGAACTTGCATGAAGATTTCATATTGTTATATCAAGTGTTTCAGTTCATTTAGCCGTGATTTTATCCTGAATTTAAAACCAGCAAAGTCTTATCTCACTTGGTACTGAGTTCCAATAGTCTGTAGCTCTAACAAAGACCGAAGACCAAAAACTGATCCACCAAACTGCACAGTCGCCTCTGTTGGTCATCCATAGATGTCCTCCCATTGTCTGAGCGCAGTTGTATGAACTCTTTTAATGGAGGAGCAGCCAGATCATTAATCATTTTGTACACTAGACTGGCATCAGCAAGGCCTTTGAAGAGCTTGGTCTCACTCCGAAGTCATCAAAATCCAGCAAGGAAAAAAAGCCATCCTTTATTGTCAGCATGATACGTGGCTGGTTGCCGTTATAGTTTCACGGCGTCCAGCAGTGTCAAGGAGAAACACGGTGGGACAAGGATGAAAGTTAAGGTGGCGAAAGTCCAAATGGGGCAGGTGGGAAGGGTGGTGGATGGGTGTAACAAACACGGACTTTCACCCGGTAGAGTGGTGTTTTTGTCCTGTAAGATTCTAAAGCTAAACCCTGTTCTTTTTTTCCTAACCCTAACTACGCGTTTTTGTTGCCTAAACCCAACTACGAGCATTAGTTGTTGAAGGAAAAAAATTGCGGTGTTGTGCTGACAAAGTACTTTTATTTTGAAAGAGACTGTATGTAAACGTTAAATTTCCTCTGAAAACAGAAGTGTATTTTGAAAGAAGACAATGCATGTAACAGGCAGAGCTTGACACAGTGTCCCAGAATGTCAACAACAAATGCACCCAGGGTACCTTGCACATTGCGTGAGGACGTGGAAAGTCCATGGCCAAATGTCAATATGTGACGAGGTCAGAGTGAGAATGTGTTGCTTTGAATGATGTCACAGTGAGAGTGAGAAAAAAAAGGGGGGGAAAAAAGAAAAAAAAAGAATGATGTCACAGTGGTTAGATTAAATTAAAAATATTTTCTTTGTCCAGTACCTTGAGTGTTTGTTTGTAAAGTCTTTGCAGTGGAGCTAGTGTTGTTTTCCAGCTTATGACCAGCTTGTAATGCAGTATGAAATATGTGAAAAAACCATTGAATGCAGCAAGGGGAGCTGGTTTCGAATAAACCTAAAGTTCCTTAAATTGAATTTTACAGTTTTGCACACCTGCTTCACATGCCTCTTAAAAGTCAGCTATAAATCAGTACTTATTCCTAGATATTTAAAATGTGACAGTCTGGATCCTTCCTCCTTTTACAATCTGGCTGACCTCTTTTTTTCCTAATATAAAAATACATCCAAGCAGTTTTACCTACATGTAGGTCAGGCCACACTCAGACAGCCAGCTGGAAATTTTGGCTATTGCTGCTGCTAATTTAACTGCCATTTCACATCTGTCTTTCCCATGTGCGAGGATGACCATGTCATTTGTGTACATTTGGGTTTTTTACTTCAGGACATGTGGATGGCAGATCATTAATATATGGACTAAACAGAAGAGGTCCCAAGATTGAGCCTTGTGGAACACCAACAGAGCAATCAATAAACAATGAGGTCCTGTTCCCAACTCTAGTACATTGTCTTCTTATAGTGAGATAGGACTCTATCCATTTCACTGCATCAACAGAGAATTAAAAGCACAGGTGCACGCAGCACATGCACAAACACACCTCACAATAATCACTCCAGATGCTCCAAAATGGGAATGTGGAAAATGGGGTTATGCAAACACTTATAATCTCATAATCTCAAGTCACATATGAGCACCTGTCTGTTATAGAAGAGTCAGTTTGGAAATAATTACAGCTTGCCCCTAAGGTAAAGATGAGGGGCTGCCTCTCAAGTTCCTTAATGAAGGTACTTTTACCTAACATGCCCGGACAGTGGAGACCGAAGGGTCAGTGCTACAGAGAACTGTTTTGAGAACATGTAAAGGCTCTCATCATTTCTGAAGATAAACTCATGGAACAGTTTCCAAGGTTACAGGGTCGATCTATTATTACTTTCCGGCAGTTATGGTTTTTAGGTTTGTAACCCTTCTGATCTGGACAAAATCGCCCCAAGGCCATTGACACAGTGCTGCTGCCAAAAGGATTGGCAACAGTCCATCTGCAATATTACTTTGTTTGTTTTTAGGGAGAGCTATAGGCTATATGCAAAGTGTTTCAAATTTCTCATTAATCATGGTCAGATGATGTTTAAGCAGTTATGGTTAATTATTTTACTTGCATTTCTGTTTTAGTATTGTGCACATTGTTTTCTTAACTGTGGGAATATACAGTATAAGTTAATTTTGCTTTTAAATGGTGTCATAAAAAAATAAAATGTAATTGATATACTGTGGCAGGAAAATCTGTAGTTTATTAGAGGTCTCTGGGGGCTGGGCCTGTTTTTATAGTATAAATGGCTGTTGACTTTTAGTGTGATTGTCTTAAAGTTTTTTCAGTGACTAATTAGACTTTACAGAAAGCCAGAGTCTCTACAAATCTTCATCTGCATTTTGGGAACAAGGACAGAGACTCAGGGGAGTGACTATAGGCCTATTTCTTTCTTTCTTTCTTTCTTTCTTTCTTTCTTTCTTTCTTTCTTTCTTTCTTTTCATCCATAAGATTCCCAAATGTAGTTGTATGAGTTCCTGCTGAAGTTTCTCTTCATCATTACACTAATCTGCACAAAGGTCTGCAGTTGATCCTGGGGTGTTTTGCCTTTGGATTCAGATGTTGCCTTTCAACAGCTTTTGACAAAATAAGAGTCAATGCCAGTGAAACTTTCCATTGTGAGGCCGAACAATCTTAATTCATCAGTCAGCCAAAATGATCATCTGTGTTGAATTCTTTGGTTCAGGAATATGAAATCATCACTTGACAAGGACCTGGTAGTTCACAGAGGACTGGCATAGTGGACAGCGGAATTGGACTACCTGTCCCACAGATGAAGAACACTCCAGGATGCAGGCAGAGGTGTGCCAATTTCACAGGTTTTTGGACAGATGAGACAAAGATCATCTTGTTTCAGTATGATGACTGCATGGCCACACAGGCAGCTCCAAAACACCTCAAGCAGCCAGACATCCTACAGAGACGAGATCAGAGCCTTGACATCTTGGTGCCAGGACAACAACATTCATCTGAACATCAACAAAGCTAAGGAGCTAATTGTGTGCTGTGGGAAGCAAGAGGGAGAAGGACATGCCCTCATCTCCATCACAGGACTACAGTGGAGAGAGTCCCCAGTTTCAGGTTCCTCTGGGTTCAAATAAGATGTCTTGCAGTCATCACCGAGATTGCAAGACAACAGCTCTTCTTCCTCCCCAGGCTGAGGACGGTCAACATGTACCCCAGGATACTCTGCATCTTCTATAGATGCACCATCGAGAGTATCATGACAGGCTGCCTCACCACCTGCCCTCTACCCTAAGGCATGACATAAGGTGATGAAAACTGCCCAGCACATTAGGGTGGAACTGCCATCCATGAAGGTCTTCTACACCCAGCGGAGCAGGACGAAAGTTGAAAATATTATCAAAGACCCCAATCACCAGACACAGATGGTACCACAGCATCCAGTTTGGTGCCACCAGGCTCACGGACAGCTTTGGAGACGACTGCTTTCCTTTAAATGTTGTGCATATGATAAATTACCTGAACTTGAAGTTGAAGTGAAAAGCATGGGGGGATAAAAAGCTCATAATTCAGGGCACGCCTCCTCATCTCTCAGACATTAAGGAGGAGGAAGTCACCCTGCAGGACAATAACCCTCAGCACTGGCCACACAACCAATGTGTTTTTTAAGTCTAAACAATATTGACCAATCGCGCCCATCACCTGACTTCAATAAGATTTAGCATGTGTTTCTCTTACTTGAGGCCAGACAAGCTGACAAGCAAAAGAATATGAGGTGTTTCATGATATATGTGAGACATAGACCGCAAGGAGTCAGTGACTGATATGCACCCACATATAATGCCAATCAGATTACATAAGGAACCCCGCCCTGCCCGCCTCCTGGCACTACAGGACTGCAAGTTAAATTTTTAAAGGGACATTTACAACATCCTGAAACCCAAGAGGGTGTCTATAAAATGTTGGTCAAATTATTTTGAAGTTGTTTAAAATTCAATGTAACTCATTTTAACTGATCCAACCACTGTGGGATATGAGTTTGTGTATGCTGGCTGAGGGAATGATGGAGGCTGAATTGGAACGCCTGCAGGAATTTGTGTGAATATTGTGTACACATAGGAAAAGTGAAAAAAGGCCAACAGGAGGTTTTATGAGGGTGCACCTACAGTTCTCAGATCACTGTTATGAAAACAAACTTAACTCACTGAGCCTCCAACTCCAATTTCCTTTTACTCTGTGTTGCCTCCTGGGGCGGTCATTATATCAAACACTAGACTGCCATAAAAGACTGGAACAGAGGAAACCTGTAATATTCTTGTCTGACGATACTATTTCTCCATCTCATGTGGACATAATTATGCAAAGATTAACTGATAGCTGTAGCATGCAAATCCAAATTGAGATAAAATTTGAGATAAAAGTCTTTCCTGCTGAGTTTGAAGTATACATCCTCATACACACACACAGATAAACTTTAAACATAGAAAAGGCAAATGCACTGACATGAAACCGATACAAACTGTTATGGAAAGATTGTGGCTTTTATTTAGAAGATTTGGCCATGCTGTTTACCTTCTCATACAGCAAGTGTCCTGGATTTGTACTTTGCTACTGAGGCATCCAGTAAACCTAAATCTGTCTGACTCATGAATGCCCTCTGCTTTCTTCCCAAATTCCCCAAGGCCTGAGTTTTGTGCCATACCCCAATTCCCTGGCACATTCCCCAAGCTAGGAAAAAGAGAGAATTCCAGATAAATGGAGACCATATTCTGTTTTCTTTCTCCTGACCAGAGTTGTTGAGACAGAACACTTAAAGAAGATTGACCATGTGTGGGGAAGAGGTCACATGACACATGCATGCTTTCAAGGTATCATTCTTGTTGTTTCTGTGAGGAACCTAGTCCAGTGGATCTGATACTGCAGTGAGAATTCATATGATGAACAGATGGTTATTTACACTCAAAAATGTAAATGCACAGTAAAAACATTTCCATGGATACATTGGTTTGGCAAAACTGATCAAGGCAATAAAACAGATTGAGGTAAATAAAAGGCCTCATTTCATTAGATCTCACTCACGTTATTTTTTCATTTCATTGTGCAGCACATTTTACAACCTAAGTTTTTTAACCTCATGTTCATTAGTATTGCCATTATAAAAATCCTCTATACGTCTACCATGTTTTCCCAATAGGGAACTTCTGATATGTCATATGTCAGCGTATACACTCATGGATGGATTACTGAACGCGCTTACCAGGCACAGGGGCCCAAAGTGTCAGGGGATTCCCTGGCCTTCACTTGCAAAATCTCAAATGTCCAATTAATACATACCAACCAAGAAGAGACTCAAAATGATCACAAATAGATGCAAAGTAACTGCAAGAGACACAAAATAACTACAACTATGGGCTGGAGAACCACAAAAAGACACAAAATGACTAATAAGATATACAAAATGACCACAAAGAGACACAAAATGACTATGGAGAGACACAATACAACCACAAAGACACAAAATGATTACAAAGAAATTACAAAAAGACAAAACAACCACAATGACATGCAAAACGACAACAAAGAGACATAAAACAACAAAAGAGACACCAAATGACCTCAAGGACTACAAAAGACAAAACAACGACAGGGAGACACAAAATAACTACAAAGCTACTCATGCTCCCGAAAGTCACCAAAAGTAGATCAGGAGCCAGAGCCTTCAGCTATGGCTCCTCTCCTACGGAATCATTTTCCTGTTGCGGTCCGGGAGGCAGACACCGCCTCCACATTTAAGACTTTCCTCTTTGATAAAGCTTATAGTAAGGGCCGGCTCAGGCTTGCCCTGTACCAGCCCCTAGTTAGGCTGACTTAGGCCTAGTCTGCCAGGGGTCCTCCTATAATACACCGGGCACCTTCTCTCCTTCTCTCTCTCTCTCACTCTCATGTCCTTTTACTGCATCTCACTAACTCGGCCGTACTGCATGTCACTAACTCGGCTTCTTCTCCAGAGCCTTTGTGCTCCACTGTCTCTCAGGTTAATTTCTATCACAGCAGTGCCTGGATAGTGTGACGTGTGAGGTTGTCCTGCTGCTGTGGTCCTGCCAGATGCCTCCTGCTGCTGCTGTTATCATTAGTCACACTTCTACTGTTATTATACACATATGATTATTGTCACATATGTATACTATCAGATATTAATATATACTTTCAACATATTATACCACAATAGCCGGAATTACAATTAGAATATTATTACTTTCATTAATGTTGTTGTAAGCTATTACCGTTACCGTCTGTCCTGCATCCCTCTCTCTCTGTCTCTCTCTCTCTGTCTCTGTCTCTCTTTCTGTCTCATTGTGTCATATAGATTACTGTTAATTCATCATGTTGATCTGTTCTGTACGACATCTATTGCACGTCTGTCTGTCCTGGAAGAGGGATCCCTCCTCAGTTGCTCTTTTTTTCTTTTTGTTGCTCATTTTTTTCCCCCATTAAAGGTTTTTTTTTTTTTTTTTTTTAGTTTTTCCTTACCCGCTGCGAGGATCCTAAGGACAGAGGGATGTCGTATGCTGTCAAGCCCTGTGAGGCAAATTGTGATTTGTGATATTGGGCTTTATAAATAAAATTGATTGATTGATTGATACAAAGTAACACAAAACGTCCAAAAAAACCCCAAAATCCACAAAATTGTTTCAAAGAGACAAAAAAAAAATGACCTCAGTAACACACAGAAGTACGTCAACCAGCCCCAAACGACTACAGAAAGACACTGAACAACCTGAAGAGGACACAAAATGATCATAAACAGACACAAAACTACAAAAAGATGCAACAAACAGTCATTGCTCCTGGTGGGGCCCTTTGTATATCTGCGTTCAGGGGCCTATTGTCTCATTATTCACTCATGGAGATATGTCCACATTCTGCCTGGCAATTATCCACTCATGGAGATATGTCCACTGTCTGCCTGCCAACATCTGCTTGTAAAGTGTTGATTACCGCATAGCGGAGGGAAACTCTTTGCGGTGGATTCTCAGATATTCTGGGAGACGTGGGAATGTACTACATTTCAGGAGGATTCCAGCTACCACTCTGTCCTGTTTTTCTTGGCCTCTCCGTATGTTTTATCAGAAAACATTTAGGTTGTGCAGAACCTGGGGATTTGTGGAGTCATTACCCCCGGAGTGCTTTGGAGCTACTGAGGTAGGGAGCATAGAAACAATAAACAGGTGGCATTAACATCTCAGAGGCTGCAGAAGTGTAAGCCCATTGAAATTAACACGAGGAACTGAGATATAAAACAGCCCTTCACATTGATTAGGGGGAAAAAATCAAGCACAGCAAGGAAGTTGATTTCCACTGTGATACAGAGCCACTGTTCCATGAAAAGTTTTTTTTGTCAGTAGAAAAAGCCACACTACCTGTTCTGTATTTCTGCCCTTCCCCCTTAAAGACCAGGATCATGTTTATCACTTCCTGTATTTATCAGTTGGACATACTCAGTTAGATTAAATTAGAGGATACTACTGCACACAGACACTTGAAAACGCCGTTTATAAAGACAATAATTTTCTGACATTTTGTCAGTCATGTTCAAACTCTATTCTTTGTTGTTAAGTATACAGAGTGATGATACGCAGGATGGCACTGATCTGTCATGTGCCAATGGAAGGCTTGACCTCAAACTGTGCCATTTCCTTGTAAATTATAGTGTACAGATGGCATTTATCAACTCAGTGGTAATGGCTTCTTTTGCTCTTTTGTGCTTCAAAGCTTCATCCTTACTTACGTTTGCTTCCTTGACCTGATCTGTGACATACCAGGCATGTTTCCTCTTTATGTGGAGAGGTGCTTTCAACAGAAACATCTACGGCCGAGCTGAACTTTCCACCATATAGCACATCATTCCAAGGTGAGGATTATCGCTGTAAATCAGAGAGATGCCTCCATTATGAGTAACAGCTGATGCCCCTGGATACCACAGATTTCCTGCTTTGTGGTTGCCATTAAAGAGCAAATAGTTCACCGGGACTGATAATTATCATCTACTGGGAATTGTACGCCTTGCGGGATGCTTCACAGTAAGTGGTGATGTTGAGATTTATGCAAATCCCACACCATGGCAAAATCAGCATTGTCAAACTGAGCCAGTTATTGAGGGCTTTCTAAAGAAAAATCTAGATTTAAAATGACCACTTAAATAGGAAAATAAATTTGGAAGTTAATTTTAAACCCATGGGGTTAATCCTTTAAAAACAATTTGGATTCCAGGATACCGGTTTGTTTTTTTCATGTTGCATAAGAAACAAAACGTATTTGGTCAGCCAAAAAGATAAGCATAATAGGTGCAGCTACTACTGATATAAATTCTCTGAAGGGATGACTGCCAAACCATAAACATTTGCACAAGCACAAATGCAGGAAATCTGCCTCACAATAAAAACTTGCAGAGAGGTCGGCCTGATCGGCACCTATGGTTTAACTGATTATAGGGCTTAAGATACAGAGTTTTACAGAGGCTAGGTTCTGAAAGACAAAGGGGAGGGGGGAATTCTTAAGGACTAAACCACTGTCTCCCATGAAACATACAGCACTGAATTTGAACATGGAATTTGTAGAGGTGACGTAAATGTAAATTCCTGGCATTGAAAGCAATAGCATTTTAATGCAGGGATAAAGCAGTAACTTTACTATGTTGTGTTTAAGAACAAGGGCGTGGTGTTGTTGGCTGAAATCTCTTTCTTTCTGCAACATTAGAAATATCTGAATAACTGTGAGCAGCTGAGAAATGTCAACTTTTGGCTCAGATACATGAGTGACCTTTAAACACAAGTTTCTTTCCATCGTTAAGCTCTGATTTTATTGAATTTGTCACAGTAATTTTTCACTTATTTAAAGATAAGGTTTCAGGAAAACGTGATATAAATGTATTTGGATACTCCATCATTTATTAATCACCCACATGCCAAAGCTTGATATTTTGACTGATTGCTGCAATCACATTTTTGTTTATTCCATCCGACCATCATTAGATATGACATGCACAACTGATAGGAGATAGAAATTTTAGTTGAGATGCTTTAAAGATGCTTGTAGAGCTCCGCTGCAGCAAACATGATCAAAGGAAGAGTAAATTTTTTTTCTCTGATGCTTGCCCAAGCAGATTATGTTGATGAAATTTGAAAGAAACGGATGCCATCTTATAGCCAGCTGTTTTTGATATAGATACAGTATATCATCACTGCGCTGCCACATTTCTGTTCTTCATCTTTGCTATCATCAGAAATACTACCGAATTCCTATATGTTTGTAGAAAATCAGTTCTTCAATCATATGATTTGTTTCGTGTTTGCTGTTATTTTCATGAAATTACCCTTAAAAAGCAGTTGTTTCCCACAGCTCATATGCATAGGGAAGTTTTGAAACAGGATTCTGGCTCAGTTAGTAAAACGATCCTGTTATTACACTGAGAAGTTCTGGCTTATGTTCTTTACTTCTGCGGACACCTTGGTAGGTAGCCAAACCATATTCAATTTAAAGCCCTCTTAACTCTCACCTGTTGTGATTATTTATGTCAGAGTTAAAGTACACTTGATTGTTTGACTAGTGGTGGGTGGCTGAGGAAGAAAAAAAGGCACAGAAACAGCACAGGAGACAGTAATCTACCCATTTATTTGGCTTTGTTAAGGAATCTGACTCAGATGTAAGCTCCTTTTACAGAACTGACATCCAGCAGTTTAAAGCAATACATGTAATGTTTTTATGCACTGAGTATATATGGAACAGTTATTATGCTTCATCATTAAGAAAATGGAATAATCCTCTACCCTGTACCTCAACCCACCATTGTTTTATCACATAAACAGCAAACCAGAGGATTAACGAGACACGCACCAGCTAATTTCCTCCATGAAAGTAATGTACAACAAAATGAGGCCGGCCCCTGCCACTAAAAAAAACATAAATGATACAGGCCATTAATTATTAGCTAATATGTGAGGGGTTGAGTACACAGGACGGTGTGCCTTAGAGAGTTCTTTAACCTTCAGAGGTCAGAGGTCAAGTAACGATCCAGCACTGTCCACTCTACACTGTTGTTTTTCATAATATTCCTGTTACGGTAAATCTCTGGGTGCAGTCACTGGGCCATTTGTCTCTCATATGTTTTGTTATCTTAAATTACATACAGGAGTTCAATGTTCGCCACATAAATCTATAAATGTTGATGTTCTGTCTTTGTATTATGTTATTGGTGGAAAAAATATTTAGAAATATATATAAAAAATAAAAAAGGAAATGTAAAATAATGTTACTGTGTGAGTTGATATGACATTTACCATTTGATACTTTTGGTAATCGCATGGGTCTATCACATAGGCTGATGGGAATAAAGCAGTCACAGAATATTAACACATAAATCCAAGAGGGAGTGGAGTTGACAATCAACGTAATCTATGCATTTGCAAAGTTAAAACACGTTTGGTTCATTTTGGCCTCTTGCCGACTTAGAAATCCATTCACATATCTGAAACAAACAAACAAATTGAGGGGTTAAAATAGAAAATACACAAGGATTAGTAGAAAATAAGTAGATGTGTTGGTTGCTGTGTTAAGCGTGTAATATCTTGATCTGAAATTAAACTCTAATATCAATTTTAGACCAAAAGAAATCAACAGACAATTTGCCACAAATAAGGGACTATTCCTCTGGGTTAGCTGAGGTTTTGGCGCCACTTAGTGGTGATTTTATGGTAAAGGTGTGGGATGATGATGAGTGTAACGTTTTTGCATTTATATTATATGTTTATAAAGCCAGTACCTTTACTATTACAGGTAACTCACTACTATTAATGTAAACTCAAAGTTCTGATATTTGTAATACAATCTGATGGATTAAGACTAATTGCATAATATAAAACTGTAATAACTCTTTTTTGAAAATTGTAAAAAATAAAATGTCAACATAATTGAAGAAGCATATTGACCAAACCCACATCTGTCAAGTGAAAGAAAAATAATATGGGTTCACCCTTTTTTTTCTAAAATTGATAAAGGCTGTCGATATTTGTGTGAAACATGTTTTATTTTATTTATTATTTTATTATAATGAACGTATATATTGTTGTTGTCATATTTCTGTAATTCATCTTAAGAATTCTACATTATTTTAAAAAATAAGGAAACTACAAATTTGATTATATGTGGATTCCGAACTCTACGGAAAGCACATCAGGACATTCCCTTTGTCGCTCGATGATGTGGTTACCATGACAACGGCTGTCAAACTCTGCTAGGACTAACTAGCTTAACTGCTAACTGGATGCTACTTACGCATACGTTAATATAACGCTAGTGTACTATCCTATTTTTCTAAAATTACATAGCGTGCGCCTCTATGTCAAAGTATAAGGTAAACAGGAAGCACCGTGTACACATTTTGTTGACTCGTAGGCTTTTTTACTGACAAAATAACACTCTGCCCTAGCTTAGTTTGTTAGTAAAGTTCCAGTTAGCATGAATGCGTACCCCTAAGTTAATTAAGAGTAGTGCTGGGTTGTATTTAAGACTACATATAACTGTTTAAAAGGAATAAGGTAGTGGTTTTAGGGTTAACAAACGCTAACGTTAGCTGTTGGCAAACCAGGAAAATTGCAGGTGTAAAGTGTATAATTAAATATTGTATCCTAAACTATGGGGCTAAATGTTGTTTTGCTGTCTTCGCCATTGCAGACTTCCGGATACAAAGGCTCATATGACTACAACAAAAGTGAGGAGCGGTGAGTGTTGTTTGTAAGTTGGTCACAAATGAACAGCTGTTAACTAGTACTGTTAACAGACTACTGACTATGTTACAATGTCTGCTCAGGGAGGGAAGAAGCTGTGTGCGTTACAAATGTGGCCTGCTGAACACCATACAGGATGTCCTGCGCCAAAGGCCAGGTTGGATTGAAGTCAAAGAGTGAGTAACTCTGACTATTCATCATCATTATAACAGCCCCTCTGTCATATTTGTGGCTTGAATCTGGTATCTGCTCTTTCTCTCACAGTGAAGGAGAGTGGGACTTTAACTGGTGTGATGTGGGCTGGCTCAGGGAGAACTTTGATCATTCCTACATGGAGGAACATGTAAGGATAAACCACTTTCGCAACCATTATGAGGTAAGGCAGCATCTGTCTAGCTTCAAGACTGTACACTGGAGTTTTTAACAGTAATAATCATATATCATTCATATCATCAAAAGTCATGTAGTATTTTAATGTGTTTCTGTGTGTCTATGTTTTACAGCTGACTCGCAAGAACCTCATGGTGAAAAACCTCAAAAGATACCGGAAAACTCTCGAAAAGGATGTTGGCCGCATGGAGGCAGCCAAATGTGACTTTTTCCCCTGCACCTTTGCACTGCCCAGCGAATATCATCTCTTTGTAGAGGAATTCAAAAGAAACCCTGGCAGCACTTGGATCATGAAGCCGGTTAGCTAAAGCAGACCATAGGCGTAATGCAGTGCCATAAAATTGTTGATGTAGTATTTGGATGACCTCAGAAGCTAAAGTTAAAGGGGAACACCACCTAAATAAATAATTCCAGTTTGTTATTCCAGTAGCCGTGGAAGGTTAATTCAATATTTGCTTTTTTATACCCAAATGAGCTTTATTCTATTGCAATGTTTTCAGTCATGAAACTGAAAATGTACTCGTATACTCAGAACATTCCCCTGGGTGTTCTCGGTGTCATCAATAACATCTTTCCTAATTTATTACCTGTGGAGCAGCTCCAGACTTTATACCTGATGGCATCACAAATTTGAGTTTTAGCACTCATATTTTTGGATCTAGGACAGAGTTATTCATGTTTACTAATATGTTTGGACTGTGTTAGATCATAATATCAACATATATATATATATATATATATATATATATATATATATATATATATTTTAATTGTATGGTTCTCCTTTAAGTTAGAACCCAATTACATTTCAGTCATGAAAATTAACTGGTATTTTCATTTAGGTAGCAAAATCTCAAGGGAAAGGCATTTTCCTGTTCAGGAAACTGAAAGACATCATGGACTGGAAGAAGGTAATGTGTTTATTTCGTCAAGCAATTGGGTGCAAATTAAAAAACCTAAAAACAGAAATTCTGCCTGCACACCCACATGTTCAGATTAATAACTGTGTGTTTACACAGGATGGCACCCGCTCAGAGGAACAGAAGGATGCAGCTCAAGTGGAAAGCTATGTGGCACAGCGCTATATAGAGAACCCCTACCTAATTAATGGTAATAAACTGAATTTCAAAAAATATATGTTTAATTTAAAAACCATCCAATGTGCTAACAAATAATTAACAAAAATAAAAATATACAAATTTTGAATTAATGAGAAAATAGAATTACATATGTCTCTGCTTGCTTTTTGTCTCCACAGGCAGGAAATTTGATCTGAGGGTCTATGTGCTGGTCACATCCGTACGTACTGGACCTTATACATCACAGTGTTTTATATAAAGTGTACGTGTGAATCAGCGTTTGTGCATGTGTGTTTGTGTTTCAGTATGTTCCCTTAAAGGCCTGGCTGTATCGAGATGGCTTTGGCCGCTTCTCAAGCACCCGCTTCTCCCTCAGCAGTATTGATGACAAGTGTATCCTTTTCTTTCTCTCTGCTCATTTGAATACACTCGTGTTATTCTGTTTCTGAGTCATGCCTTAACAAGTTGAGCCTTTGTCTAATGAAATATTCAAGCAAAGTCAGTTTTAAATAGCCCGGTTTGACCCAATTTCTGAGGCTGTTGTTCCTAATTCTGTCCCTTTCATCCACATCCCCATGGAAAGCATGATTACGTCACTTAAGTTCCCAAACTCTACTTAATGCCACTCTTTAGATATGCACCTCACGAATGTGGCTGTTCAGAAAACAGCGCCAGACTATGATCCTGAAAAGGTGTGTAATTCAATAACCTCAGAGAATGGGTCAAAGATTGTATCGCTGCATATTTTCAACCAATTCTATCTCCTCTTTAATCCTCCTAAACAGGGATGTAAGTGGCAGATGCAACAGCTTCGAAGATACCTGACTGCAAAGCACGGCAGAGAGACGGTAGAGTCCCTGTTTAAAGAGATGGATAACATCTTTGTCCGCAGTCTACAGAGTGTACAGAAGGTCATTATAAATGACAAACACTGCTTTGAGCTCTACGGGTACGACATTCTACTGGATCAGAACCTCAAACCGTAAGTGCTCCTACAGTCATACACTGCAAGCATAGCAAAAATGCATCATCGCCCACAAATATCCACTACTTGCAATCATGCACTAAGGCACGCATGCTCACAATGAAGCAAAGACAAGCACATGTACAGACAAGTAAACAGGGCACAGGGTTTACTTGCAATCCTGAATGCTTGAGAACAAAGCAGTAAATCTGCTAGTGTTAGACTGAATAAATAAACATGTACGAATAACACCATAAATCTGCACAGTGTATCTCAACAGTTGGCAGGTGTGATGTAATCCTGCTGTAAATTATAAAACACAGAAATGACAGTGCCTCTCTCCAGTGCACATATTGCTTGTACTCACCTAACAATCCAGTTGTGGATGTGGATGTGCTCTTGAGTCGGTGTAATGCCCACTCAAAAGGCTAAGTACATGTTTGGTGAATGTCATCACCTCCGTCTTTTTGCAGGTGGCTAATTGAAGTGAACGCCTCTCCGTCGCACACACCCAGTAGTCAAGAGGATTACGAGATGAAGTGCCGGCTGCTGGAAGACACATTGAACGTGATTGATATGGAGGGAAGGTAAAGGCGTCTCTGTCACTGTGTGTTTGCATTTTTGTCATCAGGGAACAAGATGCAAGAGCTCTCTGCCCCTCCATTCATTATAGACGTCACATTCTTAATTGATATTCACCACTCTATACAAATTGTGAAGTATAATCTTGGGTTATGGTATATTTGAAAGTAATAACCATGGGTGGGAAGATGTACTTTAACAGATTGTGTTATTGCTACAATAAACAATTTGCTACAGTCCCCCTCATATCACAAGGTGAGTGCTGTACAACAGCTGATAAGATGACTCCCTTTTATCTTTTGCCACCATGCTGCTGTTGCGTTCTAATTAACTGTGTGTTTTTTCTCATTAGGCTGACTGGCAAGGAGAAGAGGGTGGGTGGCTATGATCTCATGTGGAACGATGGGCCCGTCTATAGAGAGGATGTCAACCTAGAAACAATTGGCGGTTCGTGTTTCACTGCCAACACGCACTTAGGTAACCTGCATTGTTAATGCAAACTTATTGAGATGTAAAACAGGTGCATGTGCAACAGTACATGTAAATAAGACTATGGAAATAAACGTGGAAACACCTTTATTGTTTTATCTTTAATAACTGCAACAAATGTATGGTGTACATGTTCTGTTGCAGGGTGTGTAAACGACAGAGAGAAGCAGCTTCGCCGGCTTCTGAAACCATTTCCAGGCCAGAAGAGGATGTAAAACACCCATCATTTTTATGTCCTACTATTATAGTAATTTGTATGTGTATATGTGCCTGGGGGAGGGCAGTGAATACAAATAACTGAAAAACATAAGTAATAATTCATACAAAATGAGCTTTCTGTGCACCTAGGATGAAATCTGAATATGCAAATGAATGAAAACCACATTTGTAAAACTACAGAAAACAGTGTAGTGCTTTCATTTACAGAGTTAAAATGCCGGTGTGTAGGATTTAGGGGAATTTATTGGCAGAAATGGTAATATAATAGTCATAACTATTTTCCCATTGGTTTGAATTCACCTGAAAATAACAATTCATTACCATCTACATACAGAACAGGTCCTCTCCCACAGAGTACGTCATGTTGTTCTACAGTAGCCCAGAACAGACAACCCAAACACGGGCTCTAGATAGGGCCATCCATGTTTTATGCATTGGCAACCGTAGTTCTACAGGCTAGGCACACAGGAGATATTTCAGTTCTGCAACGTCACCACTAGATGCCACTAAATCCTACACACTGGACCTCTAATACCTTTCTTCCATTGTCACTCTTGGCTGTGCTGAGTAAAGCCATGTTGCTGATTTGTGTTTCAACTGCAAGTTAAGACTGGCCACGCCAAGCTGCACCAGAGATGGACCTTCTCTGAAGTAGATCCAAAAGCTGGGCCCTCGACAACCTCCATTCTCCCCCCGCACAAACAAGCGTGTGTGTTGTGAGACTCTAGTCACCTCTGTCTGCAGGTGACCAGAGAGGAAGGCGTTTTTCAAAGTCTCCGTGTTCAACTTTCAGTACTTTTGTAGCTTCTAACTGAATCTATGTGGTTCGGAGTTTCTCTCCTAGGGAATGAAATGCGTTACTGCATGTCACTGTCACTTCATTTTTATCTTTGCTAGTGCCTTTTCTTTAATAAAGACAGGTCTAATAATACAGCAGGGAGGAAGAGAAAAATCAGAAACAGCCACAGTGAGATGTTGATGAAGAGCTGCAGACAACAGACTCTTACTGCACCTCTGCAAACAGCTCACCTCCAACAGGTAAACTTTCTTTACCTGTCCTGCTGTGTGATGGAAAAACACATGCAACAAAATTAACAGGACTTAAGTCATGTATCAGAGTGCTGCCTTTAAACATCATCGCTCAAGACAAGCCATCATGAGACTAAGACACACCTTCACGAATGTCGTCCCATTGTAATAGAAATGCACATCCCTGCTGTGCTGGGACCAAGCAAATCCAAGCCAGCACATGACTGTCGAAAAGGGGTATAAGGCTGGTTAAGTTTGGGATAGCGTCTCCAAAGAATAACCAGTAGGTCAATATCTCTTGAGTGCAAAACATTTATTTCTATGCCTTACAAATACTTGCATTCAACATTGAGAAAATACATACCACAATCTTTCTGCGTGCGTGTCGACATAATGTACATTTTTATAATAACACCGCCCCTCCTGGCCCCTTATCTATGGCTTTGATACTTTACAGGATTATTAAGAGGTGCAATCTGAATACATATCACATTATTTACACTGATGTAGTGTTTCCACAAATCAAGTGCACATGGTAAATCACAACAAACAGATAAAGACACTCTAATGTAAACACAATCTTCTAAAGACTTCAAGTATGCAGTGTGATATGGAGGTGATATGTATGACATTACCAGCGTTAACAGCTATGTTGTGTTGGAATTCCATTGAATCACAGGGATGGCCAATGGTACAGCACAGAGGACATTAAGTTACATTCAGCTCTTTGACTAAATATTTTTGTTTTTGTGCGTGACGATGTAAACAGAATAATGACAATGATGATTACAAGTCAACCACGACACTTTTCATAAATATAACTATGGTATATAAAATTTGGAAAAATATGCATTTACATTCGTAGCAAACATTACACTGTCTTCAATGATAGAAAGAGCTCAGCTCTATGCAAAATACAGTATATTATCATAGACTACAATTCAAGCTGTTCAAACATGAAAAGCCCTTGGAACCAAAAATGTTAAACCATTGCACAGATATATGTCAAACAAATTACATCACTGCAGTACACCACCAGTTATTGTGCCTCCTTCTTCTCAGCCAAAAGATGCTTTAACAGAACATATGTCTCAAAAACATGAGGCACCAAAGAAAATATAAAATGCAACATCGAGTAAAGTAAGAGCATTGAAAACAAATACATTCCAACATCACAGACTCCACTAGTAACGGCTATGGTTGTATTGGCTGACTAAAATGTAATGATCTCTGTCAAACTTCACGATGGTTTACTTATGCTGAAAGCTGTCCAGTGGTAGAGTAGATGCTTATTTTATGCCTATTAGTAGTATACTGAGAGATGATGATGTGCAGTGCAGCAGAGTTCAATTTACATAAAAGCTGTGTTTAAATCCTAGTAGTGCTCCAGGTCATAACGAGCCTCCTGTCAAAACACAGTCTAACATTATGACTGTATACCTACTGTACATTTGAGATGAAATACAGCGTGTAGAATTCTGTTCTATTTAAGTGTCATATTTTTAAATCATTGCTGTTTTTATCTCTACTCTAGCTGCTCAACCTGTTGTTAGTTGTGACCTTTTGAAGGCAGTATGCCACTGACTGATTTAGACCGCTGTACAACAGTTACAACATGTTAGTATTACACAGAGTACACAGAAAGCAGGCATAGGTTCAAGCTCCTGTACCAGGTAATCGCTAATAAAGCAGTATACTGTAGGTTTATAGGGGTTACTTCGCAACAAAGTGCACATTTTTTGTTTTGCCATTCTGCTTATTACCAAGTGGAGCTTTGGAGAGAGACTGCGGCTCTTTAGCTGCTCTCTTCATGGCAGTTTTCGAGGCTTGACCCACCGCCTCCATCCTCTGCCAGTCCTTCTCTACCCTCTTGGAGGTGATGACCTCTCTCTTACTCGCAGCAAAGACCCGTTTCTCTGCACCAGCTGTTTTACTCCCACAAGGCTCCTTTTTCACATCTGTCTCAGAGTTAGCTCTGATTCGGCTTTTTCTCACTTGACCTCTGCTGTTTGCGTTAGTTCCAGATTCCTGTTGTTGCTTTCGGGCGTTGCCTGCGGCCTGCATGTGCCTGAGGTGACTCCTTCCAGCTGAGGGGCTAACTGGGGTCTGGGCTCCTCCACCTTGTCCTCCAGGGCTCCGGCCTTCTGTTGAGGTCGCCCGGGTCTCGCTGCTGCTCCTCTTTGCTGGTGCTCCAGGTTTGGCTCTGCGCTCAAGCAGCGGGCTGAGCCTTGAGTGACGCTGGTAGGCATAGGCAGAGCAGCTTCCATTGCACAACGGGTAGCGAATGTGACAGTGAGGGCAAACTGGAAAGCGGGAGTGCTGTTGCTGGGTTGAAGCAGGGGATGGGGGGTTGTTGACAGGTGCAAATGGGAAGGCTCGCTGGCTGTGCCGCAGCCCTTTAGGGGAGTTGAGTCGGGATGGTGGAGCTGTGTGAGGCCTGGGGGGGTGAGCGGTGGTGGCAGAAGGGAAGCCCTGTGGCCTTGAGCGAGTCCCAGGCGGACGGCTGCTCTCCGCTTGCACTGTTTGGATCTGGAGCCACTCCAGCTGCAGCAGCCTCTCCAGGTACTTCTCCAAGTGGCCTACAGGCTTGGGCCGGGGGGCCCCACGGCCCTCCGTGTGAAGAAACACCGCCAGCTGTCTCAGGCTCCAGCTATTGAAGGGAGGAGGCAGAAAGTCTGGGTAGCTGTAGCTGGGTTTCTCACTCTCATCCTCATCACACACAGCCCCATGTGGTCCTGGGAAGTCCGGCGGAAAGTCATTAGTGTTGATGACCTCTGCCCGGAGGTTAAGGTGAGGAGGGGTGCAGGGGGTGCAGGGAGAGGGCAGCACAGGCAGCCTCTCAGAGTCTGACAGATCACTGGCACTGTCAGTGTCATCATCCTTCTGGTTGTACTGCTGCTGTAGCGCCTCAGGGGTGGGGGCTGGGGAGCGTGTAAGGGGCTGTGATGGCGTGTGTCGCAGCCCTGATATTGGGGAGAGAGGCAGGGAGAGGGCTCGCCGATTTTTCCCCATCCCCCCACGATTCGGGTGTAGCTCGTTGCTGCACTGTGACACCCGTTTATTTTCGCGCTGCTCCTCTTTCCTGTGCACGGATAAATGTTTGCGAAGCTGAGGTCTCAAATCTCCATCTTCTTCAGGGCTGTAAGGAGACAGATGAGTGTTAGGAAAAGCTGGTGGGGATTTAGGGATTTACTGTACTTGAAGGGAAGCAGTCAGTGAGAATGCAAACTCCTCATCAGACATACCTGGAGAGTTTGCTTGTGTTGCGTGTGGAGCCAGATTTGACCCTGCCACCTTTTGACTGTGCACCCTGAAAGACAATCAATACGGAAATTGATTATTCATGTCTTGAGTTCTGTGAAGCAACACATGCTGCATCACTGTCTTCTCCTGTGACCATGATGTTGACATTGTCTCTCTTTAATTGACCGTGATGGCATTCACTCACCTTCTGCACTGCTGTCACTGTGTCCTTATCCTGACCTGGGCTGGGGAGGCCATTTTTCATCTGGCCCACTGCTTTCTTCATCTTGTTACCTTTCTTTGAACTGTGGAAACATGATAATGTGTTGTCAGGCTCGCCTCTTATCCACATGAGACAAAACATAACAAATTTGATTTAGCCTTGGATGTGTGACATTAAAATGAGGCCCACCTGGTTACTGGCCCGCTGTTTTCAGTGTATTTTACCCGAATCTTCTCTTTGGAAACGACGCGTTTCAGTGTCGTGGATGCTGTGCGCTCCTGCATGATGGGCCCCATGGTGCAGGTCGCCAGAGGGGATTGTTGTTTCGACTCCAGCACAATCAGACGACACGGTAGCTAAAGAACCCAACCGACATCTCGGATCAGATATTCTATCCTGAGAATGAGGCTAAAAACACCCATTTTCTCAAAAGTGCTGCAATGCATCATGCGCAGATGTCGACAGTCGTTGCAGGTTAAACGCGTCCTTCTCTGTTGCCGTCGTCTCGCCTCTCTGGTGAATTAAAATTCCGGCAGTTATTTTCAATGACGAGGTGACAGCAGACGTGTCTCCTTTTCGACTGTCATCCTGTTCGCCATTAAAAATGCAAGGCGGTCAAACGGCGCATACGCTTTGTTTGGCTCGCCGTCCCAGTCAGATAGGTTTGTTTACCTGCTGCTTACTGGCTCACCGCTTGTGTCGGAGTGGGCTCAGCGGTGCATCATGGGACTTGGAGTAAAACATACCAGTGGCTCTTTATAACGTAATCCGCAAACACTCTTAAATAATGCAACTTCATATTGATAAATAATGTTAAAGGCATGTGTCGAAGAAGCCAACACGGTGTTTGCGAAAACAAGCTAAAAACAATGCACTCAAACGCAACTGCTCATCTCAAATCACTCAATCTCCCATGTAACGTCTGGGCTGTCTGGTCCGTTTCAAGCTTCCTGTTAACTGCGCTCTCGTTAGCCGATCTCCATCGAGGACACGACACAATCATGCATGTGTCTTTTGGAGTTGTGAAGCTGGTTACTAGTTACAGATCGGGTTACGTGATTGTGGCCTATAGCGGAGACCCCGTGACGCACGGAAACGCGCAGCTCTAATAAATACTACTTCAAATGGAGGATCTAGCTTGGGCTACACCCTGCAGCTTAGGTGTAACTAACGCTCCATTTCTTTACATGGTGAGGTGATGTCAATGTCTAATATTCTGGAAGCGTATTAAAGGCAGTTTGTGTAACACTGTATGTGTGCATAGAGAGGACGGAATCGGCTGTGTGCATTTACGCACATACTCTCAGAGAACACGCCCACTTTATATGCTGCTGTGTTTATGTTTTGTTAATTCACAAAAAATTGCTGTTCTTTTAAAATTTGTATCACAATATCACACATTTTTATGTAAAAAAGAGTACACTGGTGTTATAACTGGGTCATTGTGCTTTAGGTAAGAGTGTTTAAGGGATGAAAGCAACCTGATACTATGTTTCACAACTTTCTTTGCAGGTGTGCAGGACAGCTGTTCCCACAGAACATGGATAAAGGGTGGTTCATTGGACATGAGAGGATTCCCCCTGCAAAGGAGGAGGCGTCCAGCTCATGCAGCAGTGTCTCAAGACCCCGTATGATTATTAACCTGACTCAAATGCTTCAAGCTGACAAACCTAATGCAGTCAAGAAGCCAGTTCCAATCCGCCCCCCAAGCCCCAGAGTCTCTGTGCCAAAGGAACAAGAGTTCCGCCGCAGTCTCTCCTGTGAACCCATACCTAAACCCATCATCCGACAACGGTCACACTCTCTGCCTTCCACCACACACAAGAAATGTAGAAATGTTGGCGTACGATTTGTTGACTCTTTGGGGCTCGACCTGGAGGACGTCAAGCTTTTTAAATCTGGAGAGGATCCATTTATACCACATCATGTTGCCTTCAGATTGCTGATGGATGCAGAGTTGGCAGATGGAAAGCATCTTGAGATATCTTTGCCATACTTGAAGCCGGTTTTTAATCAACAACCCGGTGACCAGGAAGGATTCCTGCATCGCCTCCATGCGCAGAAAGTGTGTCTGGAAAGAGTCTTGTGTTTTGAGCTGGGTGTCATGGGAATCACCCAGGTCATGAACTTGGACTTTGAGAAAGATGTCACAGCCCGCTATTCGTTTACAGACTGGAAGAGCTGCTCAGAAACTAAAGCTTCTTGGGTGTCCACCATCACCAAGACCTGGGAAGGAGGAGGGGGCCAGTTCAGTTGTGATACATTTCGTTTCCACCTGCCTGTTCCTCCATTCCTACAGCCAGGGGCAGTGTTGCAGTTTGCCATCCGATACACAGTCTGTGGGGCTGAATACTGGGACAACAATGATGGAGAGAATTATAAGTTAGTCTGCCATAACTACAAGCTCGCTGTGCCCAAAGAATGCGAGGACAGCATGGTGCACTTCATTTAAGACGCTTACTAAAAAGGATGTTGACTAAAAAAGGGTAGATGAGGCCTATTTAGAGCACTTTATGACAGTTGTCAGAAAGACCAATTAAATATGCAGAACTTCATTGTGATATAAAATGTTGATTTTGTTAGACTAACAAAAGATTTCTTTGAAGCAAGATTCAAGGTAAACTGTCAACTCTACAGACGTAGCCAGTGTCAGCAACACAAACCCTAATGTGCTTCTACCTGATGCCAACTTTGGTGCCATTATCTTACTTTTGTGTTATCTTTCTTGTAAATTGCACTCTGTGAGTTGATTTTCCTGGCTACTTTAAAAAATGCACTTTAAGTGGGCACATCAAATGGAAGTAACACCCACGAATGTTGCATAAATATTCAGTGAAATTAATGCACTTAAGTCCACTGTTGGGTAACTGACCCTAAACTAGGTTTATACAAAGCAGGAATTTGGTCTGCTGAACCATTTTGCTCTGTATTCAGAGTTTATTTTTGAGTCAAATGTTGTCAAACCAAATGCCACAACCACGCAATAGATACAATTTTGATGAATCAGAAAATAATGCGTATTTTGTTTAACAATAAAGCACAATTCCACAAAATGTTCAGCTTTATTATCATTATTTAACGTTATAGTAGTGTCATTTATATTCTTATTTGAAGTTCTACCTGCTCTCCTGGCTATCTTCTACCCACTTCTGTGACTCAGTAGGGTTTCTCATAGCTTTCACTTAGTCTTCCTGAAAAAATGTTCTAAATATAATGTATACTTAAGCAATATCACACGAGAGGGACTGATGTTGTACTGTGATATCGTCACGGCTGTGATTCGGTCGTAGGCACGAGGCCGCAGGCAACACCACAAGCTCGAGTGTGATATTGCTTTTATACAACAGTTCAACAGTTAAATAAGCAAGGCTGATTAAGAAATGCTGAAAAATGAGGACAAAATAGATAATTTAAGCATTTTATTTGTCTTCCGCCAACAAAAATAGTTCCCTCAGGACTCCGCTGTCACCGTTGCTATGTAACGCAGACATGGTGCGCCAGGCACTTACTCTTTATACACATTTATCTGCACGTTTCCATTAATTGTGCAGCTAGTGAAATAAGTCTGTGGTGACTGCATGGTGGACTGTCACTTCACAGGCACAACCAACTCTGCCTTCTGATCTGACAGTATGTTGCTTTTCTCCAAGTCATTGAGCTCCGCTGATGAAACACAGACAAACCTGGATGTGTGCTCAGATGGATTCAGCTTCTCCTCTCCCTCATCTTCCTCTGATGACCATTCATAGTTCAATTCAAAACTTATTTTAGGAAATAAATCCATATTTTTGGCTGTTTGACAGTGGATGAATTAATTAGCCTACAACGCAACTGCTGATCTGACACTAACCGTCAGTTTTGATTTGATTGTTGATTGCAATCAGCTGTGAGGCGGAGTGATATATACACAGTGAAATAACCGTGATGTTGTACTCCAATATCATCACGGTTTTACTGTCTCTCGGCCAATCAGATTGCAGGGCCGGAACTAACTGTTGTATAATTAGTGACAAAGTACTCTAAAACATAGGTTTTTTTGCTTGTTTTCCACTAATATAAATATGGTTATCACCACATGTACTTACTGTAACAAGAACAGTTCTCAAGAAGTGTAAAGACTCATGGGAAATGTAGTGACTGAATACTAACAAAATAATTGTTGTTTCATCATTAAGAAAATTGGGACTTGCTCTTAATGTACTCTCCAGCACAGTTGCTCACTGGACAGTTACCTGCTTCATATAAAGTACACACAGAAACCCTGACAGACATGTTTCAACCAGGTTTCACCTTTAAGAGAAAGACCGGTGAAGTTAGAAGCAGTTATCTTTAAGCTAACGTTTCTTTTCCCAGGGCAAACTATGGAGTCGTAAAGCCATTAATGGGACAATATTTTGAACATTAGTTAGTTATAAGTAACATTGGAACAGTTAAGGTAAAATTTTGTGTAGAACGGAAATGTTAGATACAAGTTCTGACAAATGTGATAAGGTCAGCTATTCACTGGTTAGCTAGCTAATGTAAGTTAACGTACCATATCTTGTTAACGTTAAGTTAACAATTCGAAAATCCCATCTACTAAGCCAGTTATGGAGTGTTAAATCAACTGCCTATTGATAGACAGACTGCCTAATTAGGTTAATAACTAACATACCCAATTTTTAAGTAATATTTATACCGGACCAATCTGATTGTATTTCCCATCTTAGCTGAGCAACATTAAGTTCTATGTAAAATGAGGTAAAGGCCTGTCCCTTATAAGCCTGTTGAGGGATTTAAGCAAATAATAGTTTAGTAATTTAGTACAAAAGATAACGCTGTAACTCTTAAGTAATTACTTTATTTTGTGGGATGTTACCCTTGAGTTTCTATGGTTGTTCTACAAATAGGAGAGTATTAAATTCTCCACACACTAGTGTAAAAATTGCAATTTTGAGGGTATCAAATCAGGTAGTCTTTTGAGACAAAAAGTATTGTGGGAACAGATTAAGCTGGACCATAGGGAAGACTAGGGTAAGTTGAGCCAAAGGGTAAGTTGAGCCACCCCTTGTTGCTAGGAAACTGTAAATAAAATTGAGCATGTGACCAAATATTTAGGAGGAAGCCATCATTTTATGGAGTCTGTGAAGGAAAGAACCACATGAGTTAAGTGGTTAAAGATTTATGTCCTAAAAAGCATTTCTCACTCATGAAAGTGAATTTAGTCTATCATAAGTTTCATGGGGATTGTGTTTAGACCAAAATAGATCATTTTTAATTTGTTTTATACATCAATTGTGGTATCTATTAACTACAAAATGAGGTAGTACAGCTAGCATGAAAGTGCACCATTAGCTGTGGGGGCTAATATAGTCAATATGGTAGCTATGGGGTAAGTTGAGCAATTTGAACAGGGGTAAGTTGAGCCATAAGTTTCTGAAAAGAGGCAACGGTGGATATGGTAAACCAAGCTTTACTTTCAAGGAGAAAGATGAGGGATTCTTCCCAAGAAGCGATGTAATCACAAAACTCCCCAGACCTCAGAGTCCCAGCAGTTTGTATTCCCCTGCAACCTGGACAGGTGGGATATTGAGTAAAGGGGCAGGTGGGATATGGATGGAAGGAGGGAGGGGGGTGGATGGAACGAGAGTAAGATGGAGGGAGGAGTTTAGAGAGGATGAAGGAGGACATATAGAGGAAGGATGATGAGAGAATGAGAGTTTCGGTTCAGAATGCTCAAATGTGTTAATAAACAAGTTCAAATTATTATGATACCTTCATTTCTACAACTGGCCCTCCTGTTAGCAAGGACACCAAACTAGGATTCATGTCTACGGATTTAGTTCAGTGTTTTCTTTCCAAAAACACAGCTGTTAAGGTTCTCTTGCTAAGCGCACTTTAAGGCATTCTCAGGCCTATGTTAAAATGTTCTGAAGTTGTTATATGCAATAATAATTAAAAAAAAAAGATTTGTACCTGTTGAATTTTGTATTATAAATAAAAATACACATAGATTTAAAGAAGCGTCTAATTCAGTACAGACATGTATAACTGGAATATCTTAACCCAGGGAGGCAGGGAGAGGAGAGAAGGTGAGGTGGGGGGAAGGGGGGTAGGAGGGAGGGCAGGGGGAGGGAAGGAGGGAGATGGCTCAACTTACCCCACTGCTATGCTCAATTTAACCCAGACACGGGGTAAGTTGTGCCATGAGACCACTTTTTTTGGACATGCTTTATTATCAAAACAGTTATGTTTACACTCATTCTATTTGTTTGTAGGGATGCACAACATCCTGAAATATATGCACATATATTAGTTAGCAACAAAACTATAATAGCCTTGATGTAGTGATCCTGAATATGAAAAGTGGCTCATCTTACCCCGGTCTCCCCTAATGACCATTTATCATACAAAACTAGCTTCTTAAAACAACATCAACTTTCATGATGAATCTTATAAGAAAAGACTTTCACAATTGCAGCAACATATGTTTTTTTGCAGGAACTTACAAAATCACAGACTCCTTCCTGTACCCTGTTGGTCAGTTGGCAGTAGACCCCAGTATCTACATCCTGATCCAAAAAGAGGTTTGAAATGTTTTTAATAACCACTTTTACTTTTAAGCTCTACTTTGGAGCTGCATTAAAAACTGTGATTTGAGTGTTTGCTCATAAATTCACTTGCTAATAATGTTCTAACAGGCAATTCGCAAATTTAACTTACTTCTGGACAAAATCCCAGTGGAGCTCAAGAAAGAGAGGAAGATCCTATCATCACAGGAGGCCTCGGACATCATATATGTCCTGGTAGTTTCCTTATAGTAAGGATTATTGTTACTCATTTTGTTCTGTATCCACACACTATAAACTTTTCTTGTTCATTACATTTCTACAGGATCAAGCTAGCTGGTCGGATAAGTATCTTTTATGAATAGTATCATCTCTTTTCACCAAGAACCATACATAGCCTACCATAGACACAAAGATCTACAACACACTTTGTTTGTGTCAGATTACGACTTGCAGACAGCCCTGGTGGAGGCATTGTGCAGAATGGCAGCTCCTGACCAGAGGAAGGAGCTGGCCCATCTGTGGTTCAGCATGGAGCATGTGGCCAGCACCTTTGTCAAGATCAGTGATTCTGAGTTTGAGATGGTACAAGTGCATCACCTTTGCCTCTCATTTGCATGTACATGATTTGCACTACAGTGGTTATGTATCGTAATAATATTACAAGAGGAGTTCAGCTACATAGAATTTAATATAAATGTGTGTAATTTCAGGACTGTCGCAAGTTTCTGAACTTGAATGGGATGCAGGGAGACAGGAGAAGAATTACTCAATTCAATCAATCGGTTGTATTTATAAAACCCAATATCACAAGTTTAGTTAGTTTTGAGCACCCTGACTAGGTAGTCACTGGGCAGGTAAGCTCTTGCCACTTTGTTATTTTTCCTTTTTTATTTTTGGTGGTAATCCTGAGTGGGGGCACGCTTCAGTATATCACAGTTGGCTATTTCTATGGTCTTCTGTCATTCTGTGTTATGGCTGCATAAAAACACTCAACAATATATCACTCAAAAAGTACAATTGGTGTTTGCAATTCTGCTGTAAATTTATGCATGTGACAGTCAAGGCCAGTAGGGGGCGTAAAGAGCAAGGGAACCAAACATATCAGGTTCAACCCTTTTCCTGACCTGTATAATCTCTACCAAGGAACTGCTGACAGTGAAGACAATGAATCCATACTGGTCATCATTTTAGTTTCACATTTAAATTGATCATTTATGTGGTCCACAAAAAGGATTCACAGACAGTCATTTTGGTTTTCCATCCAGATGGTGACCCTAACCAAGATGAGGATTTCAGAGTTGACCACCTTCATCAGCAGCAGTGGAGGAGGAAGTGTGCACTGTGCTAGTTCCCTCTCTGCTGTTATATCGTGAAGTAGGAAGTTATCAAGACCAATATTATGTTCATTGTATCAGCAGTTTACAGTCTAAACATTTAAAATAGGTTAAATTTAAATAATAAAAAATAATTAAAATGCACCCAAAACAGTTTTGAAGTTTCAGCTTATTTTCAGTGGTATCACAGATGTGTTTGTGCTGCATTTTTATTGTTCATTTGTTCATATATTTTGATATAATTTGGTGAATACAGGGTTAATTGCACAATATACAAACACTTATATGCTTTAAAAGATTCTTTTATTATGTGTCTTAGTGCAGGGCTTCATGTTTCAAGAGTGCATAACTGTGCCCTGTAGTTGGGGAGGAAACATCCTACTAGGAAAAGATTTCAATAAATGAAACTAAGATCATTTTTATTATTCTTTTTTTTACATTCTTAATTTTCACAGAGATGGATTAAAGCAAGGCATGTTGATTGAGCTCTCAGCTGTAATGTATTCTCTTCTTTTCCTTTTAGACACTTCAGCCAGGGATAAGGGGAAGCCTTCTCTGGAGATGGTTCGTTCAAGTGACAGACAAGGTGAACTTTACCTGTCACAACCTGTCAGGTATGATTTGGTGTAAAAGATATATTTACACAACATGTGTCATTCTGTTGCACCTGTCGTCTCTGCTTGTCGTACAGAACATACCACTGGCAAAAGCAGCACAAGTGGTTCCAGCTGGACAGGGAGAGAAACAGTCTCTGGGTATTGTATCACTGTAGTGACTCGCTGTACACTTAAGCTCAATCTGAAAGTACAGCTACACTATAATTCTTACGACTCTTGAACCCACCACTGATATATTTACTTACAGAGCCCAGTTTTGTGCCTGACACCCAACCCACAACTGGGAGAAACATGTAAGCATTGTGAAGAATCTGCTGCCATCAGAGTAGCCAATGCTCTGATTGTTAATGTTGTGAATTTGTGTTGATACAGTATGTGTGTGTATAGAGTGTACATCATTGTTCAAATTGCAGATCTATGAACTGGGGCAAACTGTCAGTTTCTGAAATGCTGATGATGCCCACTCAAAAAATCAACTCTCTGCCAAGACCTGGTGAGCGAAGAAGTCATCAAATATCTTTACATCACTAAATGTTTTGTACAATAAAGGCTAGTAACACTAACTGGATAGTTAAAAAAAATAATGTCATCAAACTTGTATTTTGTTTCTAAATTAAACTTAGAAACCTCTCAAAAACCTGTAAAGAACAACTGCAAACCCAATAAGGTAATGCAGTGTTGAATGCTTTTTGTACATTATGTGCTTTGAGCCCGTGATGCACTATCACAGTCGGCCACAGAGTGTCACTGTTGTGTCATCAGATGAAGCCTGACGAAAGGAACAGAGTGGAGCAGCCACACTCAACAGTGAAGCCAGAAGCAGAACCCAGCTGGCCAAACGCAGCAGGCAGGAGGCCTCAGAAAACTGCAGCCCCCTTTACCAAAAGCCATGAAAGGGTCCAGAGCAGGCTGAATGCACATAGGCAGGTTCACAATATATGCATCTAGTGTATAAAATTTCCTGGTGTCCTGCAGTTTTATAAATATAGGGTCACATATCTCACCTTGTCCAAGTGCCATCTCTCGCCCTCTTCTTGTTTTTTGCAACTTCAGCGTAGGTAATACAGCGAATACAGTAATACCTACATCCATACATATGACATTCCCATCAGCAGAACAGCAGCCTTCAGTGTTTCAGTGTTAACTGGCTATTAGTTGTGATGTGTAACCAATCAGATAGTGCTGTGGGTGGGACACTGATGAGCAAGGCTACAAAGTGGTGACTGCAGACAGAGCTGTAGTGGCATATTTTCAAACAATTTATTTTACTGGCTTAAGTGGTAAAAAAAGACAGAAAGAAAATCAATATGTAGCAGTCAGTGTTGCTATTGTAGGAAATAAATCAGTATGTGTGAAACGTTGCCCTCTAGTCATTGCTCTTATTGTGTATGCACGTGCCTATGACACAAGGTTTGATACTTGATGCTGGTACTTGATACTTTATTATTATTATTGGAAACTGTTTTGGTACAGCCTGGTGGCTCAGTTCCAGTGCAAAGAAAGAGAGAAAAGAAAAAGAAACAAGCAACAGACACCATAAACTATCACAACAGCAAACCAAAAAAAATGAAACACGTGAGTATGAAAATATGTACAGTGAAAAACATATAATATGTTCAGGTCAGTTCCTCAGGGTATTAAGTAGCCCAACAGGCAAACAAGCACCACTGTTGATGTACCAATACAGTCCAGATCAAGTTCAGTCCAGTACATGCGGACTTGTGGGGTTGCTAGCAAGGAGAGTTCAGTCCTCTGACAAGTTCAGAAAGAAGCTGTATCTGCCCATACCGATTGAGTTTTGGGTGTTTTGTTAATTAAAGGAATTCTACAGATCAGCAGGATCAAGGTCAGCATTGCAATGGAGCAGAGATCTTAACAACAAATAGCACAACAAATAACGATATTACCTTTCATGTAGTCAAAAACGTGTTAGGTACTTTGTCACGCAGTTGCAGTTCAGTGTGTTCTGTAAAAATGTGTCAAAAAAAAGAGCAAACCACACCATGGATGCAAGCACGCATAAATAATTGAACACCTTAGAGGGAGCGCTACTCCTCCCCACACACAGTCTTGATCTCTCACTCTCTTATACACAAAATAAGGCATTTAATGAACATGTTAAGCAAACTGTGTCAATATTTGTATAAACTGCTTGAGCAACAATAATCATTTTGAAATAAATATTCTCCTGAAGAGGTGAGTGGTAGGGACTACTTGTTTGAAAGACATGGCTCTGGCTCTACTCCGAGCTCCCTCTGGATGTCTGTGCTCCTCACCCTATCTCTAAGGCTTAACCCAACCACCCCACAGAGGAAACTCATTTCCACTGCTTGTATACCTGATCTCATTCGTTTGGTCACTACCTAGAGCTCATGAACATAGGTGAGGGTTGGGACGTCGATGGACCAGTAGATCAAAAGCTTTGCCTTCCAATTCAGTTTCACCATGATAGTCCAGCCCTGCACCTGAATCACTGCAGATGCCACACCAAAGCGCCAATCCATCTCATGCTCCATTCCATTCTCACTATTGAACAAGACCTGAGATCCTTGAACTCTCTCACTTGAGGCAGTAACTCTGTCCCAACCAGGAGGGGGCAATCCGCCAGTTTCTGGCAGAGAACCATGGCCTAAGATTTGGAGGTGCTGACCCTCATCCCAACTGCTTCACCCTCTGCTGCATGCTGGATGTTACATTGTGATTAAGCCAACAGAACCACATCATCTGCAAAAAGCAGAGATGCAATTCTGAGGTTCCCAGACTAGACCCCTTCCTCCCCCGGTCTGTGCCTCGAGATCCTGTCCATGAATATCACAAACAGGATTGGTGACAAGGGACAACCCTGGCAGGGGTCAACACCCATCGAGAACGTGTTTGACTTTATGCCAAGTATGCGGACGCAGCCCTCACTTTGGTCATACAGGGACCGGATGGCTCGTAGCAGCGACCCAGGTACCCCTTAATCCTGCAGTACCCCCTACAAGACTCCCCAAGGGACACAATCGTAAGCCTTCTCCAAGTCCACAAAACACATTTAGGGTGGATGGGCAAACTCCCACGATCCCAGCTGGTCCTCTGTTCCATGGCCAGAACAGAATACGCATTGCTTTTTCCTGAATCCGAGGTTCAACAATCGGTCAGAGTCTCCTTTCCAGCAAAGGCAAATACCTGCAAATGTTTGGTTTGACAGCAGCATGGGTATTTAGTTAAGTATGGTAGATTGAACTTTAAGTTGGGCAGATTCCACATCCCAAGTACACAAACATTTCTATTCAAGAAATACAGCGGTTAATTATAGTGCTGTTGGAAATAGACTAAAATCACACTGTCTTTGTCTGCATAATAATAGCACTCCTCCACACATCATCTGCAGAATGCTGAGAAAACTCACAAGGCTGCTCAAGTGACAAAGAAGGACACTGCCAACAAAACAACCAACCAGAAGCTATCTGGAGACAGACAGCAACTGTTATTGTCATTTACAGCAGCAAAAGGATAGCGCAAACAGGAATCATCTGTAGAAAAAAATAAAGTACACAGCAATATATCTATATAAATATATAAGTACGTAAAATAAGTAAACTGCACAAAAAGCACCTGCCCACAAAGCCTTGGATCAGTTCTCTGTATTCCCTGTCATCCTCATCTGTGATGAGGCTGACAGTTGCAGAATCGTCAGAGAACTTTTGTAGATGGCAGTTGGCCGAGTGGTGTGTGAAGTCTGCAGTGTTGAGAGTGAAGAGGAAGGGAGCCAGAACTGTTCCCTGCGGAGCCCCTGTGCTGCAGAGAACTGTGTACGCCTCACAGTCTTGTATCCTCACAAGTGTCACTTGGTGAGATAGTCCAGAATCCACTCTACTCTCATTGATCTTTGTAGTATATACAAATCATTTTAACATCATGGCTGTAGTTGCCTGTTGCAGAAATTTTAAATTCCTTTTCCATTTGTCTGCCAACAGAAATATTTTGTAGGCCAGCAGGGAAAGAGTGAGAAGACCAGTTTGGAGGTTCCAGCGGTAAAGCAGAGAAATAATACCTCCTCTGAGCAATCCACAGATCTGAAAAAGCCATCTGGTCTCAAGGTGGGAGCCCAGTCCTCTATTCAGGTCATTCCATTTAACAGTATAGGGCATGGTGAATTAAGCACATCTAATGATACAAGGTTTATTGTGAAGATTGGAAAATATTAGTGAAATTCTGCAAAGAAAAATGCCTGAAAACATGATGTGCTGGTTAGTGCAAAAATATTTTGGTGTATTTGAATGTCTGGTAAAACATTAGAAACATCCCTAAAGCAGATTCAGCAGAAATGTATATATTTCTAGATTCATCATACTGTATATCATTTAAAATCAAAAGGTGAGAAAGTGTCAAGATATTACTTTTTTGCTGTAATAATCAAGTATCATCAAGAGACACTTTTCCTGAGTATGTTCTTTGTAAAACTTCCATGAAGTTGAGTATGAAAAATGTCCCTGCCCGAGAACAGATGAATGGATTGAAGGATTCCCAGGCTGCCGGCCAGACCTCTTTCTGTCTGTCCCCTGCTTAATCGAGAGGATAATATGCAAGACTGTGGAAAGCCACTCACCAGCTCTTAGATAACAGTCATTTGACTTTTTTTTTTTTTTTTTTTTTTTTTTTTTTTACATCAGTTACTGTTTCACAGTCGGTCAAATGATTTGTTTATTCCACATGGGAACAAATGGTGGCCACATGGGATATTACCTAAGAGCCCTTTTGACACTTTTGAAACTTGTTTCCCATCATTGAAAAGATTGTTTAGTAAGATAATGTTTGACTCTCACTTATTGTAGAGACACTGCAGGTTTACTTGTTCAAGATGAATCAAAGGTCTGCCTTTGGAGATTATCCTGGTTGACGGAGGTCCTGACTGCATGTCAGTCATTCCCCAAGTGACGTTTAAAGTGGAACCTTGTTTTAAAAAAAGAGCAAGTTATCACTTTTATTTCGAAGGCCAGAGAGAAGATTTGAATTTTTCCAATGGATTTGCATGTATCTAACCTGTTTACATTTTATTAAGGCCTAAAGGTACACATAATAATGGGCCAGCATCTTTGAGTGACAGGGTGAGTGACAGGCTTTGAGTTCAGATTGTGTCCTTCGCTTCTCAGCCAGAACCCCGTCCATTATTTTTACAGTCTGTGGTTGTATGTCAAGCATTTACTTGGCCTGCTCAGTATCATTCATAAGATATTTTGTATTAACCCTGTAAAAGTGTTAAATGTGCTGTTAATCTATGTTTGCATCAGATACATTTTCACCTTCGTGCAGAAATTTTTTAAACTGTTACATAAGTGACCCTATTGCTCCCCAATCTCTTAACTGTAAAATGATATGTAGAAAAGCATGTATATATTGACCTTCTGCTCTCTGTGCAACTTTTGAGGCCAGCTGTATGAACATCTGTATTTATTTTGGACCCTCACAGCTGCCGAGAGGTCAGCCCCAACCTCTCCTCACCCCGCGGGGATCCCCACTCCCTGCCTCCCCCGACCCTCCCAGCTAGGACACCCCCTCGCTAATCCCGCTGCTACCCAGACCTCACTCTACAGTCAGCAGTAAAGGAAACTGCAGGCCCTCCTCTTTCTACAGTGCAGAGAAGAAGCGCAGCACATCCAAGACTCAGTCCATCCAGTCTGGCCCCTCTCTGCCTTCACTGACCCCCGTTGGTCGAACCTCTGCAGCAGGGGCTCCCATTGGACGTAGTGCAGCAAAGGTAAAACAGCATCTCTCTGACACTGTATGTACGTACGTCTCATGGCCATATATGGATTCCGTGTTAAAGGTGACAGTCACATTAAGACATTTTTAATATAGCGTAACATACCACATTGCCTTCACCCCACTAATACATACAGTATCTGGGCAGTGTAGCCGGAAACATAATATGGTAGTCGCTTTATTATCTTTAAGATGTTTAACTACTCACCTAGTCTTTATCAGTTCTGATGACCTGTAGGGAGTTCTCTAGCATTTAACATCTTCCAGTGATTCAAACACCTTTACACTACATGGAAGTCATTGACGTCACTCGACAGTCACGTGAGAATCACTAGAGTGTCATGGAGGTGCGAATTATTAGATGACCGAAGGACTTCATAATGAGTAACCTAGAATTTAAGGTAGTAGGTCTGTGACCTAAACATGGCTGGTTGAAATTCTCAGACCAGCTGAGAAAATGTGGGCTGAGACAGTAAAGAAGCAGCATCTCCCTCTGTAAACAATCATCTTTGAGTTTTGAGGTTCTCTCTTTAAGCACTTTGGTTACACTGAATCTCAAAGTGCCAAACCCTCAACTGCTAACAGAGGACTGAGATTATCCCAAGCCTTTCTCAGGGGTAAATGTGTGTAACCATGAGTCTGAAGTGGCCATTTGAGAGATTCAACTTTTCCTGATAAATACATCTCATACTTACACAGAAAATGTTGGAATAGCACACCATGATCTGAAGGATTAAACAGCATGATTGAAATGACCTATTTAAGTCCAAGCAGAGCAGTTGATAGCGCTGCAACACTTCATCTGTGCCTCTTAATGCATTGTTGAAAATGTCTATCTCTCCACTGTCCCTGATCCATGACAGGCATGGTGAATAGATAACCACTAAATGAGGAGCCATATTTCTTCTTGCCCATCATTTTCTCATCACTTTCTGTCCCTCTCCATTCCTTTATTTGTGTCCAGATAAGTCCAGTCCAGCAGGGTCTACCCTCCACACCTCAATCTCCTTTGTCTCTGTCCACTCGGCCTCTGTCTCCTATCCCCGAAGACACGGCCAACTATGGGAACTGCCATGGCTTCATGAGAAACTATGTGTCATGAGAAACTGACAATAATTGACCTATAGCCAAACCACCCTCTCCACTCACTCGGACAAAATATCAACTTTCAGTGACCGGCGCTATGGCAGGTGTCACAGTACACGGCATTTCGCAGGAGGCAATTGATAATTTTTGGGGACATAACAATCAGATGTCATTGAGAAGTAACCAAAAGGGCCTAAACTACGCATTGGAGGCATATATTCATCATTTTATTGTTGAGCAGGTCGATGAAAAGCTTAAATTACAAGCCAAATTTACAGGTTACAGTGTACGCTTGTGAACCACATCTCGTTGCCGTCACCATCAAAGACAACAAGTTAAAGTGCCACTGAAGCTAAGGTTTTTGGCTCAGAATATGAGAAAAAGATAACAGCCTTTTTTACCATCTTTACCAAGAGTGTCTCTACGTTAGTTTGGTGCTACAGTATTTAAACTGAATCATTCAGCATAACATTTGCCAACCTTTGTTATCTCTGTGATTACAGATAAGTTAATGAAGCTAAGCTCCAGAAGTTAACGTTAGCTTAACTAGAGCCCTTTGGACAACAGCTAACAATGATGTACGATCACCGAAGTACAAAAACTAGAACAAAATAGGCTAATGAACTCCCAGCAAACAAGGTGACATGATGAACAACGCAGCTAGGATCTAACGTTAGAATAACTTTAGCTAACGTTAGCTAGAGGTGTTAAAGATAAATATTTCTTTCCAGCAAAGTGACAATATGTTGCCTCAAACACGATGCTGTCTTACTTTAGAACAGATGTAAACATCCTTGTTAATTTTATTCATGTTGAGTTGATGTTATGGTCTACCGCACAGCTTTATCCAAAGCAGACACTTTTCTCGGTTGAGATGTGGTTTAGGAAAGGGTAAAAAATACACCCCGTCACCCAGCCTCTCAGGATACCTTGTGTCGGAGTTGCATGTACCCCACATACACTGTTTGGCCATTTTTAAACTTCAAATCTCGGAAAAAGCTCATAAAACCAAACGATACTGACTTTCTGTAATGCATTTCAATGGACGTCCAGGCTGAGAATGTCCGAGTGTATTGGAATGGCTATACGCACTGTGATTGGCTCATCGTGTTTGAGCGCGGGGCTTAGTCATAGGTCAATTGGATGGACAGATGCACTGAAAAACCACTGATTACTAAGTTATTATCATTTTAAAGTTGTCATCAAAAAACGACTAATGCATTACTGTCCATCCTGACAGAAAACACCATCTACAGACCAAAACCCAAAGTCTGGACAGCTCCATTTCTAAAAGACCTTTTGTGTTGACCTTTTAGCCCTGCAGCTCGGTCACCTTTACACCTAAACAAGTCCCTCAGATGGTGCTCTGGAGTCAAACCACTGATCTGTTTTGGCATATACATACACACAAGCCTGAAATACACACATGCACAGGACCTATATATACATCAAATGGAGAAATGTCAGGACAAGGGGGCTGCCCATGGACAGGCACCCTGAGTAGTTGGGGGTGCCTTGCTCAAGGGAGGTGAACTGGCACCTCTCCATCTACCAGTCCACACTCCATATTTGGTCCAGATTGGGATTTGAGCCAGCAACCATCCTGTTCCCAACCCAAGTCCCTATGGACTGAGCTACTGCCGCCCAACGTATTGTAATGTAATGTACTGTAACTGATGGTTGTTCTTACAGAACCCAGTCGCAAGCGCCACATCTCATCCAGTAATTTTGGCTAATAGATTAAAAAGTTAATATGTGTATAATATGTGATTTTTTTTTTTGTTTGTTTTTTGACCATCATGATAGAGCTTAATTTGATGGCTGGTTGCCCATCGAAATGATTCTTATAGAGAAAACGACTGCACAATCCACAGTCAGCAGTCAGTGTACATTTTCCAAAGCAGTTCTGAGATTACTCTCTTAGTTCATAGGTACTTGTGTGTTTTCCCAAGTCCAACAACTTTCTTTTGTTTTGTTTTTTTGCCACTGGCCCAGTCGAAGCACACGGGAGAAGTTTGCTAAGAGCCCTTTCTGGCAGAAATCAATTCATTTTAACTCAAACCACATATCCTCAACCAAGAGATCCCCTTCTGGCAGAAAGCAATAAAGCAAACTTCTTCCAACAGCCCCGGTCGGTCAGGCAAGTGGGTCAGGAATCTACTTAACCATGCAAACTTTCTACTGACCCTGATTTAAATGTGTGTGAGTCTGTTGTTGTAGAAATCATTCAAGTCCAGTTCCAAAGTTTGTTGCAGTTATGTGAGTTTAATGAAGTATGCCAGCACACAGGTGAACTCATAGACACCAAGTGGATCTGAGCTAGTGAGGTGACCCACAGCCAGTGAAATGGAAGCCATTTTTTACAGTGAACCAAAGCAGTGATGAGGCAGTATGTAAATAGTAGTGATTGTGGTGGGGGTGGGGGTGGTGGGGGTGTAAAGGGAAGGCAGTGATCAAATGGAAGGAAACAAAAGAGTGGGTAGTGGAGGGCATTTGCATTTATTTCCACTCAGACCTGAAGGAGACACCCATACAGTGTCAGACAGTATGTGAAAAGCAGGAAGAGGGGCATTAATCATTAAAGGCAGGAAGGACACACCTTTGGCATATTGTTGATCAAAGGGCCAAAGCTGATCAGGGGGCCAACATATATGTATTCAATGGGTCATTGATCCACTTGGATGGGGGGAAGCCTAAAGGGACTAAACAGCGACCAACCTTAATTTGTCAAGGTATAATGTGCGCTCAGGTTCAGGCAGGGTCACAAAACGATTATTAGACATGTCTATAGAGGACACTTTTGGTAAACAACAAATAAATGTGTACGAACTTGTCAAAACTATCACTGAAATACGTGTCAAATTGCATTGACATCTAGATGATCTTTGGTTTTCCATCCCCAGTGGTCTTGGTGTTTTGTGAACTACACATATGTACTGGTGTGGTCTATTGGCTGTGAGCATATGCAGCTAATTGGTGGCAGGAATGTCTAACGAGCGGGTAAAATTAGCAGGTACTCGCAGTTTGCTTATCCACAGAGGTGCACGTGTGATCATGTATGGCCTAGATCGCTATATAGGCCTACCCATTTCAAACTACGTAAAGAAAGTCATGGAAATGGGGTAAAATATTATGGAAAAGGTGTGGAAAGGTTTTGAAAAGTCATTGATATAAATGTTATGAAAGTCCTGTTGATGCAATGTCTTTTTGTTGTTGATTTGACTGGTTTCATAACTGTTCTGTCCCCGTTCTGTCCTCTCACATATGTACTGCAAAGATCAGATTGTGGCTTCCCATTTTTACCAGGAATAGGAAACCATGAGGTGAAATTTAGGCCTCTCTCTCTCTGTGTCTGTGTGTGTGAGAGAGAGCACTGAAAGAGACATATTGTTAGTCTGATGCTGATTTCCTGCCGCACTCTGATCAGTGCAGCTCCCACAGGCTTTAAGCCCAAATACTGTGCAAAAGGTTGAATAAGACACTTGTTTATTTGGTGGAACATGGATTAAAAAGCTCTGGAAATAAGTTCCTCCTCAGGCTTATCATCATAAGCTAGATATGCACCCTGAGCTGTTCTTTGGGAGGATGTGTCCAGTGTTTCTTCATATGACTGAGCCGAGTTCATAGATGATTACTCAGCAAGCTTTTCCCTGCCGTTATCCAGCCAGGCTCTGGTGCCCTGACTGCACAGGGACATGTTGTCATACCCAGGTTCCTTAAAGGCTGTGATTAAATAAAGTTTATTGTTGCTTTAAGAAATGAATGAATGGCTACAGAAGTACTTGATTTTTATGATGATATAGAACCTACATGCCTTTCCTTCCTCCACGCTTAAATTGACATATGATCCAAGCAGTGTCCTCTCATTCATGTAAGAGGCTGCTCACAAAATTGCTTGACAAGATCAAGAATAACAAATTATTCTTAAGTTTCACATTGTCTAAAATGAGCAGTTTTTGAGTTGACCCCATTCATTGTTCCTTCTGTCTATATATGAGTGTCTCAGTTCTTTCTGCTGAAAATCAGCACGTATGTTGTCCTACTTTCTCCATGATTCAGAGACGTGATGGTGTTCGGTGGGTGAGCTGCTTCTTTTTGGCCGCTCACATAGATGCCCAACACTGTAGTATTTATTTTGCGGCCTTGATCAGATCCATTTTTAACACATTTGTAGATTTACCGTAGGCTTTCTGCTTTACCAGACTTTGTTAGAAATGTGTTTGATTCTGAGTCACAGACCTCCGGTGAAGGAGGTGGTTGTGAATTTTGAAGTTGTTGAGACATCATGAAAAATACGTAGAGCAAATTTTATTATTTTCATCTCTAATCTGTTTTGAATCACTGAGTACTACAATTGTGTGAATTAGTAAACCAGAAATCTAAATGTATCAGTGTTTCCCTCGTTCCTCTTTAACCTCCAGCGTGTTTACAGTTGTCCTTTACCTTGAGCTTGCTCTTTGGCTCTCCCTCCTTTGGCTGTGTGACTGTCTTGTTTTCTTCCTTCCAGAAATGAGAGCCTGAACAACTTCACTTCATATCTAATATGTGTTTCATTGTGTTGCCCAAGTTTTAGAATCATAATTAGTGTGTAAATCCAGAGCTCAGGTGGCTTTGAATGAAGATTGTTCATTCAAATAGTCCATGTCACTTCTGCCTGTCAACCTGTCTGTCCAGTGATTTTTTGCTGAGTGGCCTCAGTCACATTTTTTGCTTATCTCATTGTCTCATGTGTCAACTCATCCCGCGCTCGTCCTAACTCTGTCATACTCTATGTTACCACCCCTACAACCCCGCTGCTCTGCCTGCTGCTCTCAGATGTGCCTGATGAGAAAAGACATGAAGTCAGTTCAGGACAGACTCCTCAGTGAGATGGTGAGTAGACGCCACACAGGTGGCCCTTCAGTGTGGGTCAGAGCACAACAACTAGGCCGGCTTTCATTGTGTGTCCTTCACGCTGTCAGCACAACAGGGCTCGTTTGAAAATTCAGTCCTTGCAGAGTTTATGACTCAGATGATGGTGGTGATGGTTTTTAATGAAGTGTCTTTCACAAATGTTTCTTTGTGCTTGTGTACCTTTTGTAGCAAGAGGGGGAGATCCAGAGTGTGAAGAGAGGTCTTTGTGTTTAAATTCCTCCTCAATTAATTGAAATGAAACAGTTTAAAAACGACAGAAGACATTTTTTAAAAAAGACCTTGTATTTTGAAGACAAGTAGTGCTTACAAAGGTATTTCTCTTTTCAGTGAAGACATTGACGGTCCCATTCAGATTGACATACTGTATGTACAGTTAATATCAAATTCATCCCCAGTACCACCTCCCCCAGACTGCACAGTCTTTACACAGTCCCAGTGACACATTATTCATCAGTTAAGAAAAGGTGAAGCTGGTCACATGCACAACTTCTTCCCACTACACGGATTCACACCGCCTTGTCAAAGGAGTCCATGAAATAGTACAAAAAAAAAAAAAAAAAAAAACACTGACTGAATGACAAGATTGTTTTTTTTCCTCCGCTCTCAACCTGAGAGTCAGAAGCTCCACCAGAGTCCTCTTCCAGCAGCCAGCTTCCATGTGGCGACGTTCAGTAGTCTCCAGGACACACTGCCGCAAACATTACCATCATCTTCTCTCCCGCACCCTGTGCCCTCACACAGATGATATGATAGTTGAGGGTGCTGGAAGAATGCTAAAGACACGCTGAAGACGAAAAGGCTCCAGGCTCTTTGAACTGTCCACCGCTGAGCAGCTTCAGAACATTTCCAAGCTCAGCATTTCTTCACAGAAGAAACTCTCCGCTCTCATGGCCGGTGGAACCTGGAAAGACAAACATGTAGAGACCGTGTGAGAAAGGGGAACCGTGAGAGTAGAAGGTGCCTTTGTCATCCAGCTATTATTGCAGCTATTAGCAGTTCTGTGGGGCTATTTTTAGCTCAGTGGTTACATGTGCTGAGGAGCTGGACATGTACTCGCATCCAGTCCTCCCTCTGGGTCACTGTTACAGCTCACAACAAGGACCCCTGCTTTATAAACAAGCTTAGCCGAGGACACCGTGGCGTTTTATCATTTCTCTCTGCTCGGCTGTACGAGCCCTTCAGAGGACGACCTCCCCTATCCCCCGTTTACAAGCACTCCCATCTATCTTTAGCTCCTCGGTGCTCTCTGGATGAGCAAGGGGAGCTAAATTTAGACCGCTGCTGCCCAGAATAGAGCACGCATGCATTCCCAAACACATACACACAGACATACACACAACAACATACAGAATACTGACCTCGTTAAGTGTTTGCTTGAGGCATGCACTTCCATCTCCGTGCTTTTGAACTCGTTGAGCTCTTTTCGGATTGCAGCCTGTGGGAAAGAGGAAAACAACATTAGTTCTAAGTACATCCTGAGCCATCGGGGTGCTGCAACCTCTGGACAGCAAAGTGACAGCAGGAGGAAGAGGACTTATATTCAGCCTAAAAAAACTAAAGAGAACAGGGGATTTGGGGAGATAAGCTGATAACATCACCATGCAAATAGTCTTGATGAGAAAAGGTCACAGACTGGGTAATTGTGTTATCAGACTGGCCTAAATGCTGAACTTGCATTAAGGTGATAAGTCCAGATGTTTCACGGCACTGGTAAATATTTGTCTCTGTGTTCCACACTAATACACACCTTGTCAGCCGCTGAGAGCCGAGTCCAGGGCTTGTCTGCTCTCCTGTCATAGTCCTGAGCTTTGGCCACCTCCACATAGTCGCTGAAGCGGATCAGAATCTTTCTGTCTCGTAGTTCGTCTACTGTTGGCCGCTGGTTGAGCTGGATACACAAGATATTGGACATTTACAACAGGCTGCTAGAAGAGTCTCCATGAGCTTTGTGCACAGTGTTCACTGAGCTGATAGTGTTTTGGTGTTATCAGAAACAAATGCTTTTAAATAAATGGAAAATATATTAACACACAATGTACCTTTCTGTTTAGCCGCTGTTTGATCTCTCTCCTTTCCTCTTGCTCTGTCTGATCATTTCTCTCTGGGGAAAAAAGCAAAACAGGGAAATTAGAAATTTACACTACATCAGCAAGTTGGCCTAAACATGAAATATACATATATATATACATATATATATATAAAGGCACTATAGGGTGGATTTATCACCAATAATGTTGATAAATTTGGTGTCAAATTCTGTAAGTCATAGGCAGAGTCTCTACAAATTCAGTCCCTACCAAGACAAGAAATGTGCACTCATGCGCTCTTCTGCTCCTGAATAATGTACCACACTGTGCAATCATTAATGCATCATCTTGACCTGGTTTGGTTGTGTTTGAGCGGATCTTTTTCACATTTCTATTTTTTTAATCATAAATATGAGTAATTGGGTGAAGAAATGGTAGTTTGGAGACAGAAAGTGAACTTACGTTTGAGGATGTTCCGACTCTCCAGCTCCTCCACATTCGGTCTCTGGCTCAGCCTCCTGCGGAGAAACACCAAAACCACGTTTTGAACCATTGTGGCTTGAGCTGTCTCTGTCTCTGTCTCTGTCCCTGTCTCTGTCCCTGTCCTGTCCTCTGTAAACCGGCTGTAGCTTCTTCACTGTGCCTTCTCGAGAGGAATCCCCTACGTCTCCATCTCGCATCCAAACCGCGGCTGTGATGCTTGGGCAGAGGCGCTCCCCACATCTGGAATAGTCGCAGAAGCGCAATTCTCTCGTTTGAGAATTCCCCACCAAATTATTTTGCGATGTCAATTTGCTGCATCTCAGATGCAGCCGCCGTGTTGGATTTACTCTGCACCGCTCCTCTCTACTATGAGACACAGACTACACTACAGGCGCTTTTCAACTGGGTCGTGATGGGCTGCTGGGGCGCGACTCCTCTAGTTTCCCCGGTTACTGCATGCATAATTTGTTGGAGGCGGAGCTTGGCAGGCTCCCACTCACGGAATCCCCAACCTCCTCCTGGTGTACTCTGGGCTAGTGGCACAGTCATTTTTACCCACGTTGTTGCACCAGTTTATTTTTATCCAAGTAAAATACACCTTTTTTTAAAGACAGGGAAATAATGTATCTCAAACTGGGAATAGAACACTTCATGGATAAAAACACTGTAGCCTCATCTATGATCTGATACAATTCCAATCTCCTTTCTTCCTCTAATGACCACGTTTAAATATTCACATCACACTTACAGTAATAGCCTACATTCATTTCAAGCTGTCATGTTCCCTCTCCATCAAAGCATCCAAAAGGTCTCCGAAATCAAATGTTTTCCTGGAGGCGCCTATGTGCGTGTGAACTATTCACACTCCACATAAATAATAAATGTGAGCTGCACAACAGAGCCCAGCCCCGAGACAGCATGTGGCACACTCCACAGCACACCTCCAGAGGTGGAAAGGACAGAGAGGGCAGAATGCCGCCACACAGCAGGACTCTCTTTATCCCATCACCCAAGATGACACCAGACACTTTATAGTTCTGTCCTGAAAAAGATCAAAGTTAGGTCACAGTGACTAAGACCTGGACACCCACAAGGCATGTGGCCCAGTGTGTGTGTGTGTGTATACCGCTAGGAACATGGGCACTGAATACCTACTAAAACCATTTTAGTCTTTTTAGCCCTGTTAAAACTGTTTCAGTGGGACTTGAACCAAGTTAAAACCATAATTGTGTGGCAACAGATGCCACCAGCAGAAGAAAAAAAAGCATCAGTGCTTCACTGTGTTATGTAACAAGCATTTGTCTTAGATTCTTTTTTCTACACTGGCAGAGGAGAGAGAGCTGGCTGCACTGACACAGAATCACACTTGTAGTTATCCATACAGTAATGAGTACAAGAATTCAGTCTGTGTTAATTAACACACGTGTGACTCAACATCCCGGAATGGCATGAGGAATAATTCAAAAGTTTGACTCCCCTCTTCTGGGAAATAAGATTAAAAATGGAAGACAAACACCCAGAAGGTGGTGTTGAACATTTCCTGCATTTAGCACATAATCAGCAGGTGGGAGTTTGACTCATTTCTCCCTATTGGCTTTTTATCCTCCTTCTCCGTGAAGTTCCCCTTTTCATCAAAGCAGTTTTTTTTATCAAACCAGGCATGTTTTATGCCGCTATCTTAAAATCTCATCAGGTGGGGAACAGCCCAGCACGACGACGGCGACTCTTTGGCTTCACGACTGAGGGACGAGGTGTTGTCAGAGCTGTTACAGTAACACGTTTTAAACAGATGAAACAGAAAATCACTTCCAAAGCCCCAGCGAATACAACCATCCGCTGTATTATTGACCTGGCCGCCCGAGTTGCTTAGCAACTACACTCGGTATCTTTGAGACAATAGAGTCTTCCCGCAGAAATTCTCACTTCTCCCTAGCAACACACTAATGGGGATTTCACTACTGCACACAGAGCTGTATGTGCTTTACTGAAAGGCTGTGACTATTTTTAGAAAGGGACCACTTTCTCTGCTGGTGAGCTGAATAAATCAGAGATCGCTGACACTATTTTCGTAACACAGTTAGATGTTCTCTGTGAGCCACATGATGACAAAGCCCCATTACGGTGCTGCTCTCAGGTGACAGAAGATGGTTTATTTGGGATAAGTGAGATTATCACTGCCACACATTGACTCATAGCGCCTGTGTCTCTACATCCTGGTTTAGGATATGATTTCACAAATAAGATTTTGAAAAGGTATCCCCAGAATACCATGATGACGCATAAAGGCCTGTTGGCGTAAGGGTTTCCATTTCCCACTCAGGATGTTTCATCAACAAAATGAGTTAGAATAGAGAATCTAACTATGTCAGCCAGGGGAGGAATGAAGAATCCAAACAAAGGAATAAGAAAGCAACGAGTGGGTGGCAGAGGCTCTCAGTCTGTTCTTCTATTTCAGCTGCCAAGGAGATAAAATTGGCCATTCCCAGCTTTCTGCCTTTTAGTACAGTAACAGGTCCCTACCTGCTCCTCCCCCACTTTTATTTCTGCTGATATAACTCCCTGACAACACATTTGTGGAGGGGAGTGAGTGCATGGGGAAATGCATTATTGAACAGTGTCAGGAACTAAGATTAGAAACAGCGGAGTGCAACTGCAGCAGTGCCAGGCGGGGAGTCTCTAAAGATAGAAAGGTCATCTATCACTGACACAATGGACAGACAAGGTGTCATTATCAGCCACACGTCCTGATGGGATTTTCTGCTTGATAAGCAACAAACGTATCAGTAGGATTTCATTGTGAGCAGCAGATAGGATGGGAAAACGAGCAGATTGAATCTATGGTGGGAGTCAACCGGAGAAATCCAGAGGATTGTGTGATGGATTGTTTTGTCATTCACTCTGAATACTCAAGGGAAATTAGCTTTTTTCCCTCCTCCTTACCATGTTGAGCTATATTTAGCTAGGAGTTCCCTCCAAAATGGTGCAGTATGCCTTCAATTTATGCACACTGTAGGATGAAAAGGCCTTTTCTGCATATGCTTGACACCGTGGGTGAAGTAATAATATTCAAATAAGTTATTTAGAGCTTCAGGCTTTACAGATAATAACACCAGACGAAGCAGCAAACTTGAACAGCGGCCAGATGGCTTTCACATGTGCATACATTTACCACAGCCTCCGTAATCATACAGCAAATGTTTAAGGCTTTTTTTTAGCATCGTCAGCATGAAGCAAACAAACAGAGCTGCTGTAAGAATCATCGCTGATCCTCCTCAGATCTATTACTCTGAAACTTAAACAACCATAGATCCAGATCTTTATGTAACGAGCAGCTTCTCTCGCTGCTGTGCTATATGTGGAACCTCTGTCTTCAGCACACAGACCCCGCTGACTCTTATGCAAGACACAGTCGTGCTCCGTCCTCACCTTTATGTAAGCTGTTGTGAACACCTATACATTTCACAAACAACAATTAAAAAATGTTCTTCCAGTGAGTCTAAGAATAGACAAGAGTCAGTATTCTTAGTTGTCTCACAGGCAGACGATAGATCTCATTCTCTAGAAAGTGTGGGCGGCACTCACTGCCTGTCTGTGAGTTATTGCACAGCAGGTTATGTAATGCGGTGGTGTGCCCCTGATTTGATACGCTGGTGTTAAAAAACCTGGGTCTTGTGACACATTGGCTCACGAGACTGCTGCCATCAGTCTTTGCACGTCAAGTTTCTCAGTTGTATTAGAAAAACCAATTGTTCTATTAATGTCCTGGCAGGGGAGAGCGCAGATACAAACACCAGCGGTGCATCTTAAACAGGGAGTTTTCCTGGAAGCAGCATGTGTCTGTACGTGTTGCACTACAGAAACAAGTGTTGTTCTTTTGAGAGCATCCAGGTGTTTATTTAGAACGTGTGCGCCAAAGGACTTCTGGGACTTAAATCCATTTGTCTGCCTCAGTGGTTTGAATAGATACACCATTTCCCATATTTGGGAATCTTGTCAGTTTTGGTGGTTAAGTGCTATTCTGGAAAATAATAAAGGATTCCAAGTATGAGGATTGGCCCAGAGTAAAAAGCATTAGGCCTACACCCAAACAGTCTCCTCTGAGCAGATTACACAATATAATGTCTGTGCAAAACAATGAGATAATGTCTTTAGGTCATTTTTTTATCTCACCTCCTACTGTTATATTATGTAACTGAAGCAATTAAGCTTACACGTTTACCATGCAAAAAGCATCACCTGAACCAGTTTTGCAGTGTTGCACCGTGTTTAACACACACATCATTAAAGGGCACCTATAATGCTCATTTTCAGGTTCACTTGTATTTTGTGTTTCTACTACAACATGTTAACATGCTTTAACATTCAAAAACCAGTTTATTTCCCCCCTACTGGAACACCTGTATTCACCCTCCGTCTGACAAAGCTCCATTTTAGTGCCTGTCTCTGTAAGCTTGGTCTGCTCTGATTGGTCAGCGTTTCCAATTCAACCCAATTTTACATAGTGGCCAAAAGTGGAATTACACCATACAGGTCCATCATGTGGGCCATGCGGCACGGTGGAATCGGTGGTTAGCATTGTTGTGTCACAGCAAGAGGGTTCCTGATTTGAACCTTGGGTGGGGGAGCCCATCTGTGCAGAGTCTGCATGTTCTCCCTGTGTCAGTGTGGGTTTTCTCCAGGTACTCCAGCTTCCTCCCACAGTCCAAAGACATGCAGGTTAATTGGTGACTCTATATTGTCAGTAGGTGTGAATGTGAGTGTGAATGGTTTTCTGTCTCTATGTGTCAGCCCTGTGATAGTCTGGTGACCTGTGCAGGGTGTACTTTGCCTCTCGCCCAATGTAAGCTGGTATAGGCTCCACCCCCCCAACATTAACAGAAAATAAGGAGAAGCATAATAGGTCCCCTTTAACCAACTGCAGAGTAACATTATATTTAAGCAAGGACAAAGAGGAATTCTGTTACTGATATTATTAAAACATTTCACACTAATACTCCAGAGACATGTAGAGAAGATTTTATGTCTTACTTGGCAAGTTTCATTTCAATCTGCTGGCGAATTTCCTGGCGCTCCTGGTCGCTCCTGGCCGGGAAGATATTCCTGTCTTCCAATTCCTGCTTGCTGGGCCTGTTTCGTAGTTTGACAGCCAGCAACTCCTTCCTTAGCCTGCGAGGAAGTGTGCCTGCAACCATGCGTACACACGCGAGAACACACAGGAAACTCTGTTATCACCCTTTGTAGACTCTTTGTAAGAACCACAGTGTTTCCTTCCATTTTTATTTGCATATCTTAACTGTATGGAACATCATGATGTAAATGAATGAAATCATCTTTCCTATTCCTCATCACAAAAGGGTCCATTACCATTTAATCTGAGCAGACATCCACACCATGTGACTGTCACTTACACGTATGTGTTTTCTGTTGTTGTTTCTCTGTGCTGCAGCAAATTGGATGTGGAATTAAACAATGACGATTACAGTAAGTGCTAGCTCGCAACTTTAAGGACATTTGAGAGTGTTCACATCTATATAACGGTACCACTCATGGCCCCTTTTATATGTAATTATTTTTAAATGTGCGGCTTATATCAGATTCCTGTGTAAACTGATCATGATTATGAACTGAGCTGGATGTGCAAAAGAACAATGACAAGGACATCGCATGCAGCTTCCTGTCGTACGGACGTGAACACAGAGGCCACTTATGTTGTCAATTAAGGTTGCATTTACACGTTGATGTGCAGATGAAGCCACCAAATTCGTAAGCAGATGAGAATGAGGATGAAGATGAGGAGAAAGAGTGCTGAATTTTTAATTAGGGCTTTTTGTTGAGCAATGGCTGCTATGTCTGTATGGAGGTGTGGGTGTATGCGGAGCAGGAGCCAGCAGTGGTGGGATTGTGACATGAATGGCTTCAAAGGAACTGATTTCATCCCAAATTTCAGGATGTAAAGGGCTATATTTAACTACATCTGTTAGTGTGACTACACATGATGTGAGTTGTGACTAACATCAATCTGTAGTGACGTAAAAGTTGCGTGAATTCTGAAAGGACTGCAAAGAATCAATTTAAGCAAACATATAAACACACAAAATGGCTTTTAGGCATATCCAGATTGTAGCCACATTGATTTTAGGAAGTCTGGACAAACCACATTTAGACGTTTGCGATTCAGATTGGATTTCTACAGGTGCTCTTGCAGTCCAAATCGGATTTCAAAGTGTCTTTGAATGCAACACATAACAACGACATTAAATCCAGAGTGACAGAAGAGCTGAGCAGCTCCGTGCTGCTATCAGCAGAGCACTAAAGAAGCAAACATGAGGAACAACAGTCTATAGACAGAAACACTTTTTGTAGGGAGAAATAATGAACCTCCATTTCTTGTGTGTCTGTGTTTGAAAGCAGCATCACGAGCGTTGCTACAAAGCTACTGACATCTTTGTTGTTACCACAGCAACTTATGCAGACAGGTTGGTGATGTCTGGACACACAAATCTGATCTGATTAATTGCAAAGTCTGGACAGTCTGTCTTCAAGATCTGATTTGAGAAACAAATCTAATTTGCATTCAGTCTGAACATAGCCACAGTGGCCCAAATCACAGAAACAACACATTCTCCGACCTCGTCACATATTGACGTTTGGTCATGGACTTTCCATGTCCACATTCTGGGACACCGTGTCAAGTTCTGCCTGTTACATGCATTGTCCTCTTTCAAAATACACTTCCGTTTTCACAGGAAATTTAACGTTTGCATTCAGTCACTTTTAAAATAAACGCATTACGTTGGTACAACACCGCAAATTGATGTTTTTTTTTCCTTCAACAACAAATACACATGGTTGGATTAAGGCAACAAAAGCACATGGCTACGTTCAGGACAAAAGAACAGGGTTTGAATTTAGAATCTTATGGGACACAAACACCACTCTCTCGGGTGAAAGTCGGTGTTTATTGGACCCATCCACCACAAGTCCCGCCCACTCCAGTCAGACTTTGCCACCTTAACTTTCATCCTTGTCTCTCTGCGCTTCCCCCTAATGCCGCTGGGCGCCATTAAACCATAACGACAACCGGCCACATATCATGCCAACGTCAGAGGTCGCCTTTTTTTGTTTGTTTGTGATGCCGCAAGTCATTGCCCGTGCACCAGGTTTAGACGACTTCAGAGTTAGACCTGGCTTGTTTAAAAGATGAGATGACATGTGATTTGTGCTGTTCACACTATTATGAAAAGAAAAGAAACAGATCAGAGCAAAAGAAAAAAAAGGGGGGGTGGGCCACTTTCACTTTCAGTCTGAAAACAGCCATTTCATCCACTGATGAGATAATTCATGCCACTTTATACTGTGCAAATTTCCAAACACATTTTTATTTTAATTAATTTCATTTAAGTGAAACTCAGCACTGTAACCTCATATCCATTGTTCCACTTTAAATCCAGTTTATGCAGCAAAGAGCCAAAACTAAAACAAAAACTATGTGAAAGTGCTCACAGACTGCATTGTGAATCATAGTTTTAAGCTCTCCAACCCACCAGAGATGACGGAGTCATTCCAGCCGTCCAAGTCGGTGGGGAGGCCTGAGGTGTTGGAGAAGCACTGGTCCAGCCGCACGTTCTCCTTATTCTCCTCCGCCTCCTTCTTGGGCCAGTCAGACCCTCCGCCCCCCACACAACCGCCCCCAAAAGGTGATGTGTGTTGGCTGTCAGAGCTGCAGGAGCGAGAGAGCCGGCCGTCTGAACACCACAGCCTTGGCGGTGAGCCCTGCTCACACCCTTCGTGGACACTGAGGAGATACAGGGAGGAGGGAAACATAGTATTAATGTAGTAATGATTAAATATACAAAATTTCAAGGGTGTCAGTTTGGAGCAAACTTCATTACAGTCACCAAATCCATCAAAGCCAGCAATATCGTCACCATTCAGACTGAGACAAGCAACATATTTGTTTTTCCCAGTCCCAGTATGTCTGAGTGAGGACGCTAATAAGAACAGATGTGTGGGGTCAACCTGAGGACTCACCTCTCCTGTCTGTTCTTGGAAGCGAAGGCTCTCTGCAGTTCCTCCATAATGCAGCTAGGAGGCATGGGAGGGTGCATCATATTGCCTAAATGTGGGGACCCTGAGGTGTTGGCCAGGGGCCCTCGTAGCGGCAGGGTCATTGAAACCATGCTTTCTGTGGCCCTGGGTGGAGGCTCCTTGGGGAGGTAGGAGTTGGGCAGGTGAGTGGGGAGTGACACAGGGCCTGAATCTGAAAGGGAGCAGATAAACACTGGAGGTTAATTCACACAATCTCTCTCTATTTTCTGTCATTGTCTTATCCTGATATTCATCTGCAGGCTCATGAGGGCTGGAGTTTATCGTACTGATACTGAGCTGAAGTCTGGGAAACACATTTACATTTTTACTTAGGGGGAATTTAGACTCTCCACTACAGCTGACTGGCACATCTGCTTCATATGAGGGGAAACAAACTCCACCAGTTTTCTTGCAGAGACACGAGAGAGCAAACTACTCTCCCAATCTGTGATCTGCAGTGTATCTACAGTATCTATGCTCTATTAAAAGTGTGGCTTAACCTAGTCAGTGTGTGCACAGGAGTCTATACTAACCTGAGTTACTTCAACTTTGGCTTTCAGACAAAGTGGTACCAGATTTAGGATTTGTCACAGTACACAATTAGTAACATGTCGAGCCATTGTGACCAGCCAGAGCAGCTTAATGCAGCTCTGGAATTCTAGCTGGAGAGCTGAACATCCTTCTTCCAAAAGATATTCCCTCATTTAGATTTTAGACAGTGGTGGTGAGGAACTGAAGAAATTTACTCCAGTGCTGTGCTTAAAGGTAACTTTGGTATTTTTCGATTTTTTAAATTGGTCCAGTAATGAGCAAGGGGGCTACAGACGACAGCGGCAAAACAGGCCATAAGTGTTTGTTTTTTCCACTGACAGGCTGAGATTATTATTAAAAGTGTTTGACAACATTATGGAAAGGATCCCTACAGAGATAGAGCTTTTGATTTGAGAGTGAGATTCTTTTTGTTTGAGCAGAAAGCAGCCCCAAAATCGCCTTTGCCAAATTCAAGAGACTCGATTTAACAAACAATCAGTAATTTTACTCAGTCAACAAAAGCAAAATAAAATTCATAAAAGCTGTCTTGGTTTGTCAGATGGATGTGAAAATATGTTGACTCTATACACGTTAAAATTATTGTTGATTTAAATAGAGTGTGGTGGGTTTGGTGATGGTGATCTTGGGGCTGTTGTGTATAAAAAAGATCTTATTCTTAAACAAAAGGGTCTATCTCTGTAGGGATCCTCACAATAATGTAGAGGCTTATAGTTGTAATCTGAGCATGTCAGTGGCAAAAACTAGAACTTTTGGTGGATGCACATTGACAGGTGAACATGCCCCGAGTGGTTCCATTGCAGCCCTCTCACTCAGTCCTGAACCAGTTTCAAAAATTGTTGTTCCCATTAGTCACTTTGACACAACACATGGGGAAATAAGGTGCAGGTGGAAAAATACAAAAGTTAAGTACCCTGGATCAACCCAGGACACACCCCTTCTTGCTCTATTGAATATAAATCCACTTTAAACTAAACAGTTGTCTGATTCACACTTTTGGGTCCAATTCTCTCTATACTATACAAAACAAATATCTGTTTCAGCAGTTTCACCTGGGAGAAATAAAGGTTTGTCTTACTTGTACTTTATATAAGTATTTCCATTTCATGCCAACATTTCATTTAATTACTGAACTTTTACCACCACTACATTTATTTAACACCTGTTAGTTACTAGTTATTTTTTCAGATTAAGATCTGACAATAAAAAGTGATAACCTTATGAAACCTAGCACATTGTTCAACAGTAAATTAGTGGTTGTGAACCTTTTTGACTTGTGATCTCTTCATCTGAAGCAGTTTCTAGTTGGGGCTCCTTGTTAAATTTCAGATGTCAGAAGTGATATTTCTCCTCTGAAAATAATTGTTCGAGGCCCAAAAAGGTCAAACTGTCCAATAGTTTACAAAAAAGCAAATTTTTTTTTTTTTTTAAAGATATTTTTGGGGGCATTTTGCCTTTAATAATGGACAGGACAGGTAAGTTTGAAAGAGGGAGAGAGGGGGGGGGGATGATATGCAGCAAAGGGCCACAGGCTGGACTCGAAGCGGCAACAGCCTTGTACATGGGGCGCCTGCTCCATCCACTAAGCCACTGACGCCCCCAAAAAGCAAATATAAGAGAAAAGTCCACATTAATAAGTACAACTTTGTGTAGCAGAACTAATTTCTGTTTTATTCCTTCCTATTAATCATCTCATGACCCCTCAGATTTATCTTACCGACCCCCAGTTTAGAAACCGCTGGACTGAACTGCCTAAACTAAACTGTATAGTTTTAAGTTGCAGTAACAGTAAAATGCTGCTTATACATTCATGTATCAGTATCACCAATCTAATTGTAATATATTTGTCACAGGGGTACCAAAAGAGCACTTTTGATAGCTTAGGTATATTTTGCTCATCTGTACTTTCATTTGAGCAGAATTCTGAACTTTTACATGTAATGGAGTATTTTTACATTGTGGTTTTACTTATGTAACTTAAGTAAATAGCATAGCAATAGTATCTGGTGATGTGCACAAGGTATGACTTATATCATTTTCATACACATTAAACCATCCAGTGACCCCCTGTATGTAAACATTTGCATTTGTTATCTTTCTTTTCATTTATTCAGCATTTCTTAACTTTTCACTGACCTGTCATTCAAACTGAGCAGTAACAGGTTTTACACAGCTTCTCTGTGAATGCACACTTACTCTATGACCTGTCCTTAACCTCTCAGCACTCACCATCTCCAGCACTCAGCTGGGGCAAAAGTTTCGGAGGTACTTGTGGTGGGGACGTTCCTGGAGGAATCTCTTCCTCTGGTCTGTCTTCCAGCTGCTCGCCCACGTCCTGCAGCCCCTCAGGTAAATCTCCTTCAGGGTGCACCTCCTCGCCTCTCTCCTCCTCCGTTAGTGGTACATTCTCCTCCACCCGTTCACAGTCCTGAAGAGGGGCAGCTACTGAAGTACATTAACGAAGGGTTAACGAAAGCAGTTAAAATGTAGGTATAATTGGTTTGGCTGCAACATTTTGCCAAGCTGCATTGTGACATTTTCTAATATGTCACACTGGAACGTACTGTATTGTGCTGGTTTTGTGTATAAATATGCATAATGTAGACCTCTTACGGCAGATAGGAGTTGAGGCAAAGAACATCATTGAAATGTCTTTGCTGCCCTCTAATGGTATATGTGTAGACAACTGACACACACATGTTTCATCAAGCTTTGTGGATAACATAAAAAATGAAACAGGCACACCATTAATGAATTCAAACCCTTAGTTATGATACATACATTTAAACCTTATTAAATTATATCATGACAGTAAAATTTCTCCATCTTCATTCATAATGGTTTCAAAGCAATCTTACACACTCCCATATTGATCTACAATTAAGCTGTGGAAAAGACACTCAGCCACTTTACTAATCCATTTTCCCCTCATCTGTTGCTTTTGCAGCTCTATAATGTTTATTGATCAGCTGACTCTGAGTACAGCGAGGGCTCGTCCTTACCTGGAGGGGGAAGCTCCTCCTCAGGACCAAGGTACTCCACACTGCTCACTGTGAGGTTTGGGTTCAAGGGTCCCCCGAATCCTCCGAGCAGGACTGCACCGTCTGAGCAGCAGCCCTGTGTAGGGGAGTTGGGGTCGTGGCATAGAAGACCGCTGGATAATGCTACATCTGTGAGAGGGTAAGGGTAGAGACGTATGTCATGATTTCTGTGTTGTGGGTAAACAAAATAAATATGAATTATCTCCAGGAATAGAGGGTGATTTCTCATATTGATGCTGAACCTTTTGTTAATAATCTCATCTCTTTCTATGTTTCTCTTCTCAGACAGCTGATCTATATGGTTACAATGAAACAGCATTTTGGGACCATTTTATTTCCTCTGTGTGAGTATTGCCTGTTAAATTGGGAAGGAATGATTTAAGTAAGGGATAATATAAACCCCTTTAGGATGATTCAGGATGATGCAACACCCTGACAAAGTTTATTTTAGCAAAAATGACCTGCTAGCTGCACATTATCCTACTTATTACACCACTACGTAAGAAATAAATCAATAATTTGACACATTTTATTTAAAAATTATTTAATTGATTTATCTGAGGAATATCCCCAGAATCAGATCATTCATTTCCATCAAACATCTGGACACTGTTATTTATGCATTCATAACCAGTCTTGTAGATAACTGCAATTCCTTGCTCTCTGGCATCAGTAAAAAAAAATCCCTCTCACGCCTCCAGCTAATCTAAAACTCTGCTGCCAGAATCCTGACTCGCACTAGAAAACATGACCAGATCGCACCGACCCTGGCCTCCCTACACTGGTTACCTGTTACTTTTAGAATTGATTTTAAGATTTTATTGATTACTTACAAAGCCCTGAGAGGCTTTGCTCCAAGTTATATAACAGATCTATTACTGCCCTACTTTCAGTCTCGCACCCTGAGAGCCTCAGATGCATCTTTTCTTGTTGTTCAAGGTCTCGATTAATTCACAAAATTGACAGAGCCGTTGCAGTCAGAGCTCCTCGACTTTGAAATGACCTGCCTGAGGAGATCAGGGCTGCAAACTCAGTTTCATCTTTTAAATCACTTCTGAAAACCTACTTGTTTAAATGTTAAATGTTGTTCAATGATTTTAACTTTTTTTTTATTATTGTGTGTTTTTATTATGTTATTTGTATTCTATTACTATTGATTTTATGTTGTTTTATTGCTTTGTCTTTTATTTGGTTTTGTAAAGCACTTTGTAACTGTGTTTTGAAAGGTCCTATATAAATAAAGTTTATTATTATTATTATTATTATTATTACATTTCTTCAAACCACATATAGGTTACATTTGTATGTTATTATGTCATCTGTTTAGGCACAAAAGCGACTTGGTTATGGTTAAGAAAACATCCTGATTTGGTTTAAATACCAGCTGTCATGGCACTATTCTCAGTGAAAAACAGAGATGGGTCGATAAAACACAACTGACTTTGTTGTCTGTGGTCTCAAACAATGGTCTGCAGTTTGTCAGGTGTCACGCCATCCACCACCCCCTCCACCTCCACATGACAAAGTCAGCTCATACACTATGGCACTTTAGAAATGTTGATATGACACATATGAAATGTACAAATGTAACATATATGTGGTGTGAAATGTACAATGCCAGTGTTTCTTTTATTCTTTATGTATGTATTTATATAAACTTTATTTAACCAGAAAACCCTCTTGAGATTAAAAATCCCTTTTACAAGCGTGTCCTGGCCGAGACCGGGAGCTATATATGTTACAGACAACATAGAACAAAAACACAGAATAGGATTACTACAGAGAAAAGCCAAAGAGCATGTGAATATATAATAGAAGTGCACCATAAAAATGCAAAAAGGGCAACTACACATGATGACAAAGACCAGCTGAGATGCACCGTGACATTGGCATATAGAAGACTGTGTACAAAAATCCTGCAACAGTGCTTTGAAACGGCTGAAAGGAACCAAAGAGTGCAACTCTGCATACATAAATGCTAGCTTGCCAAACTCCGTACCTACCCTCGGCACAGACAATAAAAACATGTTTTGAGAACACAGAACATAGCCATTTTCAATTTTTTGCTTGATGTAAACACATAAGTATGCTGGAAGTAGGCCAAGAAGAGCTTTGTGTTCAGGAGAATACCAATGAAAAAGTCTAGGAAATTGTAAAGAGAGCCAGCCAACCCGAGCATACAAGATACAGTGAGTGGGCTGCCGTGATCAGAGCTGCGTCCACAGCAGCAGTTTGCTATTCAGAAATAACAGATTATGGTTTATTGGTTTGAGGATTTATTTCCACCTTTTGCACTTTGATTTGGAAGTGACACCAGACCTTTTAATGAATAGATATGTAAATGATTTGTTTTTTCAATAAATGTATATATTGTGGTGGAGGATTAGGCCATGGCAGGTCCAGCTACTGGGAGGACAGACTGAGACAAGCTGCAATGGACCTCTGATGTGACCAACTGTCATTTCATGAAATGACTCTTTATGTCACCTTGATGTGATAGCACTCTCCATTACAGCCAGAGCATCACATTAAGCCATGTGTTCAGCAAATATAAGCCCAACACACTGTAGGTACCTGCTCTGACTGCTTTAAAACACAAGCACACAAGGTGACTTATACAATGACCATCTGATCTGATAGTGTTTTATCATTTTACAGAATTTATTTGTCCATAATAATGATTAAAAGAGCACAGTAGCTAAGATTAGCCTGATAGCTTGTGTCTGTTACCATTACATTCCAGTCACAGAGCTAAGCATACAATCTTCCAAAAAATAAATACCAGGCAACATTTGAAAAGCCCCAAAGGTCGCTTAAGAAGGCTTACTGCGGCTCTGAGGGTGTTTCCGGAATACTCAAAGACTTGTCTAACCAGCTGGATGAAAAACTGTTCAGTTTGCTGCGTTTTTTTTCAATCCCCTCTTCCAAGTTGTGACTGTTTACTAATCCAGACAAAGGTGTTCGCTGGAAACAACATATGTTAATGCTCAGTTTGTACAACGTTAATCAAACGTAAAGCTTCTTCCATTTGGTTGCTTGTATGTCATATTTTCAAGCACAAATAGTGTGTAAATAATTTACTTGTATTGTCCAAAAAATAGTAAGTACGTATGTCATTTCTGACTTTGTGGACAGGAAATAGTGTCACAACTTAAAGGAATACTTCACCAACAAAATTACCATTCATTTTTACTTAAACCTTACTATTTAAAACACTTTCACATACCAGTAGCATGTAAGCGCCCAGGAGTTCAAACACATGTGCCAGACACACCACTTGTGCGTGCGTGAGATGCGAAAGTGTTTAAAAAAAAAAAAAGTAAGGCTTTAGTGAAAATGCATGTGTTTAGGAAGTACTTACTATACAACTGGATAAATGAGACTTGGATTATATTGAACAAGTTGTGAGACAGTTTGTTGACAGATGTTTTTCATACAGTTTTGCTGTTGTTAAAAGCATTTCATCAAGAATTTGATCTGTTTTTGGATTTTTCGTTCACTGTGGAGGCATGCAAGAAAAACAAGTTTTCTTCCCAAATAAGGCGTAACACAGAATGAGTAAATACTGTAAAACTTCAATTAATAGCCTGTGCTATTATTTGCTTAAATCACTGAAATCAACAGGCTTATATTTGGGATAGGAGTCTACATGGGACAGGCATTTATTTCCTGTCACACAAAACTGTTGCTCAGCAAAGTACAGGAAACACAATCATTTATACCAGTATGAATATTACTTGTCTAAGAATTAGGCTTCAGATAAAATATCAATCATGAATCATTCATTTTATCCAGCTCTGACAGACAGCACATCAGAGAGAGAGAAACACTCGTTTTACAGCCCCCTAGGATTACGGCACCTGACATACCAACACAACACCACTTTATCCTCTTATCCTAAACAGTACTCACAACTTGGATTATTTTTTATGAAAAACCCTTTAGATTCTTTAGATCTGAGGAGCCTTACGCACTACAGGAATATGACTAACTTGCAGGGTAATCAAGGAATGGACACATAATTTGAGGTAGCCAACAACCTGCTTTTACACATCTGAAGAACTTTTATAAAAATGAACTGCATGGCAACCAGACCGGGTGTCTAATTGAGACAGGAGTTTATTTGTCAAAATGTGTAGCCACACTGGGCTAGTATAAGGGACTGGGCATTTCACTGGGACTAGGCTTTTAATTGAAGTTTTACAGTAGTCATTTTGTATGTGAAGTAATCCCTCAAGAAACAGGTTAAAAATCCTTCGTGTTGCTCACCAGATATTTTATATATATTTTTTATACATATATATACAGATGGTTAACAAGTCCTTTTTTTGGGATCTGGAAATACCCTCAGAGTGTAGGTAAGATTAGAGGTAAACAACCGTATGTTTATCTCAAAGTTTGCTGGTTATTTATTATTTAAATTTGGATGCTTAACTTTGTGGCTCAAATGCAATAGTAAAACATGAGAGACAGCGGCTGTGTCTGATGAAACATATAATATTGGAACATAATTCATGGCGAAAAACTTACATTTCAGTATGTGTGATTTTGTGTAGATTTGCTACATTGTGCTACATTTTGATATGGGGCTTCCTCTCAGTTTTTTATGTGCACAATATGGTGCTGCATCTCAATGGCTTTAACAAAGTATAAAACTCTTTTCCGACATCATTATAAATTGACAAGGACTGACTTAATTCAAACAGTTGAAGCATGACTTGCCACATCTTTTCACCCACACCCTCTCGTTATCTCTTCCTAACCTAATTCATTAGCGGAGATGAGGAGAACTGTGGGCATTTGAATGTGTGTGTGTGGATGTGAACCAGGAAATCTACAGCCCCTCTCCATTAATGTCACCCACCATCCACCCATCCCACACTTTACCTGTGGAACTCTGCTTGAGCTTCTCATTTTTCTTTTTCCTCCACTTCCAGGGCTTGAAGATGCGCCCCAGGGTGGCCAGTTTGCTGTTACGTCGGATGGGTGGAGTGTGGACCCCTGTCACCAGGCAGCCAGTCCTTAGCACCCTCTGCTGGTCCACCAGCTCTACTGCAGTGACAGTAGAGTTAGGAAAGAGGAGAAAGAAGGAGAAAGAAGTGCAGGAGGATGAGATGGGGTAAAGAAAGAGTGGGTGTGGGTTTGTAGAGGAGACGGGTCAAAAGCAGGGAAAGAGAGCAAAGAGAGGACAAAGTGGAGAGAGAGTATGAAGGTGGGAATACAGGGATGAAGAAAGAAAAATGGAGCGTGAGAGGAGACAGAGAGAGAGAGCACAATTAGTATGCTCACCTTACTGAATAAACCATGATGGACTCCAAGTGCTGAACAGATTGAATTAGAAAGACTAATTTGATCAAGGCACACTCCCTCACGGCTGTTATATCCCCGCGAATCCCTCCCTCAGAGCCACGCGTCACGTATCAAAATAAATATCCCTCACAGTCCAAATTTGGAGGGAACATAAGAGACACAGACACAGACAGCCTCACAACACTACAAAAAGATGCATTTCCCCGGAGACCAACAGGTGTGCCAGCCTCAACGCTTTCCCAGAAACAGCGTTAGACTCGGCTGCCTCGTAAAAAAGAACTGATTGTTTTATTGTGTCAGCCTTATTTTTCCTAATATACAGCTCCTCTGCTACATATTTATGCTCTCTGTCTCAGCTCTCAGTCAAGTGATCAGTGTTGTCAGGAGGTGCACATAGCTCTGCAATATGTTCCATGATGCCTCTGAAACAGGAGCCAAACATGGGGAGCATGCAGTGTGTTTGGATCATTTCATCCCACAAAGCCATGGTGACAGTGTGTGTCTGAGGATGATGAACCAGTGTTGTAATACTCATGATCGGTCTCAAGACCACTTTTTGAAGGTCTCGGTCTGGTCTCGGATTAGCCGCATTTTTACTTGATCTTGTCTCTGTCTCACACAAAGAGGATTCTGGATCTTATTTCAAGAGCAGTCAAGACCCACACTTGTGGGGATGTCACAAAAGTGTCTGTGCATAAAAGGAGTCTCGAATAAAGACGGGTAAGCTGAGTTCAGCTTCTTAGTGTTTGTATCTTTTTACTTAAAGAAATCAAAGCAAAATTCCCACATATAATTTTGAGCTCTGTCATTAGTTTATCAAGATATTTCTCATGGAACACTTACACATGCACACATACATACAATATGGCAACAAAGGAGATGAATGGAGAGGAATCTTCTTTTGTTTTCTGTGGGTGTTTTTATGGAAATGTGGATCTTTCCGATCAGTTTGAGGAGTGCCTGTGGTTATCTTAATGGTTATCCTGCAGTGCGGGACTTTCACTGGTCTGCCTTTGGTCATGACTTGGTCTCGGTTGAGGAGGCTGTGACTACAACACTGGACTGAACCACATGTGGTCCTGGTTATGTTATCTTTTGCACGCAGTCAAATTCTTTTTCACCTTTTTTTGGATCCCACCAAGTTCCCAAAAAGTGCTGGCTGATTTTTCAGGGTTCCACATAAAATGAATTTAAAAAAGCACAACTTAAAAGACACAGAAATACACAGAAAGCAGTAACTAAGCTGATTTTTGCAAATCAAAGTGGAAAAAAATGATAAAAAATGATACAAATACAATAAAAAGCAACAAGACAAAAAGAAATATGACAAAGCTCCTACAGTAACAATAACTAAAACTACATCTGTGTGAGCTTCAGCAGATTTAGTTCATAAAAGGACATACACAAACAAAAACAAGTGTGAGAATATGCAGCAGTATATGATGACAGATATTGATATTAATTCATCTATGAGCTGTCCCCATCTTCTGTGCAGCCATTCCTGCACAGAGAGCCTTTTTCTCTCTTTTAAGGAAGCGTATATTTCAATGAATGATGGCTGTGACTCATATCAGGCAAAGTGTGGGTCTACAGAACCATGTGTGAACATCGCTGCTGGGCTCTAGTCACAAAGAGAGCCAAGAAAGAGGAAACGTACAATAATTTCCATGTATTTAAGAGCTACATGCGTCAATGTGACAAAAATGCAGCGCTATCTGCCTTCGGGAGGCTGGTATCTTTGTTCAAATATTCAGCTGAGGAGGAGGCAAGGATTTGTGATGGGGTGGGGGGGGGGTGGCAGAGTGGCTCGGGGTGTGATGAGGAGTACAGTGATGGAGGAGGGAGGATACAGCTGACTCCTTTTCATGCTTTTTTTTTCTTTCTTTTTTTTTTTTTTTAATTTTGCAGCCACTTGCCTCTGCCCTCAGGCACATTGGTGGGGAGTAGAAAGAGGATGGTGGTAGTGCTTGGGGGGGAGGAGAGGAGAAACAAGGAAAGGAAAGGAAATAAGGAGAGGGGAGGAATGAAGGAGATGAGAGCCAATAAAGAAGTGGAAAGAGAGAAGAAATGAGGACAGGGGAGGAAAGAAAAGGAAAGATGGTGGCTGAAGGAAAAGGAAGTGAGAAATGAGGAAAAGGAGATTCAAGAAAGAAGGAGAGGAGAGGAAAGAAAAGGTGGCGACAAGCAGGAGGAAAAAGAGGGAGAAACAAGCAGATGGGATGAAAGGAATAAACATCAAAAGGACAAGTCGTGAAAACAGAGGGAGAAGTAAAGGAAAAGATGAGATGAAAGGAGATGATTTCCAATTTGACCCTAACAGTTACTTGAAACAGGTCAGTTGACCATGCGCACCCCTCCCATGGTGTCATCATCACTACTGTCACACAAGCAGCGTGACAGACGTGGCGCCGCGCGCAGAATCCAGGTCAAGCTTGAAGGAAACGCACCCAGTCGCGCAGAGAGAGAGAGAGAGAGAGAGAGAGAGAGAAAAGCTTAAGAGAAGGAGAGGGGGAGCAGGAGGGGTAGAGGCGTTGTGTCTGTGTGAGAGGGAGAGTGTGTGTGTGTGTGTGCCTGTGTGTGTTAGAGAGAGAGAGAGAGAGAGAGAGAGAGAAGCGAAGGGGAGAGGAGGTGGGGTCAGGCCCGCTGCTGTTGCCATGGCGACCACATCCACATCCAGATGCTGCCGCAGCAGTGGGAGCCAGCGGGAGGAGCGAGTCGGTCTGTAGCTTAGAGGAGAGGAGAGCAGAGGAGCCCCCTGCACAGACACTGCCTGCCACATCTAAAGCCAGTGGCAGCACCCAGTGCATTGTGGGTAGGGGGGTGAAGCCACATGGAGGACGAGATCTGTCTGCGTTTTTGAAAGAGGGAAGGAGATGGGTGGGGTGGGATGGGGTGGAGAAAGGGGGATTCCAGGGAGAAGAGGCGAGAAGGAGGGATGGGAGGGGGCTGTTGCTATACGGAAGAGCTTGCAGGAGAATCTGGGCTCGTCCAATCACGGAGCAGCTATTTATAATGCATATCAAGTAACTCTTCATTTTTCATAGAAGGGGTGGTTGTTCAGAGAAAATGACAGGAGCACGGGAATTAGGTGAAAACACATGCATGCACACGGAGATTTCTTTTATGCACCGGATGAGGATGTATCAAAATGTGTGTCAGATAAGCATGAATGGACTACATGCACCATGTGGCAATGATGTGCTATTCTAATTAATATGCTAATGCAAATAGGATTTATTAAATCCATGTGTCATGCTGATGCAGTAGACCAGTAGCCCGTTTGCTGTAGTCCTCTCCCACCACAAGCCTGCACACTGTAATTCCAATCAGGTGGTGGCGTCACGGCTTTACACAAGTTAAAAGATTAAATTCCCCATAGGAAAATATAACATAATTCATAAATGACCCGGGGAGTGCAGGCAAATATAAACTTAGCATGCCACACTCTGTGCTGCATTAGTGCAGCGAGAACTCCAAAATGATTTAAGAGTGGAATAAAGTAGGCAATATGATAATGTGACTTGGCAAGAAAACTACATCAGAGTGTTAGTGTGCCACCAGGGACCACACCCCACTTAACCAGCTTGTCAGCACATTCGGGAGCATAAGATCTCTCCCCACGTGCACACACCGAGCACTTCCCCCATCCCAAGTGCTTCAGATGAGCATACCAACAGGAATATGCTCTATTACAATACAGGAAGTCTAAAACTGAAAGTGACAAACACAAAAGCAAAAAAACTACAACTCTGAATCTGTCTGTGACCTTTAGACATTTCACAGTGAGAGGGATTCACACTGAGGGGCAGGACGGTATCAGTGGCATAGTTTCAGCGCTGAGGTTTTATGAGGCAAAGCTTTTCTGAATCACCTCGTAGTAATGAGTGGGTTTGTGTTTTTAAAGCTCTCCCTGTAGTATTAAAAGACAAATCAGCACTCCAGGATTAATCTAGTAGTTCACTGGGATGCGAATTATGTCAATAAGTGTTTGCACCATTCCCCTGCAATGACAAGTGCATTGAACATTTAAGTGTGTATCATCTTGTTTTGCGAGCAGGTGTTTAAACCTCTCAGACACAATCAGCACGCAAATCTTTGGAATAGCGATGCTGAGAAGGCTTTGGAGGGCTGTCAAGTGACTCAGAAAATACTATTTACTACTATTACTATTACATAATGCACAATGCTATTTACAGCTTAACACGAGCACAGTCTGGTGCACTGTCTTGCACGGTAAAGTTCAACTTTGGCGACCTGTTCAGTTTATCATAGTTGAATTTTGCAGCAGTTCTAGCAGCATGGCTCAGTGTCAGTCTGTCAGTTGCTCTGTCAATTAATGTTCCCCCTCAGGATGACCTTTCAGAGCCATCAGCTTTTTAATTAGTCCGATTGTTTGGTTTATGACCAACTATTTCCCATCAGCCTCAGCTGTGCTTTGTCTTTCACACTAAGTGGGGTGGCTGTGGCACAGGAAGTAGAGCTGGTTGTCCACTAAGCGGAAGATGGGAGGTTTGATCCCTTCAGTCCACATGTTGAAAGATGCGTGGGGATGATACTGAACAGCAAATTGTGCTTAAGTGCATGTGGACGTCTAACTGATGAGCAGGTGGCCTTGAATGTAGCCCCCATCAACAGTGTATGAAAAGTTGTGTGAGTGGGTGAATGTTGCATGTACTGTAAAGCACTTTGATTGCACTTTGGTCAAAAGATTAGAAAGGTGTCTTGTTATGACACTGGAATTTCTAACTTCGATACAACACGGATACAGCTCTTGCTAACTTCCAAAAGCTGGTGGAGCAGTGCAGAAACTGCGGCTAGCAGGCTCTCTGTGAGCCAATTGAGGTGGGCTGCTGGGAAATTGCTGGGTGTTCAATCAGTAAAGCGCTGATGAGGTTAGGAGTAGCCAGAGCTGCAATGAGGAGGGCCATACGAACCGTTACTGAAGCCGCAAAGAAAGCCACTTGGTGGCTTTGGATAAAGAGGGCGAGCCTGTGGATTGCTGCTGCTGGGATACAATCCCGGGCTTGATCAACCCTGGATGGATCACCTGGGTGAGAGGGGTCTGATGTCGAAAGACCAGAAACCCCCTATGACCCCAGGAACATCACTGATGATGCATCCCAGCACATCCTAGAGATGAATCTTGACACCGAAACATAGCGATATTCAGCAATGCAGGGTAATAATGACATTAAGGGCATAAAATTGCAAAGCCATAAATATAACTAGGTTATACCATGAAGACGTCTACTTTTCCTTTCTTGTTAGTAGCAGAGAACAGCTGAGTGACTGTAGAAAACATTCACAATAACAGAGTGAGAAAGAACAGCTGCTACAGAAAATGAGCATTACAACCGTTAAAAATGATCAGAATCAATATGTATTGATAAAACAATATTTTTCACAACTCTAGAAAGGTGTTACATAAATGCAGTCCATCTACCATCAGCAAAAGTTAGCATGCTAATATGCTAAACCAAAAATGTTAAAGATAAACATTATACCTGCTACACATTAGCATGTTAGCATTTTAATTGTGAGCATGCTGCCATGCTAGTGTTAGCATTTTGCTCAAAGCATGGCTGTGTCTACATACAGCCTCACACAGCCGTTAGCATGGCTGCAGACACTTGTTACTCTACAGTACCTGCTGCAGGCAACTCTGAACAAAAACATATACACCACTGTGCAATCTTTCCTGTTAAACACTGCGTGTGAGCTTCAGTCGCCTCCTGACAGCTATAAATAACATCAGACCGACCCTTGACTCCCATCATCTCCGCAGACCCCACACTGCCTCGGTTCCTCGCTAAAACCGCCCTGCCCCTTCCACCCAGGCAACTGACAATGTGCCCTTGAATGGACCACCTCCTCACCCGCTGACACGCCAGATAACCTCCTCACTTTACCCCCCTGGCTTTACAACTGTGCTGCCATCTGTCTGTAGCCCCGCTGCCTCGAGGGCCCAGGCACAGTGAGGGCTCACAGCTATCAAGTCGCAGGGAGAGAGAGGAGCGCAGAAGGGCTGAAGAGACGTAAAATGAAAAAGAGTATGAATGAGAGACAAAGGCTGAGATCAGGAATGGTTAGGGTCAAGTGTAGAGGGATTTATTAAAGAAGAAGAGGAGAGAATGATGATTACCTTCACAAAATGACTCTATTCAGATCGTAAAAAGAGCAAAGTCCACTCAACATGGACATTAATAACGTCTGAAGCCCTCTTCTTATAAAGCTTTTTTTCTATGAGATTTAGTTTGTCACAGCTTTTAACCTTGATCCAGAGAAATTTACCCTATGTACAGATTTGCATATCCGATCACCAATAGTCATCCGCATTCTGGACAATTCTGCAGCTGTAAATTCATTAACCAGAGGACCATAACCACAGTTAAGGAAGCTCAGGTCATGTCCTTGTTTTTCTGGAGGTATCTTATGTTTGTTTATTTCCATTTTTAATAAAACACTGTAATGTATTAGGCCAGGAGATAATAGTCGATTCTCAAATTGAGCCTAATCTACTGTGCAACATTCTCATTTTACAACCTACTCTAAATTAAATTCACATTAAAGGGTAAAAAAGACATTGTATACTCCATATTAACCCTCATACATAAGCTCAAAACAAACCAAACCAAGCTATGCACCTCAGGTAAATGCATTTAGATGACTCACCCAAACACGTGTCTTGTGTACTGTAACTTGTTTGGGAATGAAACTCATTTCTGGGAAAGCAGGGTACCTCAGTGTGAGGCTACATGAGTCTGCAAAGGTCAAGCCTCCAGATCATCAAAGTGATTACAGCCCAAGTGTGAAACTCCAGCGTGTGGGCTCCTGGCATCAAGAGAGTGAAATGATGTCAGTGAAGCCAGCAGCCAATAGGAACTGCCCGAGGCCCTTGTTTGTTACCATATGTTGGTGTTGAGAATGAGGACTAGTGGGTGGCTTGGTGTGTAAGCCTTCGCTGCAGCATCAACAAGGACAACTAAGAATCTAGTTCATTCTCACTTCCTGATGAAAGTGTTGCTCTGTTGTTTTTACTCGTCAGTTTGGGTTTTTCATGAAATATGGTGGACAGATAGATGTTGGGACAAGGGCATCTAACTGATCAGATTTTGGTGGTGATTGCTGAGTGTGTTTGAAGGCTGTTTTGTGAAAACTGAATTAGTCTCATCAGTAAACTCCAAGTGCATTTTAATCGTATCACTAAGAGATGTTTCAGGCACCAGTCCTTCATCAGACTAGTATTTCTGTATTTGTTCTTCTGTCCAGTACCCAGTATTTATCATTTTTGGATACGCATGCTGTTTTTTGATTCTTCAGACTTAAAACTTTTAACTCACAGCCTTTGGTGTGTACTGGGTGAATGGTGTTTTAAAGTGTTTTTGGAGCTTGACTCATACTAGGGAGTAATAATCAGGATTTCTCACCTTTTATTCCCTCATAACTTTAGTGTCATAACATCTTTTTAAAGGAACAAAACTCAAAAGTACATATTTTTCCTCTCACCTGTAGTGCTGTTTATCAGTGAAGATTGTTTTGGTGCGAGTTGCTTAGTGTCGGAGATATTAGTTGTAGTCAACAATGATGTCTCTGCAGAAATCATGACCTGGTTATTTAAGATAATCCACAGTCCTTGTTGTGAGCAGTTTCATGTAGGAACTATTTTCTGTCTACTGAACTACATTCACCAATGAGGTCATCATGCAGAAGGAAGAGTGCATCTACTGCTAGCTCACCTAGCACCACTGAGCTAGCTAACGTTGCAGATCAGCCGAGGAGCACTGAGTAATATTTAGTTCCTGCGCTGTCATGAGCACAAGCCTTTCGTCCATGAGTAGATGCACGCTTCCTCCTGTGCGGTGATACACTTTAACAGTCAAAAAGACAGAAAGGTGGGGGTGGAAACAACACACCAACTGTCATCACATTTTGATTTACATGTTGCTTAAGTGTGTTTGGTGCACAGCAGTACACAACATCTTTTTCCAGCTGTGCCTCGCCCACTTCAAACCAAGTAAGAACAGCACAGACAAAAAAAAAAAAAAAAAAAAAATTGAAAGTAAAATAACAAAACTGTTCAGGGCCTTAATTTTTTTTTTCTTTAAGTCCATTTTTGTCCTAGATTTAGGGGTAACTATTGGCAGAAATGGTATATAAGATTCATAACTCTGTTTTCATTAGTTTATTATCGCCTAAAATTTGAATTGTTTTTCGTTACCTTACACTGAGCGATTTATATCTACATATAGAACATGTTTCCAGCCTGGGGCGGCTGTGGCTCAGAGGTAGAGTGGGCTGTCCACTAATTGGAAGATCAGCGGTTCGATCCCTGGCTCATCCTGTCTGCATGTCTAAGTATCCTTGAGCAAGATACTGAACTCCCGATGATGCTTCCATTGTTGTGTGAGTTAGTTAAAAAACCTTGTATGGTAGCCTCGGCCACCAGTGTGTGAATGTGACTCGTAGTATAAAAAGTGCTTTGAGTGGTAGGATGACTAGAAAGGTGCTATACAAATGCAGGTCCATTTACCACCCACGGAGTCCACCATGTTGTTGTACAATAGCCCAAAACTGTACACAAGGTCTCGATAGGGCTATTCATATTTTTGCATTGGTCACTGTAGTTCACCTACACACTTGGCACACGGGAGAAGAGACATCTCAGCTCTGCAAACCCCTCGCTAGATGCTACTTAATCCTACACATTTGACCTTAAAGTTGTTTTTGTTTGCTGGGTGATAAAATAATACATTTAATATGAAATGAACTAGGTCTGAATAAAAGTAAGCATAAGAACTGGTAAATGTTAACACTCTGCAAATGTTTTAAATGGCTCTAGTAATTGACCCTTAATGCTGCACATGGGTCCCACTACTTACACTCAAAATATGGCCGATTTACACACTGACACGCCTCTGCATTTCAGCCAAAAAAAGGCAAGCTATCTTTGACCAGTTGTGAAAGCCTCGCTGCAGCCATCACATCCACCCAGTGGGCCCAAAATGTTCCTGCTAAAAGTGCTTTTCCTGTCACCCACACAATAAGGCGAGCCTCGGAAAATGTCATTCCAACCTGCTTCCCTTACAACAATCACCAGAGGAAGAAGAAGACCCTGAGTGTGTCCAGAACGACTTCCAGTCTATAGTTATGTTTTGGGCTGCGTTCCCGTAATAAGAAATCTCATCCTGTTCCATCAAAAAGCTCCTTCCAATCAGGTAATGGAAGTCTTGGTTCACCCTTCGTACCTTGGGCTGTTCCTGCAGTCTGTCACATTAATCTAACAAACTGCAAGATTCATATTGACTCATTCAGCTCTTTTTATATCTCCAAAAGTGCTGCTTGCAAAAGATCCCACTTCCTCAGAGAGATGGTTTAATTATAAAGTTACACTTTTATACCCTGATGACTGAAAAGTGGCAGACGGCCTTGTGTTTCGAAAGACTTCCCCGGCAACAAAAAGGTCACAGCTTCAATCCCGCAGCAGCCATTGTGTCTATCAACAAGATATGCAAGCGTCCTTGAACAATATCCTGAGCTCCTACTTACTCAGCCTTTTTTAATTCCTCAAGATAACATCAAACGTAAATGTGGTTTCCTGGAAGCAGCCGGTACTTTTAAAATGTATGCTCAGGTGAGTTAGTCGTGGGTCTTCAATGAGGCGTGGGAGTCTTCAGTTGACCAGGCCAGTTATAGTCTACAGTATCAGAGTCAGGTGGGTGAGCAATGGTGTGTAATTTGTTCCTGTTATTTCCACTGATTTAGGTCAGCGCCTGAAACATTTATATAAAGCATACGGAGTGTGTGCATGAGACAGAGAGGGAGAGCATATGAGTGTAAATATTCACTGCACCCACAATCTGTGCGACTCCATGTCTGTGTGGACGTGTTTTTGTGTCTACATTTGATACAGGAGCTGAAAGCTCAGTTCCACTGGGCTCCCATCGCTCTGCAGGGAGGGGAGCACATCATGGTCTCCAGGCAGGAGAGACAATGGGAGGTGCACAGAGGAGCAGTACAAATCACCACTGTTAGCTCTGTAATCTCCAAACAAGTTCCCATGGCAAGTGCAACACTCGAATTTGGATTCCCTAAAGTGTGTGCGAGCGTGGGACGGTTTGGGCCTATTGAAAACTTGATGTACCAGGAGCTGGAGCGAGAGACAGGCAGCCACGGTGTACAGTGGTGTGTGCAAAGCTGCTAGTCCTACATTTTTCCCCATGTTATTGTCCGAAAAGCTGTGTTTATCCCCTGTGCTGGACCACACATAGATCACGCTCGGCCAGGATGAACAGTGGCCAACAACTCATTTTGTGATGCCAGACAGTACAGACACAAGTCAGTGCGCTAACTGTCCAGTAACCTCATTTGTCATGGACATATGGACATACTGAAACAGGCCAGGCACTACATGCATGACCATGTTTGTCATTATGCCATGTAATAACCATGTCGACAGCCATCTCATGCACATCATGGAAGACATACTGAGGTCATGGAGTCAAACAAATAGGCTGCCTGATGGTGTTATTGAAATCAGACATGTGATGCGTGTTGAAATTATATTACACGTCATGACTGCTGTTCAAATTATGGTCTAAGTAATTAAATGTAAACTTAAAATACATATTGAATTACTTTTGAGTATTTTGTAATTTGTATTTTGCTATTTGCAGAAAAAATATATATAATCTGTAACAAGATATTTAAAGGGCTTGTATTTGTGTATTTTAAATACTTGAATTTCATTTAAAATTTCATTTTAATCTCTAATAAGACACATTTTTATCCTCTGTTTAAACTGTTTTGACAAGTAGCCTAATTAGGTGAATGCAACTAAACCACATGACATGCCCTACTGGGTCCTGCAACACGCTCATTGTGAACTACCATGTATCATCTGTGTTTCCCTGAACTGCAGCGTTAGGGTGTATACAAAGGTTTTTTTTTTTTGGTTGTTGCTGCTACTGAGAGGACAGGGCATTCCAGCATATTCTCACCCAACCCAATACCATTGCTTTGTCAGTGGACCTGAACGTCAGAAATTGTCACGCTAGTTACCCTCCAGCATCAGTTTTTTCACGGACAGATTGTCAATTTACACTTGTTACATACATTGCGTCTTTTTCAGAATAAGCTTACATGATAGGTAAAACACCTTGTTTTTATGTTTATTTCCTTAAGTCAAAGCAACAAAACCATGTGGTTAGATCAAGAAAAAAATATAATGGCTTGGCATAATATAAGCACAGTTGTTACTAATATCATGTAGCGTCACGTGACATACGTCATGTGGCATGCGTCACTGCTGTAGCGTGGTGCACATACTAGCACACTACATTGTTGGTAAAATAACTCCATTAACTTTTGGTTTCCCTCTGAAACAAACAGCAGGCTCCTGGGTGAAAGTCTGGAGTCTGGTTGACCGATGCACCACCCCTCACTCCTGCCCCATTGGAACTTTTTCACTCTTTACAAACTGCTGTAAGACAGTGCGTTTCACAATGCAACAAAAGGTGCCTTAGTTTTTTGATATGTGATGCTAACATCCAATGACAAAGTGGCCATATTTGATAAGTTTAGGTGCCTCTGTGCGTTGGTATCTGACGCTGAGATCACTGACAAAGCGGTGGTATTTAAGGAGTTCTCTTCTACTATTTTGCACGGTGTCACACTCTGCTGTGATGGTACTGTGCTGTGTCTCTGGAACTTGTTCAGTTGGTTGCTAACATTTCACTTCCCCCAGCTGTATTTCATTTTCTTGTTCATTCAGTCAGTCAATGGTCACTTTGCAGCATTTGCACTGCATGGGACAGCACAGCATACACGGCCCTACTCACTCTTTTTTGGTTTTCCATTGACAAAAGTATTGATTATTCCTTGTGCTTTTTCGGTTTCACCTCCATCGAGGTTCCAAGTGAGCTGAGCTGAAACTGTAACGTGGAGTTAAAACACTGCAGACCTCTGATAAGTCTGAGAGAACCACCACAAAAATTGTCACCTGTGTGACACGGGACATCCTGCACAAAGACGCCATTTTTCAATTGTCACGCTGCCGTCAATAGCAACCCATATTTTTTTACTGAGAATGGCTGCAAAAACCACCCAGCATCCAGGACTTCCTGACTGGCCACTTCAAATCTATGATGTGGGAAACTCACAGAGCTCATCTTTTCAATGTAGAGGGTTGAGGTCAAACTATAGACTGTTTAAAATTATGGATGAGCTACCATGACCCATTGGTTTGTAGACTCAGCACTTTGGCCGCCGCCATCTTGGTTCTTTTGGTGCCAGAAGTGACCATATATGGGCGAGAGGCTGATGGTGTGGAGGAGCGAGGGGTGGATCTGACTCACAGACAAGCAGCCCTACCCTTAAATATGTGTAACTTTAAGCCTCAATAAAATGTAAAGTAATATACAAATTTGTATTTTATGTTGATGCATTTGACGGGCAAGTATTTGTCATTTGTACCAAGATACTTTTTGATGTATTTGTGTCCATCTCCACTTCTGCTCCACATTGATTTAAGGCTACGTTTCTTAAAGTATTATGCATCCAACTCAATCTCAAACACCTACAACAAGATCAAGGTCTAGATTTTGTATTTCTTGCCTGAAATCATATCAACTGGAAAAAAAATGTTGCTGTCTTGAGAATGTGTTTTGGTCTGGAGCAAAATGAGTCAGCCTTACAGTAGCCTAGAGTCTGTTGTGAGAGCTGTCTGGGACTGATGATGGCAGACAGGCAAACTGTCCACAAAAGATTTTGCCCAGTTACACAAACACATTCACTTGTGTGACCACACAAGCTTCCCTGCAGCCGCTCAGTGCCAGAGGGATGCTGCCGTGGTGGGAAAAAAAAGGCATTATCTGGTAGTCAAACAGGTTTGAAGCATATGATGGATCAGTGTTGATGGAGAAGTTGCTAGAAGCCACTCACTCATCAACAATGAGCACAAACTCTGTACTACAGGCTTGGCCACAGTTCTAATAGTTTTAATGGGATTGGATTTGAGCTTTTGGCTTACATGGATGTATGGGATGATTAAATTAAATGGAATTTGTGCCTGGATCTGCACAATGTGCTTTTCTCATTAATGTGTCATCGGTGGGAAAAAAAATTGCTGGTTCTCTTTCCCAGCAGATCAAGAGCCCGGCTAAGTCGAGGCATCTGTGATCCAGGACAGACTTATCAGCACACAGAACACGGCTCTGCTCGGTTCAGCAGCCTGCTGCAGTGCAAAGGCTGGTGCTGTCCCTGGTGCTGAAACTCACTCTGCTAGAATAAAAGAAAAAGTCAAATCCAACATCACTCCCTATTAGGACCCTACTGCAATGTATTTCCTTTCCCAACACAGAAGAGAAGCAGGTCTTCACACTGGAGAGGGTGATACCAAGGAATGTCCGATATTTGGACAACTGACTGAAATCAATTATCAAAATAGTTGCACACTAAATTAATGTTGATTGACTTATTGACTGATATCTTAAATCCCAACTAGCCTAAGTTTCTCTTTGTGTGGATGTGAATTGAGTATTTTAGGAGTTTTGGACTGTTGGTCACACAAAATAAGCAAATTAAATACCTTACCACTATCTCTAATGTAGTGCTTTCTGATTGTCTAGTGAGAATTATTTGATACTGTATAACATGCTTAAAGGGTAAGTTCATTATTTTCAGCTTGGACCCTATTTTCTCATGTTTTTGTCTCTTAGTGACTAATGGAGACAACAATTTTTGAAACTGGTCCAGTATGGAGCGAGAGTGCTGCAGTCGGCAGCCACAAAAAAAGGCAGCAATGTAACCACTTGGGGCAATTGAGCATCTGCAATGTACGTCCACTAAAAGTGTTTGTTTTTGCCAATGACAGGCTCAGAATAATAGGTAAGAGTCTGACAACATTACGGAAAGGATCCCTACAGAGACAGACCTTTTTGTTTAACCAGAAACAGCCCTGAAATCGCCATCGCCAAACACACCAGACTCCATTCAAATAAACAGTCATTTTAGCATGTATAGAGCCAGCATATTTTCACATCTAACTGAGTGGATTAAGGATTTATTGCAACCAAACAAGAACTGGCAATTGTTGGAACAGTGGAAAGATAAACCAAGGTGGCGTTTGTGAGTTTTATTTTGTTTCTGATGACTTTGAATGAAGTGTCTTTAACAATAATAAAATTACTGTTTATTTAAATGGAGTCTAGTGGGTTTGGTGATAGCAATTTCAGGGCTGTGTCTGGTTTTAAAAAAAAGGGTCTCACGCTTAATCAAAAAAGTCTATCTTTGTAGGGATCAGACACTTAGAATATGTGAATTATGTGAGCCTGACAGTAGCAAACACAACTACTTTTAGTGATGGTGCTCAATTGCCTGATGGGATTACATCCACCATTGCTGGCTGCAGCGGTCTCACGCAATACTGGACCAATTTCAAAAGCTGTTAGTCTCATTAGTCACTTAGACACAAAAACATGAGAAAATGGGGTCCAGATTAAAAAACAAAAACAAAGTTACTCCTGAAATCACCCCACAATGCAACCTTACAGGCAGTATACATTTAATGGTCACTTATCAGAATGTATCTACCATCAAACATTGTGCAGACAGGAAAAACAGCTATATTTAAATGGCTCCCAGATGAGAGGAAGGTGACACTAGTAGTTTCTGAAATGCTCGATATAAAAATTACAGTTAAGTGGCAATACAACAATCAGTGATGGCGCAAAATGACGATTAACGGATGTCCAAAACCTGAATTTACTTCTCCTTTGGACAGATGTCTTGGGGGATCAATATGTGAAACTCCTTCCTCGCAGAACTCAAAATGGCTTAAATGTTGTGGTATTTAGCTTTGGTCGATGCTACATACTTTGCCCTTTAAAAGAATCATTGAAATACCTGTAGAAATGTAAACTATGGAGTTTTTTTCATGTAGGGGATATTGCATGAGTGAACAAACACAGCCAAAAACTCTGCAACCCTCCGCTCACTTCCCTCCCAGATACTCTTTACTTCACACATAGTCAGTCCAACAAAAACGCAATGAAAAGCTTCGATTCATTTCCTTTTTACGACTGCATTACTTCGAGTACAGTTATCTGATCTGGCTATGTATTTAATTTACCATCTCCTGAGAGGCCCTGGCGGAAATGTTCAATAACACTGAAGTTTAAGTGCCTATCAAACAGTCACTCTGCGGAAGGCCTCGCACCACTTTCTCTCATCTCTGCGGTGGTTTAAAGTCTGTCAGTCTGCCTCATCATAGGGGGAGCTTTACCTGCCTCTGCTTCCTCTTCTTTCTTTCTCCCTCTGTCCCTAATTTATGCCTCCTTCCTGTCTGTCCCCTATGCTTCACCGTCCCAGACAGGAGTGTTTATCTGTGATGGGGCCGGGGACTCCCCTCTGCCCTCTTCATCTATCTCTGACTGGATCTGGCAGGTTCGTTAGGAGACAGAGACACAGCGGCTACAAACAGGTGTGAGGATACAATACATCGATTTATGAGCGTCTGTGTGTGTGTGAGAGAGAGAGAGAGAGACAGAGACAGAGACAGAGAAAGAGAGAACTGCTGTAGATGTTAAAAACGCACTGACTGGGAGAGGTGCGAGCAAGAAGATAAATAGGACTCTTTTACTTTGATGTTATGTAGCCTTACTTAAAGCGTCGATATTAATGACGAATCATGTGACTTCTTTCCTGAGATAAGAGTTGTGTGCAATGATGAACCTGTAGAAAATCATGGACTCTGCAGTTCCCTTTAGCTGGAGCTTAGTAGTGTCTTTCAGCTTATTGTTTTGGTTTATACTTCACTATTTCACTGTTTTGTTTCCCTTTTATTGTCCTCATGAAATATGCTTTTTCAGGTTTAACTTCTTTGACGTGTAAAAAAACATGTAATGCACAGTATGAAACAGGAATGCAGCTTCTCTGGTTTCCACGACAATGAATAATGGTTGTTCATAATGGAGCATATTAATCATAAATCACACACTTTTTTAAATACTGCTCACTATTTTAAGATGGTGTAGAGCTTGAACATTAGAGCATCACTGAACACACCAACAAGTAAGAGTTTCCAGATCAGTACCTGCTCACAACTATCAACTATCAACTTCAACCAAATGTTCCCAATGATGACTGATCCGTTTTAAGCAAGCAGGTTTCAAGTCACTCCAAGATTCACATTATGTTGATTCATGGGACAAAGAAATCAATCTAAAAAAAATAAATGTATAGAAATGCAAAACCAAAGGTGAGGAAATGAGAAAAAAAATTCCTGACTAAGAAAAATCATGTAGATGAAGGTAAAAAGAGGAATTATAATACACATGGGATCCATTGAAAAAGTGTCCAGTACTGGAGCTCATGCAGAAGCTTTTCAAATCAGACCCACACAGCCACCGCCTCTTTGTTAATGGGCTCCTGTAGACTATCCATCATCTCAACATGGCCAGTTAGCAATGGGGACAACTTCTTGGCTTTTTTTCAACACAGGCTGCCTCCTCACCCACTCTCATCTCTCCCTCTCCTTGCTCTGTTTCCCTCTCCTCCATCTCCTCCCCGCCTCACTAATTCACTCGCCTGTCCTTTTCTTCTTCTTTCCTCCCAAAAGAAGCGTCTCCACTGTTTTACAGACTTGATGCCCAGAGGAATTTACTCTCTTAGCTTTTTACCCTTCACAGCATAGTGCATTATACTTCCTGAACTCCACTTAACCTCAGCCTTTAAAGGCTAAATAGCTCCATTACATCGTGCCTTTACACTGGGGTCTCTGACAGGTGCTAAGGGCTGCTTGGGTCTTCATTCTCTGCTCTCCAAGGGGATGTCTGCTCAACCGCCTGACTGTCTCGTCCTAGCATATTCTGGCTGTGATTTTGTGATCGTTTCCATTGCACAAGTCTGCACAGACCTGCCAGTTCTCCTGCAGATCAATGCACACTTGGATGCACACGCCAAAAAAAATCCCGCAGACACGCAGGCATGCAAACAACAGCCGCAGCAACACATGGCTCAAACACTGTCAACTGCCTAATCTGCTCCCGCATCCGCAGGGAGCGGGCATGATGTAGGGCTTTTTGTTGTTGTCGTCAATTTTGTGCTCTGTTTTCATGGGCGGCTGAAAGACAGTGAAGGCATCCACAGAGAGCAGAGCTCAACAAGGTGTCCAGATGCAGCTTATCCCCATTCAGTGGACGTGGGTCCACAATGTGACAGTACAGTTGGTACAACATACAGTCATGTTATAGACAGAGAGGAGAAAGGAAGACTAACACAAAGCAAGATGCCAAACATTTGGTGGCCTCAGCTTCTCAAATATAAGTACCTCATGCAGCAACATTCTCTTAAATTTCTTAAATTTTGGCTTGTAATTTAAGCTTTTCATCGACCTTCTCAACAATAAAATGATGAATATACCCCTCCAATGCATAGTCAGACATCTGATCGTATGTCTCCAAAAATCACCAATTGCCCCCGGTGAAATGCCGTGTACTGTGACACCTGCCATAGCGCCGGTCACTGAAAGTTGATATTTTGTCTGAGTAAGTAGAGGGGGGCGTGGCTTAGCCATAGGTCAACTGGAGAGATGCCACCAGAAAAAAAGGCTGTAAGAAGTAGAAAATGTGCAGTAGTGAAACTGACGTACAGAGATATTATGAAAACAAAGTAAAAATGTGATTTTCCGCAGTGTCAGCACTGGCATTGCAGGAAAATCAAAAACCCAGCGATGGCAAGACATTTGTGATGCTGTAAAAGCCATGTCAGCACTATATCTACACTGTCGAAATACTCTAATAAAAGGTCTTGTATGGAGAAGAGTACTTAAATTATGTAAGTACAATCAGGAACATGCGTTGAAGTATCAAAAGTGCAGAAAAATTTCATTCAAAACAACTAAAATAATTAAAATGAAGAGAGAAACTGGAACTATGACATGTTTTTGCATTAAAATGTCATAGTCTTGGCAAGATTGACCGAGTGTAAAATTTTCTCTTACCTAAGAGAAGGGCAAAAATAAAAAAAAATAATAACACTGGTGAATCCCATAAATCAGTGGGTGCTAACAGAATGAGAACAAATTCAACATGAGGGCCATTATGTGATGAACTGTGAAGTTATTGTGAGTTTTCCACAATTCTCTGACATTTAAAGACAAAACAGTGAATTAAAAACAGATAGATGAATAAATACTTAGTGTCAGCCTCTCCCAGGAGACAAAGAAGAGGAGATTTATCATCCAGTGGAGAGATATTTTGTTAATATCTCTGATTGTGGGCAGCGTTGCAAATCAGCGAGTGGGTCTGCTCTATGGCAATATTTATTTTCTATCAATGTGATGAAGTGCTTTGATTGTCAAGAATTTAATACACTTGATTAGCCTTTCCAACTTGTTCTTTTTTACTGTTTATTAAACAATTTTCCACTTGAGTTGCCAGAAACTTCACAATATCAATAATGTGATGGGTGACAGATTAAAAAAGTAAAAACAGTTTCAGTTCTTCTATTTATTCTCTAAGAATTCAACTGGTGGGATCAACACTGTGACCTCTGCAGATATTCCCTCATGTGTGGAGAACGCTGTCTGACACATCGCTCAGAAAAGGTCTGATGACTGTAAAGGCCGCAGCGTATGAGTCATATCATTATCATTAAACCATTTAGTGACTCCTCCTGCTCTGTATAGATGTTTTCAAATCATTTATTAAAATATTTTATAGGTGGCTATTACAGTATATGCATACAGTATTATGTCCCGCCCTTACCTTGGACAGTGAACAATAAAATGGCTGAATGAGTCAGTGCTTGTAGTCATGACCGATATGTATCACTGTCTTAAAGTGCCAGCTTTATACAGTACATGGCTTCCCACAGTCTCAACTACATCAATTAATAATACCAACAATAAACTTTTCATGATGGTGAGAGCAGACACTTTGTTAGGCAACCAGGACGCTACTCTCTCCGACTCTCGATGGCTGAGTGTTTCTCCTTGGCCTCTGCAGGGACCTCTGTATCATCATGGAGGAGAGAAAGTAATAGCTCTCCGGTGGCTACTACTAACAGGTGGCCTTGACTGACTCACAGTCCCTTAAGGCCAACCATGACGAATGAGTCGTGACGCTAGCGTGAATTACAGCTTGGCTACTGAAAATAGGAAGTAAGAACCTAATGATGGCGGGTTTCATGTAGAAGGAAAGTGGTTCTTCTGAAGACCAAAGCTAGCTATACAGTCTATCCTGGTACTGTAAGCTTCAAAAACAAAAGAACATGAGTATGGGAGATGGAGATTTATTTGTTGGTCAGTGCTGCATCACATGAGGGCTTGGCCTGTGAGCACAAATAGGAAGCTCCGAAATTGAATGTGAGAATTAAGGTTCATTGCCGATTAATTTCCTGATAATTTTCCTGATTATTTTGTCCATAAAATGTCTCAAAATAATATTAAATGCCCCTAAAAATTTCCCAGGGCCTAGGTGATGTTTTCATGTCTTGATTTGTCCATCCAACAGTCCAGAAACAATCATTTTCAGTTTGAGAGGCTGGAACCAGTGAATGTTTGGCTTTTTTTTGCTTGAAAAATTACAACAATTTATCAGTTATCCAAAAATATCAGCTAATTTTCTGTCAATCGACTTATCCATTTATCAACTAACTGTTTTAGCTCTCTCGAGAACACATTTCAAATCTACCCTTGAACCCTAACCATGCTAATAAAACAAACATCTGCAATTAATTTACTATTCCAACATGGTGAAGTGTATTTTTGCTTGGCATTACTGATAACTTGACCAAATTTAGACAGCATAATGTCAGATGGAGATATTAACAGACTTGAACTGTGATCAAGGAATTATTTTCTGGTGTCTTATTCTCACTTCTTCCACTTATTTTTTTTTTAGACTGAAAAACTTCTCACCTCTCAGTCACTGTTGCTTTCACTCTTGTTTTATCCACTTAGCACAAATGATCCACGGCTGAATGCAACGAGTTCACGCCCTGTCTCTAGACTGTAGAGGAAGTTGAAATCATTCAGGAAAAAAAAAAAGATAGAGCAGAGGACGTTATTTTGGGAAATACACTTTCTTGCTAAGAGTTAGATAAGAAGATTAGTACCACTTTTATCTGTGCAGTTAACATAAGGCTGCAGCCACTGGCTCACTTAGCTTAGCACAAAGACTGGAGACAGAAGCAAACAGGTAACTTAGAGACTTCAGGAAAGAGTGTGGCACAATGCCCCTGTGTCAAACTGAAATTTGATGTTTGAGGTGCTGGTGGGTTGATGTGGACAAAGCTAAGCTAAATGTTTTCCCCCATGGACTGTATATATCTGTAAAGATGGAAACAAAGCTCCCTTAAAGTGAAGTCAAAACATTTCCATCCTTGTGGCTGGCTTCAGTACAGGTCATAAACCCACCCCCTCCATGTTAGCAGATGGGACATGGACCAAACTAAAAACTCAAAGTACACTTCAAATACATTTCTCCCAAATTTGTTTACTGTCATTTTAAATTGTTCTCATCACACTGATGTGTGTTCAAGTGTTTTTTTCTGATAAGTTTGGTATTGATGAATTATTTGATGCTATAGAGTGTGCAAGAAATGAGGGGTCCATGTCATTGGTCCGACAGCCCATTAGTCCGACATCCCATTAGTCCGACGGTCCGCGGTGCTGAATGGCTCCTGGCGGGTGTATTTCTACCTTGATGGTGCGCCGCGACCGGCTTGAGGCGAAGCAGGCTCATGGCTTATGTGTTTGTCACTTTGTTTTTCATTTTAACCCACACCATGACCTTTTCCTGACCCTAACCAAGTGGTTTTTGTGCCTAAACCTAACCAGACCTTAACCACAGGGCATCATGATGATTTCGGAACAACGGGTCTTCGGAACGATGGGTTTAATATGGTTGGAACAATGGGATGTCGGACCAATGGGCAGTTCCCGAAATGAGATAGCATTTTACCACTCACAGTTCCCTTGTCTCAGAGTCAGTGGATTTTTGAATAGGTTTTTGGTTGATGCCTGAAATAAAGTCTGTGGTTAACACAAGTTTGAGAGACTTTCATGTTTTGTTCTGTGACATAAGATGCATCATTAAATACCCCGCTTGTGAACTTTGAAGCTACTTTGTGTCTTAAAAGGTTGCTAACAAGTGGCTGAATGAGACTGCATCATCACGCCAAGCCACATCTAACACAGCTTTACAGTCTTGTTATAGTGGTGATGTAAGGTCATACGACTGTAGTGTAGTTCATTTACAGCTTAAAATTAGTTCTTTACTTCTGGCGATTGCATTTAGACCTCAATAATCATTAAAGTAGTGTTAATTCGTGCAGATAATCTTGCTTTGCTGAACAAAATGAGTAAGTATCTTCGACGTTTGTTTGCCACAGAGCTTATTTTTGGCAGTAATCTAAAATCCAATGGAAATATTTCATAGGCTTTTTAAGGAGGGAACCAGTGCGATGCTAACTTCTGCACTGGCCTACAGAAAAACATCATCCCTGGGGCACTCTATAAAAAGGAGATTTGACAACATGATGGAGAGCAGTGTGCGTGCCAATCGGTGTGCTCGCTTTCAGTGGTGCTGCTCATTATTTGTCCGACAAGTGTATGGGCAGAAACTTGTGCTACTCCTGTTTTCAGTCTTTATGCTAAGCTAAGCTAAGCTAAGCTAAGCATCTCCTGCCAGTAGCTTTATATGTAGTTAGCAGACATGTGAGTGGTATTAATCTGCTCAGTGTTCAAGATAGCAAATCACCACCAGGTCAGGTGATAGCAGAGGTGGGACCAAGTCATTATTTTGCAAGTCACAGGTCTCAAGTCTTTGCACTCAAGTCCCAAGTCCTAAAGTTTGACTTTCAAGTCCTGAACAAGTCATAATGCACTCCTCACCAAATGTAATGCCATTTTAACAATAGATTAATCATTTATTAAACTTACAAAAGCCATGCATGCTTTTTGAAATTTGTATTATTTTGTTAAAACAAGTTTATTAAACCAGTAGTAGCCTTACATTACGCTTTCATAGCATATAACACTGTTAACCAGTGCTACAACAGAAAGAATTTTATGTTTCATCTCACATTGGAAGAAATGTCTAGAACTTTTTCTTCACAAATTTATATGAGCTTTTCTTTCTGACTATTTCTTTGAAGTGATATTGTATGTTCTTGAATGTTTTATGTTCTATGTCTAAATGAAATAAAAAGACAAATGTTATAATTTTGCCAAGAGGCAAATTTCATTGTATGTGAACATGCAATGACAATACAGGCATTCATTCACTCAGTAAGTATTTTTAAGTCAAAAGGCTCAAGTCCAAGTGAAGTCACAAGTCATTGGTGTTTAAGTCCAAGTCGAGTTGCAAATCGTTTTTGATTTTGTCAAGCTGAGGCTAAAGTCACCAAATTTACGACTCAAGTCAGACTTGAGTCCAAGTCATGTGACTCGAGTCCACACCCCTGGGTGATAGATAAGTTCTGTATATGCAAACAACCCAAACAAGTAGTGAAAAGCAGTTTTGTATCACTGTATGAACGCCCACATGTACGTCCATATTTTCGTTGAATGCTACACCAACTTATTCAAATCTCAAAACCAGCTTTCTCTTTTACACATTCTTGTTACGTAAGGAATTCCTGTGGCACTAGTACAATTTTATGTCCATTATTACTTCTTAATTTTAAACAAAGCTTTGTTAAATGGGGAGCACGTTATATAAGCTGACTCAGAATTTCCCATATTTACTCATTGCAGCGTGAGCATAAGGGAGGTATTATGTACAAGACATTGCTCTGGTTTGGGGTGAGTCATCGTCACGGCTCAGTATCAGCTCTCACAGGGTTTGATGTATCTCCATGTTCATTAGGGGGGCTCCTCTCATACCTGCAATCCTCAGAGATTCTTCTGATGTCAGATCTGAGAGGATTATCCAGGTATCAGTCAGAATGGCAGAGAAGGATTAAAGATCACTGATCAGTGGACAATGGTGGTTATAGACACTGTCCTATAACCGAACAAATTGGGTCTGACTGTTCGCGGGTTTAAGACGCCATGTGAGCCGGGATCCACTGTGTTGAAGTCGCCTTGAGCAAGATGACAAATTCCTGTGAGTTCTAGTGACACTTCATTTACCCTGCGCTGTGACATCGCACGAGGGACAGCAAGTGGAAAGTGATTTTGTTAATGGACTAGGGATGGGAATTGATAAGATTTTATTGATACCAATTGACCATTGATTCCATAAGTGCTATATTGTAGGCAAATGGACTTGCTTGCGTTTCCTGAAGGCATTTCGCCTCTCATCCAAGAAGCTTCTTCAGTTCAGTTATCGATTCCGTTTATTAGTCTGATTCCTAATCAAATTTCTGTGCGGGAAAAAAGTAGGCCTATGCAAGTTTTTAGCGTCAACTATTTTATTGTCTGTGAGTCTAAACACGGTGTAGAAAGAGTCTGTCATCATCTACAGTGGATGAAATGAGAAAATATTTGTATGGCCATGTTTTCATTCACCAGCATTGGCTTTTATTCATCTATAAAGCTTTGATGCAGATGCTCCCACCTACATTTCATCCAATTTGACTCTGAAATGACATATTCTTTGTACTCACAGAATAGGTTGTTTCTCCACATTCTTTTAATCAGAACTGAATTAGGAAAAATGTCATTCGATTACAGTGCACCTTACACCTGGAATCATCTGCAAAAGACCTTAATTTTGGACACTCTGCCACCCTTACAGCTGTTTAAAAGCTTTATTCAGATCTTGTTCTAACTGAGTGTAATGCTTTTAACTATACATCTACTCCATGACATGTTTATTATCTTGTTTAACTACTTTTAGCTAAAATATATTGCTATTATTGTTTCTTGTTTTGTATGATTTGACTTCTATTTTAACTGATATGCATAATGGTTCTTTGTTTGCTTATTGATTGTTTTTAATGTCTTTGTTCATGTTCGGCATCACTGAAAATAAGGGTCCTCACAAAGTGATTTCCCGTGTCTTAAATAAAGGTTTAAAATATTTGACTGAAATTTAGGTTTTCTCGGTCAAAGTTAAAAAAAAAAAAAAAAACTGCGTGCGTGGCACTAATGTTATCATAAGAGGATATTCACCCTCAGTAACAGGCGTGCTGCTTGGTTGGAAAGTAGCTGCACTCATGCACTGAGTGTCAAATACATGGCACTCCTGGAATTTAAGCCAATGTTATGTTGAAAGATGTTTCAGCATACTGCTGCTGTTTTCTAGCCTGGACATTCAGGCTCCCATGCAGTGCAAATTTGAATTTGATAGGGGCGGGGCATCTGGATTTCCAGGCTAGCTGTTTCCACCTTTACTTAAAATAATCATTGTACAGACATTACAGCAGCCCTACTGTCATCTTTCTTCATGAAATGAAGCCAGGATTTGGACCAGAGGTGCATGCCTAGCAGAGTACACACAGGTATATGGAGCATACCCACTTTCTTCTCTGTCTGTTTACAGTGTACCCACCTATCAGCCAAAAAGCCATTGGAATATATCAGAGTATACCCACTTCCTCCTTGTAAACCTATGCATCTTATATCATCAGCTAGCACTACACCACTGCTTTGGACCATTTTTGCTGTCTACCATGATTCTTTCTTGTTGCAGGTTTCCAGCTGTGCAGACTCATGACTTTAACTCCATTGTTTTGCAATACAATACTGTCAAGTACTGACAAGCTCAGAGGCATATGATTCCAATACAATGGACAACTTGGAGCCAGTTCTCAATTCCCATCCCTATTCATGAATTATTATAGCATTTTTTGTTACGCAGGGTTTTCATAAAAAGAATAAGATGGTCATTTGCACCTGCTGTAATGCTGAAAAGATAAGTTGATTATGTAAGACTTCATAAACAAAAGTCTGTTTACACTAGCTTCCATCATTACTTTCTTTATCTTGTGACTTAGGGGGCAAAAATGCCACATATCTGTTACTTTCTGCTTCTCACGGTGGAGAAAATGCTGCTTTTCTGTGTTTTATATCATTGTACATTCAATATTTTGGGGTTTTAGAGTGTTGGTCAAACAAAAAACTGACTGTGCCATTCTGTGATGAGCATGTTTTACCCTTTTATTCCATTCTATGGCGCAAAATATGAATTATTCATTTATTAAAGCTTAAACAGTCCAACTGACGATGGAAGTAATTGTTAGCTGCAGCTGTATCTGCACCATATTTGTGTATATATACTGAATTATTAATGATATTCCCATCCTACGCTCTCCTGATACGTGTCCGATGTAACTCTTTCCAAACTTACTGCCTGAGTCTTCCTCACCGGTGCCTCTCTAGCCGTGTACATCTTTCTATAGGACAGAAGAATTACTTAGTGGAATGAAGCCACAGGGACAGCCCTGCTTGGACACGCTTCCTGTCCGCAAAGCTTCAAGGTGTCCTCTCCACACCATTACCTTGGTCGACACTCTGCAATGACTAAGTGGACGTTTGAGTGAAAGTGACATTTTATTAGCAGGAGAATCTAAAGGGTCCTTGTCTGAACAAACTGACTAAACAAGTTTTTATACCGCTGCTCCTGTTACCAGACTTATGTTCCTAAATAACTGTGAAATATGAATCAGCAGCTCAAAGAGGATGTCTCCATTCACTCTCCAGAATGAAAAGACTATAGCAACAATAAGAGAAAACATTATCAGAGTCATGCTTTAACACTTTGAAATGTTATTCCACAGACTTAATAAAAAGTAGGACTTGTCCTGCTGTGTCATTACTGCACCTTCATTCAAGAGAAAACACTGCCAGGATTCTCTGTGATAGGCAACTGTGGCTGCTGTCTCTATTGACTCTTTTCCCCCAGCGTTGAGTAAGTGGATGAATACAGTGTCAGCCTCTGCAGCTGCAAGGGCCACTGTGTTTGGGGGGGGGGGGGGGGGGGGGGGGCAGTCTTGGCCAAAGTAATCCTTTGGCAAAGACTGGTGTCCCAGACGCTGGCGCAGTGATGATCCACACAGAGAGGGGGTGGGCGATGTTGTGTACTTTGGGTCACCAGACACTGACATTGTCCTTGCAGTGTATTGACAACTGTATTCACATCTTTGACAGTAACACAGTTGTGCATATTCCAGGGCTGATATTCAGCGTCCCCTGATAGCTTCAGCTCTCATCACCAGCAATGGCTGCTGTGTTGTTTATTCAGGTGTGTCACAGACCCAGTGTGACATTATCACATCCGCCTATGTGTGAATTAAATCATCCATAGGAGGGTTGAATTCAGCGAGGGTCCATTTAAAATGTGCTATGGGCAGTTGATGACTGCAGACAGGTGTGATTTGAGAGATGTGAAAAACCTCATTAGTGAGCAGTTGAAAGGTGAATGACACAGTTTTTTTTTCTGAATCATCCAGTCAAGCACTCTTCATGTGCGTAAAACTCGCCATGCGTGGGAGTACAGGCAATGACTCTTTCCAAACCCACACAACATGACCATAAATAGCCTCACTTACATAAAAATCACACCATGTACTTGCACTGAAGGTATATTGGTACATTCAGGAAGAATTGAGAGCAAACACCACAAGACGCACATGAAGCGTGTTTGCAGGAGTTCATCAGAGAAGTGACTGCTCCCTGGTGCTCTCCTCTTCTTAATGAAAGATCAATTCATTATTCCATATGCAGAGGGATGACTAACAGAGCACAGGGAGATAAACAAGGGCTCCATGCTGGAAAGCACACCTGCATGAATTGGTGAATCGAATTGTGTGAGTGCATGGCTGCGCTGAAACGGGGATATTTCCACCCATCGCCTGCATCACGTGGACGGCCCGGTCATTGATCACAACAGAGATCATTTCAGTATAGGGACGAGGGAAGGGGGCGGGGGTGACAGAGCTGTCAATAGGCAGGGTCACAGCTATATGCTTCATACTGGGAAAAAATATGTGCATCTACATTTTGAAAAATGCAACACAACAAAACCTAACGCCAAACAACCCTCATGTGCCTCCTGAATAACGGGGCTATAATGGTGGCTGAGATAAGACAACAAATACGCTCAGCCTGGCATCATGGACCACACATGCATGCGGATTTTGTGACGATAAATCCACGCGCTCATTGGGGAGGTTGGCATCATGAAGACGGCAAGACATACTGTAAATGTTGCACGCGCTAATATCATATTAAACGGCCTACACGCTGATTCCTAAACACTACTTGCAGCCATAACAGCCCAATGGGCTACAGGCGTCTTCCTAACGCGCAAATCTGGAGGGGCATGCAGCCATTCACAGACGCTGATATGGCACATTAATTTCCAATTTGCAGCTCCGCGATCCAGCGTTACAGACTGTATTTCACGTCCAAGAGGTTGGAAGCATATGCGCTAATTATCCCTCGGCGTTGTGATATCCCACTGGGCAAGCACAGGCGAGGATGCTTTATGAAAAAACCGCTGCATCGACCAAAGAAGCGGAAACATAAAAACACTTGCACATATAGCAAATAAATACCCAGACAATGACGCGTCTATCTTACCTGTGCCATGAGCCAAATCGATGCCCGGTTCGGTGAGTATGTTCGGGTCACTTTGAGATCTGCCTCGTTGCAGACAGCCGTCTAGTCCATCCGATGTAGCCATGGGGAGACAGCACAGGAATCCTGAATAAAATATTGAAAACCCTACCAGAGGCAGGCAAGGTCAGGAGGAAAGCAGCGAGCGAGTGCAGATTTAATTCGCTCTGACAACAGCCGCTTTGAGCATCTACCAGGGAGCCATGGCTGAGCAGAAATTCCGTGTGTGTGTGTGTGTGTGTGTGTGTGTGTGTGTGTGTGTGTGTGTGTGTGTGTGTGTGTTTGAGCGTCTGGACTGTGTGCGCGATGATGTGTGGATGTGGGAGGGGTGATATGCCCCCGATGATGCCCGTCCCTGTCCAGCAACACGACAAAATATTCAACACACCAACTAGGATGCACACACTGATACATTTTTTGGGGCTCATACTGTATATTTACCGGTATGTATTTAATGGCTAAAACATACTGGCAACTCATCATCATCCTTTTACAACCCCCCTCCTCGCATCGTTTATTTAAGGTCCATAAGCATAGGTCTAACCAGCCCAAACGCTATGAAATGCCCGATTAATTCGAGCACGCATTGTAAAAGGCTGCCATCAATCAAGAATTAATATGGCATTTGGCTGTAATTGGTTGATTGGAATGCAACAATGGACATATATGACATTTTTCAACTGATGATGTACATTTACTGTACTCTCAGATATATGCTGACATAAATTAAAGGTATATTGATCAGGGGTTTGCATTATGACTTGCAATTTCTGCATGAATTCAAATTTTCAAAGCATAGTATGTTTATATTTAAGGATGCACAGCGCTGTTTATGTGCTTTGCAAACTATGACCCAACGTTATTATGTCAAAAGCGCGACAGGCATATTGTTAGAGGAACAATGTATATGAAAACCCCAAAAGTCAAATAACTGTATTAAAAGCATAATTAAGATCTAGATGCTACCGCTTTCACATTAAAAATAACACCATATCGTCATTGGGGGTGTACAAAAAAATAATATGTTTGGTGACACACAGGAAAAAAACTGCTATTAAAGCTAAATTAAAACATAAAGAACAAAGTAAAACCACATAAAACAACGAGATTAAACAGTGACAAATAACACTGAGCATAAATGACATCGACGCTCCGTTAAAATACTATTATGTTTACAATAATTGCTTGAAATTATATAATTACCGCTAAAATATTATTATATACTCGTCAAATATGACAGAAATAAAAAATATTTTTCCTAAAACAAAGACGGTTCACATCAGTGACACAGGAACACATATGGAAGCAGCTCATTGGCTGGTTCTACGCGTGACGCGACAACGCGGAAGTGAACCAGCACCGTAGAAGCAAAAATGGCAGCTCACAGGTGCAGCTACTCGGCTATGCTGCTCATTCTTTGCAGTTTGTCGGTTTTTATCATCGCAGACAGCCAAGACTCGACACTACCTGGTGGTCACCATGCCGCCGCGGTTGATAATCCGCAAACGGCCACAGAGACAGCGGGACAAACGGCCGAGCAGCCCGCGGTGGAGGAGAGGCGGTGGGAAGCCACTGAGGTTGAAGATGATGCTGCAACCGACGAACAGGACACTTCTGGCCCTGAACCCGCGGTCACCTCCTCGATACCTCAACATAAAGACGATTTCCAGGAGGAGCTGGTCATCAGGCCGCTGCACTCAGGAGACATTTACGCCAGCTTCCAGTTCCGCACCCTGTGGGAGACTGACTTCATGAGGGGAAACAAAGGTAAGCTAACTGTTAGCACTGACTGAATACAATGGTAAGATACAACTGTATATATCCCCGGGGACACTGACAATACCATTCATTTAGAGTCAGAAATATAGTAAAAAACATTTCACTTTGGAATGAAAAGTTTGGTTTTGTGTGCAGTTTTTATATTTATAAATAATTAGTGCCATAACTAGGTTAAAATTACCCGTATTAAGTGGTTGGAAGACTAACCTTTGTATTTAAAAAAATAGTAGAAGCTCCCTGAGGCCCATCCTATCCTTAAAGGCACAAAATGATCTGTTTCTAAGCTTAGTTAGAGCCCAGAAAGTGATGCTGCTCATGTCTTTACTCAAGAAAGGGCAATCAGGGTTCCCAAAAAAGAAAAGAAAGAAAGGAAAGGCAAAGAGAGCAGAATGACTTTGAATAAAAAATTGAGAAGGTGTCTGAGGGAGACATGCTACACCCCTGATTTTATGTTATATATCCAGGGGTCTCATCTATAAAACAGTGCGTAGGATCCATACTACAAATGCACATACGAACAAAAGTCAAAAATGGTGTGCGTCAAAAAGTATTTGACACTTTTTACAATCAGGCTTCCACCTCACTATATGCGTTGCCAGATTCTTATCTCCAAAATGTTCGTGAGCATAGTTTCTCCCATCAAGTCTGTCTTTATACATCACAACTTTTCCTTGGGAAGTGGCATAAGCCTCATTTCGGGCCTCCTTTTGGGTGTATGCAATGTTTAGAAATGAGACCCCAGGTTTCTAAGTGGTTTCTTGATGCACCATTAATCTGATGAAAAATTTAAACGGTGACAAGATTACCCTCTGATGCAATTTTATTTTTTTCAGTCTGTCTTTATTTTGTCTTCTTACTGACATTAAAATGACTTAAAAGTCTTTATTTGCATGTAACTTATGACAGAAAATATCAGTTCCTGTTTGAAGTCTCAAGGTTTGACAATTGCATCAAATTAATTTTGACATTGTAGTAAAGTAAAATTGACAAGACAGAAGTAGGCCTACTGTTCATTCATTTTTATTTATTTTTTCACCAAAGCTGTAGCCTCACACTAGGCTAGCTCAGGTAAACTCTGAAAGAATATTACAGAGGCTAGAGCTAGATACACATCCCATAAATTACATACACTATATACCCATTTTTTTCTATAGTTAACTCATAATCATATCATAAGACCGCAATTTTGCTTACCATAAACCGAAACTGTGTGATGTTATGTTGTGTTTCTCAGTGTCCCACTACCGGCTCTTTCCCAAGTCCCTGGGCCAGGTCATCTCCAAGTTCTCAGTGCGAGAGCTGCACATCTCCTTCACACAGGGCTACTGGAGGACCATGCAGTGGGGGCAGCCCTTTCTGCCGTCCCCTCCTGGTGCTGAACTCTGGGTCTGGTTCCAGGACTCTGTGACAGAGTGAGTATGGCCCTCTGGTGGCTGCAGAGCATCAAATAAATGTTCAAAAGTTCAACAAAAAGCAGTCTTTGACTAAATCCTGCCATGTGCTCCATCATTCATTGTAATGTTTTCATACAATGTTTCTGCCCTTATTAGTGTGGATGGCACATGGAAGGAGCTGACAAATGTTTTGTCGGGGATCTTCTGCGCTTCACTGAACTTCATTGACTCCACCAACACTGTTCAGCCCAGTGCATCCTTCAAACCGCTGGGTATCAGCAACGGTAAAGAGAAGCTCCTTCAATCTCCCTTGGTGTTAATGTGAAGCTTTCTAGTGAGCCTGAATAGAAGCAAATGCTGTGATTAGATGCCTTAAACTAGCAGCATGCAGAGATACTGTCCAAGATGCATAGACTGATTTTGTGTGTGTGTGTGTGTGTGTGTGTGTGTGTGTGTGTGTGTGTTGAATTTGAAGTGACGGATCACCGCTTCCTTCGCTATGCCACCCTCCCACGAGAGATTGTTTGCACTGAGAATTTGACACCCTGGAAGAAACTCTTGCCATGTGGATCCAAGGTGAGTGTCTGTGTGTGTAGGTGTCTCTTTATGTATTTCTTAAAACACTTAAATAGCATGTGTGCTCCGTTGTATTATGCACATATTAACATCCAGGATCTTGCGTCTTGAGCACCACATACAAGGACATTCTCAAGATGATATATTCAAACTGACTCTCCAGTGTTCAGATGTCGCTGACTGCAGCTAACTCACTTTCTTCTTCTGTTTCTTTGTGTTGTCACGATGCATTTGCAGGCTGGTCTCGCTGTGCTGTTGAAGTCAGAGAAACTCTTCCACAGTAGTTTTCATTCTCAGGCAGTGCACATAAGACCCGTGTGTCAGGACTGGCAGTGCAAAACCACATCGTGGGAGCTGAGACAGACACTGAACGTGGTCTTTGACCTGCACACCCCCGGTCAGGGCAAACGAGGTGAGCAAAAGCACATTTAAATGCATTCACCCCAAATTTAAAGTAACTTTGGTATTGTTCAACTTGGACACTACTTTCCCATGTTTTTGTGTCTAAGTAACAACAGTTTTGAAATTAGGGGCATTTGAGCACTTTTAGGTGTTTACTTTTGCCACTGATGGACTCAGATGATTTGTCTTAGTATTTGACAACATCATGGAAAGGATCCCTACAAAGACAGACCTTTGTGTTAAAGAGTAGGATCCATTTTGTTTCACTAGAAATAGCCCTGAAGTCTCTATCGAAAAGCCCACCAGACTCCATTTAAATAAACAGTAATTTTAGTGTGTATAGAGCTGGTATATTTTCACATCCTACTGGGTGAATTAAGAGTTTATTTCAATCAAAGCAGAGTTAATGATTGCTGAAACAGTTTAAAGATGAACCAAGGTGGTTTTTGAGAGTTTTATTTTGTTTCTGTCAACTTTGAATGAAGCTTGTTTTACAGTGATAAAATTATTGATTATTTTAATGGGGTTTTGTTTGCTTTGGTGATGGCAATTTAAGGGCTGTTTCTAGTGAAACAAGAAGGATATTACTTGTTAACAAAAATGTCTTTCTCTTTAGGAATCCTTCTCATAATCTTATTAAACATTTAAAATAATAATCTGAGCCTGTCAGTGGTGAAAAGAAGCACTTTCAGTGGAGGTAAATGGGCGATGCATTGATACCCTAAGTATTTACGTTGTAGCGTGTCTGTCACTCATTACTGGACCAATTCCAATAATTGTTGTCTCCATTAGTCACTGAAACACAAAGCCTTCCCTTTATGTTCAAAATTTCTGAGTGTTTCTGTGTGTTTGGTTGTTAAAAAAAAACTGTTAACTTGAGCTGCTTGTCCCCTCAGAGTGGTCTCTGTTCAAGATGTTCTCTCGGACCCTGACAGAAGCTTGTCCACTGGCCTCCTCCAGTAAAATCTACATCGACATCACAGACAACCCTCAGGTTTGACTCCTACATAATATGCTCTCATCTGCATCACATGATTAGTTATCTCCCTTGATGTAAACTTCACAGAAGGCAAAAGAGTCAAAGCACTGTCAAGGTGGAGATATTTAAAGGTTCCCTGAGGGGTTTTTGACCTGTAGTAGTGCTTTGGAGCTGTTTATTAGAGCAGGCCCCTATGTTGGTGAGGACACACATGCTCACACAATCCTGCCAGTGGCAGAAGGTGTAATCTTTGAACAGTATGTATGCGGATGTGCAGCACAAGAGAAATGTACTGTCATTTTGCAGGGGGAGCAGTATGAGCTGAGCCCGGCCACTCCCCTGCTGAGCCAGGCAGTGGTGCTCGGGGACAGACGAACCTTCTCTGTCTACGATCTGACCCAACAAGTCACCTTTGGCACCGTGCGCTCGCTCAATCTGCTGATACGCTGGAAATCCAGTGAGGGTGAGTGAGAGCAGGCTAGACATAATTATTTATGATTCAGTGCATCAAGAAAGACCATAGGAGTTAACAATAATACAATGTGTCAGCTGCATCTGTTTGTCATATCTCTCCTGGTTACATTCTGTAACTCCTCTTCTTCTATTCTCAGTCTGTGTTTGTGCTGTAATCATTTCATGTACAGTCTGCAATCTGATCTGTTGCAACCTGTTCTTTGTGTTGGAACAGGAAGTCCTCAGCAGGCAGCAGATGATTGCACTTTCAGATTGCAACATTTGACCATTTTAACTTTTTGTAAAGCAAGAGCAAATAAGAAAATGCTATTTGTGTCCAAGACTGTTGAGATTTATACCAAAGCGATGCAGTTCCTGTTTGCTCCCAGAGGTCTCTCTGTTAATGTGTCAAACTCTAATTTAACCTTTTAATATTGTCACACGGATGCTTTGTCAAGACATCCTTCTTCAGTGTGTATTCTGGCAGTTTTCACAAACAACATACACAGTTGGGGTTAATTATTGGTGACTGTAACTAGCACAAGTAGATTCCAGCAGGGGGAGCTACAGCCCTTCCCAACATAGAATCTCATGCTATAGAGCAGTGGTTTTCAAACTTATTGTGTCCAAGCCACACCAAAGGGCAAGCCAAAACCTCAAGGCACATCTGTATTTATATCTGAGCACAATAGCCTCTATAACATGTGTTATCACTGTTACCACAATATAAATGTTTGTTTTTATTTAATAATATTAAAGAATTGACAACCAACCATTCAAGAACTCATTTTCAACTTTTTAAAGTACATCAAAGCACCAATAACACATCCATTTAATCAGGAAATAATGTAACATAATGTGCTGTGTCACACACTTATAATGTCCTTGTGCAAATGGCAACTAATACGTTCCCCTTGAAGTTGTTTTATTGCCATATTTCTTGTCTCTGTTGCAATGTTTCCCACATGTTCAACCATTAAACCTCATTTTGTCATACTGTCTGCAGGTGACATGCTGCGTCCCCTGCTCCACGCTGAGCGCTATGTGGCTGGCTACGGGCTGCAGACAGGAGAGATTCACACGCTCATGTACAACAACCACCCCTACAGGTCTTTCCCCGTGCTGCTGCTGGACTCAGTGCCTTGGTACCTCCGTCTCTACATCCACACCCTCACTGTGACCAGCAAGGCGAAGGACAACAAGCCCAGTGAGTCACTTTAGAAAGCTGAGAAGAAGGCGTGTGCTAACAGGGTTTGAAAATAACAACTATCAATGTGCCAAACACTGGAGGGATTTGATTATGAGAGGTAAATAAATAAAAGCCACTTATAACTGATTATAGAAATCAGATCGGCCTCACACAAAGAGCAAATGTAAAGTGAGGCGGTGTAACATTTCTGTGTTAATGTACCTTAAATTAAAGTGTGGGTCCATCTGCATTATTTTCTGTGTTTTTCAAATGGAAACTCCCACTCAGCCGTTAGCAAAGAGTGGTGACGCACTCTCAACACACACTGTTTGTAGACAGCGTAAGCAAAGAGAGTGAGCAAAGTGTTAGCTTCTGAGATTTGAGCTTGGAGGTGGAACATGGTGTCATTGTATTATCATCAGACCTTTATTTAGCCAGGTGAAGACACTTTAAGATTCTACATAATACTGCATCTGTCCTGTTTAAACACATTTATAGATCCATAGTCAGTGTGATACTGTTGGTAAAATTTAGATTGACTTAACTCACTCTAATAACCATATTCTTACATAATACTTCTGCACATGACCACATATATACTACTTGCCTGCAATGCTAAAACAAGTAAAACATGATTTGTCCCAAAATCTGTCCTTAATTTGGTTAAAAGGTGTCTTGAACAGGTCTCAAAAAGCCTTAAATTTAACTGTCTGATACCTGTAGATACCCTGTTCCTACAGATAGGTTACATTTTTTTACTAGGTACATGAGTTACACATACTGTAGGTTCTTAGTTTCCTTACAGGAATCAGTTTCATGTAACTCCATGCAGGTGCATCTTTTCACCAGAAGGAGGAGAACATGAGTCGTATTCTCTGTCATGAAAGCTTTCATGGACCAGGATTGTTTTGGTGTTTGGTTCCTGCTCAAACATAATATTTTATATAATATTAGTTTCTTAAATAACTTAGTGAAACTACAAAGAACTGTGGATAAACATTAGAACAGTGGATAAGTGGTCGCTCATGTTGTTCCCCTTCCACCAGGCTACATCCACTACCAGCCATCTAAGGACCGTGTGAGGCCCCACCTGCTGGAGATGCTGGTCCAGCTGCCTCCCAACTCCGTCACCGAGGTCACAGTGCAGTTTGAGAGGGCTCTGCTCAAGTGGACCGAATACACCCCTGATCCCAACCACGGCTTCTATGTTGGGTATGAAGCACACGGAATTGTTCTCAAATGATTATTTCCAGAGGTTGCTGAAAGAAGATGCAGCACACATGTTGCTTTAACGACCTTTTAAAAGCTGCAGGTGTTGTTTTATTTTGAGATGCGGAAGAGTGGATGGTTTTTGGTTTAAAAATGACTCAAATCTGTCTCTTCAACATTTAGGTCTTCAGTAATCAGCTCTCTTGTACCAAGCATTGTCGCCATGGATACAAACAGCACTCAGGAACGGCCACTTTTCAGCAGCTTGTGAGTATCTAGTTGTTTGTTTTCTGAGGAAAATGTCTGTTGTTGCCACTTATTCACATATTGTTTGAGTTGTTGTAGAAGAAACACATTTCACAACACAAATCATATTACCGCTACTTGTGGCCTGAGCCGTCGCCAAGAACACAACATGACTACACTGGAAATGTAGGAAAATATTCTCACAATGTTTGGTTCTGCTAACACAACCAAGGTTCCTACGGCTTAGGGCAAATTAGATTTTTTCAAAGCCACTCAGAATGAAATTTAAGACCAGTTTTAAAATAACCCAAACTGAAGAGAGAAAAAACATGACCTGACATAAATTATTTTGGATCAGAGACAGTTTTTCCCAAATATTTATTTTAACACAGAACATGAGTTTTTTGGGAAATACTGTTTGTTGGTAGGTTTTCTTGGCAATTTTGTGTGTCTGACTCTGCATGTTGGATTCCACTGCCTTGATCCCCATCGTTCTGAGTTTGAAAAACTTGTTTGCACAAAATACGCTGAGCCTCATATGCATTTTTTTGTACTGACATCAGCCATGCTGCGAAATCCTGGTTAAACACCATCTTTTAAATTGAATTTACAGTCCCCCATGTCGTCCAGGGTGCAGCAACAGCTAGCTAGCAGACAGTGAGCATCCCAGGCAGAAAACAAAATATGAGTGTTGTTGCTTTTGCTGTCTTGATCTGCATGACGTTAATGTAAGAGGCATTTGGTAAATTAAAAAAACAAAACACAGTTACCAATTTTGAGATTTTACATTGCAACATCAGACAAGAAAAATCATAAAATCCTACTGTTCACATCAGAGCATTTTTACGACTTTTGAAAGATTGATTTAAATTATAATAATAACTTTATTTGTATAGCAAGGTCACAGAGTGCCTTCCAAAGTGCACGAAAATAAGACAACAATAACATTACAATAATTTAAAAAAATGTTAAGAGCTAAGAAAAATAGTGTGTACAGAGGCAAAAACAGAACAAAAGGAAATCAAAAAGTTACAAATCACAAAAGAACAAACCAGGCATTGAAAAGGAAAGCATTTCTATAAGAATATGTTTTAAGCAATGATATAAAAATGGGTAATGTGCTAGCAAGCCTAATCTCCTCAGGCACAGAACTGACCTTTCGCTAAGCCCCGCCCCTTTGTGATGGTCCAACAAGCTGTCGGAGTAAGCATGGTGCCCACACTGTAACTAACTGCACTTCTGAAGAAACCTTGACCTAGGGACGTCAAGTGAGGGTAGGCTTGAGGATCTTAAGACATATATATACCAATTAAAACCTTATTCTTCGATGAATTGAATGTTATTTTAAGATTTTTTAAGGATCCCCGCCATGAACCCTGACAGGAGATACCAACGTAACAACAATAAATTCAATTTGGACAGTAATATATGCAATAACTCTCAGATCTCTCCTACTGCCAGTGAGCTTATGTCAAAACTCAAGTACAAATGTAAATGTAGACATGCAGCTGGGGCAATATGTATATGTGTATGTAGGCATGTGTATGTATGAATACAAAGATATAACAATACTAAACTGAACCCATCCTGCAGAGCTTGTCTGAAATGCATCCAAACCCAAACAGATCACACCCTCCTTTACTTGTCTGTGTCCTTTTTATGTTTTGTAAATCAGTAACATCTGTACATCTGCTGCTGCCTTCTTTTAATCCATTAGTATGTCCATATTGTCTACACATGTACGCACTAACTGGTGTTTAAAGTTGGGGAAAAGGAAAATAAAAAGAAACACATCTGAATGATCAGATTTCCTGTCTCCCTGCAGTTTTCCCTGTAAAGAGGAATCCACCTACTTTGTGCGAGTCTACACAGAGCCTCTGCTGGTCAACCTGCCAACCCCAGACTTCAGCATGCCTTACAATGTCATCTGCCTGACCTGCACTGTGGTGGCTGTGGGCTACGGCTCCCTCTACAACCTACTGACCCGCAGCTTCCAGATAGAAGAGCCCAGCCCGGGACTGGCCAAGCGGATAGCCAACATCATCCGCAAGATGAGGGGCGTGCCACCACTCTGAGGCTGGACACACACGCCAACTGGCTCCACTTATAGAAAGGAAGCTTTCCTTTTGGTGAAACCACTGGTAAACATGTGATATTCAGGGAAGAACTGAGTCAAGCACTGGTATGAATGTTTTTTTTTTTGAAACGGTCAACTTGAAGGTTTTGTTTTCAGATGGAAGAAGACACATTGTTCTTTTGAACACAAATGTATTCAGGCTCCTCTCCTGCTGGTGAAGGGTGAGAAATATGGAAATGTCTCTACTTGGATGTAAAGAAAAGGACCAGATCTGTGCAGCATGTTGCTATGGTAACTGCATCAGAGTTTTGATTGTTTTTGTTTTTTATATTTGAGGCCATAACTCCACAACATCATGATGCAGCCACAGTGTCTCTGAGACACTTTGTTACTTTGTTAATGATGTTTCTACAGATATGAGACTGATGGTCTTACACAGCATTACAAAAGGATAGCAAAAGGATAATCTCCTGATCGGTTAGGACAGGTTGTCAAATAACTCTAAAAATACTGAGTTTCCCATGTCCAACCAGAACACAGCAGCAAAGTCTAACTGTGGGACATCCAGTGGTATGTCCTCTATTTATACAGTTCCTAATTTATTTGTCTTATCTGACTCATGCTCTGTAGTAGTTTTAATATATGAGAAAAGAAAACTCAAAAAACAAATCCGTCATTCTTTTAAATTTGTTCTAGGCAGCATTTCTTGCCTGGAACTGCTTGTTCTATAAAAAGGAAAAGCCCTCTTACCAAAAATTTATTTTGCACTTGTTGGTTGGATGCACGCTCGAATGTTAACAGACTTCACCCACAAACTGATGATTTGTATTTCAACTGGTCAACACTTTGTTTTTTGCATGCCTCCACAGCGAGCGGAGAATTTAAGAACAGCTAACATTCTTCGTGAATTGAAGTGAACGGGGACTACGTTTAACATCAGCAAAACTATACAAAAAATATCTGTGTACAAAGTCTCACATAACTCGTGCAATATAGTCCAAGTCTCATTTTTTTCCCAGTCGTTTTCTCAGTACTTCTCAAACACATGCATTTTCCCCTAGAAAAACCTTAAGATTTAAAACACTTTTGCCTACGAGTAGTGCACCCTGAGTGTGCCTGAGCACATTCATACAAATGAGCTCTGCTTGAGCAAAGTTCAAAGACACATGTGTGCCCAGATACACTACTCAGCCATGCAAGCGACTGTTTTTACTGACGTGTTTTAAGTCATAAGGTTTTAGCTCTGTGCATGTGTTTGGGAAGTACGGTGCAATTGTACTGCATGGGTTTTGTGAGAGTTCGTAAACAGATGTGATATAGTTTTGCTTCTGTTAAACATGCTCTCTGTTTACTTCAATTTATGAAGAATGTCTTTTTGGATTCTCCGTTCACTGTGAACACGAGAGAAAAACAGTTTGCTTCACGAATTTAACGAAACGCACAGTGAGTAATTGATACACAAATTCTAACTCATTTTGCAGGTGGCTTATTCTTTCAAACGCGATTGTCAGCAGGTCTCTTCATAGCTAATTGCCTTCAGTTTGTTGGGTTGTAAACTCACTCATCAGTTCAATGCAGTTTCAGTGTGTCTTATTTATAGCAAATTCTGTTATTATGGAATTACCATCACCCTACCAGTAAATACTACCATTCATTTGTTTGTTGAACTTTTTACCCAGATCAATCCTTTGTCATGTTTGTCTGCCTAAAAGTCCACTCTGCAGAATGTGAATATTTGAAGCGGTACAGTGTGTGTGTCGCAAAACCTGTGTGTCTTTAACGCCTTTTCAATAAACTAACAAACATCTTTTTTTCTCCAAGTTTTATTCAAACATTGAGCAGTGAAAGAAAGCACACTGTTCCAAACTGCAGCGGGGCTGGAGCTCTATTACTTCCCACTGAGTGCCCACATTTTTGTGTAAACAAACTTGGCCCCACTTCTGGCAGACTGCGAGAGAACAAACACAGACGTCTCTGTGTTTGGCCGGTCAGCGAGTCTCACCCCTGCACGTTTGGCAACGGCGTGGAACGAAAACAAAGGAAAAAGCAGCATTCCACATAAGTGATGTTCATATGTGGTCAGCTGCAAACTATGTTATCGCTCTAAGTAAATAGACAGCCAGAGAACATGGTGTGTTTTTAAGTGACTCAGCCTTCATTTCATTCTGCACATGTTTGTAATTGGCTAGACAAGTACACTTAGTCACACTTTTTAAATCTGGCTGCGTACATTAACTTTAATTCGAGCTGCTTTTTAAGATATGTGAGGTTGCGGTGCAACAGTGTCGAAACCTTTCGAGCTGCAGGCGTTCCTGGCCACCTCTTTAAATACTCGCTCTCTGCCAGTAAGCACTTTCCATTCTCAGCATATTTCATCATTTGTTTTCTCAGCTGAGTTCTCGTTTAATAGGCCCCTAAAACAGACCTGTGCAACTGGAGACCTGTAACCTGCGAGGTGATGAATATATAAGACATTTCTGGGGTCTGGAAACATGTTTATTGGTTGAAATACAAAGGAATGAAAATTGCTCCAAACCTTCAAGTTCTACAAGCAACAGATGTAAAAGTACAGTACATATTTAATCCATTTAAAATATACTAGATGATACACTATCAATACTCTTAATTAAAATACTGTAGGTCTTTTCAAGAATGTGAATGGTGCCCTACCAACTCATTTCCTCCTGCTCTTGTTTCTCCAAATGTACTCAAAGTAAAGGCACATAAAATGGCGTCTTAACTGTATTAAAGGAAAACAACAAAATACTTCCGCTCCCAAACTTTGTGCAAACTAACGCTCATATTGTACCAAACTGTGCAACTATGGAGTTGAAAAGGTAAAAAAAAAAAAGTGATACATTTTCTGTGTTGCATCAAAGGAACCAAACAAGTGCCACACGTGTAGCTGAGACGCTGAGCCGTCCAATCAGCAGGGCTCGCTGCAGGCGTGGCCGCAGGTCGTCTTGCAGCACTTCTGCTCTCCTGGACACTGACCATCATGGTAGCAGTACTCAGCACACATGGGGGTTCCCTGGGGGAGAGCGCAGCGACCACGCTTCACTGAAGACACATAAACATACAGTGTCACATTCATCCAATCACAGGAAGGAGAATTCTGGGGGATTTTTGCCACTGTTGTTCACCTCTAACCTGTGTATGGTACAATGCACTCATGTCCACATCCATTGTGACAGCACTTCTCATTACTGGGGCAGTCACTGTCGTTGGAGCAAAATTCAGCACAGGGTCCTGAGCCCCATTTCCTGCGAGGACACACTCCTGGCTTGGCTGATGGAACAAAGATAAATTAAATACAAAGACAACTAAAAGAGAAGTTTAAAAGTCTGTGTCCATGCTTGATTCCCACATCAGTTCAGTCACTGAGGAGACTCAGAACCAAAGCTTCATAGAGTTAAACATTGTGGCTCGTACTGAAAGCAGGAGGGACACAGACAGCTCCACAGTCAAAGACACAGCATTTGTGGTCAGCAGGACAGTCTTCATCACACACACAGCCCTTATGTGATGGGACAACATTAAGGCGACGTGGGCAGTGGCCTGGTTTGGGAAGAATCACTGAGAGAAAGAGGCAGTGAGGCAGAAGAGGAGAAAGATCAGCTGTGGTAACTGGGACAACATTAATGAAGGTGTGTGGCTGCTGAACAGCTTAGTGGTGGAATGAAACACAAACATGCACTTATTTTTTAAAGAAGTACACAGTGTATTGGTAGATTACACATTAAACACATCTCATAAGTTAAAAAAAACATACCTGTTTTATTTCCATCAGCTCCTGCAGCAGAAACTATGTCAAAGTGCACAAATGCACCGAGAGCTAAAACCAGTGCACAAACTGCCGACCAGTGTGGCTCCATGGTAACTTCTTTCTCTCAAGAATGTACTCCTGTTTGGACAAATATCCCAGTACACAACCTGCAGGCTGAGCAGCCAGGCACAGGATGCTGGGTCCTTGTGCCTGTAGACTTCAAGTCCCACAGCTGAGCTTTATGGTGGGATGTGACAACAGACTCAGCTGCTTCTAACTGAATCTGTTCAGCAGGTAATAATGGAGTGTTCTATTTTTTTAGTACATAATGTTAATTTTGTAGTTTGTATTTGTCAAAGTTGTTTTATTCTGTAACTGCTTATCCTGTTCAGGGTTCCGGGGGGGCTGGAGCCTATCCCAGCTGTCACTGAGTGAGAGGCGGGGTACACCCTGGACAGGTCACCAGACTATCACAGGGCTGACACACAACTATTCATGTTTGCGTTCACCTATGGGTAATTCAGAGTCACCAGTTAACCTAGCCTGCACAGAGGAAGCTGGTGTACCCACAGAACACCCACACTGACACAGGGAGAACATGCAAACTCCACACAGACCGCCTAGGACACGTCTGTGTGGAGTTTAAAGAATACTAGAGAACTGAAATAAATGTCATGAAGAATAGTTTTGTCATAGAAAAGGCTCTGAATGACTTAAACACTGCACACACTCCTAGCCAGACTTTGACTATAGAATATGAGTATGAAAACTAACAGCCAAAATCTTTTCAGATGGATGTCCATGAAGCAAAATCTTATCAAACGGGAGTCCATGACCTCATATGTATCAGTGTGTATCAGTTCAGGGGTCCTTAATGCAAAAAAGGTTGAGAACCACTGGTGTAGACAGCTCAGGTATAATTTAACAGGATTGTGTTCTTGAGCAAGTTGTGGGGTCGATAATGACGACAGTTTAATTCATTGAAGACCTTTGCAAGATCATTTTTAATCATATTTAAGTAGTCAAGCATTGCAGGTAAGTGTAAAGGAATATATATGATCCTCTGCAGAGGTAGGTTGTATGTAGAAATACGGTTATTGGAGTGAGTTAGGTTAATCTACATTTTGCCGTGAAGTTAATACAAAGTATTTATGTGCTTAAATTCACTCAGAAGAGCTGAAGTTGTTTTAAATGAAAAGATAGATCAATTAAATGAGATCATGTTTGTGGCAATTAATCAAATTTAAGACTACTTAATGACTTTAATGGATTACTGTTTATAAAATTATTTATACAACAGAATATAAGACATTTTAAAGACCTGCACACACCCTGTGTTACATTTAGCTTGAGTGCACTCTACCAGCATTTCATATTTATAATGTGTTTTCTGCCTGTGTTGTCTTATTTACTTGTGTTGTGACTTTAGTTGCCACTTGAACTACACTGTGTAAAATTTAGTGTCATGTATCTGACAGTGGACGTGCTTTGTATTTTGTTCTCAGTCTGACCCTGTGGTGCCATCTACTGGCAGAATCAGGAGCTACATGAAAGCTGTTGCATGTGAAGTCTGAGTCATGTTTCACTGACACTGAGGTTGCACAACATAAACACTGTCAGTGTCTTAACAATTTTCATTTAACTCTCTGTCACTAATATCAAGGACAAGCAGCTCAAACTGTTTTATTTGCACCACACTTGTTAAAACAGGCTTTTAGGGATGAGATATGGGGACTACTCATCATAAAGGTTAATGCCAGTTAAACTAAAGTGAAGTTAAAATGTGCTGGCCATTTTCAAGCGAGGGAGATGATTACACATTTATATAAAGAGCTTCTCTCCTGAAATATAAATTTGTGGGAACAGAAATTTCATTCAAAGGCTTAGTGTTTTATACACTTTCCTCATTCCCCTCCTATACTTTCAATTCCCTCGCATTCACATGTCTCATTTTGATGTGTTTCCATGGGTTGTTTTACTCCCTGTATTCTTGCTTACGTTTTTTGTTGTTTTTCTGTGGATGAAATCCGACTTCTGTCCTTGAAAAACAACACTGCGTCTCGTCTCTGAGCCCTGACAACAGCACATCAATGAGACGGTCTGCACATTTACATTTTGTCCCCTCATGAGACAGCATGCAGCTTTGCACGTATTCAGTTTCAGATGAGTCTGGCCGTCTTTGCAATGAGACTGGACTGTCCATCTGATCCAGTCCCCTGATACTGATAAGGTGCTGCCAATCCATGCACTCAACTGTGCTGTGTCATGGACGAGCCTCAAGACACGAACCTAAACTGTGTGTGAAAATATTCCTGTCTTAATACCTGCGCGGTGAGTATTTGTTGTAGTAAACTGTTACATTGAGGGGGATGACGCAGGGAAACACTCCATGGAAACATTGGTTTTATGTGTGCGCCACTGTAATAAAAAGACTGTGTGTAATTCTCTTTATCCGTATGTATATTGGGAAAATAGTCCCAAACTTTGACCTTCAGTGAACAGTGGTCATGTTACTTTTTCAGCAAAATAATAATTAGTTTATAAAGGCAATAGGGCATGGCTTTCACCTTAATACCTTTTATTACCACACCAGTAAAGGTATGTTGAAAAGCCACAGAATGAATTCCCTAATGTGTACCTTTGTTACTGCAGTGAAAGGTACAGTATAGCTCATTCTGTCAGGTATGAAATTTACAACAGAATGTGCAACCATCTCATAAATGTGGTTAATAGTACAGACATGTCCTCTGAAATATATTTTATTGCCACTTAACACACATTGCAAATGCATACATTGTGTTGGTAGGTCATTCTTACACAGGCTCCCCCGTGTCTTAATGTTATCCTGACGAAATGATAATAATAATATTTACTTATTGTTTATGCAGCAGCATGGTAGGACAAATCTGATCTGGACCTGAACAAAATAATCTTTTTTTTTTTTTTTTTTTTTTGTTTGTTTTATAAAGTTTCCATTTCAATGTGTAGGTAGTGACGTTTTTAAAAGTGCAACGAGGAAAATTTGTCATGAGACAGAATTGGGAAATAGTACAAGCCCCAAAAGCTGCCTCAAAGTTAAACTTACAGCAGCAACCTTGAGTCCAGAAAAGTGGGGAGGCTGTGTAAAATGTAAATAAAAACAGAATGCAATGATTTGCAAATCATTTTTGACCCATGTTCAATTGAATACAGTCCAAAAAGGAGATATTTAATGTTCAAACTGATCAACTTTATTGTTTAATGTAAATAAACACACTGAATTTGATCCCTGGGACACGTTCCATAAAAGTTGGGACAGGGGCATTGAGAAACATTTTGTTGGACTTTTGTTTGCCCACACAGTTTTTCACAAAGTAGTGAACCTTGCACCGCCAGTTAACCAGTTAACCTGTGAAATGTTTGAACAGGTGTTTTTTGAGCAGTGAACATCAGTTTTTGCAAATCCTTGCATTCTGTTTTTATTTCTGTTTTACACAGCATCCCAACTTTTTTTTGGAGCTGCTGTTGTACAGTAAGTGATGTGTCATTGCATAGTAATGGACTACCCGTGGTGTGTTTGGTGAGTTGAGTTCGGGGCTGTTTCTGATTAAACAAAAAGGATGTTAGTCATTAATGCAAAGCTCTATCTCTGTAGGGATCCTTTCTACCATGTTGTCAGACACTTAATAGTAACAATCTGAGCCTGTCAGTGACCAAAACAAGCTTTACTTGGATGTACATTGACTGTGCACAAATGCCTCGAGTGCTTAGTTTTGTCTCCATTAGTTACTTAGACACAAAAACATGGGAAAATAACGTCCAGGTTGAGAAATACCGAAGTTACCCTTTGAGGCCCCAATACAGAGATAGAGAGAGTTCATATTAGGAATCAGAACACCCTTTCTCTCTTTCTTCCATTAAAATAATTTTTGGCAATAAATGTCTGATTAAAGCTATTTAGATATGGTTATAGTAAACAGTCGTCAAAATATGATTGGAGATGACACACTGAGGGATATACAAAAGGATCAGATGAAGAGAAAGTGGAAATTAATGTAAAAGAGCTGAAAATATGCAGAAGTGAGGGTGAGGCGTGCAGGTGAGCTGGATCAGGGTTGTTCCTGTCCTTCAACTTGAACCATGTTTTGAGATGAAAAATAGTATGTACAATGCAAATCTAATATTTATGTTGCATATGTGTAAATTACACACAGAAACACACACACACACACACACACACAGGCACAGAGAACAGAACAGAATGGAACATGACAGTTTAGAATGGAACACGGAATCTCTTTGACTGTCTGAATCTCTACAAATACCCCCTGCACTTGTCAGTCTCACACTGATCTCACTGAGAGAAGAGTACACACACAGTTGTTTCGTCTTTCGAACAATTGAGTTGGTTTTCGAAAAAGTAATGGAGAATTGCAACTTGTCAAAGATCTGCCTCCCATTTCGGAAGTGGATCCACAAGAACAACGAGGATGGTGGTGTAAGTAATCAACTCTTTTGCACACAAAAACACAAATATTCTCCCAGCTCTGAAAACTTGAAGCTAATGTTTCATCAAAAAGACTCCAGACTGCTAAACTCTAATTGTTATCACTACAATTGAAATTCTAAATCATAATTTTACCGTGCTGTTTCTCATGTTACCTGTAGAATCAGTTCATTTATTGTGAGTTTTGTCAAAATAGGTAACATCTGTGTATTCTCAGAGCTCTGACAGTGTTGCAGTATCAACTGTTTTGCAAGTTTTGCTTTGTTTTGGTGGAAAGAATTGGTTTTGAGAAGTGGGAATGTGGTTTTAAGTGCAGTGTTTCATTTTGCAAGACATGTATTGAGTTTTCAAAAGAATAGTTTTGTGTTTAGAGTTTTGGGAAGTTGAGCTACAGTTTCAGGAAATGTGCTTAAACAATTGAGGAAAAACTGTCATCTCTGATCTTCCTTCTGTTCATAACTGAAGTGGATCATCTCAACTGTAATGATTACCAAGTTACTCAATAGTGTTGTGCTTTATTTCCACAGCAAACTGGGAGCCACAGTGGACATCAAAATCCTGATGGCTCGACCAGTGAGTCCAGCATCCTGGACTCCCAGAGGGCAGGGAGGGCTACGTTAGTTCGCCAGGCAGAAAACCTGTGCACTGCGACGAAAGCCCGAAATGACGCTGTTCTGGGGAGACTGGGACTCCCCGTTCAGGACGTCACCCTGCCTTCACCTCGACCGCCACCTTTCCCAAAAAGAAGCATCAGATCCCCCCAACGAAGAAGGAGGATCGCCCCTCGTTCAGATGTTCCTCGTTTCAACACTGAGGTCATCGACAGACACCAGAGGCCTGGAAGTCTTGATGAGGAGGACGACTCCTTCTGGGAGAAGGTGCTTCTTGGCAGCCAGATGGCTGCCCTCACATGCAAGGAGGCTCAAATGGCAGACCGGGACCAGAGCTCAACCTCCTCCCTCAGCTCGGTTGATTGTCAAACACCCAGTGAGCTGAGGGCCATTGCTCTGATTGAGGAACCAACAACTCCTCCTCCTCCTCGTCGAGCAGTCCCACTGTTCAGGAGAAGAACGTCTCGTCTGCCTGTACTTTCAGCCAAACACAGTGGAGCAGGTCAGTTCCTCAAGACAAACTCTTTTAGGGACAGGTTAGCTTTTGTGGGAACACCTGCTGTTTCTTCTGGTTGTTTATGTTCCTGTTAGACTCAAACAGCATGGGAATTTTTTGCTAAATCATTGGACATCATCTCAAATATTAAAACACTTTATTACAAGTATAACACTTACATCTAACTTACTCATTGGGTATGGGAACAGTCGAAATTTATGTGATCCTTTTTTTGCACTAACAGAGAAAGAGGTAGCCGATGGATGTAGGCTACAATCGGCTAAAGGGAAAGTCGAGGCTTTTGTGGAGAGACTGAAATGCCTCCAGCTCGCCTCCATCCCTTCACCTCGACCTCCAGCAGCTCCAAAGACGACCCCTGCAGCGGCACCCAAAAGGGTCCCTGCACCACCTACCATGACACGCCCTGCACCTGCTCCGACAGCAACCCCTGTGGAGACGCCTTTGGCTCCCACCCCTCCAAGAGTTCCCCAGGCCCGGAAACGAGGGACTCGACCCGGGGTGGCCCTGCGTCCCGCAAAAGCCGTCAGCGTGGCAGGTAAGTTCTGATATCCTGAATAATTGTAGTCGAAGCTGTGAACTGTACTCATGGGTTTCTTATAGTTTTCTGTAAAGAATTGTAGTAACTACTGTGAGTACAGTGCTATGAATGACAGGACATGTGAGTAAAGACTGTTTTGCTTTTTTACCAGGTAAGGACACAACCACCGACTGCAGCCCTAACGCTGCAATGGACAAAAAGGTCAAGAAGACGGAGCTACAGCCGTTGACCGACCCTTTGCAGAGCCTGTCTGCCTGTTTCAAGCTGCTCTCCCTAGATGACTGGTAAGACACCGACAACACAGAGCAGTCTGTTGTACCAGCTCAACAAATGTTTCATCTTAAGTCAGTCATGTTGCAACTAGTTTGACATGAAGCCTGTCAGTGTCACATCAGTATGGAGCCAGCACATGTTGGTAACAGTAACTTTTATGAGGTTAATTATACTTTACATTTTAACATACAGGGAGAGGAAAATCGACGGCTTGAAAATCATTCAGGCTCTTGCACAGCACCACCCAGACACACTGAGGACAAAACTGCATGAAGTGTGTCTGGTTCTCATCGAGGAGGTATTGTACACACTTTCCTCTATGCATTTTCATTTGCCAACATGTGTCTATGAGTGTGCACACTACAGCTTTGACTGATGATGTTTATTCTCACTATACAGGTGAACAACTTACGCTCAGCCGTTGCTTGTGAAGCAATGGACACCTTGGCAGAGCTGTACGTTCACCTCCGAAAGGCCATGGACCCAGAGGCAGAGGGAACAGGCCGAGCCTTGCTGCTGAAACTGGCACAGACAACGAGTGCCTTTATTCACCAGCAGGCTAATCTTGCTCTCGACGCCCTGGTAGACAACTGCAGCCATGGTCGCATTGTGAGCGCTCTTTTGAACGCAGGCCTGAGGTAAGAGGAGAGAAGAGGTTTATTTTATCAGCAAAAAAACTTAAAACAAAGTTAAATAGGATAATGAAACATAGTGTCTCATATTCCCCTGTCTTTGTCCCTCCTCAGCCACCGATGTGCTGCAGTCAGAGGCAGCATGGCTCAACATCTGCACCAGCTGGCTGACAGCCTGGGAGCAGCTCGCATCTTGACAGCAGGAAGGACACTCACAGAGCGCTTCCTTCTTGCTGTCTCCAAGATGTGTGTCGATGGTGCACCAGAAGTGAGGTGAGTTATCAAGTTCTTTAGATTTAGTGTAACATTTTGCACAATCTTGTGAACTTGCAGCTCCTGTTTCTTCATCCAGTGTTTCCACAGTCATAGTTTAATTTTTCTGAATACTGAGCTAAATGAGAAATGTCTTCCTCCACAGGCACCATGGACAGATAGTTCTCTTAAAATTGGCCGACCACAAGGACTTCATCAAACTGTGGACAAAGATTGTTCCAGTAAACGAAAGATCATCACTGGACAAGATCTTAAAGAAGGCCAAGAAATAGAGGACATCTGAAATATTATTTATTTATTTATTTATTATTCAGCTATCTATTTATTTATTTATTATTCAGCTATCTATTTATTTATTTATCTATTTATCTATTTATTTATTTATTTATCTATTTATTCATTTATTTATTCATTTATTTATCTATTTATTTATTTGTTTATTTATTATACTGTTCATATATATGTATATATAAATGTAAATATGTATAGTTATATATTTTTATATTATTCTAATCACTGTCTAAAATACACATTCATAATCATTTACACCGTGTCTATTACTTTGTTATTCTTAATGTCCGTACTGTGACTTTACTTGTTAGTCTGTTCTGTTCACACTGACATTTATTGCCTGTCTGTCCGTCCTGGGAAAGGGATCCCACCTCTGTGGAGATTCTCCTCATCCATACATAGGGTCTAAGGACAGAGGGTGTCATATGCTGTTCAGATTGTGAAGCCTCTTGATGCAAATTTGTGATATTTGCTATATAAAATCAATAGTTTTACAATTGCTAACAAGTGTTAACCTAAACTTTCCGTAAGATACTTTTTACCTTTCTACCTGCCTCTCTTACAATTAGCCAATTCGTCAATTTTCTGCTTAAAATCACATTTCGTCCATTAAATACCAACTCTACATTTCAAATTATTAAAAAACTTTCTCTATGTACATGGACTCTATCAAAATACTACCTGCAAAACTACCTGCATACAATAAACTAGAAAAGCGCTGAGTGCAGACCTCCGCCAAGTAGGTGATATTCCCTCCCCCTCTGCATCAGATTTTGCAGCCTGCATCACAATTAGGTTATTTGCATCACTATCATTATTAGGTTATATATGCCTTCACCATGGAGACACTGTGGTGTATTTATTTCATTTTTATTTTGTACCAACACAGAATATAATATGTTCTTTTTGTATTTTTCACTTTCTTTTTTTCCAACACAGAACATTAATTTCGACTTTACAATTACAACAATATTTAGGAAGTAGAACAAGATGTGCTTTCCGGCCACCAGATAGCGCTATTGTCACCGTCTTTAGAAACTGGAATTGCTGCTGAGGCTGTCAGATGATAGACTTTATTTATTATTTTATCCACTTTGCTTCAACAGATCACCACCAAAATCAATCATCATCAAAATCCGTTCATAACTTTTTGAGTTATTTTGCAGACAGACAAACACTGGCGAAAACATGACCTCCTTGGCGGAGGTAACAATAGGAAATCGAGTGGGTTTTTTTTTTTAATAATTTAGAGTCATTTTACCATAAACCACTCAGTATATTGTGGTTGAATGTTGAATGTGTGCATTTTTTGCAGCAAAAATGAATTAGTCATCTTACTTTTTAGAGTGTAGCCTGCAGCAGAAAACAGCAGTAAGCCAAAATTGCTGCAGTATAACCTTTATGTGTGATTAACAAAATAAAATCTAACATATGTAGAAAACACACAACAGTAACAACAAAAAAAAAGGCACAGACGGGGGAAAACACAAAAATGCAAACATAGAAAAACAATTTAACAAAGAGAAGTGGTAAACATTTAAGGATTTAAGGATGTCTAGGAGAAAAACCTAGTCATTTCTGTGGACAGGAAAAAGGATATTTTGGCATTTAAGGTAATTTAAATAAAAAACATGTTATATTGAATGCAGGAATTCACCCAGTGTCATCCATCATCCAGAGGAGCTGCCATGTACAGAAAATCCAGATAGTTTTAGTGAAAAATAGTTGCTGATTAATAGTGAGGAGGATACAATCCTGTGAAGATAAAAAGTTAAGAAGTTAAACTGGGAGAATAAGAAAACCAAAATATGCATTTGAGCTGCTCAGAGAATATAGCAAACAAGACACGTTACCACATGTTAAAAACGAACTGAACAGTTGTAACGGCTGTAAAAAGTGCGAGGAACGGAGGGCACAGATACGGGAAGTGCAGGGGACATGTCCCCTGCCCCCCAGATTACATCCGTGCCTGCACACACAGATTCTAGATTAACAAGGGGGATGCTTTTTGGTCAATTTTCTAACAAAGGGAATGGCATCCCCCCTCATTTCAACCACTGGTCATGGTGTGCCAGCTGTATAGCCTACAATATGTCAGCATTACATGTGTGGGTTAAGCCTACAGGATAAAAGAACAGATCCATCAAAGGGTCACCCAAACATTATTCATAACAACTATTAATTCAGTAATATACAGTTCCAATGAAAACTGATGACAGTGATGTCTGTGAGGGACGCTAGTTCTGGAAAGAGTCTCTGAGACTCATTTTAGATGTAATACTTTAATGCTGTGAGCAACATAAATCATTTACCTCTATTGTATCAGGGAGGAGGCAAAACGTCCTCTGTTACTTGTGTGAAAAGTAGCAATACAGATAGAAATAGATGTTTGCAGCAAATTGTAGTTAAAGTGAAGAATGCCCCATAAAATATAAGGACACTTTCTATTGTTATATTATTATAACAAGTGCATCATTGAAATTTTGTAGCTGATTAAAAGCTGATTCAAACGACTTTAATCCCCAACACTGCATCATATCAAAATAAAAAAAATGATCCTATGTTTAAGTTTAAGTTTATTTCCTTTATTAATCCCCCTGAGGGGAAATTCAATGTTTTCACTCTTGCTTGTCAATTACACACAGGTCTGAAAGACACACACATGCACAAATTGGAGAGATGTCAGAGTGAGGGGGCTGCCCTTGGTGAGGCGCCCCGAGTGGTTGGGGGGTTCAGTGCCTTGCTCAAGGGCACCTCTGCAGTGCCCAGGAGGAGAACTGGCACCTCTCCAGCCACCAGTCCACGCTCCATATTTTGGTCCGGACGGAGACTCGAACAGGCGACCCTCCAGTTCCCAACCCAAGTCCCTATGGACTGAGCTACTGCCAGTATGCCAGTCTGATATAAAGCAGCCTAACTAACGTGCACCCCGCCAACATGTGTATGTAGGTCCCACGTGGGTAGTAAATGGGCTGAAATATGGGCCCCAAATGGGACTGTCCACGGGTTCCATGTTGGCCCCATTACCATTTGCCCATATGGGTTATGCTAGTGCTATGGGTACCAAGAAGGTACAGGTCCACAATGGCCATGTTATAGATAAACCATCAATGTGGGCAAATGGCATTGGGTCAATTTGTACCCTGTGGACAGTCCCATTGGGAGCCCATTTTTCAGCCCATTTACTGACCGCATGGGACCTACATACATGTTGGCTTGAGGAGGGATGCCGAATTACATTTACTCTCGTTACTGTAGACTAACTTTGTTTTGTTTGTGTGCGTATGTTTGTACTTTTTTTGAGCAGCTAGAACCAGAGTAAGGTTTATTTGCATAGTTGTAAATAAATAACACATGTATTGTAATTCGCCACATTTGCAGTGGCATCTGTTACAGAGTAAAGTCTTTACTAAAGATTCAAAAGTAGGTCCAGAGGAGTTGCCGCACCACCAGTTGCAAAGCGCCTGTAGTGTAGTCTGTCTCATAGTAGAGAGGAGCGGTGCAGAGTAAATCCAACACGGCGGCTGCACCTGAAATGCAGCAAATTGACATCGCAAAATAATTCGGTGGGGAATTCTCAAATGAGAGAATTGCGCTTCTGCGACTATTCCAGATGTGGGGAGCGCCTCTGGCCAAGCATCACAGCTGCGGTTTGGATGCGAGATGGAGACGTAGGGGATTCCTCTCGAGAAGGCACAGTGAAGAAGCTACAGCCAGTTTACAGAGGACAGGGACAGGGACAGCTCAAATTTGTTGCCATATCAAACTGCAAACTTTATTTATCATAAATAAACAAGTGTCAATCATAACATGTGATCAGGTTTTGGACCTTGTCCACACTGACTTGGCAGAGATGGCTGCCATCTTGTTTTTTCATGGATTAGTGTATTACGCTCTTACTACCACTAGATGGCACAAAAGAAGTGTCCACGAACGAGGACAACAGGTCTAAGTTCAGCAGAATGAAATATAAGGTGCAGGAAACCCAAAATGTGAGGTCTTCATATTTGGTCTGTCTGCACAAAGGCTGGGTGTTTGCGATGAGTTGCCTATTTTTTTAATTCTCAGTTTTGCCCGAACTTAATAAAAGCAGTATTGAAATGAGTTTTGTGTGTGTGTGTGTGTGTCTGCGTGTATGTGTTTGGGAATGCTCTATTCTGGGCAGCAGCGGTCTAAATTTAGCTCCCCTTGCTCATCCAGAGAGCACTGAGGAGCTAAAGATAGATGGGAGTGCTTGTAAACGGGGGGTAGGGGAGGTCGTCCTCTGAAGGGCTCGTACAGCCGAGCAGAGAGAAATGATAAAACGCCATGGTGTCCTCGGCTAAGCTTGTTTATAAAGCAGGGGTCCTTGTTGTGAGCTGTAACAGTGACCCAGAGGGAGGACTGGATGTGAGTACATGTCCAGCTCCTCAGCACATGTAACCACTGAGCTAAAAATAGCCCCACAGAACAGCTAACAGGTAATAGCTGCAATAATAGCTGGATGACAAAGGCACCTTCTACTCTCACGGTTCCCCTTTCTCACACAGTCTGTACATGTTTGTCTCTCCAGGTTCCACCGGCCATGAGAGCGGAGAGTTTCTTCTGTGAAGAACTGCTGAGCTTGGAAATGTTCTGAAGCTGCTCAGCGGTGGACAGTTCAAAGAGCCTGGAGCCTTTTCGTCTTCAGCGTGTCTTTAGCATTCTTCCAGCACCCTCAACTATCATATCATCTGTGTGAGGGCACAGGGTGCGGGAGAGAAGATGATGGTAATGTTTGCGGCAGTGTGTCCTGGAGACTACTGAACGTCACCACATGGAAGCTGGCTGCTGGAAGAGGACTCTGGTGGAGCTTCTGACTCTCAGGTCGAGAGCGGAGGAAAAAAAACAATCTCGTCAATGATATTAACTGTACATACAGTATGTCAATCTGAATGGGACCGTCAGTGTCTTCACTGAGAAGAGAAATACCTTTGTAAGCACTACTTGTCTTCAAAATACAAGGTCTTTTTTTAAGAATGGCATCTCTCATTTTTTAAACTGTTTTATTTTCAATAAAGAATCAGGTTAAAGAGGAATTTAAAAACAATTGATAATTTAACATTTTAAATAGTTTTCCATTAACTTACAAAAATTCATCAGAAATTTGTATTAAAAATATCACAGAACCAAAAAAGTTTATTACATTAACTTACTTCCAAATAACACTAAAAAGTATTGGATTTATAAATATCATCAAACAAATATCAGAATAGTAAATATTTCTATTAAAAACATAAATAGCAACAACACATGAGAATAAACCAAACACACCCACATATAATAAAAGATCCTGGAACAATCAACACTTTGAAATGAAACCAGCACAGCCGAAGTCCACAGCTCAGTGTGCATCATGTGGTGAGGTGAACACCTTTATCATAGTGTGGAGAACTCTGGCAGCACCTGCTGAACTCTAAACCCGGCTCCATCAGGGGAAAAACAAGGCGTGCAGGCCTCTCTTCACACTCTGGATCTCCCCCTCTTGCTACAAAAGGTACACAAGCACAAAGAAACATTCATGAAAGACACTTCATTAAAAACCATCACCACCATCATCTGAGTCATAAACTCTGCAAGGACTGAATGTTATGTACAAATTTTCAAACGAGCCCTGTTGTGCTGACAGAGTGAAGGACACACAATGAAAGCCGGCCTAGTTGTTGTGCTCTGACCCACACTGAAGGGCCACCTGTGTGGCGTCTACTCACCATCTCACTGAGGAGTCTGTCCTGAACTGACTTCATGTCTTTTCTCATCAGGCACATCTGAGAGCAGCAGGCAGAGCAACGGGGTTGTAGGGGCGGTAACACAGAGTATGACAGAGTTAGGACGAGCGCGGGATGAGTTGACACATGAGACAATGAGATAACCAAAATGCTACTGTGGCCACTCAGCAAAAAATCACTGGACAGACAGGTTGACAGGCAGAGGTGACAGGTTCTATTTAAATAAACAAACTGTGAATGAATAATCTTCATCTAAAGCCACCTGAGCTCTGGATTTACACAATAATTACAGGTCTAAAACTTGGGCAACACAGTGGAGCACATATCAGATATCAGCTGTAAAGTTTAGGCCTGAGGATCACACCTGGGAAGTGAATAATCTCTCCTCATGCTCCAAGCTGTGACACATGTTACTCTGGAGGGCTTTCTTCAGGCTCTCATTTCTGGAAGGAAGAAAACCAGACAGTCACACAGCCAAAGGACGGAGAGCCGAGGACACATTCTCAAGGTAAAGGACAACTGTGAATATACTGCTGGTTAAAGAGGAACACTGATAAACATTAAATGTATTGGTTCTTTAAAAAACACATCCTCCCAAAGAACAGCTCAGGGTGCATATCTAGCTTATGATGATAAGCCTGAGGAGGAACTTATTTCCAGAGCTTTGTAATCCATGTTCCACCAAATAAACAAGTGTGTTATTCAACCTTTTGCACAGTATTTGGGCTTAAAGCCTGTGGGAGCTGCACTGATCAGAGTGCGGCAGGAAATCAGCATCAGACTAACAATATGTCTCTTTCAGTACTAACACACAGACAGGCCTGAAGTTCACCTCATGGTTTCCTGTTCCTTGTAAGAATGGAAAGCCACAATCTGCTTTTTCCAGTACATCTGTAAGAGAGGAGAACAGAGACCGAACACTGATCAGAAACTGGTCAAATCAGTATCAAGAACACATCATATTAAGTGACGTCTCATCTGACATTAGTTTGAGAGAGTCGTAGCATACACTCAGGTCTTTCTCCATGTTTTTCAGCACTGTGTCGCCCTGCTCCAGTTTGCGGATCTCTTCCAAGAGGACCTTCTGAACCTGTCCAAGCTTCTGAGTCCTGAACAGAGAGAGAATTAACGAGTGTTCTGGAAATCTAACATGAAGACAATGGCAACAGTAAGGACTGCCCAATTGCCCTTGGAAGGCTTGTTTACTTTATCCACTTTATTCCTAGCTCCCATGATCTGTTGCATGAACTATAGGCACGACTTCTTGCGCCCAACCGGAACCAGTGGTAACAGGTATGCTAATCCTCTTTTCTAGACGATTTGGAAATGAAACATGTGACACACACCACCTGTTACACCTCAGATGGGATAATGTGATATTATATCTATCACCTCTGAAAGCCATCTCAAAGCACTGGTTGTTTACAACACTAACTACACACACCTGTATTTGGTTACTTGCACGTTGAAGGAGGAGACATGTTGCTGGACAGTCTTCAAAGACTGCTTGTTGTAAACCTCCACCATGTTATGACGGCTCTGACAACAAACACATTTAACAAATAATGGTTCAGTTAGTTTGACTATCATTTAACAACATTTAAAAACTATGGAAAGAGAGCTGACGAGAATCGCAATAAAAGCTGTATGATTCAAAACTTAGTCACAGCTTTCTCAAACACACATGGTCATAATACTTAATAGACCCTTTTACTGTTAGTAAACAATATAAAGTTTTTTGGTGGGCGGGGCTTAGCTGGAGGCAAAACAATTCTCCACAGACAGTCAGCGCTAGCTAGCAAGTTCTTGAGGCTTGTTTTAGACAACGGAGGAAGATGATACAAGTGGTGCATTCAGAAATACACATTCCAGGTGCCGGAGTGCACTCTGGCACAAACTGGACTGTTTGTAAATTCAGAGCACTGTCAGTATGTACCATTCAGTTATCCAGAGCACCGCTCTCTCAGAGGGACAGAGAGCACTCACTGCATTCTGTCTGGGGAGACGGAGCAGTGCTGAGTGGAGTTCATTTGTGATTATTTTAACCGCTTGTTCACATTCATATAGAAATATAAAGCTGAGTTTCAGGGCTCTCATTTTAGTGTAGAGCGTCAGACTGAATTTACGTGTCACCATGTCAGGTCACTCACTGTCCGGGACCGCGAGTGTGACTTGAATAAGTAAATATGCTGTCACTCAGTGGATGATGAAAAAATGAAAAAAAATATTTATACATATGTATATATATATATATATATATATATATATATATATATACACATACATACATACATACATACATACATATGTATAAATATTTTTTAAGATTATTTTTTGGGGCTTTTTCACCTTTAATGGACAGAACAGAGTGAAGAGTGTGAAGTGGGGAGAGAGAGATAGTGGGGGGACGACATGCAGCAAAGGGTTGCAAGCCGGAGTCGAGCTTGCGACCGCTGCAGTGAGGAATTGCCTCTATACATGGGGCGCTGGCGCTATCTACTAAGCTACTTACGCCCCTCAAATTTATATTTTGAGCTGTGACTCCTCTTCTAGCACCCAGTAACACAACAAGACAACATTTTAAGACTCCTATGTAGCCTACAGACCTGTGGTGATGAGTTGTGTTTTGCCTCCAGCTAACAAACTGACGGCATTTTGACGTCGGCCCTAAAAGGGTCTGTAAAAAATGCACATTATTTTCATTCTGCAAATGAAGGAAACTACATAAAGTGGTGTGTCAGTAATAAAATAACTGCCGCTCATTCTCTCTCCCTGTTGACTATATAAATGTGTGTTGCTGCATATGTGTCTGTGTGTGTGTGTGTGTGTCCAACCTGGAACTTCTTCTTCAGCTCAGAGCTGAATTGCTGGCACAGATTACTCGGGTTTACGGCAATTTTTGGCACCTCAAAATCTTCATCCGCGTCCATGTCTCCATCCCCCACTTCAGCCTCCCAGTGACTGGAGCTCATCGTGTGGGACGAAGATATCACTTGACTTAGCTCACCCTCAGCAGACACCTCAGCAACTGAGGGTAACAGATAATCTCACTGATCCATTAACATCCCAAAAACATTTATATAAATTATACAGGCTGCAAATAGTTTTTTTGCCCAAAACTCATCCCTTTTTTTTACCCCAACTTATCTCACGTAGGAGTCATAGCTGATATTCAAGGTAAAACTAGTAAAGGTGGTCAAGTTTTAGAACCTAACACTTTGTCTAAGTGTTGTGTTAACTGCGTAGCATATAATATGTAAGTAACTGAACTTAATTATAGAGTATCTCAAAAATAAAATCAAACCAAAGAGTTTGGTTGGTTAATGAAATGACGGTACACATTCCTCGTGTTGTCAAAAACATGGTGACATTCATCATACTTGTGCGTGATTTATGTGGATGTTTTTCAGGGTGCCATGTGCATTTCTCTACAAGAGAGACACTGATTTCTCAATAGATGTTTTTCCAGATCGAAGTGACAACTAGTTTACTTAGCAGTGATGAAAACTTACAGGACTTGAACAACTTTCTTGGTTTCAACCGAGGAGAACGCTGTCCTCTCATCTTGCTTTTCTTCCTCTCTTCCTTCTCATCTTTCTCAGAATTACTGGATGAGATGTGGCGCTTGCGACTGGGTCCTGTAAGAACAACCAGCAGTTACAATACATTACCCAGCATACAACTGTTTCTTAACACAGGGACTTCCTCTAAAACAGATCAGGGGTTTGACCACCATCTGAGGGAATTACAATAGATGAAATGTTGTAAATGGGGCCTAGCTACAGGGTGAGATTGTAGCACTTGTCAACAACCAAGCTGAACACAGAAGATCTTTTACCTGAGATATGAAGCTGATCAGACTTCGAGTTTTGGTCTAAAGATGGTGTTTTCTGTCAGGATGGACAGTAATGCATTAGTCACTTGTTTGATTGCAACGGCTGTTTTAAAACCACAACAATTCAGTTGATGTTTTGTCAGTGCATCTACCCATCCAATTATAGTCAGTTTCTCATAAAAGATAAAGTGTGGTGAAGCCCTACCTCTGTTTTATGAGGCACAGCCAGGGCAGCAGTGTGGCTGTCCTTCACTCTGCTACTGAGCACTGACGACTTAGAAGACGACTGGCTCTGTGAAACCCAGGACACTGAAGACACCTTACTAAAGTCATGGCAGTTCCCATAGTTGGTGGTGTCTTCAGGGATAGGAGACTGAGGAGGAGAGGGCATGGAAGGCTTGTCCAGCTCGAGAAGTGTGGATGTCAACAGGTGCCGAGTGGACAGAGACAAAGGAGATTGAGGTGTGGAGGGTAGACCCTGCTGGACTGGACTTATCTGGACACAAATAAAGGAATGGAGAGGGACAGAAAGTGATGAGAAAATGATGGGCAAGAAGAAATATGGCTCCTCTTTTAGTGGTTATCTATTCACCATGTCTGTCATGGATCAGGGACAGTGGAGAGATAGACATTTTCAACAATGCATTAAGAGGCACAGATGAAGTGTTGCAGTGCTATTAACTGCTCTGCTTGGACTTAAATAGGTCATTTCAATCATGCTGTTTAATCCTTCAGATCATGGTGTGCTATTCCAACATTTTCTGTGTAAGTATGAGATGTATTTATCAGGAAAAGTTGAATCTCAAATGGCCACTTCAGACTCATGGTTACACACATTTACCCCTGAGAAAGGCTTGGGATAATCTCAGTCCTCTGTTAGCAGTTGAGGGTTTGGCACTTTGAGATTCAGTGTAACCAAAGTGCTTAAAGAGAGAACCTCAAAACTCAAAGATGATTGTTTACAGAGGGAGATGCTGCTTCTTTACTGTCTCAGCCCACATTTTCTCAGCTGGTCTAAGAATTTCAACCAGCCATGTTTAGGTCACAGACCTACTACCTTAAATTCTAGGTTACTCATTATGAAGTCCTTCGGTCATCTAATAATTCGCACCTCCATGACACTCTAGTGATTCTCACGTGACTGTTGAGTGACATCAATGACTTCCATGTAGTGTAAAGGTGTTTGAATCACTGGAAGATGTTAAATGCCAGAGAACTCCCTACAGAGTCTGAGGTGAGTACTTAAACATCTTAAAGATAATAAAGTGACTACTTTAACATATTCCGAGATACACTGCCCAGATACTGTATGAATTAGTGGGGTGAAGGCAATGTGGTATGTTAATGTGACTGTAACCTGTAACAGAATCCATGAGATGTACATACAGTGTCAGAGAGATGCTGTTTTACCTTTGCTGCACTACGTCCAATGGGAGCCCCTGCTGCAGAGGTTCGACCAATGGGGGTCAGTGAAGGCAGAGAGGGGCCAGAGTGGACGGACTGAGTCTTGGATTTGCTGCGCTTCTTGTCTGCACTGTAGAAAGAGGAGGGCCTGCAGTTTCCTTTACTGCTGACTGTAGAGTGAGGTTTGGATAGCAGTGGGATTGGCGAGGGGGTGTCTGCGCTGGGAGGGTCGGGAGAGGCAGGGAGTGGGGATCCCCGCGGAGTGAGGAGAGGGGAGCAGGTCAAACCCAAGGTTGGAGGTGACATCGGGGCAGCTGTGAGGGTCCAGAATAAATACAGGTGTTAAAACAACTGGCTTCAAAAGTTGCACAGAGAGCAGAAGGTCAATATATACATGCTTTTCTACATATCAGTTTACAGTTAACAGGTTGGGGAGCAATAGGGTCAACACTTTTAAAACTTTTTGCATGAAGGTGAAAGTGAAAATGTATCTAATGCAAACATGGATTAATACACACTTTTTATAGTTTCACAAGGGTTTGTACAAAATATCTCATAAGTGACACTTTGCATAATAATAATCTCAAAAGGCAGATCTTTGATGTGCTTTTGAGCTAGTTAAATAAACCTGCAGTGTCTCTACAGTAAGTGAAAATCAAACATTATCTTACTTAACAATCTTTTCAGTGTTGGGAAAACAAATTTCAACTGTGTCAAAAGGCTCTTAGGTAACATACCGTGTGGCCACTGTAATTGAATTAACAAACCATTTCACCAACTGTGAAACATTAACTGATGTCAAAAAAAGTCATGTGACTGTTATCTAAGAGCTGGTGAGTGGATTTCCAGTCTTACATCTCATCCTCTCGATCAAAGGAGGGGACGGACAGAAAGAGGTCTGGCGGGCAGCCCGGGAATCCTTCAATCCATTCATCTGTTCTCGAGCAGGGACGACATGTTTCTTACTCAACTTTCTGGAAGTTTCTGGGAGAACATTCTCAGGCCTCTGCTGCTGAAACACAGTGCTTCTTGATGATCAACAGTCTGTACCACAATGTGAATATTCACATTCAAGGCCATGGGCCAATCGCAGCTTAATACAGCTAAAAAGAAACATCTTGACATTTTTTCGCCTCTTTATTTTGAATAATATACAGTAGGCTGTATCTAGGTATGTTATCTTAAATGTTACCTCACAAAGCCTAACACTGTTCAAAAGGTAAGCTGGAATGACCTGAATAGAGGACTGGGCTCCCACCTTGAGACCAGATGGCTTTCTCAGATCTGTGGATTGCTCAGAGGAGGTGTTCTTTCCCTTCTTTACCTCTGGCACCTCCAAACTGGTCTTCTCACTCTTCCCCTGCTGGCCTACAAAATATGTCTGTTGGCAGACAAACCGAAAAGGACTTAAATATTTCTGTAACAGGCTACAACATTTCTGTAACAGACTGTCAATGAGCTAAGTGTAATTTTGTTTCAAAAACAGTAGCTCTAAAAACACTGTATGATGCTTGCACAACAACTGCATCCGTCTGTGGAGTTCACTGTGAGCTCTAATGTAGTTGTATTCACATTTTTTTATTTGATGCTAACTAATACATACCCACCCACTTACCAGCTTGTTACCTCATTAAAATGTCAGTACCAAAGTCACATAAATTGTTAGCATGTGGAGATATGGATACATGAGATGTAAACAGAGTGACCTCTACCTTGGAGAAACGTGGCTGCTCTGACTCCAACTCTGCCCCGCTGCTATGACAGTTGCTGTCTATCTCCAGATAACTTCTGGTTGGTTGTTTGCTGGCAGTGTTTTTCTTTGTCACTTGAGCAGCCTCGTGAGGTTTCTCAGCTTTCTCCAGATGATGAGTGGAGGAGTGCTATTATTATGCAGACAAACACAGTGTGATTTTAGTCTATTTCCAACAGCACAATAATTGACTGCCATTTTTCAAATTCAAATGGATATTGGAGATAAAATATTGCCATTAGGACACACATTGTTGTATATACATTTGCATACACAATAAGAGCAATAACTGGAGGACAATGCGACGTAAGATATAGGAAAGTATTTTGCCTTGGAAACAGGAGGCTCCTCTGGTTCTGACTGGCTGTCATCAGTGTCTGTCTCCCTGTAGCTTTTGATAAAGGTGGCTGCAGTTCTCTGGGGCCTCCTGCCTGCTGCATGTGGTCTCTTTGGCTCTACTGCTGGCTTCACTGTCTTATTCGGCTGCTCCATTCTCTTCTTCACATCAGGCTTCTACAGATTTAACAACAATGACACACTGTGGCCGACTGGGATAGTGCATCGTAGGCTAGAAGCACATTACTGCCTTACCTTACTGGGTTTGGTATTGTCCTTTACAGGTTTTTGAGAGGGTGGGGGTACACCTGGAAACTCATCTGTAATAAAAGAAAGCCCAGCATGTTTATGGAAATATAATGTCAGATGACTGTATCGACATTCAGTCCTCATGTAATGAATTCCAGATTGTGAGCAGCATGAATGTGTGGCTTTAATGGCCTACATGAAGTATGAGGTGACACAGCTTTGGACTTGACGGGCGCCTGCCTGGAGTATTTGGTAACTTTGGGTTTGGGTTTCCTGCTTGATTCCCTCAACCAGCTGACATCTGTCGTGACACAGTCTGTGTCTGTGTCACTGAACAGATGCCTCTTCACATACCGCTTCTCCTGCAACACACGAGGTGAAAGAAAGAAAGAAAGAAAGAAAGAAAGAAAGAAAGAGGTTGTTTATTGGCTGGGCTACATAATTCCTTCCCAGTTAAGTGCAAACCATGACTTTTGAAAAGCAGGCTTTCATTATTTTTTCCAGACATATGCAGTGCAATGAAGGCATACTTTTGCCACAGGTTGTCCTTTCTTGGTTGTGCTGAGTGCTGAGGAGTCGTGGATGGCGCTGTAAAACAATACAGGAGATATGAAACTAGTTTTTAATATAAACCTTAATAAAATGTTACTGTTTCAAAGGTTACATTTCTCAACAGTACACAGGCGATTTTCAGCTGTCAGACCAACCTGATTGATGTGGCAGAAGTGTTAGTGAAGGTTTTGTTCTTTCCCTAAAGAGCAATTAAACAGACTTAAAATACTATTATGGCATACTGAGTATCCATGTGTAAGGTGTTGAGATATAAAATAACATTAGTTATTAGTAATTAGAAATATTTACCCCAGCACTCAATGATGCATCAAAGTTAAATGCAAAAACATCTTTTCTGTACAACAGAAAAAAAGACAATAAATGCTTCCTAAAATGCACTGAAAGCCACTGAAATATCAAAATGGACCTCAAATGTTTTAACTTGATTATATCACCTCTGCCTCGTAGAGTTTGTTGTGGTTTTACTGTAAGATTTCATGACGCCTACAGCTCCAGATACTTCTCTCTACAGCAGATAAAGATGTTATTTAGAAAATCAAGCAGAAGAAAAGTAACTTAAACTTGCTCCTCACCACATAGTAACAATGACTTACTTTAGAGGTTGATAACCAGCCCATATTGAAGACTGGCCTAAAACAAAAACACGGTCAATAAGCTGCACAGCTACAGTATGTTAGCGATGACATTAGTTCCTTTACTACAGTACAACACAATGTAGCCCTACAGTCATCTGTGTGTATACCTGTTGACAAGAGGAGGAATCCAGCTCTGAGGGATTGTGTCTGCAGTATCTTTTGCTGTGGATTTGGTGTTACTGTCATAGCGGCTAGAGATGAGCTTCACCATGCTGCCTGCAACCTCTGCATCTCTCTGCACAGAAACAATAGAAGGTGTGAGAATCACAATATACAACATTTCTAACCTTAAATTAGTAACATGCCTTAAGCTCGCAGATTTCATACCTTCTCTTTGCTTGAAAGGTTCCTGTTAGTGTCAGCCTTCCCTTTCTGTGGTGTTCCCTTCTGCGGAGCTTTAGCTGTGGAGGCCTTGGCTGGAGCTTTGACTGCATCTGCATCTGTCTCCAGTGACATCTGCCGTTTACTCTTCCCTTTGGTCAGGCCATTCCTCTGGGCCTGCTGCTTTTTGGGAGAACACAGTTTTGCAGCACACTGCTCCATAGAGCTTCTGCCTTTAGAGTCCTCTCTGATGTCAGACATGTTTCTGTGGGGTGCAGATGGCTCCTGATGTGCCGGATCTTGGTTCCTCTCTCTGAGGACCTGCTGCAGGCGCTGGGTGAGCTGTATGTGAAGTTGCTTTTGGCTGATTGAGCTCGAGCCTGCAACTGACGATGTCTGTGCTGAGGACAGGCTCTCCTGTTGTCCTGCCAAACTTGACTGAGACTCTAAAGAGAAGAAGTAATTTAATGTAGAAACAAAATACAAGTTTGATGACAGTTTTTTTCACTAGCCAGGCTCTGTCTGTGTTACTAGTCTTTAATATACAAAACATTTAGTGATGTCTGAAAGATAGTAACAATATTTGATGACTTCTTTGCTCACCAGGTCTTGGCAGAGAACTGATTTTCTGTGTGGGCATCATTAGCATTTCAGAAACTGACAGTTTGCTCCAGTTCATAGATCTGCAGTTTGAACAAAGATATACACACATACTGTATCAACACAAACTCACAGCATTAACAATCAGAGCATTGGCTGCTCTAATGGCAGCAGATTCTTCACAGTGCTTACATGTTTCTCCCAGTTTTGGGTTGGGTGTCAGGCACAAAACTGGACTCTGTAAGTAAAAATATCAGTGGTGGGTTCAAGAGTCTTAAGAATTACAATGTAGCTGTACTTTCAGCTTGAGCTTAAGTGTACAGTGAGTCACTATAGTGATAAAATACCCAGAGACTGTTCCTCTCCCTGTCCAGCTGGAACCACATCTGCTGCTTTTGCCAGTGGTACATTCTGTACGACAAGCAGAGACGACAGGTGCAACAGAATGATACGTGTTGTGTAACTACGACTTTGAAGCAGATTCAAAATTTGCATTACACCCTCATACCTGTATGTGCAAAGGTAGAAAACACATGGCTTAACTTTATACAAAACCCAAAACCAGTGAAGTTGGCACGTTATGTAAATCGTAGATAAAAACAGAATACAATGATTTGCAAATCCTTTTCAACTTATATTCAATTGAATACACTGCAAAGACAAGATGTTTAATGTTCAAACTGAGAAACTTTATTTTTTTTTTTGCAAATAATCATTAACTTAGAATTTAAAGGCAGCAACACATTGCAAAAAAGTTGGCACAGGGGCCTTTTTACCACTGTGTTACATCGCCTTTCCTTTTAACGACACTCAGTAAACGTTTGGGAACTGAGAAGAATTTTTGAAGCTTTTCAGGTGGAACTCTTTCCCATTCTTGCTTGATGTACAGCTTAAGTTGTTCAACAGTCCGGGGTCTCCGTTGTCGTATTTTACGCTTCATAATGCGCCACACATTTTCAATGGGAGACAGGTCTGGACTACAGGCAAGCCAGTCTAGTACCCGCACTCTTTTACTATGGAGCCATGCTGTTGTAACACGTGCAGAATGTGGCTTGGCATTGTCTTGCTGAAATAAGCAGGGGCGTCCATGAAAAAGACGTTGCTTGGATGGCAACATATGTTGCTCCAAAACCTGTATGTACCTTTCAGCATTAATGGTGCCTTCACATATGTGTAAGTTGCCCATGCCTTGGGCACTAATACACCCCCATTCCATCACAGATGCTGGCTTTTGAACTTTGCGCCTATAACAGTCCGGATGGTTCTTTTCCTCTTTGGTCCGGAGGACACGACGTCCACAGTTTCCAAAAACAATTTGAAATGTGGACTCAGACCACAGAACACTTTTCCACTTTGCATCAGTCCATCTTAGATGAGCTCGGGCCCAGCGTTTCTGAGTGCTGTTGATAAATGGCTTTGCATTGTAGAGTTTTAACACTTGCAGATGTGATAACTGTAGTTACTGACAGTGGTTTTCTATGTGGTGATGTCCTTTACACACTGATGTCGGTTTTTGATGCAGTACCGCCTGAGGGATCGAAGGTCACGGGCATTCAATTTTGGTTTTCGGCCTTGTCGCTTACGTGCAGTGATTTCTCCAGATTCTCTGAACCTTTTGATGATATTACAGACCGTAGATGATGAAATCCCTAAATTTCTTGCAATAGCTCGTTGAGGAATGTTGTTCTTAAACTGTTCGACACTCAGCTCACGCATTTGTTCACTAAGTGGTGACCCTCGCCCCATCTTTGTTTGTGAATGACTGAGCATTTCAGGGAAGTTGCTTTTATACCCAATCATGGCACCCACCTGTTCCCAATTAGCCCGTTCACCTGTGGGATGTTCCAAATAAGTGTTTGATGAGCATTCCTCAACTTTCTCAGTCTTTTTTGCCACTTGTGCCAGCTTTTTTGAAACATGTTGCAGGCATCAAATTCCAAATGAGCTAATATTTGCAAAAAATTACAAAGTTTACCTGTTCGAACATTAAGTAACTTGTCTTTGCAGTGTATTCAATTGAATATAAGTTGAAAAGGATTTGCAAATCATTGTATTCTGTTTTTATTTACGGTTTACACAACGTGCCAACTTCACTGGTTTTGGGTTTTGTATATAAACATAATAATTTGGGCATTATACCTTTTTGTGTTTGCCGACCTTATTCTTATTGGACAGTTTGGAAGCTGTGCTTTGTAGAGATGTAGCACTCTGATACACACACCATAAAATTAATCAAAATCACATTTTACATACTGTGATGTCATATTCTGGGCTTGCTGACTTTATATTAAGTATATTCAGTATGTGTCATACCTGTTTTGTCATGTCACCTGCTATTGTGCTGTGAGGTGTTGTGGCATTACTGCAGGTCTTTGCAGTTGTCCTTAGCTCTCCCAAGTGATGTTCACCTTGCCTGTCACTTGAACGAACCATCTCCAGAGACGGCTTCCCCTTACCCTTGGCTGAAGTGTCTAAAGGGGAAAGAAGAGAATACATTACAGCTGAGAGCTCAATCAACATGCCTTGCTTTACTCCATGAATCTCTGTGAACAATAAGAATGTAAGAAAGAACAAGTAAAATCTATTTTAGTTTCATTTATTGACATCAAACTAATTTTTTTTCTCTCACTACGTGACCTAATAGAGTCTATCCTATGTCCTTCCCAACTACAGGTTTCACACCGCTAATCTGTCCTTGACATTAAAAGGTTCAGGAAGCCCTGCATTAAGAAACATAGAACAAAAGAGATTTTTAAAGATAATTAAATACAAAACAGTCATAATAGGTATATGCATGTTGTACTTTTAACCCTACATTCATCAAATATGGAAATACGTAAACAAATAAACAATAAAAATGCAGCACAAACACATCTGTGATACCACTGAAAATAAGCTAAATCTTTAAACTGTTTTGAGTACATTTTATATCTTTTAAGGATTTAAATTCTGATAACTTCTTCCTACTTGATGACATAACAGCAGCGAGGGAACTGGCACAATGCACACTTCCTCCTCCACTGCTGCTGATGAAGGTGGTGGACTCTGAAATCCTCATCCTGGTTGGGGTCACCATCTGGATGGAAAATTGAAATGAGTATTTCTGTGAATCCTTCTGTCGCCTCTGTAAATGGTTAATTTAAATGTGATACTGCACTGTGCAAAAGTTTTGGGGGTTACAGGATATAGAAATTATACTGCCAATTCTATTGTCTTCAATGTCAACAGATCATCAAAAGGCTTGACCCTGACATGATTGGTTCCCTTGCTCTCTACACCCCCTACTGGCCATGGCTGCGAGTTTTTAAGGCATTTTAGTTCAAGATCCAAGTATCAGGTGAATATTTTCACAACACAGCAACAAACAGTTACACTTTTTGGGTGATAACAAACCAGGAGAGCCTGGTTAGTATGTTAATGAGCTCACTGAACTGTCAAACATGGCCGTCACTGACAAACCTATGCATTTTTAAGTACACTTAACTGTTACACATCTAATATACAATAAATGCAAGTACAAATCTCTTTCACCTGTGCAGGTGCAGACGGGGCAGGTAGAAGGTAAGGTGCAGTGTTTTTCTCACTTTCACCGCGGGACATCTGACTCTCTGGAACAACCTGCATGGAGAGAAACACACACAAATGTTTCGAAGCTGTCATGCTAATTTGATCTATTTTACTGCTTTTTCAAAATGTTAAAAGCACTGATACAATGTCACATCAATGTAAGCCAAACACCAGCCGCACCATTTTTCTTTTGTCTGCAGCCATATCTCATTTACTGCACGTAACTTAAACTCTGTATCCTGACAATTCATTCATTCATTCATTCATCTTCTAACCGCTTCATCCTCTTGAGGGCAGCTGCCCTAACCGTCTAGTTTTACACATTTTGGCATTAGTAATGACCACCTTTATCACATCACAGCTGTCTTTTGAGACAGACAACCATTCACGCTCACATTCACACCTATGGACAATTTAGAGTTATCAATTAACCTAGTCCCCAATTTTAACTATAGTCTTTGGACTGATGAGGAAGCCTTCCCACAAAGCCCTGACAGAAAGAGATGCTTATTAATGCAAACTGCCACATTTATTATGAACACACTCTTGCTGTGACAAGAGTGCTAACCACCACACCATGCATTTGACAATTCAAAATGTTTAACTAATCTCAAAAATATTCCTGCAAACACTGTGGCTAATAGGTTTGAGTGAATAAGTCATGACCACTTTGTCACATTTTGCTGTGTCCATAGACTTTATTTGCAGCCTGCAGATGATCTTCCCCTACAATTTTAACTAAGTGGATGGTAACACTCGTTCCTTCCACCGCACCCACAATCACAACCTGTGACAACTTTATCTGCAAACTGCCACTTTATTATGAACACACTTTAGACTCTGACGAGCAAAAACCCATCATGTAAAATGTTTAAAACAAATATTCCTGCAAACACACGGCTGAATTGAGTGAATAAGGACATAGGACTTTGTTTTTGCTGTGTCCATAGACTTTACGAGCAGCCTGCAGGATGTCCAGGGAGGAGCTGAAGTGGATGGTAACACTCGTTCCTTCCACCGCACCCACAATCACAACCTGTGACAACTTTATCTGCAAGACTTTCCTCTTGCCCTCCTCTGGAGAAAAAAAAACCATCATGTATTATAGTTACACACACAAACAAACACACAAGCAATTACTTAAAGGACATAGGGAGTGTCTGCTGGCTTAATGGGTAGAGCAGGCATCCCATCAACAAAGGTAATGTTCTTGCTGCAGCGGCCCCTCACTGCATGTCATCCCCTGTCTCTCAACCCTTAACACTTAGACTGTCCTATCTCATTAAGGCAAAAAGCCACAATAAAAAATATTTAGAAAAGACATAGCCAGTCACATGCACATCAAAAGAACGTATTATCTCCCTGAAATGTATTGTTTTTGATTAATCTGTTATCCTTGTTTCCTCACTATAACAAATGTCTTTACAGAAACTTAAATCTGTCAATGTCATGTATGCGTCAAAATGCCTTTTGTTTAATGGACAAGTGCTATTTTTTTCATCTGCAGATTCAGATGCTAGACACAAATACAGTACTCTTTGTACTCTAATTACCTGTTACAGTGTAGCTTTGGACTTCATTGTCATTGAAACATACTGTTTCCCACTGGGCCTCCTACATGACGAGAATATCAGTCTAAATTAGGCTATAACAAATACAAATCTACAGTTTATTACATAAGTTATTGCACTTCTTGAATTTCACTTTCATGAATGACTGTGAGGTACCTGTGCCTCATCATCAGAAAAAGAGAAGTAAAAGGAGATGCTGCGGCTGTCAAGGTTAAAGTCGATCCAAAATTCTTCCAGGTTCTCATCAGCAGGCATCAGCAGCTAACAACAAAACCAAAATCCTTTGAGCACACATAATCCTTGATACACATAGCAGTACATTATGAATTGTGACATTTTAGCTCACATTAACTATCCTAACACTTTAATGAACAGTTAATTGTACCAAAAAGGCAGAAGCATCTTGAAATTATTGCCTCTAATGTGCTGTCAGACTCGAGACAGACAACAGCTGCATTTATTATTTTGTATCATTTGACATTTTCTCCTATTCTTTAAACCACAGAAACCCTGTCGATACTGACCTCATGCTTGTCCAGATAAGCCTCCAAACAAGGATAGGAGTACACTCTATATTACAGAGAGAACATTGTTATTAAATTATGTGTCTCTATCACATTTATAAAATTTAATGAAAAAATAATTCGTTTTCTCATTGTGCTATAGAGTCAAAGGTGTGAAATAATAGTTTCAGTAAAAGTTACACTAAAATATTCCTCTTTTGGGTGGCAACCCTAATGACCCCTTGAGTTCTCCAAACCATGTCTTGGGAGGCACTGAGTTACGGTATTTGTGTACCTGCTCCTGTCTCCCTGCATCCCATTCACCAAGTTCAGAAATTTGCGACAGTCCTGAAATCACACACATTTATATTAAATTCCATGTAGCTGAACTCCTCTTGTAATGTTTTTACACTACATTACCACTGTAGTGCAAATCATGTACATGTAAATGAGAGGCAAAGGTGGTGCACTTGTACAAATCAGACATTTTTACCGTCTCAAACTCAGAATCACTGATCTTGACAAAGGCGCTGGCCACATGCTCCATGCTGAACCACCGATAGGCCAGCTCCTTCCTCTGGTCAGGAGCTGCCATTCTGCACAATGCCTCCACCAGGGCTGTCTGCAAGTCGTAATCTGACACAAACAAAGTGTGTTGTACATTTCTGTGTCTATGGTATGTATGATTCTTGGTGAAATGAGATGATACTATTCATAAAAGATACTTACCACCACCCTTCATTATCAGACCAGCTAGCTTGATCCTGTATAAATGTAATGAACAAGAAAAGTTTATAGTGTGTGGATCCAGAACAAAATGAGTAACAATAATCCTTACTATGAGGAAACTACCAGGACATACATGATATCTGAGGCCTCCTGTGATGATAGGATCTTCCTCTCTTTCTTGAGCTCCACTGGGATTTTGTCCAGAAGTAAGTTAAATTTGCGAATTGCCTGTTAGAACATTATTAGCAAGTGAATTTATGAGCAAACACTCAAATCACAGTTTTTAATGCGGCTCCAAAGTAGAAGTTAAAAGTGGTTATTAAAAACATTTCAAACCTCTTTTTGGATCAGGATGTAGATACTGGGGTCTACTGCCAACTGACCAACAGGGTACAGGAAGGAGTCTGTGATTTTGTAAGTTCCTGCAAAAAAACATATGTTGCTGCAATAGTGAAAGTCTTTTTTGATAAGATTCATCATGAAAGTTGATGTTGTTTTAAGAAGCTAGTTTTGTATGATAAATGCTCATTATGTTCCACCTAAATCTGTTCCAACAATAGTTTAGTCAGTAAAAAGTATCTGATTTGATAGTGAAATGTAATTACTTCAGAGTTTCAGCGTAATCTTTTGTACTAAGTTATTCCATAACTTCACTTCTTGTTCGTCAGTCTCTACATGTACTGTTCTGTTACACCATTAATACAAAGATAACACCCTAACACTGAAGAAATGTTGCTGTATGTTGCTGGTGTCAATCTTAAGTGTTTCAGACCCAAGTAATACTGTGGAATAAACTTCATTTGGGTCCTAAAAAGGGGTCACTGGAGATATAATGCACACACTGAGGATGAAAAACAAATAAATAATAGAAATGTAAAACAAACCCTCTTTGCAGGCTTCATGAACCACCTGTAACAGGGAGGAAAGAAAACACTTTATAATATAGACATTAACATGAGTGCTGCATTATTTTATTATTAGAAATCAACTCACCATTAAGACATCAAAGAAATCCTCAGAGAGGTTGAACAAGGTCTCATCCCACTGCGGGCCACACTCGATCCACAGTCGCCTGCATTTCTCAAACCACTGCACCATGTGCACAAAACCAGGTTCAATCAACAACTGACTAAGTACATTTACTGATGCAGCACTCACACACTGTGTGCCTGTTTATTGAGATGTATACTCATCTTTTTGAGCAGGCCTTGAGCTATTATTCCTGACAGTCCTTGGGAACCACCAGGTAGTTTCAGGTTTTTCCCACACTTGTAGAGGATGGCAAAAGCCAAACTGGCTGACTTTGCATCTTTTTTATCCAAATTCTAAGTAAAAAAAAATATAGCTATGGTTTCATTAGAATTACAAACAATAGAGCATTGTGGCATTATAAGTCTGCTGGGCTACATCTTACCCTGCTGACAAGTTTATCCAATTTGGTGAGAAACTGTTGGGAACATTTGATGACAGTCCCTTCATGTATGTTGCTTTGCAAGAAAACATCCAGTGGTTGGACAGCCCCACTCTTTAACACCTCATCAATGACTTTCTCCAACTGCACATGAAAAATGGCTAATAAGTTTGCTTTTCAGCAACAATGGAATCCTGATAAACTTGGGTAAAGATGTGCATTCCCACCTGAGTGTCCTGTCCCGGGGCCATTTTCCATTTAGAGGAACAGCTTTACTTCAACTTCGCTTCAGCTGTCTTCAAAAGGCTGTTAGGTCTAATAATAATAATAATAATAATAATAATATAAATAACGTTATCCCTATGAACAATTGACGTTACACTTTGACTGGCTCAGTCGGAGTGAACTTTAATGAGCTGATTTGTAACATTAACTGACTGTTAGCTAAGGTTAGCTAACAAGTGAATAGCTAACCTTATCACATTTGTCTGTCGCTTTATGAAACTATGGCTGTAAACTAAGTTTAACACAAGCTTAACAACTAATAGCTAACTAGCGTTTAACATATTAACCCAGTCACGTTAATGGTTTCACCACTCTATATTTGGCTTCCGGAGAAAAACATTAGCTTAACATAACTAACGTTACTGCTGACGCTCGCTAACGTTCCTTCTCTTAGCTAATGCTTATTTCGACCTTTGCGTTTACCAGGCACTACATTACTAAAGTCGACTGTAAGTTATTATTTTTATAACGCTGACTTACTTACCGTGATGTCAAATGTTGCGCAGAAACATGACAATAAACTGTTTGACAGGTCCAACGTCAAACGCGCGAAGTATTTTCATTCATTACGCATGCGCGCGATGCCGCCCCCCCCAATGGCCGCCAGTCTCTTCTCTGCTCCACTATTTTAAACGTCAGTCGTAAAACTTACTCTGTCTGTCACAGGAAAGTTGTCTCTCAGGGTTTCTGTCCGTCTTTTATCTTAAGCAGACAGCTGCTCCTTTGCTGGAAAGTACATTAGAGAAAGTCCCAATGTTCAGAATTATGACACAACAATTATTGTCAGTAATCAACAACTACATTTCCCAGGAGCACTGACAACCCCTGGGAGCTGTTCTTGTTATAGTGGCCAACTTAACATGTGGTGGTAACAATATTTTATTCCCATTTAGCTGACAATACAGACAAAATACTATGTTTTACAATGTTTTGTAAAACTGGCTGGGGTATGACTTCCTTTTTCTCTCACCCATTTAGGCTCGTACACATGGTCAAGACAACCTGCTGAAGTTCAAGCACCAGAATGGGGAAGAAAGGTGATTTAAGTGACTTTGAATGTGGCATGGTTGTTGGTGCCAGACAGGCTGGTCTGAGTATTTCAGAAACTGCCGATCTACTGGGAATTTCAGACAGCACCATCTCTAGGGTTTACAGAGGATGGTCTGAAAAAGAGAAAATGTCCAGTGAGCAGCAGTTCTCTGGGTAAAAATGCCTTGTTGATGCCAGAGGTCAGAGGAAAATGACCAGACTGGTTCAAGATGATAGAAAGGCAACAGTAACTCCAATAACCACTTGTTACAACCTAGGTCTGCAGAAGACCATCGCTGAACCAACAACACATCCAACCTTGGTGGGATGGGTCAGAATTTGGCATAAACAACATGAAAGCATGAATCCATCCTGCCTTGTATCAACAGTTCAGGCTGGTGCTGGTGGTGTAATGGTGTGGGGGATATTTTCTTGGCACACTTTAGGCCCCCTAGTACCAATTAAGTAACTTTAAACCTCAATAAAATGTAAATGAGTTGTAAAAAAAAAAATCACTCCCCTTATAGATGTCATGGAGGGGGAAATAGGCTTAAGCTACAAAAACCAAAACTATTTTTTGTACCAGACTGTAAACATGTTTATTTCTGCTGTAAAGTTGAGCTTTTTAACATGGGGGTCTATGGAGAGGGTTACTCTGTATCGGAGCCGCCCCCAAGTGGCCATTCAATGAATTGCAGTTTTGGGCATTTCTGTGTTGACTTCATTTTTCAGCCCTCGAAGTTGCCACTTGGAGCCAATGTAATGATTGAATAGCACAGAGGGAGGGAGAGTTATCCCCAAAACAAGCAGCTAATTACTCAAGCAAAATGCAAATCTCCAAATCACATTATCACACAAGCTGCAGCAGCCACAGTAATATCGGAAAGTAGGCATATCATTAGATTTTAAAAACTTACTCTTTGATGAGCTGTAAAAAGCCTTGTTTTTTGTTTGTTTCACTATTGTCATGCATGCAGGAGCACAGAATTAAATTCTTTTTCCAGGATCTGTTGCAAATAGTTTATTTTGGTGAAAATTTAAATGCGACATGCAGATAAAATTCATTCATTCATTCATCTTCTAACCGCTTCATCCTCTTGAGGGTCGTGGGGGGGCTGGAGCCTATCCCAGCTGACATCGGGCGAGAGGCAGGGTACACCCTGGACAGGTCGCCAGACTATCGCAGGGCTGACACATAGAGACAAACAACATAGAGACACACCTACGGACAATTTAGAGGCACCAATTAACCTAGTCCCCAATCTGCATGTCTTTGGACTGTGGGAGGAAGCCGGAGTGCCCGGAGAGAACCCACGCTGACACGGGGAGAACATGCAAACTCCACACAGAAGGGCTCCCACGCCCGGGATCGAACCGGCAACCCTCTTGCTGTGAGGCGAGAGTGCTAACCACCACACCACCACGCCGCCCATGCAGATAAAATGATTTTGATAAAATATCTCTATTTTAAATTCAGATTTGATGACAGTGGTATTTATCGCACATGATGTATTCAAGAACTGTTGGAAGTTTTTGGAGGTTTCTTGCTATGATACATATGCTGGCAGGTTCAGAGAGTATTTCAAATACAAAATACAACCATTTAAAGTGGTATGTCCCTTGGCCAAGCCAGAGTAGAAAAACATCCATCCCTCCCTAGGGCTAGAAAAATTATTTGACGTGCCTCCCTTATTTTGCACCACACCCTCTCTATCGTAAGTAAAGAACAGTCCCTAATTAAAAAGAAAGCTACAAGAAAACCCATTGAGTCACAAAAAGCTAGTAGAAGATGCCAAGCTATTAGGTGGGACTTTGGCTTTCAATAAGAATATAAGTTACACTTTATAATACAAGCTGAACATGTAACACTCAGTTGGTGTCACTTCCATTTGATGTGCCCACTTTAAAGTATTTGTTTAAATAACCAGGAAAATCAATTAGAGTGCAATTTTAAAGAAGAAAACACAAAAGTCAAACAGTGGCACTGAAGCTGGCGTATATTAGAAGTGCATTAGTGTTCACACTGGCGCTGTCTGTCTAGAGTTGACAGTTTGTCTTGAATCTTACTTGAGTCAAAGAAATCCTTTGTTAGTCTAACAAAATCCACATTTTATGTCACAATGCAGTTATGCATATTTAATAGGTCTTGCTGTCAATGGTCATAAAGTGCTCTAAATTGGTTTCTTCTACCCTTTTTTTAGTCAACATCTTAGATGAAGTGCACATGCTGTCCTCGCATTCTTTGGGCACAGCGAGCTTGTAGTTATGGCAGACTAACTTATAATTCTCTCCATCATTGTTGTCCCAGTATTCAGCCCCACAGACTGTGTATCGGATGGCAAACTGCAACACTGCCCCTGGCTGTAGGAATGGAGGAACAGGCAGGTGGAAACGAAATGTATCACAACTGAACTGGCCCCCTCCTCCTTCCCAGGTCTTGGTGATGGTGGACACCCAAGAAGCTTTAGTTTCTGAGCAGCTCTTCCAGTCTGTAAACGAATAGCGGGCTGTGACATCTTTCTCAAAGTCCAAATTCATGAAAACACAACCGATGCAGGAATCCTTCCTGGTCACCAGGTTGTTGATTAAAAACCGGCTTCAAGTATGGCAAAGATATCTCCAGATGCTTTCCATCTGCCAACTCTGCATCCATCAGCAGTATGAAGGCAACATGATGTGGTATAAACGGATCCTCTCCAGGTTTAAAAAGCTTGACATCTTCCAGGTCGAGCCCCAAAGAGTCGACAAATTGTACTCTGCATTGCTTCTTCTTGTGTGTGGTGGAAGGCAGAGAGTGTGACTACTGTCGGACGATGGGTTTATTGGTTCACAGAGAGACTGCAATTGTTCCTTTGGCACAGAGACTCTTGGAATTGGCTTCTTGACTGCATTCGGATTGTCAGCTTGAAGCATTTGAGTCAGGTTAATAATCATACGGGGTCTTGAGACACTGCTGCATGAGCTGGACGCCTCCTCCTTTGCAAGGGAAATCCTCTGATGTCCAATGAACCACCCTTTATCCATGTTAGGTGAGAACAGCTGTCCTGGTCACCTGTAAAGGAAGTTTTGAAGCATGATTTATTAATATTATGACACATTCAACCCCAAAACATACTCTTATCTAGAGCACAATGACCCAGTAATAACATTAGTGTTCTCTTTTTACCTAAAAATGCATGATGATGTGCTGCAAACAATTTTGTTGCAAACATGACAAAACAGGAACAGGTGGGCAGAAAACAGTGGCTGTGCTCTCTGGTAGTACGTGCCTAAATGCAGACAGCCTATTCTGTTTTGTCTTCAAACACTTTTGCTGTCATTCAAACTGCCTTTAATGTGGTTCCATAAATTTGACATTGACATCATCTCACCATATAAAGAAATGACGTGTAAGTTAACATGTAAGTACGCTGCAGGGTGTAGCCTAACTTAGATCCTACCTTTAAAGTGGTATTAATTAGATTTGTGCTTTTCAGTGCATTATGGAGTCTCTGCTGTAGGCTACAGTCATGAAACAGGTCCTGATGAAAAAGGAGATACCAGCAGCTGCAGCAGAGAAGTGTGTCTGTGGCTGCACGATGGCAGAGAGGAGACACTCTGCGCTTAGCTGGCGTTACGCAAAACATAGTGTGTACATTCACTGGCCAAGTATCAGGTTGATAGGTGTAGGGTTAAGGTCACACCTGGGCCAGGACTAACAGTTAATGAGCAGTAGCCTACAGTAATACGGGCAATAAAATTAAGAATGACATCACTATGATTTATGGTTAGCATTAGCATTAGCATTATTATATCTCGGTATAGAAGGTTGCAGCTACCATATTTGATCACTACTTTAACGCACCACTCAGCGAACATCATGCTAAGTGATGCGAATCAAACACACTCATGTTGTAACCAGCAGGTGCATTCTGGGTGTGGCTAACATGCTAAATGCTAACATTGTGAATCCTGCAGGTGACTTCTGTGTTTATTGAGGCCTTTCTACTGTTTGTGACTGCAGAGCCTTATTCAGGTAAATGTGTTGGAATGCTTTGAAGAATGCAGTGGGACTGGTTATACTGGGAAAATACTAGTTGTATGCTTTGAAAATGACTGAGCAGAGATGTTGAATCTGTAGCAGATTGTGGAGGACTTCACAGTGCACAAGATTCACAAAAAGACATCCAGACAGGTGAATATAATAACAAATTCTTAACTGTAGAGGAGGGCCTCAATATAGGGTTTTCTGTGAGTGTGCACTACTTTGTGCAAAAACTGTGGTGCTCTGTTTCAGCTTTAATTTGTGAGTTTGTGGCTGCAGCTGCTGTCACATTTTATTGTTTATAGATGCTCTTGTTTTTTTGCCTTGGTGGTTTTATTCTGCAGTTTACTGTCAGGCTGTTTAATTACCAGCCACAACAGCAGAGCTGGTATTGTTTTCACCATGTGAGTCTGTTTGTGTCATGGCATAACGTGGTCCTGGAGACACCTAGGGTAGCAGGAACTATCGCAGGGGCAGTTAACCCTTACCAAATGTTTATTTATCTGTCTGTCTGTGGACAAATTTTGTCAACACCATGCAAAATGCAATCACAACATTTTACAGGTGTGTAGCTGAGATCATAATGAAGGCCACGTTTGGAGATGTGTGTGGTCTGAGCAAGGACCCCAGAGGTAGAGGGGTAGGAAGTAGGGAATGTGCCATTTACGCCCCTGACCCACATTTGTTTCAAGTCACAAATTGGCATCATGTCTGGTGTGATCTCGTCACAAGATGATCTCTATTATTCTCTCTGTTATTTATTACTGGTCATTTTTGTTTAATTGTCTGAGCTGTGTCCTCTTAGGTCAGGAATTTATTATTAGTTTGGATATAGGGGCTCTGTGGTGTTATGTGTGTGTGTGTGCTTCTTATTCTCTTTATATTGTAACCTAAATATACCATCGTCGTCATCATATACATTTTTCTCTTAATAAGAAGTGTTCAATAAGGTGCAGTACCATTTATGGCCTCTGGGTGGGTGTCTCCACTTGAAGATCTCATCAACTTGGGCCTGTTTTTTTTAAATCTTCCACCAATCTCTACATTATTACTTAAGTCAAATAAGTTCTCTAATGAATCGTGGTTACAGCTGATCAACACTTCCTGACAATAGACATAGTGAAATATCAGGGTGATTATGTGTGTGCATCAGTCCAAATGATAAAATCTGATAATATCACATATTTTTGGTCAAAATCTGATCCTTTCTGTGGAATATCTCTTTTCACTGTCTCTCAGATGTTGCAATGTAGTGTAACTATGTAAATGTATTCTGTCTGGCTTTGATTTGATTGACAGGTATCCCCCAAACCCTGAAACAGGGAGAATCCAGAGGGTTATTATACAGGGTGCAGTGAGCAGTGAGGAGCAATTTTACCCCCAGGAGTGAAGACACCATGCAATTTACATGTTCAACTGCATTGCTTACAGCGTGCTCAGTAGCCAATGGGATCTTAGCTGTGAGCTTTTCAAGATGGAGTATCTGTTGTTATTCTCATTTACTTTCACATACTATTTGACATATCTCACATTTGCGAAGGTTTACGTACATGTGTTTGCATACACATATATGCTCAGACCACATCATATTTTTTCTCTAATTTGGTGTTTTTGAATATATATATTTTATGTAGCATTCTCAGCAAACCGTAAAAACAGCTTGTTTCTGCTCCCTACCCTCCCTTTCCACTTCCCCATTTTTCCTTTTTTCCTCTTGTCCTTGGGAATTCAATCATGGAATAATGTTGCTGGAAACCTTTCCTCTATGTATTCATGTAACAAGGCTTGGCTAGTGGGTGTTATTGTATGTCCTTGAAATGATGTAGATGCTATCAGTTTCACTGCTGGCTGTGAATGCTGAACACGTGAATGAGGTGGAGAGGGAAAAAAAAGATGGTTCGGTGTGACTGTAAGTGAAAGTTGGAGCAGGTGTGGTGATGACAGGTGTAGTGGGAAATCTGCCCATTTTTATGGCCTCCTTGTGGCTTTTCTATTGTCACCAAAGACAGGCTCGTAGACGGAAGACGGAGATGAACAATAGCAAATTGATATGCTTGCATAATGGGACCAAGGAAAGGGAAAATATGGCTGACAAGAAGTAAAATGAAGACGTGTCAGCAAGTATTAATAGTTGACTGCAGCATGACTGATTGACTGTGTGTCACCTTAAAGATCAAACTGCAAATATTAAAGCAAATTATTCTTTTGAGGATATGGAAAAATGGCCACATATATTTCAGAGATTCTGATGTAAAAGATCATTAAAGAAAATAGGTATAGTGTCTTGGAAACAAATTATAGTCTGTGTTGGATTCCTGCACAGTTAGAGCAGAAATCTTGTGGGCCAAAGTCATATGACAAACATGATAAATGGGCATAATTCCCCACCTCGTGCTCATATTGTTTCCAGACTGACCCAAAACAAGTCTCAACGCCACCCCTTGACCTCACGGCCCCTCCCCCCTGGGCTCCCATTGTCAATCATGTATTACATTGTGCATTAACCTGCCATTGACCTTTGTATGCTAAACCCAATTGCCATATTATCTCCACCGTAATGTTCTACTCTTAGTTATCTTCCTCGTACTGAATCAGATTTTGTGTCCCACTTTACCCCCAGGCATTAAAAAAAAATGTCTCAAATGACTGCTATGGAGGGATGTGGGGGGGGGGGGGGGGGTTGTGTCATCTAAATCACCAAAAATGGGATCTGAGGTAGAAGCTGCATCAGTAAAGAGGGGAGAGGATTTTTTTTTTTTTTTCGCTGCTAGAAAGGAGAGTTTGAAGCTGGACTCATTTTTTTCCCCTATGAAAATTCATGGATTTTTTATATGTAACCATTTTAAAAAGTCTCTTCTGGTACCTGACACTTGTAATAACTAATTATCACATACTGGCTTGATCAATTATTAGCTTCTGTCATTTACGACCAATACGCTTGACCAATGCTCCCACAAATGTGTCCACTTATCCCGCTAATACAGAGAGTAATGATAATCCCGTGATAATGTTTTGAAGTCAAAATAATGCTAATGCCTCTAATGATGAAGCATGCTCAGAAATCCCTCCCCGTCATCCCATTGTCTCCCGTGGCGGAGGAGCTGGCCCCCGCAGCCCCATGGGAAATCTGTAATGTATTCAGCCAGGCCTTGGGAGTAAAATGAAAACAAATGTGGTGTAATAAAGGAGAGAAGATGAAGCGATTCTGTGATGATGCTCTCTACCAGCCTTATAAATCAAAATAAAAGTGGAGCAGGTCATATGTGTCCCCACCCTCACTAGATACACACACATACGTATATACATGTATATGTGCATATGTATATACACATGCAGTCACATATGAATGCAGACCTTTTGAGAGAAGAAGAAGAAGCCAAAATAATACATTTTATCCCCTCAAGTAGATGATTAGTTCATGTTGTTGCCAGTCATTTAGACTTCTGTGTTTTAAAAAAATCCTAAAAAAAAAAACTGATTTAGCCCAGTTTTGATATTGTTGTAATCGATATCTTGGACTTAAACTTAAGCATACTCGTATTCTGATTTTCTGTTTTTGCAGGTTAGACAATAGATAATTTGCTGACCTTTTTACTTTGTAACCCCTTTAAATGATGACGTGGAATCCATTATCACAGTTGCATACATCTAACCAGGTCAACCACATAGTTCCTGTTCTATTTAAATATTTCTAGATGCCTGAAAATTATCTATCAATTCACAACAGTAAGCAGGAATTACAAGAACATCTGAAAAAATAATAATTTCTGCAGTTTAAGGGTTTTTATCTAAGCTCTCCCACCCTCTTAATTATCTCATGACCCCTCAGATTTATCTAACAGGCCCCTTGGGCGGTGTCGACCCACAGTTTGAAAACCACCAATACTGTAATTAAACAGGATTGAAGCTAATGGCAGCTGTAGTGCTGCCGTCCACCTGTAGGGGCTGCTGTGGTGTCAGTGTACTTCACTGTATGAAGCCAGTAGTCCCAAACAGAGAGACTGGAGGCTTGGTGATGGTACAGTAGTGGCAGCACTCATTATACTGAAAATCCCCCCCCCCCAAAAAAAATTAAAATGGGGAAGAAAAATTCTCACAAACAGCTGGTTATCTTGGCCCAGATTTGCAGCAAGACTCAAAGATTCATTGACGAGGGAATTGGGGTTGATTTGAAAATTGTCACCCTCATGTACTTGTGGTGTGTTAGGTTGTAGGGTCAATAACAAGAGGTTAGTTTTTTTTTTTTTTTTAAACGTCTCCTTCAGTCCCTGCAAACTTTAAAGACGGGTTTGAGACTTTCTCTGACAAGGTGGCTGCTTATTACACAGATAAAGAATAGTAAACAGAAAATACAATAAATAATTGATGCCTAATAAGTTGAGGGAGAGCGCACCAGGGCTCCTTTTTTTATTTTCGGGCCAAGAATAGAGAAAGCCTCCTGAGTTGTTTATTTCCTCCCTTCGTTCTTTCTTTTCATGTCCTTCTCATTTTACGAGCCATGAGTCAACACAGCACACGTAAATGATATTTTGACACAGAGATCCATGAATAATGCATTTGAATTTACTTTTATGCTGGAGTTAGACCCCTCTCAGCACCCTTTCGCTCCCTCCCCATCTCTCCTTCTTCTCCCCTCGGTTTCCCCCCTTTTCTCCCCTCCTCTCAGTCCCGACCTCCAATTCCTCTTCACCCCACCCTCCTCCTCTTTTCCCTCTTCCTCTCTTCACTATTCATCCTCATCAGAGCTCAAGCTCATTTCTCCTCTACTTGCCCCTCCCTCCTTTTTCTCCTCTTCCTCCTCCTCCTCCTCCTCCTCCTTCCTCCTACACCTCCATCAGACAGCAGAGAGGAAACGGAACAGGATGAGACTCGAGCTTTTCAGAAGTGAAGATCTACTGTATCAGTGTTTATTATCCAGGTCTTGCTCAGGTGGCTGCTCACTGACACATTTTTATAATCATGAGATAGGAATTGGGACAGACACAGGCGAGGTATTTTTGCAAAAGTTGAGGACAAAGATTGACTTACTTGCTTACTTTTGCGACGAGCCAGTGGTCTGAAATAAGGTGAAGTAAAAAAAAAAACAGAAGAATGAAGCCTTGTTTAAACTTGATTTAAAGGACAAGATGTTACGAGTAACATTTCAATTTTTAAAGTAATCAACCATTTCAAAAGCAGGGAAACCTTTTGCATATGTCGTTTTACTCCACCTAATGAAGGCCTCTAAGGTCAGCGAGACCCTGATGAAGCCAACGGCACGCATTGATTCACTGTCTAAATTAATCATCAATAACTTGATGTGTTCCGATAAAGTCATCAGCAGCCGGCACACTGCATGATCAGCAGCAATCATTCTTCCCTGCCACATCGCTGATGTTTGGCCCCGGGCCCACGAACCACAAGCCAGACACAGCTGTGTTTCTGAAGTAAATTAAAAGCATTTATTCTGCTGCTAAATAGCTCGATTGTAGTCATGACAAAGAGAGGAAATGAGGAACAAGTTCAGGGCGCTCCAACCATCTCGTCATCATCTCTGTTATTATTTTCATGATGCTTCTGCTCCTCCACCTATCAGTGTTGTCATCATCTTCAGGCCACGTGTTTTCCAATACCAGGATCCATGCTTTCTCCTGTGTTCAAAAAGGTCCTCAGAATGATTTTATAATTTTTTTATAAGCTTTGGGAGCCAGTTTAATTTTGACATTATTGGACCATAATATAAACATAATATTAATATAATATAATTGTAATTTAAGTGCACTGAGATAAAACAGGTCTTCTGCACCTCCCCTTTGCTCTGTTTTCAGGATTAAGCCAGTGATGCAAGACTTTGGCCAATCACAGGTCATTTCAGAGAGAGAGTGTTTCTGTTTGCTAGCATGACCCTTCTGTGAAAGCCTGATTCAGTGGTGGAAAATTCTGCAGAAAGTTGCTTTTCCAGCATTGGCAACAACTGTCTACACTACACCACACAACTGCTGCAGAAGCCTGAATCCAGCCAACACAAACCCCAGCTCAGAGGATGATTCACTGCCAAATCAGGAAACTTTCTGTTGCTGCTGTTACACAGGTTAGACCCAGCACTGAGGCTGGCCATTAGCCCATTATGGCACCGAGCGCTGTGGGTTTTGCACTGGAAGAATTTGAGCTGCTACAGCCACCAATCGATGCTCCATCTCTTGAGTAGCTGCTAGCTCTTCTCATGGAAAAGCAGTCCACAGCAGAGAGAAGCAAAGCGGAGAGACCGTGTGGTGGCTAGCTAGCTAATTTATTCACTTGTGGTCTGATGAACAGCAGAGTAAGGAGGGGCTGAGCGCATAGGCTGCACACAACTGTAAAATTAAATAAGATTAAATAAACTGATGTATGATAAATGCATGAAGTGCATTTGCCGGTGGACTAATGGTGGGAGGGGCTTAGGACACAAAGGGTTGCAGAGAGAGCTGCAGGACTAACCTAGTCCCATTCCGAAGTCATCAAACTCCAGAGCTTGGGCAGTGACTTGAGGTGTCAGACACTGATGAAAAATGCCGTCCTTTAACATCGGCATTGTATGCGGCCAGTTTACCGTAATAGTTTAACGGTGCTCAGCGGCGTCAGGGGGGCTGTATAAGTCCATGTAGGGATGGGGGGAAAGTTTGGCAGATCAGTCCAACAAACAGTCACCTTCATCCAGGAGAGCGGTGTTTGCATCCCATAAGATTATAAAGATAAACGCTGTTGTTTTTGTTGCCTAAACCCAACCACGTGCGTTAGTTGCTGCAGGGAAAAAAATGTCAATTTGCGTTGTTGTTCTGACGTAGAGCATTTATTTTGAAAGAGACTGTATGCAAATGGTACATTTCCTATAAGAAACAGAAGGGCATTTTGAAAGAAGGACATGGAAGGTCCATGACCAAACATCCATATGTGACAAGGTTGGAGTGAGAATGTGTTTGAAGGATAAGGGCATTTTACCAGATTTTTACCTACCCCAGCTTTAACTTTCTGGAGGTTTTCATAGCTAAGTTGTTGCATTCAATCCACTGACAGTACTGACCTGCATCATCTGCCGTTGCTTTCGGTCTTCATTTCGTGTTAATCAAGAGAAGTTAGATGATATTGTATCTTTCTAGGTTGATCTTTAGATTCCAATAAACTGATTTTTTCTGTAGCCTCTCCTGCCAGGACTCTCTCAGCATACCCTGATTATCCTGTTAAAATAAATGTTACATTAAAAGAAGATTTTTTAGATGAGAGATTCAGTGACAGTGATATTATGCTACGATCTGAATAGCTACCACAAATACCTCAGCAAGGTCCCCCCCAGAAATGAGGAATAGCTTAGTTTTGTTTTTTTGTTTTTTTTCCTTTCTGGGAGTTTCTACCACTAAACAAAATTGTCACTGGCCCACTGACAGTATTTACCTCTTATCATCTGTTATGCTTTGTCTCTTGTTTTGTTAAGCCACACAGTCTGGTTACATGATACTGCTTAATTTTTATTTTTTCATGTAAACTGTACTATAAATTTGTCCAGGGCCTGATCTTAGTGGCTATCTAGGTAAAATAAAGGTTAAATTTAAATGACATAAAGCCTCAGTGATACAAATTCAACACATACTGCAAAAAAGTCTCCTCTAAGCTACTTCAGATACAAATCTTATCATACAGGAGCCTGGGGCTGAATGTATATCGATGCTGAAGTCTTTGACATTAAAAAGTTTGGGAACCCTTGATCCAGACCATAATCCAGATGGCGATAGCAGTCGCCGGCTGCGGCCTGTAATCTACTTACTTGTGAGAAATACAGTCCTCATCCCTCTGGTGTGAAATCCCTCTGCGAAAAGTGGCTCCGAAGGAAGCAGGGATGAATAATCTGCATCATCCTCATCGTCCACAGAGTGGTTCTTCATTCATAATTTACAACCCACCCCCCATTACATCTGATGAAAGCCACTGACCTGAAAATGCAGAGGGAATGAGCGCCTTCATGTGTGGCGTTAACTCTGTCTGTGTCCGTCCTGTACATGTTGCCAGCAAACATCATTAAATGAGTCCAGCGTCAACACCGGGATCTGATGCTGTTTCTATTCATCCACATGGGAATACGACACTGACCAGGTTTCCATACTGATGTCTGATATTTGAAAGAAGCACTGTAACATCATCCTAAATATAATACACATTTATACTGCGTATTAAAAGGACCTTTAGAGTGTAATTGGCTGTTTTATGTCAAGATGCACAATTATTAATCTCTGAGATGTGATCAAATGCTTTAATAATCCAGCAAAATTAGACTAAAGACCACATGCTGGGCTGTTTTCTAAGTGAGAGGACATCAAAGAGTGTCGTCCATGGAAAGAGCGTTTTCAATATCATGCATCATATACAGTATAGTATGCATGTGTACATTCTGCACTGGAAAGTCAAATGTATTAAATGCATTTCTCTGAGACTTTTTTCCCATGCTATGACCCAGAAACTTGCATTTTCCCAGTGGTATTTGAAAAGTGCAAAGAAACACACTATGCAGTTATATTTATTTATGTTGTGGTGAGTGCATATGTGTGTGAGTGTGTGTTTGTGTGGGACTGAGCGCACATTATTGGTATATTTCGTCGTGGTCATACATTTTCCTGAGCTCAAACCTCTTTTCGAAGGCATCCTTTTGTTCTACTGATTGGATTGAAGCAAACAATGGAAAAAGCTTAGCTCACAAAAACAAGTAAACAGTAAATAAGTGCATCATCCTTTTACTGAAAACAGAAAAAAAAGCTAATTTAAATGAGTTATTTAATAAACTTTTAAAGATTTTTTTATAGCTGGGATCTGCTGAAATAATGTTATATAAGCAGGTTCTCGGCCAACACAAGTTTTATGCTCACCCTTTTCTTTCTTGTAAAACACGACCAGTTTTCACATTAAATATATAGGCTGTTTAATCGCAGTTAAATGCATTAGTCACCGTGTTGCCCCGAGGCAAGGACTGTGTTCACAGCGCATCATTTGCTGTGATATCTAAAGCAACCATATCCCTTTAAGCTAGTTTCACCAAGTGTATTTCTTGTTGCAGTTAAGTGCATATTTAACAGACTTTCTAGTTTCTTCCACATAGTTATTCATATCAAGCTTTGCAGAGATAAACCAGTCTCTGAGTGCAGTTTAAGAACTCCAACCCTCAAAAAAGTTAAAAAGTGGAACAAAAAGAGGAAGCTCCAACCTTGTCAACACTGTACCCATCCCATATCGTCATGAAAATCAGTTTATATTGAGAGCCTCAGTGTGACTTCAATGCACCGCATGAGTCATCTGGGATTATGAGTCATATTCTACCTCAATACAACAAGAGCCCCGGCTTTACCACACACCTACAGACAGGGAAACTTTTCACAGACTGAAGTTACCACCTCAGCATGCCTGCGACTGTCGACTATACTAAAACTGGGACAGTCTCTCTTTTCTTCTTCTTCTTCTTCTTCTTCTTCTTCTTTTGTAGTGCAGCCCAAATGTTCAACAGATGTGACTAGATCAAGTTTAAGATGGCTTTAGAGGGTAAACAATGTACCAGCAGTGAGGAAATGGTGGCTGAAAGGAAGTGTTTGACCTTTGAAACTTTGCATTGCTTTTAAATTTTATTTTGTATTATTATCATTATCTATTTTTATTGCATTCAAATCTGCTAGATCTGGCTTTGTGATAGAATAAGATTCAAAACCTCACATTTTTAGTGATCAGCCTTTTACAGATAGATAAATGGAAAAAGCAAGAAATAAAGTAAGAAAGAAGGACAGAAATAAAGAAAGAGGGAATGAATAGCCTGAATGGAATTGCTCTAAACAGCCTATAACTTAATTAAATCTAAAATGTTGCACGCAGAATCACAAATGCACAAACACTCAAACATAAACACGCAGGAACAAAGACCCTCGACTCGGGCTTAATTAAGTAAACTTCATCTGAAGTTGCAAACTCTCTTTGAAATGGATGCATCTATGCCATTATAGGGAAATAATTGTGGCCACTTTCATCCCCCGCGCAATTAGTCTCTCTCTCTGTGAAGTCGTCAGTCAGGCAAAGGACAAGAGCAGACAGAACCTTTGTCACTTTAATCATTCCTATGTTTCTTTTTTTTCCACACTGGATTGGAATGACTTCCCTACAGTTGAATGTCAACAACTCAGTATGTCCTTCAGGCCTATCTCGCATCATTAGTGCTCTTCTTTGTGCTGATACGGTGACACCACCAACCTGTGCTGTATGTCTCGGGGCGTTAGGAGCAGTGTGTACTACGTTTATGTTATTTCCTGCACAGATCTTGCTCGTAACGTTTCAACACAAAATGCAAAAAAGATCATGTGTCAAATTATACAACTATTAGCATACACACAAGTGGAAGCAGTTATTATAGTTACATCAGTCACCACAAGGTTGTTGCCTACAAAGTTGTTTTTTCTGTAAATGACAGATTAATCTGTGGTTTTAAAATACAGATCTAGTACATTTATTAATGTATTGTAGAATGCATCCAAAACCCATCAGTTAAAGAGAGGGTTTTTTTTTTTTTTTTTTGTCACATAGAAAATCATAAAAATGCTCAGATAAACAGAAGTACTTTTAAGTATTTGGTTTTTTTTTTCATTGATACTGTGACTGAATACAGACTGAAAGACAAATCAGTTTCAATGTTTTTTATTGTGAAGCATCATTTTCAAGCCCTGTGACAGGACCAGGATAGCCCTGTGACTAGGATAAGTGGTTCTGGATAATGAATGAATGAATGAATTAATGATTTTCAAAGATAAAATATAGTATTGGCATGCTTCTTTTAATATAAACAAACATAATGTCAAGCAAAGAATACACTACAAGAAATATATTTAAAAATAAAATAAAAATAAACGAAAAAACAAAATAAATAAAGGAAGCTGAGTGACAATTCTAGCTGAAATGTGGTAATTAACACAATATATTCAGTTTCACCGCCTTTTTTTGCGCGCACACACACACACACACACACATACACACACACACACACACACACACCTGGTTGCTTTCAAAGGTTTTGTCTTGTTCTTGTTTTGTTGACGACAAGTTGGTGTTTCATGTAGTGCTGTAACATACCTCATGATACACAATGACCTCACTGGTGTAAAGTAACAAAGTGCATTTACTCACATTCATAAATACAATAAAGAAAGTATTACTAGTATTTCAATTGTTGTTGTTTGTTTAAATTTTAAATTTAATTTTTTCACTCTGTTAACAGTTACGCACAGGTCTGAAATACACACACATGCACAAACAGGACCTATACAGGCACAAGTGGAGACATGTCAGAGTGAGGGGGCTGCCATGGACAGGCGTCCCGGTCGGGGGGTTCGGTGCCTTGCTCAGGGGCACCTCAGCAGTGCCCAGGAGGTGAACTGGCACCTCTCCAGCCACCAGTCCACGCTCTGTATTTGTTCTTGATGGGGGATTTGAACAAGTGACCCTCCAGTTACCAACCCAAGTCCCTATGGACTGAGCTACTGCTGCCGTGGTATTACCACTTTATACCTCTCCTTATATTCACTGCATTGTATGTTTGACAGCCACAATATTATATATATATATATATATATATATATATATATGTGTGTGTGTGTGTGTGTGTGTATGTGTGTTAAAATCTATTGACTGTTATAGAAAATATGCATTGTTAAAGTTTGTATTACCCTACTATATAGAGAGTTGGTCAAATTAGCTAAATTAAATAAACATATCATGAATAAATTGGCTCCACCTTGACCAGTGACAGCATTCAAAAGCTGCTTCATGTTCAAGCATCAGCAATAATACAATAACAGAACATATTATATAATCTATGAAAGGGCTTTGCATAATAAATACTTTAGTGCTACAAAAACATTACATCTACCTCTACATGGATTGTGGTATTTTTATCGTTAAAGTAGGCAATGTACTGTATTATTTTAATTACTGTAAGTAAAACATCTAAATAGCCGATCACTTCCTGATTTTCCGACTGTCATTCTGCCACTGTAATCACAGATTAAAGTGACTTATTGTCTTGTTGGGGATCTTTGGCGCACATTCTGTGTGGCGACTGCCGTGAAGCCTAGTGAACCAAAGCCACAGTTTGAACCCCCCTCCCGCCCCCCCACCACCTCCCAATAAAACTGATTTGCTCTGGCATGTATTGTTTTGGAAAATAAATCAGTCGACTCTTTCCACTTCATGCACTCATGACATCATTTGTTTCCCCTCTTAACTCAATTATTGTCACTTAGTTCATCTGTACGGCAACAATGACCTGTAGCTACAGTATACAGGGCCCTTCCCACTCTCTGAAGCATGACGGAAAGGACTAGGAAACGGTTACGCCTTGAGCCTGCAAGTTTGTCAAAGTTAAATACAAGAGAGCATATTATCCGCCTTATTTTTCTGTCACCCAATCCTCTTTTTCCCGCCTCGAAAATAAGCTTTAAGGTAATTGTGTCATTGTGTCATAAGGCACAGGGAAAAATGGTAATCCATTAAATTGTACTCAGTGTTCTCTGTTGCTTTTGTAGTACAGAGCGACACCACAGGATTTTGGAAAGGTGAATTATGAATAATTGCCTTTGATCCAGAAAGCCTGACGAGTAATAACATTTAATGCTATAGCTGATCAATGAAAGTGAGGCTCCGTGTTTTTTTATGTCCGATGAGACAGTTTGTCAGAAGGTGCCAGCTTGTTTATTATTATATTCACAAAGAGAGATTGTGGTTTACACCGGTTAAATTGCCACAAAGTTGCTAAGTTTACTTTTAGTTTAACCTTTAACCTTTGCTGCCTGACACGTTCATCAGCCACTGAAACGTTAAGCTGCTGCTAGTTTGGATGCAAAAAGTCGTCCTGGTGAATAATTTAGCGTTAAACATGAGAGGGGCCAGATGTTATTGAACACACATTTGAAAAGGTCTTTGTTCTGTCAATTAGTTGATTAAGTATCATCTACTCCCCTGTTGCCGCCTGAAACCTGATCTGTTTTTAAACGGATTCATATTACAGGGACAGTGGAGAGAGCAAGAGAAAGGGGACTTTTTCAATTACATGTCAGCATATTTGACTGACTGTCAGCCACCATTTGATCAGGCTTTTACTTTAATTGCTTGCATTTCATTAAGTATAATCATTTATGGAGGAATTTAATCAGTGGGGATTCAGCAACACACTGTGTGGACTCAGAAAAGGCAAACAGACAGCAGAATACGTTCAATTAAAGTATGAGAGGTTTCAGACAGTCTCATCATTAGGTTTAATTTAATATGTCGGTGTTTAATTAGGTTTGTACCACTTAATTCAACATTTTTAGACTTCGTACATGCAGGTCAAAGCCATCAGCTCAGTAAGTGGACAAACAACTGTATAATAAACACATGTCAGCACCAAATTACTGAATGAAAAAAATCTTTGGTTATTAACAGTGAACATTGAAGCACTGGAAGTCAACAACATGCCTGTCAGCGCTAATATTTTAAAGGGTTTGAAAGACACTTGAAATCCTTTTGGAGAACTGAAACCCTTTGTTTTTAAAAACTATTTCTTCCCACATGAAATACTTTCTTCCTACACAAAATCTCTAGGATGCCTACTGTACTGTAGATGTGATCGTTTGCAGGGAAGAGGACAACAGCGGCGAAATACAAAGACACAAAGAAGACAGAGCGTGAGCATGAGTGGGTTTGAGGAAAGAGAGAAGGAGCGAGTTATGAACTGAAAAATGTAGAGGAAGAAGTATTAAGATAGACAATAACACAGTATGAAAATACTAATATTTTACAAGTAACAGTAACATTTAAAATTTCAGTTAAAGTACAGGAAAATGTTGTGAATCAAAAATAAAAGTACTGTTTTTGTGCAGAAGGCACTACTCAGGGTGTTGTACATTTCATACACAAATTACTGACTATTTTTAATGATGCATTCACATGTAAGAAACATTAATATACTGTTGGGTATTTAATCTAATACAACCATTATATTTCTTTAGATAATGTTGTGTTTTACATTGAAAGTCTTCATTTGAAAAGGTAAAGTAGAATGAGAATACTGAAGTTCAGTGGGTATCAAAAGTGTACTTAAAGTCCAGGTAAAGCAAATCAATGATTTCTTTCCACACACATTAGACATGTGTACTGTATTGTTTTGTTTGTTTTTCAGTATTTCTGTGTCCAGGATTTTTTTGGGTGAGCCTGAAATTATGGCTTAATGATACATTGGAGCCAAATTTGATATAACCCCCCACCCCACCTCCACCGTACAAAAACAAAGTAACTAATAACGTTCATCAGTGCCATTTCATTCAGTGCCCATTGAGTCCACTATGTTCAGCAAGCTCTCTAAGCTCTTACAGTCTAATAAATATAATAAACACCTCTGTTAAATGCCACAAAACAAACGAGCTAACTAACTGTTGCTAACCAATATACCATTAAACCAATATTATATATTTTGTTTAGTTGTGTACTTTGATTATCAGAAATGTTTCCAACAATTTTTCAAACCCAGATAAATATGAAATATTAATAAAAGTTACGGACCGTGTCATTAGGTCGCATGTCAATGGCGACGTAACTCCAGTTACCATAGCCATTAAATGAAGGAGAAGAAGAAGAAGCAGACCGGATGAGACGTCAGAGAATGAATGTTACTGTTGCTAGGCTAAGCTAACTCGTCATGGATCATGATTATGCACTGACGGTTGCTGCACCTTCTGACACTGAAGATGTCCCGGTAAACAAGCCGGTAAAACGGAAACGTACGGGTCAACCAAGCGATCCCAGAAGAATTTGGGATAAGAAGAGAGCTAAATCCAGGATAAATATTGGTGTGGCCTTTCCGAGATGGAAAGAGCTTCGTGAAAATCTAGGACTACAATTCGACGCCGACCTCGCGTGTGTTCTACTAGACAGGTAAGCAAACATCTGGCTGATGTTATCGAAATAATAATCATTTCGACCAGTGTATTGCAAGCACTGCTGCCAGGCCAGCGGCCTCTGCTGAGGAGCGGTGGTGCCCCCGGCGGGCAACCCTGGCTAACCACAACATGTAACGATAGGTTTCTATAATGCTGAGCTGATGCCGGTGAATGAACTGCATTTATAAAAGAGGCAGAGGAATAGCTAAACATAAGACGCACTGAGCAAAAGAGAGCAGCAGAGAGGGAGAAGCCATCGCTAACTGTAAAGCTAAGTAAGAGCTGTATCTATTATATGACTACAACTCCCATGATCCCACGCTACTTTGTGACGTCATCCAACTCCATCTTCTGTTATTGTTTTGGTTTGAGACCCCTAGCGGCAGAAAATTACATATTGCACGTTTAATGTTAGCCGCTAACAAGAGTCTGTCACCTTGGAGCCATTTTAGCTGCCAAAAAGAGTTGGTTGCTTCACAGCTGCTTATTCTTCGGCTCAGGTGTGTGTGTGCTTTGTGCTAACATTAGCTGCTAATGAGACTGTTGCCTGTGTTTTCTATGGGAACTGCCCATTGGTCCGACAGACCATTGGTCCAACCATATTAAACCCATTGTTCCGAAGTCAGTTCCGAAATCATCATGATGCCCTGTGGTTAAGGTCTGGTTAGGTTTAGGCACAAAAACCACTTGGTTAGCGTCAGGAAAAGATCATGGTGTGGGTTAAAATGAAAAAGAAAGTGACAAACACATAAGCCGTGAGCCTGCTTCGCCTCAAGCCTTTCCCAGCTGACCCAGAGCCAGTCGCGGCGCACCATCAAGGCAGAAATACGCCCACCGGGAGCTGTTCAGCACCACGGACTAATGGGATGTTGGACCAATGGGCTGTCGGACCAATGACATGGACCCGTTTTCTATTGGCTTAGCTGCTAACGAGCATCTGTAGCTGTGCAGTGGTTAGCTCTTCAGCTTGGTGTATGTGTGTGTTTTGTGATACTGAGTTAGCTGCTGACAAAAGTTTGTTGCTTCACAGCCGCTCATTCGTATGCTCAGAGATTGTGCCTGCTTTGTGCTAAAGTTAGCTGCTAATGAGACTGTCGCCTCAGAGCAGCACTTGTTCTCCAGTTTGAAAGGTGTGTGTTTTTCTGCTATTTTTTTTGGCCGCCTGGACAGTAAAGGGATAGGCCTACTTAGGATGAAAATACTGAGGTCAAACTATATCTAAGCAGCAAAGATTAAATATGTGCATTCTGGCAGTTGTAGGTTTTCTACCACTTGAGCAAAAGCAAATACTACAGTCCTTTACCTTGTTTCCTCTGGTCATGTACCGGTTTCAAAAATATTTGCATCTTTCAACTGTGTAGACAGCCATGATTTATGTAAAGACCATCTTTCCAGCAGTTAAACACTTCTACATGTAGCCTACAGCACTTTAGTAAATTTACTCACTTACATTCCACTATTAAGAAATAGAAAAGAAGCCCTGAGCCGAGCCTTATGATGAGTGCCTCTGCCCAGCAGGAAGTCTTCATCCTCCTAAATATTTAGCAAGCACCTGATTCTCAGCTGATAGTCCAGACCTGGCCATATTAGGTCAGGAACATCACAAGACCTCATCCTCCACCACCTGCCAGAACACATCAACAGCTTGTCTCTTCCTCCGTCAGATTCTCTGGTTCACCTGAAACGAGGAAATGATTTTGCAGTGAGCCAGATTATCCCTGCAACTGATGGAAGATATGTCACCTGTGGATTTGTAAAAAGTCTTTGGTTTGCTGATCAAACACATTTTAATCCAAAATATGAGTACAGATAAAACCTGTTATGGAGAATTTCTGTCTATCAGCAAAGCAGGAAAAGACTTAATTGTTTGCCTAAAACAATTAATAAAACTTGTTTTGTTTTGAAAATAACAGGATATATGGAAAAGACAAACAATAATTGAATTTTTTTTAAGGGTCAGGTCTCTCAAATTACATAGAAAAGTGTATTTTCTCACTAACCCATATCTAGCCATGCAGACAGTTTGAGATTTATGTGTCTAGATTTAAGCAATATGTCTTTCCAGAAACTTTTCTCTACAGAGGACATAGTCCTTATAAAAACTGTTGAGAGTGTGTTCTGTGGATTATTAAAAGTAACTGGGACACTGTTTCTGGAAGGCACGTTGCTGTTGAATTTTTAAAATGTAAAGTTTTCGATGTTTCAAACACCACAAACAAAATCCCATTCAGCTCTATTGCATTGGGGTGGAGGCAGAAATCTCAGAGACTGAAATTTCAAAACCTGGGCAAATGAAAGCAAACTGATACAAGGGGTCATAGAGAACACAAACCAACCCTTTAGTCAGTGGACCCATGCCAAACAGCTATATTTTCAGTCTCGCTAGTATGGCAGTGTTGATCTGTCCCCTTTGGTCGACACTAAAACACAGCTTTTCCTCACAGCACAGGCATACTCAAGTATCTTTGCCCAGGGGCCACTTTTGCAAAATGACATGTGGCACGGGCCAGTCACAAAAGCCCTGCGCAGGTCAGGTGTATGTATCAGATGGGCTTTTTATGCATCCTGGCACCTTATCAAAAATGCAATAAAAAATTCTTATTGTGAATCAACTTACTTTAATTGTGAATTAGAAAATGGTTGCACCCTGTTGCAGGGCCAGATTTGGCTCACAGGCTGCTAGCTGAGTATCACTGCTATAGCACCACCTTTAGGTTGACACTTGGCTATAGATTGCAATGAAATTTGGTTCAGACATTCATGTCCTCTTCAGGATAATTTGTTGTAACTTTGGCGTTCCCTTAACTTTTCAATCTAGCGCCATTGTTAAGTAACAAATACATTTTTCTATGATTAAATACCTGCAAAACAAATGAAAGTTCCATCAGAATCAGCTGTTTTTTGTGTTTTGCAATAATCAGCAATGTTAGCATGCTAACACGCTAAACAAAGATGGTAAAAATGGTAAACATTATACCTGCTGAACATCAGTGTGTTATGCTGCAATCACATGGAATCAGGCAGATAGAAGGCGGCAGACGGACAACACCCTCTGGATGGCATGGAAAAAACAATCAATCTGATGGCATAGCAAGACCAGGCCCCCAGGAATGCTGCTCAGCCTTGCAACCATTTTTTTCCCAGTGGCTACTTCGCAGTATTTCAGCAAAAAAATCCCCTGCAGCCCAAAAAGCATCTTCCCTAGAGACCACCATTATAAAAGAGACGTCAGTTATTTGCAGTTAGTTACATGGTCAGTTATAATTCTTTCTATTCTGAATTTTCTGACCCATTGATGTTTACTATTTGCAAAATTTTACTGGAGCCGGGAAAAGCTATATAAAAATCTGTGACCTCATCACAATGTAAAGTCTATAAGCAAAGTGGAAACTTGTGGGTGGGGACAGCGGAAGAAACACTGTGCATATTGTGGGCCACATACAATGGAAGTAAACCCGGAAACTATTAAAAAAAAAAAAATTGGCGTATGCGCAAGGCAAGAAACTCCATTGGAATTACCAGTTGCCATCTTGGCATCTTTTACAAACTTGACATGTTGGAGAGTCACTTGTGGTCCAGTCAGACGGAACCTGCGACCCACCAGTTGGGAACCACTGCTGTAAGTAATGTCCAGCAATTGTCCAGATTGCTGGTGTTGTGAGGGAGCTACTTAATATCCAGTTATAAAGCAAAAGTAAATATATTTTAACTTTGAGCGGCAGTGGCATTTACTGTTACCGTTGCTGATTTTCTGTGCCAGCCTCTTCTAATTTTTACATCCTGCTCTCATTCACTAACACGATATCCAGTTTGTCGTCTACCGTCTGCCGGATTCCACGCGAATGCAGCATTAGCATTGTCATTGTGAGCATGTTAGCATGCTGACGTTAGCATTTAGCTCAAAGCACGGCTGTGCTGACGTACAGCTTCAAAGAGCTGCTAGCATGGATGTAGACTTTCTGTGGTCATATTAATTTATAGTGACTTTCAGCAGTTTTCGGTGAAATCTTCTGTCTTCATCTCCACAAAATCCACATCAGATGTTGGTTTCACCTTCAGCACCATGTGGGATTTGGCTTGTTAAGTTTTGCTCACTGGGACCATGCAGGCCTGCGTTATCCTCACCCCGTGTCATCTCAGTGGTAATCCATTCATTTTGGGCCGCAATAAAAAAGGAACAAATAAACAGAAATAAAAGGCAACACTGCAGGAGACAGGCATAAAGAGAAACCTCTATGACTACCTTCTCTGACATTGTTTCCCGGTAAGAAATGGGGAAAACCATGAGGCGGTTTCTTTCATCCTATATGCGCAGCGAGGCGCGTGGGTGTTCACCTAACAGATGGACATCCTGATCTAAATTATAATCAGGTTATCCAGTGAGAAGAGGGACAGCTCATCATTGATGGGCATGTAATTTGCATATAAGTACACACTGCTGTGAAAACCCCCATTGCCTGCCTGTGACATATGCCTTCAGTTCACTTTATCTAGGAATGAACAGCACCAAAATCACAGGGTGACAAGACAACAGGCGTTGGGAACAAGAAAAAAACAGAGAAAATGATTCACCAGCATTGTAGAGAAACAGTTCACTCTTCTTGTTACATTTGTTTTTTCATAAATGCCGCAGCTCTGAGTGCTGTTAATACTTTGTGTATCAGTTTGTTCTTGTTTGCCAGACAGTGTTCAGCAGCAGCCTCTGGGGCTTGTCTGCAGTCAAACAGGCTCTCTCCTCTCTTTCTCTGTTTTCTGTCAGTTTTAAGTGATAGAAGACAAGGGTGAGGGATGTCAGCAACAAGCAGCTGTACAGGAGTGTGTTGATGCTGGTCTCTCCTGGCACACGAGAGCTGTCACTGTTCCTCTCAATCACAAAATCTTGAGTGTCAAAACACCGAGGCAGACGCGATATTTAAAAACCTTAACAGATTTCAATTTGTCAATATCATTTAGAAAGAAAGACATAATTTTAGTGACATGTATTTCATTAAAAGCAGAATTAAACTGTTAAATCAGAGGAGAAAAAATGTTTTGCTGTGTTTATTTTCTCAGTTTCCTGTGCTTACTCTTTTGTATCGTAATGGCAATATTTTCACAATGTTCCCCACCATCTGTGGGAATGTGATACCTTTCTATAGCTGAGTGAAAGAGGGGTGGGGGGAGGAAGTGGTGTTCTCTAATCCCAGAATCCCTCACATCGAATCATGCAAATTTGGTGCACTTTGAAGCGAATCCAGCTCCTACCATATGCAGAGTGAAAACAACAATCTATTATGCATGCATTGCACCAAGCTTATGGTAATGTTATTTCACTGCTATTCCTATAAAGTCAAATTTGCAGATGCGCAACATATCTAAAGTTTCTTTTAAAATAATATTTGTCTCATTGTGGTGTGTATTTTTTGCAAATACCAGGCAAAGTGTTTGGAGGTAGCTGCTGAGATCTGTTTTTGTCTCGCAATGGAAGTGATGCTTGAAAATTGGATGGCTGATATTTTCTTCTTCCAATCTGTGCTTGAGAGGTTTTATTTTTCCCGTACTCACTGGAAGTATGTTCTCATGATTCAAGTTCTGCTCTTCAAAGACAACAACACAATTGAAAACTTCCTGCAGAACAATGCTGTTTGTTTTTTCATGGTGTTTGTCACTCCCCCCTCCTCGGCACCAAGGAGCTTAGCGTTCATGATGTCTTTGTCATGTTATTCATCAGTAACAGACCATGTTATCCTGTCGGAGCAACATGATGAAGTTAGAGATGTGCATCAGCCACAAATAAACTTTTAATGACCAGGTATGTGTTCAAGCTCTCAGGCTGCTCATCACAACAAACTGTTGGGCGCTCTCGCATTATATTCCACAAGCCAAAAAGCTGTCAGCGCGCTTTGTTGCTCTCTGTCTACGGGTGGATTAAGAACACAACATCAATGATATTTCCATTTGTTCAATGGATAATTAGGGCCCACGACATGCCAAGAATCATTTTCCATCTTGGCTCATCCTAATTTGGGGGAGGAATCATGCAAAGTGTAATTGGCAAGACGAGATGTGACTGGTGTCTCCCAAGCGGATCCATGCTTTGTTACAACATGGAGTTCTTAATGAAGAGACCGGCAGCTCGCTTGATTATGTTGTGTTGTAATATAAAATCATATGCATAAGCCTTCCAACACAGTGCAAGTAAACTAAATTAAAACTTAAGTCATTACCTGATGTCTTTGTCCGTCTCTCTGTCTGTCTGTTTATTTGCTTACTATGCATATACTTGTATCTTCAGGATTGAGGTTGTTTTTTATCTCTCCCTCTACCTCTGAGCTGATCTGAAAGAAGAAGCCTTACTGAAAACAACATCAGCAGGTTTGAGACAGTCTGGGTCAGTGTGGGTGGTGTTGAAGAAGGGATGGCATGCCGTTGAAAGGACACACACACACAAACACTCATGCAGACAAGCATACTTTGCGGTGTACCTGTGACAGTACTGCTGTGAGAGATGACAGTGTGTCAAACAGTTTCTAGTTGATTATAAAACCTATTTCACACACTGAAGCCCTGTTTTCCTACCATGTTGCATGGGCCCAAACCTTGTGCTGAACAGGTGTCAGGTGTCACTCTGCACTATTAATAGTGGATTCTGAGATGGATACAAATGCATTTCCTCTAGTTAGACACATTGGGAATCAAACACATTTTACTTCTTCAACATCTCGTACACTTTTCTTTTTTAAGTTCATTTAGGAATCATTCAGAAAATCTCTAGGCACCTTATGGTTTGATTTGATTATGATCCAGAGAGCTACAATGCATTTATAAAATGATTAACAATGCATTTTGATCATTCAAAATTTTTGATTTCTGTGCAACACAATTTATTTTTTCTCACTTGCTGCATGCTTCATAGCATTATCCCTTATCACCAATGCTTACAAAGTAGCCTAGCCTAGAACGCACATATATGTCTGTAAGGTTTCACCCATGGATTTATAAAGCCTTGGAGGCAGGGTCCCGTTCATTACTATGGAAGTTGCTCAGTGGTACATGAAGCCAAGAAAGCTCAACTGCCGCATTATAAAATTACAGAGGTCTTCTGCACTTGTAGGTCCTGAAGAGCAAGCACACTACAGATTTTTGGTGGCCAAGCATGGCTCCTTGAGCAGCTAACTTACGTTTTAGCCCTTCGCAAACTTGAAAAGGAATAAAGATAATTTACTTGACTTTCAAAATCAGACCAAATGAATCAAATCCCAATAGCGAAAAAGATTTTTTAACAGGGGTTGCGATGCTTCACAATGTAAGTCTATGAGATAAAGTCTTTCTGGGCCCAATGGCATCATGTGATGCGATGTCAAATTGGCTTCAAACCTGCGCCCTTCCTGGGGGCTTGAAATCACCATCCAATTCGTGAGACCAGGCATACGCCACTTCCTCATCACTGGAGCAGCCACGCCCCTTTTTTCACCCAAAAAGGGCCAAGAGCATGATGCTTAGGCATAATACCCGGATACGCTGCTCCTACCAATGGAACAACAATCTTACAAAACTGTCACTGGCAATCATAATGTTGAGAATTGGGCTTTAAATTTCCAATTATGGACTTTTTGGCATTGAGCCTCTTTTATAAGAGAACTGCAGTGCATCTAAGACTCAATTGTTTCCCTCCTGTCTCGCAGTAGGGTCTTGTTCCAACTCCTCATTCATTCTATATGATGTATACACTATTCAAGCCCCTAACCAAATGTTTTTAGGGCTGCACCATTCCTTCAAATTAATATAATTAAATAAATGAAGCATTGGGATGTTCACTTGAAAAAAAGCCTTGTGGTTCTGAACAATGTTTGGCTGCACATCATGAGTTTGTATTGACTGGACCACCTACAGCTCAGAGTAGTTTACATGTTAGAGGTTTTTTACGTATACGGTACAACCATGTGGTCCATACATATATAATAGTGTACATATACAGCACTGACATGTACACAAACATTCATGCAGTAGACACAGCCGCACTCACACAGCCATTATGCACACAGAGCCTCATAGCACGAGCGTTCACCTTATAAATCCACAGGATTTGGGGAATAAAACAGTTAACCTACTGTTGAGAGTGAGTGTGCCTCGGCAGGGGCGGCTGCATATCATGCAGGATGAGAGGCAGGACGTGGGGTGGCTTTATCACTCAAACTGGCCTCATGGAGCCCAGTGCTCTCTGCCAGCCAGACTCCAAGTTATTCTATGCCAGTGGAGCATTGATTTTCCACACTGTTAGCTCACATGATTCCCCCTTTCCTCAGAGGAAAATTGCCGGGATGAAAAAAAAAAAAAAAAAGGACTCCCTGTGATCGATTGGTCCACTGCGCTACTGAATTCAGGTTACAAGCTGAGGGAGATGAGGAGAGAGGGAGAGCAGGGAGGGAGGATGAAGACAGTGCACAGCGGGGGGGGGGGGTTGCATGTTAGCCTCAGTGAGGTATATCAGGACTTGTAAAACTAGACCTAAGGAGGAATCAGCACAGTTGTGAAATAACAGCGATAAAACACTGCACAGGTACCCTTTTCACATTTAGCATAATAAAAAATAATCATCATTTTGCCCTTTTGTATGCAGTAATCAACTTGTTGCAGGAGCAGCGTTATGTATCAGTTAAAACCTTTTAACCTCAGAGAGTCCTTTAATTGCTCTCTTTTAAATGCTATTAATCTTTCCAGTACTTCTTTACACTCTGGCTCATGTGTTCATACGAGCCGGGCACTCACATAAAGATCTTAAAATATCTGTGTAATCAAAGCCGCTCATTGTTTTTGGCCGGACACTTTTCCTCATGTAACAGCATTCTATAGTCAATTTTTCACACATTAAAGCCTTTTGGAAAAAGCCAGTAATTATCCAAAAGCCCTGGATACGGAGCCAACAGCACTGATAAGCAACAGAACACAATGATGTCGTTTCCTTTCCTTGACTAAAAAAACTTGGCAACAAAGAAAGAACATCAAGTGTATGGAGACAGTATGAAAATAGCCCATGCCATCAACAGCCAGTCACTTAGCCATTTACTATTAATAAATAATGCTCCGTCTTCCTCTTAGCCATTACTTGTGCTGGTTTTAAATGGTATACATTTTCATTAATGTCAGTGGGTTCTTCTTTATTGTGCCATCCTGTATGCTAGGTGAGCCTCTCTCTCAGCCTCTTAAGACCATTATGTTAGCAGTGATGCATATGAACTCGCTCACATGATGGATGTGAAGGATGAAGAGAGGCACAATGGCCCACACAGTAGCTTATCTATGGGTGTGAAAACAGTAGCTCCCCATGTGTTTCACCATGAAACATCATGTCATGCATACATGTATATACTGTACATACTGGATGGATTTTTTTAGCCATACAAGTGGCAGATCTCGTCTCTTACATTATACTGGGGTGGTGGCAGAAGACTCGCAGACAGATATCTCAAAAACAAACCAACAAAAATATATATACCTTCATTGTTAGATAGCACTGGGTGAAATCTGGGTCGTGTTTTGCTGTTCTTTCAGAAGCAACCTTATTTTAGCTCCGCGACATTTATTTGAAAGATTATATATGAATAGAAGCCCACAGTATTTTCATACACTGAAGTCTTGAGTAGCCCAGCAGGTAGAAATTAGTCGTGTTCCGACCAGTGGAACCCATATATTAAGTGTAGCTGTGCTTTCACACAACAGAAAAGGACTTTGAATGAAAATGTGTTCACTGTATTTCTTATTTTACTTCAACACCTTGACACTGCCTTGCATGTGTAGAGGTGAACCGGCTGCAGTGCTCTGCTCACAGGGTCTTGTTTGGGTTAAGAGAGTGACATAAAGCTTTGATGCTGTTTGATTGAGTTTCCCTGTTTCCATGAATAAATCAAATCTCACTTTTTCCTGTCAATGACAAGATGGCCCCTCCATAGGGGCATGGTGATGACAGTTACAGTGTTAAATACAGATTTTATTAAGTTTATGTCAGAGGGTACTTGATGTTGTAACGGTCATAATGTAAAGGCTCATTCTGTACTTCTTTGACTGTATAAAATTAAGTTCTAGTTACCTATGTTATCTAATAGTTTGACCTGTAAATTTAGAATAATCATTTTGTGTTTTTTTTCCATGATTGAATTCAATTCAATTCAATTCACAGTTGTATTCACAAAACCAGACAGAGAAAACATACAAGTACAATTAATGAGAAATAATGAAGATGTGAAATGGAACACCTTGATAAGCTATTGGAAGCTTGAGAATAGGGGCCCAGACATGAAGCAAATTGTAATTTAAGAACTCCTGAGACTAACCAAAAACCTGCAGACTAAACTAAGATCGTTGAAAATGTAGCTCTACAAGTTTTACAAACGTGAAGATGATGTTAACAAGTTAAGTTTGAGTGTGATTAATGTTTATTTTATATAGTGTATTAAGGCTCTAAGGACCAAATCTGGTCTGCAGTAGGGTGCCCAGTGGCCCGGCGACTATACTAATTTGCAAGGAAAATAATCTTTTTCACACTGGGATATATTTTTGTACACTGTACGTAAATAAGGTGCCAGAATAAAAAAGCATCAAAAAGAGCTTGTTTATCAAACAGGGGAGGATCCCCCAGAGCCCAGACAGAGGTCAGGTGCAACTGTTATCACAGAAAAATATCTGATTTATTTGTCACGTAGGGTTAGGTAATCCTTGCGCCAAGATAGTCTAGTGAAAAAGTTAAGCTAGGAAGTCATAAGTTATTGCAAAATAATGATTTTAAAAGAAAGTTATGGGCCTTATAATTTCAATTCATTTTATCTGATTAATATTATTAATGTCTGGCCCCTGGCCCCTGGCCTCATGTTGTTTTGTAAAAGTGGCCCCCAGGCGAAGCAAATTGAGTATCCCTTCTATAGACCATACCAGCTACCTACACCTCTGGAGCTGCATGCTGCTCTTTAGCCCCGCCCTAGTGGCTTTCTGTTGCTTTGACAAAAACATGATATGGAAATGAATACTTTTTTTCTTCATCATTGTTGTTGGCCTTATATGAATCTTACATTTTACAACTGTAAAAATATTTAGCCTATACACCAAAAAAAAACCTAGAGTTTGAACATTTTGTCACCAAAACAAAGGGCCACCTTTTCATCTAAATTTTGCCAAACCACAGTAGTCGTGAGCTCATCTTGAGTCTCCCTAGGCAGACTAGCTGTGGATTCCAAATCCAAAATAGTCCTCAAGGAAAAAAGGCAATTTAACTATGCGTGGAGAGATTTGTTTTGCTTTCAACACCAACGCTGCCAAGTTAAAATACCAAATAATCATAAATAGCACTGCTGAGTAGCTACCTTGTGGTTAAACATATTAATAAATGCTCATTTGACATATTAGTAGACCTAATGTTGACAAGTTAATTTAGATTTAATAGGCTGTGTAACTGTAGGGCTTAAATATGTTTTGCAGCTCCAGATAGATTTATTTTTTATTTTTTATTATTGGCCAAAATGGCTGTTTGCTGGACTATACCTTTAAAAGGATAGACATTTACGTGCCCTCCTGCTGCTTAATCATGTTTCTTAGAGGATGATCTCACAGGGTTAAAAAGTGAAAATGACTGATTAATCTAATCATTGTCTATGGTTAATATTCAGCAGCACAAAATCAGGTTGATAAGTCCCTAAAGAGGCTGCTTGTTTTACCTGCTGTTAGTAATCTTGTTAGGAAGCACAGTCTCTGCGTATGCAAATACACAGAAAAGTTCAAAATCAGCACTTATCATAACACTATTCCAATTACCCTCAGACACAACAAATGTTATATTTACATCTCATCTTGATCTAAAAGGCCAACAATCACTGTTTTCATATTTATCTAAACAGAGCAATTCTTTCTTTTTTTGGGCCAGAACGGGTGAGAAGCATTGTCACTTTAATTACATCAATGTAAATATTTCATATTGGCTAAATCAGATCTTGTGGCTGCAACATTCTTGTAAATGGAATTTTATCTGTAGCTCGGGACCATTAGTGGCACTGAGTTCTGAGGCAGCCTAGAGGACGGTAATTAAGTCCACTCAGCCGTGACTAAACATTTTTGACATTTTTCCTAGTCCGGAATGAACTGTCAGTGTGCAGAGAGAGTAACCATCTTGTCACTTTGTGTTTGTATAAGAATAGCAGAAAGCTGGGTGCTGCGCTGCGAGTCCAGAGTTTCATATCAGACATTTTTCATTATACAAAAAAAAAAAAAGAGAGAGAGAGAGAGAGAGGAATGAAATGCAGAAAAAGAGAAAATGGAGCTGGCTTAAACATGGGTTTGTCTGTCTGTCTGCACATGTGCATATGTGTGTATGTGTGTGTGACTGAGATAGAGTGAGAGGAATAAAGACACAGACTGTAACCCATTTCTAAGTTATTTCACTTCACAGCAGTACTGACGAGAGCACAGCCCAAAATACAGTATGTGTAAAAATTTAGAGAATGTTTCGAGCTCAGCTAATGCAAAGAAAAGTAGGGCACATTTGACTTTGCTTTGCATCATGGTTTGCTGATGGATCAAAGCTGTCAGAATAGCCCACTTTCTCATGGGTGCCTTTGTTAGATCTTCTCTATATTTGTTTGGACCTTCAACCAAGGTGTGTGAGTGTATCTGTGTGTGTCTGTGTGTGTTAGCACATTCATTATAAGAAGCTGAGGTCGATTCCAACAAAGTTCCTGCATATTGTGATACATTTTGCATCTCATATTAGTAAGATACCAGGGTACTAATATGTCTCTCTATGTGCGTGCAGATATAATGAGTAACAGTGGTATCGAAGACAAAATCCAGAGATAACAAGGTGACTTTGAACTTGCCTCTGAAGATATTCCGCTGGCATTCTTAAGAAGAAGAAAACAACCAGTGCCTTAATAGCCAATACAAGCATTCCATCAACTTTGGTATGCTTGAGTAAATTGAATACCCCTGCTTTGCCTTTTGTTCTAGAAAATGCATCAAATTGATTGAAAGAAGCAATTACGGTACCAGGGAGCGGTATTGATTTTATGAAAGTGTGCAATTACTTTAATTGGAATAACCGTGTCTCGATTAGATGTTCGTAGTAGGCTATGTTTAAAAAAAAAAGTCTGCGTTTTACATAGTTGTTTTTGATTTTGAGCAAATTCCATTTCCAGTGCAGCCCGACCTTTGTACCTGATTAGCCTGTTCATTTTGTTCTGTAACCATTTTCTGCAGGGATTTAAAAGACTTTCAATCAACATGGGTTCAATAGTAATGAAAAAAAGTCAATAGGAACATTAGTGGAAAATTATTTTCAATGTCACATGTTTGAATGATTCTCCTGCACAATACTGGATTTGATTGGTGCATCAAGCACATGCTGAAAAGCCCCGTTATGAGCAAATAAGAACTGTGTTTTATTCCCCGAATGTGTTGGCTGCCAGGTAAATGCATCTTCTGTTCCAGCAATACTGAGTTAGAACCAGTAAAAAAAAAAAAAAAAAGAGGGGGAAAAATGAACAGTGAAGTCAAGCCTTAAATCTGGCTGCATACCATGTGACTTGACATGGAGCAAGCGAATGAAAGAGAGAGGGAGAGAGAGGGAGAGCAATACCCCCATAAAACCATCTCTGCTTTCAGTTCAAATAGGTCCTATCATCTCCATGACAACAGTCGTAATGGTAACATGGAAATATATTAATGTAAAACCATGGCAACGTTCTCCAATTGAATTAAGCAGCACCTGTGCACATTACAGAAGAAGATAAAAGACAAAAGGAGCCAGCTTCTGCTTGCCAAGCAGCTGTGGCTTTCAGACCTTAAAAACCCATCTACATTTCCTGAACGCATTTGTTTTCCAATGTTTCTGTGCAGCAAATTACCGTAGCGTTGAGCGGTTTTTGAGGGTTTTTCTGTCGTATTTGTGCAAACAGATGAGAAACTGGATAATTATGTTCTTTTTTTTTCTCTCCCCCCCCCACCACCACAACTGTCGACTATAAGCCCAGCTCCTCTGCCAGAGTGGTGTAGCCGGATTAAGAGTACGTGTGTTTTACCATTAAATCACATAATGGTGGGGCAATCATTCTGATAGGTAAAAGGGCACAGTGTTTGTGCACAAAGAGACATGTTAGACGCACAAACCCAGTACATTGTGCTCCCTTTCATTCAAAACAGAGGGTGTGAGAGAGTGAAAGTGGTTGTGTTCTGCCTTCTTTTCTCTGAGCTGAGCTGAAAAGAGAAAACATTATCTACATCACCATGCCATCAAATCTGATGGATTTTATCCCATCCCAGCTCTCCACTCCCCCTCCTCCTTTCTTCTCTCTCCCCCTCGTCTCTGTGTTCACTGGTAATGGCAATGTAGCATTCTCTCACCCTTAAAAATATGAGCCTGTGCGTGTTTGTTTGTGTCTGTAGAAGAGGAAGAAAGAAGGGGTGAGGCCGGCGAGGACACACAGCCTAAGTGAAATTACTCTTAAAAGAATATTGTTGTGTTGAACAGCGTGTTCAACTGCCATATTTTATTCATGGGGGCAGTCATGTCCAACACGGAGACCTATACAGTGCTTCGACTTCAGCTCAACTCTGTCTGTCTCCAGGAGAAAATCCTCATCCTGTTGCAAGGTAGCGTAGATAAAACTCTAATCTCCAATCTCTCAAGGGATCCGATGAGAAACTATTTTCTCCATCCTGCTTTCCATTGTGCAACAATGCCACTCCTACCAGGCGGATAGAGGTCCAAACCGTCAGTGCTAAGTGCGCTTTTACATTATAAGGCTCTCAGGCCTCCCTACAGGCACCTTCTCCGCAATAGGTCAAAATTGCATAACCATCTCTTTAAATCTTCCAGCTGTTTAATGCCAGGAAAGAGGGGAGGTGGAGATTAACAAGATCACAACACTAAGGGAAAAATATAGAGTCAAGACTAGCTCTCTATCAAGCGTACAGTACATCGGTGTGCTGCACAGAAAGAGTGTGCTATGCTCCAAACCTTGTTTGATTTAGGTTGTTGTACAATGACACTGACGCTCACTTGGTGGAAAATTGCAAAAATTTGTCAGATATATTACAATCATGAGAATGTTTTATATGAGTTTGACCGTGAAACACATTTTTTTCTGCATACAGTATCTCATAATCACCTACATTTTTCACCACATGAATCCACTTGTAGAGTGAGACTGTAGTCCTTTTATAAAGCCAAGGTGAGAAGGCACTGAGAACATAGCCTCGGATTTGGAGTTAAATTCTTTCTGTGCTTAACTGCCTGTTAGAAAAAGATCCATTTTTAGTCTATAATTTTTTAGTCTGTTCCACTTTCAGTCAAATTTCAGTAAAGGGTTTGATATACTGACAGTGCAGGGTTTTTAGCTATTCCCAGAATGAGGCCTTTCACCCAACAATCAATGGAATCCTGATGCAAATAATTTCACAGTATTTGTCTTAGCAGTAATCCCATACAGTCTGAGCAGTTTTTACACACATGTTGAAAAAGTATTTCTGACACTTAAGTGGCTCTGATATTATCTGCCACATTTAGAAAAAAAATCATGTGATATTTCTAGTCTTCAAATGGCAATAACATGTATGTAGATTTGTAATATTATTACCCAGATATTAAAATAATGTTCCAACATGCGCTATGTTTGATCATATTTGGGTGACATATTTGTCACAAAGTAAATAATATTTATTTTTAGGTGAAATATCCCTTTAACGACTAGTATATTTAATAATTGACCATTTGCTAAGCCCGGCTTTTTTAGTTATAGCAGTTAAACAAAATCTAATTTCTCATTTCACCAATTTCATTTGCTTTAGCCAGCTAGCTCATGAAGCTAACATTAGCTTCAGTAGGCTAGTTGGTTTAAGCCCCATCTCCAGCTGATTTTTTATCATGTTGAGCAGATATGTTTTAAAGGGAAGGTCCTGTAAAATGTGTCTTAAACATCCTCAATATCACACAAAAAGACTGGGACTAAAGCTGTATGTCCTGGCTTTGATGATCCACATACATGGAAAAAAGACATAAAAAAAATAATAACAATTAAAAAAAAAAAAGCAGCTGTGTTTTTATTGCAGCACAGAGCTAGTTAGCTCTGGTACTGTAAGTATGAGAGTCTGATCTTAGTCTCTTTGATATTTCATTCTAACATAAGCCTGTCTGAAGGCTACGCATATATACTTGGACAGGTTAGAGTTATGCTTTTGAAGTATGTTTAACTTTTAACATTACAAGAGAAATGGAAGTAAGGATGAGGGTTAAATAGCCTGATGTGTTTGGTGAGTGTGATGCTATGAAGCAAAGTTCCACTCCCTTGCGGTGGACCACCATGGTACATGTATAGTAGTTAACTGTGAAAGGCAAATAATTTTTCGATCCAGTTTGAATTGTGAGTTTGTGTCTTAAACCTGTTGAAGAATAAGACTGTGAAAATACATAGCAAGAGAGACTACACAAGTTGTATAAATGACATCCGGGATGTAACACATGCGAAACGTTTGCTAGCTCTGTCACTTGTAAAGAACGGGTCGATAAAAAGACAATTCCCTGGATAAAACATGAAATCACGTAAAATAATGTTAGGCATAAATTTGTGCATTAACCATAGCTAAGTTACCTAGCTAGCTAGCAAGTCAGGTTACAATACTGGTGTTGGTGATGCACAGTTCACACAGTTCTTTAACACAAAACTAAATGGCGTTCTGACAAAATTACTTCTAACACACTGCGACTTTTTTGACTTGCAAAATTATCTTGTAAACTGACAAACATTAACTCTTGGCACAGTTCAAACAGGATAAAAAAATTATCTCTTGCCTTCAACTATTGTACATATGTCTTCCGAAATAAGGTCCCATAGGCATCACAGATAGAGAGTGTGGCTGTGGTGTGCTGAAGAGTAAAACCTCCCCAAATCTAATAAGGAGCAGGACATAGCCACACACCCTGCCTAGTTACTGTTCCTAAGCTATGATTGGACAATTGTGTTTCAGGGGCGGGGTTTAGGACATGGTCACTGGATAATATCTGTGAGATTTCAACATCTAGTATGTTTAGATTATCACCCAGTAAATGATATATATTTGAGATGACATATACTCTAAACATCCAGTATGTTTAAAAATAACTTTCAGAGTTTATCTGCAGTTTTAAGGCCTCACAAACCATCTCAGTGTCTCCAATAAATTTATTGTGTTTGTCTTCTTATTTCACAGCCTACAGGACCTGGATAGAGGCCAGTGCAGGCATCATCCTTCAAGCCAGATAAAGATCAAGTATGCTTCATTTAATCAGTGAATGGAACATGAAAAGCAAAAGCATTGTTTCACCACCAAGCGTGATAGAGATTACATAGGATCTGCATGCCTTGACTTAAACAGAGAGCCAAAGTGGGAAAGGTTTTTACAGAAAATGATGCTCATATCATATCAGATCTGCATAAATAGAGGATTTTAGCATCACTTTACTGTGAGGCTGTGAAGGTTAACAGCTCCTGAAAAAGGATGACACAAAAATAAAATGTTGACTTCTGACCAAATAAATTCCTAAAATATGCAGTCAGTGGAAAATAAAATGTATTTAATGCTTGTTATTGCTGTTAGGTCACATTAAAAAGATGACTGAATTCAAATTAGCCTCATTTTTTTTCTTCCCCCTGCCTCCCCTCCTCCCCTCATTCGGTAAAAACATCTATAATTTGAGCTACTCAAAAAGAATCCTAATTGCTCATCTGAAAGGGACCATGATTGGATGCTTGAATTTCTTTATATAGGAATGACTCACAATTCCTCCGCTTGAATGACAAACAATTTTCACTGGCAAATGATGCCATGTGTCTCGTTGAGTAGAAATAAGAATAGCTCCTGTTTTCCGACATGTGCACAAAACATGCACTCAGTCATATGCATGAGATAAATTGTATCCAAAATGCCTGACAAAAAAAAAAAAAACCCTGAGCAAATGTCAGCGACTTGTTTTGATCACGCGTACCAAACACTGGCAATCAGATCGACACCAACTCTCTCTGTCTTTTTTAAAATATTTTTTAAAAAAAAATACAAAACTTTCACTTTCGCTTGACATTATCACCGTGTGCAAATGTTGGCCTTTTTAATGATATGAAAACACTGAGCTAAGCTCCTGCAGACAGCAATACATTCTTTCCCAAATGAGAGCTGAAATGCTATAGGCAATTAGAAGAGTCTCTAGAATTTCCTTGAAATGAAGTGCTAAATGAAACGTGGTCAGACTGACAAGTCTGCTCTCTTTTTCACTGAGCTTCTCTGTCTTCCTGCAGCCCTTTATGCAGAGGGGAAAGGTATACACGTCTCTTTTACCAAATCAAGAGTCAATGCATGTAAGCCCTGTGGTGATTTTCCTTAATTATGCTTCAGGGTGATTTGCAAGGTGGATGACACAATGAGGACATGATGTCAGTCAAATAATACCCCGGCATTTTTCTTCACTGCAAGCTGAGATATACAGGCGTACTGTACTGAGCTGACTTCTGTTAGGAAGTCAGCATTTTCCGTGTATGGAATAAATAAATAAAAACACACACATGGACACAATCTTTTTAGTGGTTCAGATGTCAGAGGCTTAAAGTCCTGCAGCAGAGTATGGGAGCTGACCTCTGGGGAAACTAGGTCATGACCTCCTTGTCTGCAGAGCTGCATTGAGGACATTATAGGATCACCACATCTATCCCACCAGGAATCTGGGAGGAAGAAGAGGCTGGCTTATGTTTCACGCTTTGTTACCACTGTTAAAATGACATTTACAACTCATTCTTTTGTTGCAGAGGAAATGAATGATCCCAGAATCATTATCTTAACTGCTGTTTATGGTCCTGGGCCAGATTGTTGACACACTCAGGACACACCGCTGGTTCCCATGCCCTGCTGAGACAAGCAAGGTCAGGGTGACCAGGCACAGGGGTCAAAGGTCAGGGAACCGGGCCAGAAAAATATCCTCAGGTTTCACTAAGGTGATTTTGAGACTCAGAATCTTTGTTTTTGGACAAGAGTGTCACTTTGTGTTGAAAGTGGTGGGGACATAAGGGTTTTTTTTAAAACTGTCTTCAACAGTTGCAATATTTGAGCATCAAACACTTCATGTCCTGCATTCTTCTATGCTGCAGTTTATGGTGGAAATGTCTTTATTTATGTAAAGGAAAATTAAAATAATGGAACATATATGCAGTAAGGTTCGCTCAACAAACATGTAGGTGTGTCCTTTTTTGTTAAGGATAGTGACCTCTTTAAATGTGCATATGGCACCTATTGATGTCACATTAATTAATTTTAATTAATTTACAAAACCTTAGTCTTTCATAGAGAGAGCAGACAGAAAGAAACCAGGTCAAGAATTTGTTTAAGTTACTGATCTGGCATGCATGTTTCTGGGTCATTTTAGAATCTGTAGGCAAGGGGGGATTTTTTTTTTTTTTTTTTCTTGCTTACTTTACTTTTTTCGACAATGCACATCTGTTTCTTTTATATTTATGTATGTTTTCTTGTGGTACAAATAAACCTTTCTCAAAGTGTTCTTCTAAAACATTTCTTGGTGCAGGCTATATAGGACATTTTTTCACAGATGCGTCTTAAAGAATATGATGACATAAAATCTGTCATTTCATCACCAGTGTAAATTATGCTTATGTCTTAAGTCCTGAGGTGTCTCCATGTATGCTTTAACATACCCCAAAACATTTTAACTTATTGCGCCAATAGTAAGCCATGTTTTTTATATCCTTACTTCTTAACATTTAAAGGGAAGCTGTGAAATTATTCTCAATAAATGCATGTTTATTCTAAGTTAATGAACCATTTTTGACAATAACCTCGACCTTGAGACGGATGTAGCGCCAAAGGCCCTGCAGGCTTACTGTACAGCTCATTATTGCAAAACAGGAACAGGCTCAACACACAGGTTAGTAATGAACAGAATTCAGTGGGACATACTTTTTAAGCTACTTTTGTACAGTCTTTACACTGTAACATACTGTAACATATATTTTAATATATTATATGAATGACAGACTAGTCATTCCTAGTTTATGTGTGTTTTTAAAATCCACTGAGAGCGACACACTCAGAGTGAGTTTAACACAATGGGGTTATTTGCATGTACATTATAGCTGCCCTTATAGGTGTTTGCATGAACAAGTTATGCTAACTGCCAGATAGTAAAAGTGCAGCATGTCACGCACTACTGTGGGTGTGTCACATGTGCATGTAGTGACAAAAACTGGTTTTAAAAGATTTCTGTCATCCGTTGCTATTTAAATCTACTGTCAACATATCTAACACCTGCAAATACTGTCCACGTCTGTGCTTGTTTTGTAATTCAGATCCCGATTTTAAAGCATGATATCTGCAAACACAAATATATGTATGCACAATGCTTCTGATAAGAGTTCTGACAAAAAAAAAAAAAATTCATAATGTTTTGGCTGCTTGCTGAGTTTATAAATACCTGATCTCGAACAGCTGGCAGCCATAAACTCCAAACCTAAAAATATAAAGAAGTTTGGCAGAACTTCATCACAAGTGCGTCAAAGGAAGGAATTAGAAAAAAAACAAAACACATTTCTTTTAAATGTCTGTAACACCTACATTTTTCACCCACAAAACTTTCTGCTAGACTAAAATATTATGCAATTTCCTTCTTTTGCATCACGCCATGTGAGGTAGCTGACTGAGGCGTCTCCGTATTAGAAAAAGTGTTGAAGCTGTGTTGAGCCTCTGTCTGAATCTGGACTTTGTTGAGCTTCCATCACTGAGCGAGGTGAGATGGCGAGGAAACACAAAACGCCTGCTTGGACTACTTTACTGTCTCCAACCGATAGTATTTTATTTATTTACTTCATCATAAGGAGACCTTTCTCACTCACCAGGCCATCAGATTTTTTTTTTTTACCACCATTCCTGATAAAATAAATGTTTTTAAAAAAATACTTGAATTAATTAAACCATCAGTGGCACTGCCTAGAAATTGTTATACCAGTTCCATGTAGATTTTATTTGAGCCATGAATGACTAATCAGTATTTCAGTTTGCTTGGCTGTATCTGCGTTTGTTAGCTATAGTGCAGGATAGGCTTTTAAAATAGCAATCCAATGCAATCCACTTTGCACTGTGTTTGAGTGAAATTGATCAGCAGTTGTGCAGGAATGTATATGTATATATACTGACTTGAAGGGCAATTATTGAATTGACTGTGAGAGCAAATCTGTAGCTTAATTGTTTATGAAGTACAAATGCGTGGAGGTTTACAGTACAGGGACACATGTAACTTCAAGCTGCGCTGTACGGTAATTACTTAATGTTTTGAGACTGCTTTAATGGTACACAAATCAGGACTAATGATGTTTAAAAAGGCAGCGATGCATTCAAAAGTGTAAAAAGTTTGAGGTGAATGCAAAGGGTGCTCAAAGCAACAGGACCCTGAAAATGAGACGGTGCTTAATTTATCAGGAATAAGTTAAACAATGATATAGGTACAAAATTTTCCACAAGATTGTGGCTTTAGTCAGTTAAAAATCACATTAATGTTGAAGTAAACAGAGTCAAAATCAGTTTATGTTGTATGACTAGGCAGCAATTATAATAAACATGAATATTCAAATACTCAAATGTTGCCTCCTAATATATTGATAAAAAATAGAAAGAAAAAAAGAAGCTATGCTATGACAGACAGGCAACCAAATAATCTTGAGCAAATGCAGAAAAGATCATGTATAAACTTTAAAAATTGCCATTATTATTACTAAGGGCTTTAACATTACAATGTGCTGCCATTATGCGTCTTGTTTGTGCATGTGATGTTGCCGCACCCCAGCAGAAGCCATTGCTCGACTGCTGTGAGTGAGCACTGTACTTTCAAATGGCTTAAAAGTGGAAAACTAGAATGTAATATGAGTGTTATGTAGACTTTATCACCCTCGACTGTTACAGTTTTTGCAAAGTGTTAGTAGTGTTGTCATAAAAAATGTCATAAAAACCCATCATTAAAAAAGTCGTAAAAAAAAAAAAGTCATTGTGTGTGTACTTTATGCTGGCTCCCTAAAATGGCACTCAAAACTTTGAGAACTTCTTCATCTAAGATTTTTTGTTTCAAGATTTGTGCTCTGAAATAGTTAGTTTAGCTGTTGGGTTTCTAAAAGTTCTCCTGGAGAGGGGGGGGGGGGGGGGGGGGTTTCACTGGTAGACCCCAGTCGAGGTCTGGGTTGCAGAAGGTGTAGCTTGAAAATGGTCCTTAATGTTAAACAGGTGACTGTACGATGCTGAGAATACCTCAGATATTGTACAACATAAACTACTTTTCAGAGGAATGTACACAGCCATATAGCTGTAGCTGTCCACACACACAGTTTGCTGCGCAGTGTGAAATAAACCTTGTGTGGGTGTGAAACAATCAGAGTGACTCCACATAGTTCTTAATTGTAATGTAATCATTTAATGATTTCACGAACCGGAGGCTTGGTTCACTGTTTTCTACTGTAACTTTGGGAAGAGAGATTTTTTTGGATTTAGCTATCCAAGGTCACAGAAACACCACGTGCAGATCCTGTTTTGAGATGATTTTCAGTTGAAATTAGCACAGCCCTCAGCAGTTCTTTTGTTCTCCCACGCTTTTCTCAAATCAGCCATCGTTTCTGCAGAACGAACCGAAAGCCAAATTATCTTATCTACCTTTCATCTCCCAAATTTTTTCATCTGCATCACATTTTATTTGAGATTAAAGTAGGGCTGTGTCTTTGTGCAGCACTAATTGCCATAGAGCTTCAGTAATTAAAGGACAATAAAGCCTTAGTAGTAATTAGTTTCTCTTGTTTGGTTGCTAGCCCATCAATTGTGCTTCAATAATACTGATCATTAGCATGCGCCTGGGCAGTGAGGGATGCTGGGAAAGAAGCCCTGCACACACAGCACTCCACATTCCATTCCCATGAAGCCATGGCACCGAGCCATGTGGTTAACCCTCCGTGTGCCGGGCGCCTGGGAGAGTGGCAGGCTGTGCCTAACAGTGAAGGCCCCCACTGTAAAGTAAAGAGGTTGCACTGTAACATAATAGACCTGCTGAAATAATCACCAGCCTTTTACATTTCTGGAGGCTGGGAACATAAGACCTGCAGCAGTGGGCAGATGCTGCTGTCACGGTTTGTGTAAAAACAATTGTACCCTTCTCACTGTTACATTCTCCTCTATTCACATCCAGGTTCACCTAATGAAAGCCTGTCTGCAACACTGTTAAGGAGTGATAAAGAGGATGTATTATTATGGCGTTAATGCCCATGCATCCTAAAAACAGATCAAATTAGGTATCTTTAAACAGAACAGCGTCGGGAGGATAAAGAATATTTCTGTGCAGGCTGGATTGTGCTGTAAACTGTGGCATAGTAATAACGCCAGGCAGCAGAAAATGTGCTCTGTTCTGTACTTTGCCTTGACATGATTGAAAGACAATGGTCCCATGGATAGGCCATTTCAACATCAAATGTGCATGCACATCACAGGGCAAGGGTGTGCTATCCATCACATTCAGTGAGCTGTCAGAGGCAGCTCTCACAGCCCCAGCTTTCTCCTCCACACACATTTGCAACTGTATGGCCATACAAGATTAAACCTCCTTGTACATATTCCACCCTGAGCACGTACTTTTAAGGTGCATTGTTGTGTGAGGTTGATTTTGCAATTTTATTTTGGCATTTTATGCAGTTTTTGTACTTATTTTAATCAACACTAAAACTTAAACACAAGCACCACTGGAGACAAAAGCAACTTTATGATTATTGGTGCTGACTTTTCTAGAATTATAAACTCCCTCTAAAACGCTGGGCTTTATAATAATGAATATCTGGCAGAGCTGTGTCCCTTTGCTTTAACCTGCTCATACATTACAGTAAAGCAAGAGGAGTGCAGAGGCCTGTCTGTGATAGGTCTGGTGTAATCAGGTAATCAGGTGACATTAAACAAAGCAGCTTTTATCCATGCAAATGACAAATAAAAACACATCAAAACATGGTGGAACTACAGAGGGACTCTGTGCAACCTCCTCCCATTCGCCTTGCTTGGCACAATAACCCAAATGGAAGCCTTTATGAAGCACTGATGGAAGCAGAGTGCGCTTTATAATGCACAGCCGTGCACACTACTACATTTCCAGCTAATCAGAAGCGCGCAGTTGCAGAAAGGAGAGCGGTTGCCAAGGCAGCCACCAATCTCCCCTCCCCCTTCTCCACTCCGTTCCTCTTTCCCGTTTATTATCGGCAGAGGTCGCATGGCAGAGGGAAGTCCAACCACTTCTGTACTGGAACCAATGCAAGAATATGCACCTCCATAACAAAGCCTGTATGGAGTCCTGAGAGCAGTGGGGGGAGAGAAAAAGAGGCTGCAAATTTATGGGCTACTAGAAACAGATCTTACACAGGGAGGATCTAAGTTGGAGGTTTGCTTTTATTTGTTCTGGAAAAACGGGATAGTTTTTCTGTGTTTTTTTGCCAACACGTGTGTATCCATGAAATTTGTTGTCTCCGTTGTGAGTGAGTGAGTGTTTCGCATCCTGGTGCGGGGCTGTGAGGAGGACTGCGCATCACCAGAGTTGGTGCCGAAGTTCGGCCGCGAACGGATGTGAGGGAAGAGTGTACCGAGTGAAACTCCCCCACTTGTTTTCTGCCTCTCCTGCTCCGGCGTTGTGTTTGCTGAGACAATAGTGAGTCAAAGACGCTGAAAGTGATTTCATGCCTTCAGTCTCGCACAACCTGAGATGGACGTGAGATTTTATCCTGCGCCCCCGGCAAATGTGGGTTCATGCTCCCTACCGACTGATCCAAGTTGTCTGAGCTCGTTGGACTATTACCACTCGAACAAGGTAAATAAAAACAGCACTGTGCCTCTTGTGTATTGAAATGCTTAATGTTCTCTCACCTGTCTTTCTGTGTGCAGCCTGCAACATTCAGTGCATGCTTTGGACGCGTTTCCACGGGCGCCCACTTGCCCCAAACACACAGCTACACACTCTCCAGAAAAAAAATTTGTCAAGTGTCAGCAAATAAAGTGACCTGAGCCTGGATGGACTGGTTTTAATTTAGTCTGGAGCGGGACACGGGATTTGTTACTTTACTCTGAAACCTGCAATCATTCTATTTCTCTGTTGAAAGAAAATGTGTAGTCCCCAACTTTTTTTTCTCTCCTCTAACCAACATAGTTATTATGTTATTTCCCCGGTGAGATTGTGCAGTTGTGTTTTGCACAAAGCTGGCATTAAGTGTCCCACCCGATGTGGAATACCAGGGGCTGTATAGAATCCATACTGCCCCACTCTGCTCTCTGCTCCAACATTATCTTCCCTCTCAATGATTTCTTATAGCTTACATGGTTTTCCGCTGGGAGTTCAACGATTAAATGGATGTGTGCCAGTAATGTACTGTTAATTACTTTGTAAGGAGAAACCACAGAGTGTGGCTGCTACAAGTATCTCTTCTCTCTCTCAGTTTTGACACCCCGCGGCTTTTGGCTTGTGACCTGCACTGACTCCATTGCAAGTGCGCAGGTGGCATTTAAAACAGCATTATGATGAATATTTTGTAGTTTGACATTTTCCAAGAAAAAATAAATAAATCACCGTCCCCCTGTGAAAAACAAGCGGTGCTTAGTAATCCTGTTATAAATAACCGAAGGATGGGGCAACACTAAATCTCTAGATGTGCTGCCATGAGAGATAAAAACACCACAAAGTAAGATAAGCTCACAGCAAAAGTACTAATGAGTACCAGAAACACATTACACACCCCGTGGAGATGCTAGGAAAACTATTTCAAACTGTTTAATTAAAAGATTTATAGCATCTCAGCCATTTGTAGACACCGAATTAGACCTTGTCACTTACCGTGGCTGGCATATTACAAATCAACAGGCTCTGGATGTTGACCTGCTGCTGTACATGGAGACGGTTTGGAGTTCTTTGGCCTGCTTTCTCAAATAAAGATGACTTTCAGATATGACAGTGAGGGGGAATGATAAAAATCACAGTTGGGGATGTTTGTCTTTCACTGTGTGGGCAATGGAAAGTCTCTGTAACCGAACGGAACATTCCAGTAATCAACTGAAAAAGATCATCTCCCAATTTAGATCTTAGAAAATGGTGCAACAATAATCTCTGCTCAGGTTTGGGAGCAGAAAGCTAAAGACAGATAGAAAAATAACAATCAGGACACAGTTTTATTTTGCGACTCGGCCGCAGATGAATTAATGTCTATATAAAACGTTTACTGATAAGGCAGGTTTACACCTGTGACACACAAATGGGCTCATATAACTGTCTCCTCGGCGCAGGCTATCTTTTTTGTAGGTCAAACGAATTAGGATCATCCTCCATGCGGATAATCTCAAGAATATGCTGATATCCACGCACTGCATGAATCCTGGAAACAAAGCCAGTAGATATTAAATGATATAAAGTGCTTTCACTGGGGAGAACACCAGCTACTGTCACCGATACAAAAAGTGTGGCGCCCCTCAAAATTACAAGTGTTCATTTGAATTATTGAAATCCCTCCACTCCCTTTGCTTGAGGGAGAGAGGGGGCTCTTTCCACAAGGGGAGGTATAATTTGCTATCATCACATGTGTGACACTAACTACCTTCACTAGAAATGCAAATGAGACCCCGGGAGCAGCGGGGATCTTTTGGTGTCCTGTTAACACAGTGCACGGGGTCAAGTTCCTCTCCTCAAACGCTTGTCAAACTGGCTGTGGCACTAAAGAGACATGTGATTTGTTATGTAGGTACTGTATCTGCCCATTGCTAATCATATCCGACAGCCCTGGTTGGTCAAATTCTGCCCAAGTCTCTCTCTCTGAAGCAGTGTGGAGGCAAAAGGCTAATAATAGCATTAAGGTCAATTGTTTTTAAGCGCTCACTTTGCATATTCTTGTGGATATTTTGGTTGGTAGCCGAATTTGTTGCTGGATTTGTTGGCTTCTGGTTTCCCTTGAGAATTCTTTTGGGATAATATTATTGGAAACAAGTCAAAATAATTTGAATAAAAAGAAGCTTTTGGTAAGATGGTTGCAATTTGGCAACCGTGTTGAGATTTAGCACCATTACTCCTCTCTGGCTGCTCCAGTATCCCTGCTAAGAAAAAAAAAAAAAAAAGACGAAGAAGCAATTTACAGCCTGAGAAAACATCTCTCCTTTTATTGCTGTGAAATTAACAGTGTTAATCTGACTCACACACAAGCTTAATTGGATAAAATGAGCATGTGCTGGCATTTTAGCTTTATAGTCTGTTTATTTGTGAACCTGTTTTTTGTGCTACCAACTCACTCTGGATGCTGACACAAGCCTGGTTTGAGTAATTATGAAGTTTATGTGACTTCCCAGAGAGTACGTGTGCTGCTGTCATGCTTTCAGCCTGTGTCACGCTGCTCATTTGGAGCTGTATCTTGTTTCATTCACAACAGTCTATGCATGCTGCTAGATGTTGTCTTCCTTTCACCTTATCCAGTGTGCTGATAATTACGGTGATCACTAATCGCTGCGTGAATCATTTCCCTTGCTTTGGAAGTGGTGTCCATGATCAACAAAAGCATCTTGCGAGGAGGAAATGTGAACTTTTACCAGCCAGCGTTTGTCATCGACTGGTCCTTAAGTAACATGAATCACTCTGCTTGCCAAATGAGCTTGTGCTAAGGCTGCATTCAGCATTCACTGAGAAGTTCAGCACTGTAAGACAGAAAAAAGGTGAAGAATGCAAAGAAAAGAGACGCATAAAATGAGCAGAGAAGGTACTTCAAGTGCAGATTGAAATGATTCAGAAAGATCCATAAATAACCCTGAAGATTTCTACTTCAGTACTTTCAATACTCACTTTATTTCACTGTGAGTGTGCGTCTCTTTTATTACTGTGGTGCTCTCCCACAGCCAAGGAGAAATGACAGAGAATAATACCATTATAACAGCTTTGTGCTCTGATGGTAATATTAAACTGTGCCATGCTTTAATGCTGTCTGCTGCCTTACAGGCTGCATGGTTCATGTATTTCTCATATACACAGTGCAAATACTACACTAATTTTGCCTTATGTATTAAAGAAAGCATTGAAAGTATAAAGATGCATTTGTATTACACATGTACAACTGTAATTGTTGTTTGTCCGGCACTTTTAGTTTGCTCTGTGAAATGGGAGCACAGTGTCTGCTCCTTTATTTGAATACCTTAATCAAACAGTGCTGACTGCTGGTGCTGCTGCTGCTGCTGCTGCTGAGGTGAGGTGCTGCATACAGTATAGCAATAGAGTGCAGAGAGAGAGAAGGCCCTGTCTTTATACACCCGGGCCCCACCCAGCTCATATATCCTCCCAACAACTGATATCTGCTTAGATAGGGCATGACTGAAGAGCTGGCTTTGTTAGTTGGTGGTCTCCTCTGCCTCAGATAAGCTGGGGTATGATGCGTTTCATTTGAATGCCTTATCTCAGTTTGATTTTTTTATTACAGGTCTGTCTGGTGGCTGCAGTGCAAAGGTTTGATTACTTTGCATTAACATATTCAGTCGGTTTACATCGACGGATCAACCTCAAGTGAGATGAGCTTTTTTTTTTTTTTAAGATATTTTTTCGGGCATTTTTAAGTCTTTAATTGATAGGACAGATGAGCGTGAAGGGGGGAGAGAGAGAGAGGGAGCGACATGCAGCAAAGGGCCACAGGCTGGAGTCGATCCCGGGCCGCTGCGGCAACAGCCTTGTACATGGGGCGCCTGCTCTACCACTAAGCCACTGACGCCCCAAGTGAGACGAGCTTTTGACCAAACACTGACATGTTAGTTTTGGCTTAAACTGTAGGTAGGGATGTCAGTGGTCATCAATTTGTTTTGTCTGGTTACACATGTAGGTCTATGAATTTGGTTGCTCTTAAGTGTACTGCTCTGCACACCACCCAGGTTTAGTGGAAGCTAACATTAGCTCGCGGTTGTGCTCATTTGGCAATTAGCACTTGCTGGGTAGGGACGACGTTACGAGCGCTAATTGCAGAATTAGCGTTACTGTGTAGACTTTGTCTGCACCCTCTGGTCTCCCCCCAGATTGCCCCGGTGAATAAACATCTCAATTTTGAGATGGCATTGTTAACTACTGTTATTTCTGTTAGCACTGTTAGCAGTGTCAGCACGGCTAGTGGTGCTAACATAGTTAATAATGCAAAAGGGACTTTGCGGCTCAAAATGAAGGTGCTTGCTCACTGTGGCTACCTGGGGGTAGACCGTAGGGTGGCCACCATGACTCCACAGCAACACCGGTCCTACCACCAGAATGAGTGTCGCCGCTAGCTAGCTCCCACCTGAGCCAGGTGGTGCACAGTGCAGGCTATAAGGCTAATGTTAGCTAACCAGAGGGGACTGAAGGGTGGGCAGTGGACACTATGTGTCACGGCTAGCCAGCTGTCTGTCAGGAAAGCCATCAAAAAATAAAATAAAAGGTGAGACATGTACATAACTAAATATTAAAACGTCACCCTCTCTACACTTTAAAATGCGATGCTAAAGCTCACTGAGTCAGTGGAGCATCCGAAAGGTCATGTATTTCATGTCATTTTGCTTTTTTCCCATTCCAAATTAATTGGTTAGTTACAGGGGTTATTTTTAGTACCTTGAGTACTTTAACATGATTGAGAAATTAACCATTCCCTGTAACACTGGCTGTGGTATATGTTCATGTTGAGTGGCGTTATTAGCTAATGGCAAACTCTGTGGTATGTCACAGAGGAGCAGAAAGGGAGAATCAAAGGATGAGTGCGAGTCAAATGGGTTGAAGTAATCAGTGGCCCAGTATGGGGACAGTGCGACTGTGTGTGTGCCTGTGCATGCTAACTCGGGGCCATTCAAGCGTTTTGCTGACTACAGAATCACAATCACAATTGCTTTCATAGCCCCGTGCAGAGGAAGGCCATGCATACCACAGTAAGGGCCGGTGACACACAGCGAGCAGGGGCAGAGCAAAAACAGCCACTAAATCATATTCTCCCTGCCCCGACACACGGAGGAGATTTTTAATAGGGATTCTGACCATTTGAAATCATTTCAATAAAACTGGAATTGGCTCTGACATTGGCTGAGTCACTGAGCCTGCATATGGCACAGAGATTTCTTGCCTTATAATTTTTTTTCACCTAGGTGACTGTGTAAAAAGTCCTTTTCCCAACCAACCACAAGGTGTCTACATGTGTTTCGTCGTGACTTTGTTTGGGGGATTTTTCTAAGATTAGTTCTGATAGATGTTAACAGACATGAATATGGATGAGGACACATGATGCTGTAAAACCACACACAGGAAGAATAGCTTTTTCACTATTTACATGACCCGTGTCTCTTTGTTTGGCCTGTAAATGCAGTGTTTGATGTCGGTTATGAGAGCGACAGTATGACTGTATGTGTGTGGTAGTGGCAGTGGTGGAGTTGGGGAGGGGTGGTGGCAACCCATGTGCTAATTATTGGCCCTGGCAGTGCTAAGCTACTTCCTCGTTGGTGGGTACCAGTGCGTCCCCCTCAGCGTCTGTTAACATAATTAAGACCAGCCGCCCCACTGTAGTGTGCTTACATTAGTCAGCCTGGGCCTTCCCATGGGGCAATGCGATGGCATTCTCATTCTTACTGCAGAAGAAGAAAGAAAAAGAAACGGCACCAGCACCTGCTGCAGAGTAGGCCCCTGGGTGTTTAGTTAAATGTTGATTATGTTTGTTAATGGCTGCAAACTCTCAGAAGGAGCGACGCAAGGCAGTGTGGTGAAATAGATATGCAAATAATACAGCACATCAGTCAGATCTGTCTGTCTATCTATCTATCTATCTATCTATCTATCTATCTATCTATCTATCTATCTGTCTGTCTATGTGAGAGAGTTCATCAATGGTTAGTCATCTCTCGTAATAATTAAAGGGGACCTCACATAATCTGTGTAAGCAACAACCTCAGGCTTCAGACTGTTCTGAATATTCTGTTTTCTATTATTTTTTTTCTACTGTTGAGACAAGCAGACATCAGCTCATGACAGACTTCTTTATATGGTCATCTGCTCCACGCACGCAAGTGGTTACATACACTGCTATATGTAGCTACATGCTAATGCCAGGGAATCATGGTTGCCAACGATGTGAATTTCTCCTCAATTTTGGATCATATTCCTGCGGGAACATTTCCAGTTGTGAAGATCTTGGTTTTGAAGCCTTTATTGGGGATTTTTCATGGTAAACAGTTGATGCTGCAGAGACACTGAGATAAGGAGGACCCAGAAACACTCACCAGTCAAAGCAGACAAGGCTTTTTCTGATGGGGGGGCTTAAAGAGGGTGAATTCAGGTGTTCCAGCACAGACAATAAGAGTGACATGACATTTTTGACATTTAAACATGTTTTTGTAGCAACCAAAAATGCAAGTATCTGAAAATGGGTGTCACAGTTCCTTTATACGAGCAGTGTTGTAACTGTATTGCTGTTTTCCTGGTGGTTGATAGAGCTTTGAGCTGTCCCAATAATGTTTTAAACAAGAGTAAGGGTTCAAGTGACCAAGTAACTTTAATTTTTATTTTGCTAAGTGATAGAAAACAAAGGAGAACCACCAGAGGATGATTTGGAAAGCTGCAATGTACCACAGATACTGTACATCTAAGCTCCAACAGAACCCAGCCAGTGTCTCACGGCTGAAAGTAAACAAATGTAGACAAATGGGAAGGAGTGTACCATAAGAGTGCCAAGAGTGCCTATAGGCCATGTCTGAGTACACGGTATGAATGTATAAGAGCTGGAATGATGAATTTCATTTATCATTGGAAAATGATGAGTTTTGACTGTTGGCTGGGGGAAAAAATACAATTTGAAGTCATCACTTTTGGGCTCTAAGACATTGTGTTCGGAATTTTCTTACATTCTGTAGACTGCCCAATAAATAATCAACAATTAATCAGTAAAATAATCACAGGAATGGTATATTAGTATGCCTACTGTAGGTCTACTGTAAGTACTCGCCATATGTATGTATGCACATATGTACTGTGTATGTATGCGCTGTGCTGTATGTAGGCTACTATATGTATGTACGCATGGAAGAGGCTGGAAGCTGGACAAACATTCCCAGTTGTCCCAGCTTCCTGAGGTATGTCCTGTGCAAACACCATTGGGCCATGCTATAAGCTCCTTGCCAGGGATTGAAGGCTCTTTCCCTCCCTTGTTTTCACTGAATATCCTTTACAAATATTATCGGCCTGGTGTCAGTGCCGTGTTTGCGCTGCAGCATGAAGGGACAGAACCCATATGAAAGTACAATTAATGGTCCGAGCCCAGACAAACACATAAGCAATAGATATAAAGAAGAATGATACGAAAAGCTCCCAGAGTGCAAGTTTGACTAATTTTCTGACTCTGCTTCATGTGTAGATCAATCTTATCTGTTTGGGGGATAGATTATCAATCAGTATACTTTTTTAGGTTGCCAGATTTTTGACGTCCAACCAGGTGTCTTTCAATAACTCACTGACATGCATTGGTTTGGACTGTGAGAGCTTTCCACTTGAGGTAGACAAGGTTGATAAATCCATATGATCCTGAATTTGCTCTCTTTCCTCTTTCCCCAGTTGTGACTGTCTCGCCTTGTCCCCTGTCTGTCAGGAGCATGTGTTTATTATGTGTGACATATTTAGCAGGCAGATATAATTGCCTGTGCAAGGCTGTAATCGTCTGCGTCCAATTCAGTCAGCAGAGACTGCGGGAGCCCACACAGCCACCGAGGTAATCAAACTGTGGCTCATTCTTCCTCTTTGAGAGCTAATGATGAGCTCCATGATGGTTTACAATGGGCAGAGTGAGAAGTGTGACAGAAAGTACAGTGGTAATATCATGGTTGTACTTCTCGCAATGCTATTATCTTTGGTTCGAGACACGGGGATCGCCTAAAACAGAGAGAAATGGAGAAGTTGCTGTCGAGTGATGGAAAAAATAGAGATAGATGTTGCTAAAGAAAACGGGAGGTAAAGAGGTTAGAGGAGACTTGTGGGTTGAGAAAAGGGAGGGAAAGCGAGAGAAAGAGGCCCTCTCTTTGTGTTGTCGACCTATTTAGTCTCACGCTGGCCACGAGCCATGCCGATGAGTGATGTCGCTAAGAAAAACAAACAGAGGAAAGAAAAGTAGGATTTTGGAAATTATGACATACGGTCAATGGTGTTATGCTGTCGAGGACTCCGTCTCCCTCTTAACTAGGCTTCAACAACCTCATAGCGGCTCGGCGGGGTTGTTAACACACAGGAAAAGGAAACTTGAGCAGATCTTTTTATAGAATTGTTAATAACACAGTAGACAGTAGTGAAAAACCATAGCCTAAAGCTGCACTTACTGGCACAGCCCACGTGAACCAAGCAAGTATATGTGCATGTCTGTGTATATGTGTGTGTATGCATACTTGTGTGTGTGTGTGTGTGTGTGTGTGTGTGTGTGTGTGTGTGTGTGTGTGTGTGTTGAGGCACCTTAGCAGTGGTGGTGGAAGTATTCAGATCTTTTACTTAAGTTAAAGCAGCAGTTCCACACTGTAGTAACACTGTAGTTACAGGTGAAAGTCATAAAGTTGTGTGCATGTGTGCTTATATAAATGTGTCTGGTGAGGACTCAGATCAGAGTGTAGTGGTCGTGAAAGTGAAAGAGGAAAGAGGAAAGTTTAAGGCTCAAGAAGAGTTGCACTTGGCTTTATTTTTAGTCAGAGGGTTGACTTAAAGAATCATTTCGCACAAATTACAATCTATTCATATGGTTTTATTTATCCAGGTCCTCAATAAATCCACCTCGGAGATTTCAGCTAACGAAACAATACATAAAGGTGTACTGTTTATACTATAGGGCTCCATGGTGCATAAAATGTCAGACAGTTGTGAAAAATGTTCATGACAATGTTCTTGTGAATGACCCTATCTAGAGTCAGGGTCGGGTTTGTCCACTGGTGAACAATATGGCGGACTCCATGGGGTAAAATCAGCTCCGCGTGTAGGTGTTGTATGTGTTCTAAAGTCATTTAAACACATTTCAGGTAATTATAAACTTATAAAAACATAGATATGAACATTATATGCCATTTCTGCCTGCAGATGCCCCTGAAAATGCCGCAAATCTGTACCTGTTGCTGCAGTTCAACAGCAACAGGTACAGTCAAGGCTAGTTACTTAGCTAAGGCATCGGGAATGTCATAAGCAGTAACAAATGCTTGTGGCAGCCGGGCAGGGAAAGGGAGTGAAACTGAGAGATGGTCATGTTTTATTAAGCCTGATAATGCAGTCTAATCTGTGGCTCGGGTTACACAGTGCTTTGTGGGTAATTAGAGATCATGTCGTATGCCTGGCCTGTTGAAAATTTGCACTCCGCCCTAATCCCCTCCTATCCGCCTTTCACCCGCCACCTCCTTTCTTCTCTCTCTTCATTCTCTCCCTCACTTACAAAAAAACCCCAACATGCTTCCAAATGAGCTGACTTCCTGTCAGGGAGATGCACAAATAAACAAACATGGCAGCCATATTTCAGGTAGCTAGTCATCAGAAAGTTTATACCTCGCTGTAAGATACTTGGAAATGTGCTTATGCGCCCAGAATTCAATGAGAGGAAGTCGACAGTGGAGCACTTTGTGGTTTGCTTTGTGGAACTTGTTAGATGAATGACTAATGCCTCCTGGCAAGTGCCCCAGGTTTACTATTACCAAAACAATGGCACTTGATACAGAGCACCGTAGCCTTGGTTTTCACACAGACAGGAGCTCAGGCTGCTGTTTTCTTTTGAACCCTAAATGCTGACTGCCCATTCATACAACATCCCCCAAACACAGAGACAAACACAAAGGAAACTCTCAACTGACACGGTGACTTGTTGAAAAAAAAACAACAGCCTCTTTCATCGCGCATTGTCCCCAATTTTTCCATTGTTAAAAACTGAGAAATGTTTCCCTTTCTCGATATCTAGATGCGGCCGTGGCCAAGTGTAATACAGAAGGCATGTTTACATTTACACAGTTATATAATTACTCAGATTATGACAGCAGCTCCATTAAAGTGTCTGTATGTCAGGTGGAAAATAATGATGCAATCTGGCACAGTGTTAGAGCAAAAGCATCAGCTGCCTCCAAACATAAACTCCAGAAACTGTACGGGTGCAAAGACTGGATGAAGTGCAGGTTTTAAAGTCTAACTCACTGAGTTGAATGCAGTGTTTCCCCCTGCAATCTTTGTCACGCCTGGTGGTTTTGAGCTAAAAATCCCCTGTACATGAAAGAAGGCATGAAAGCAGTAATAAAACCAACCATATAGAAACTGTATGCATTTATCTCGTGCCAACTCATAAAACCTCATCCTACAGTAGTACTATATGAGTCACCGAAGAAAGTGTATTAGTAAACTTTTTGAATCTTATCACTATGAGTGCACATTACAACAGCACTGTCATAGACACCAGCCATAAATAAAAAGAGTACTCTAAGTGTGGCGCTGAACTCATTAACCTCATCAAGTCCTTCAGAGGTCTTATGAATTATCATTTACCCAGACACAGAGGAGATAAAGGCATTCATAGGGGTATGTGTTCATATCGCTGCCATGAAGGAAACAAGCTTTTTAAACAGCTCACATACCATCAGGCATACATTTACATAGAAATGTAACAAAATGCAAAACCGAGCTATATTCAAAGTGTTCAAGTAGCATGGTGATAATCAGCTGAACTGGAAGGCTTTTAAGAGTTGAGGTAGTTAATAGCTACCAGCTGCTCTGTATCTCCATTTGCATCTAGTTGGGTTTTTTTTCTTTTGTGGGTATGGGCAGGTTAGCAACCAGAGACAAAAGCACAGTGCAAGAAAACACAGTGAAGTTGTTAAGCAGGAGATAAATTGGACTCTTAACTTTAACATCAGCCCGAGTCAGTTTGAGGTCTGGGGCATTTTGACAGCTGCTTTATAAGGGCTGTTGCAATAACCACAACAATAACCAAAATGTGTTCATGTTTTTCCTTTTTTTGTCTTGAGAGCACGCCATATTTACACTACGCTGCAAAAGCCTGCAGGATTATGAGCCACTGGGCATGTATACTGCGTTGAGCACTGCATATTTGCTGTTGGAAAATGTTCAACTTTGGGTAAAACACCGCAGCCACTCATCACTGTCACTTTCACCCAGCCGTCCAATCACAATTTTATAAGATAAGATAAGATAGACTTTATTGTCTTCAAGGAAATTAGTCTTGGGTACATGCAGTACCTGCCATTAAAAGATACAAAAAGGTTTATGCATACAGTTCCTACATACATTCAGTCATACACAGAGCTGTCGCTATCCGCAATCCCATGCACTCAGAACAGACTGCCATCAGAAAACAAACTGCACGCTGCATATTGCTCAACACATAAAAATTACAAAAAAAAAAAAAACACAGTTATGTTAAAAAATATAATATATATGTATACTTACATGCACATACTATACTGTACATACCTACACGTACACACTGTATAGTTAAGCTATGGTTAGCTTCCCATTTAAGGCTTTAATGGACAAGGGGACAAAAGCGTTTTTTTTAAAGCGGTTAAGCCTGCACTGGGGTACACTAAAGCAGGCATGTCCGAAGTCTGGCCCGGGGGCCAGTTGTGGCCCACAGACCTATTTTAATCGGCCCTCAGCTTGACTTTCAAAATATACCATATGTGGTCCTTTACACAATAATGGTTAATCGAGCAAGATCACTTGGCATTTTTACCCTTCACCTCGCAATGACAGGACTATCATACACTACATTGTAGACAGGCATCAAGTAGTAATAGTTCATTAAAAGATAAAAATGGTTGCTTTTATCTCTTCTATCAAAAAACTTTGATATGAGAATCAGTTGGCCCCCAGCTGTTTTCACATTGTTTTATCTGGCCCCCATTGAAAAAGAGTTTGGACACCCCTGCTCTAAAGTATGTCACGGTATCACGGTAACGTATATATCACAATACAGTAATCTATGTGTAAAAAACATATTGTGCTTCATCACATTTGATTATTGTCTCCTTCCTTTTTTAGAGCCTCCATACAAGCAAAAAAAACAGCTGCCTTACATGATGCAATACTTGACTTAAAAAAAAGACTCAAAATTGTAAAACTAAGATTCTTTCAAAATGGAAGCTTGAAGGTTCCTGAGAACAATAATTTCAAATCACAAGATCATGCAAGAATAGAGCCCTAATTTGCTTCATGTAGCCTTCCCCAAATAGCTCCTGGTTAGAATTGTTGTCACGTCGCCAAATCTCTGCCTGTGGACACATTTTACTGTCTCACAGTATATACTGTGTGGCCCAACCCTTCTACTGTATTGTTTTCTGTTTCAGCCAGTTTAATTGGCTGCAGTGGATGTCAGTCACTGTTAAATCTCCTCATTACCACACACTACATGTTTAGTTTTAGAGTTTAAAACCCTGCACTACAGACCCAAACGTCACAAGCTGAAGGTGCTTTAATTTTTAGCATCAAGATACCCTCCTGTGTTTCTGCTAATATTGCAGTAATCACATCATTGGCTGCACAGTAGTGTCATCATATAGTTATATGTGATCATTTTTGTTCTGTTACTGTAATCGTTTTCTAAGATTGATGAAAACTGTGAGCACAAAGACCAGACATCATTGTGGGTCAATAGGTGCTATGATTTGATGGCGGTGAAAATCCCAAGTTGCCCAATTACATTGGCACAAGTTTCAAACAAATTTTGAGCCCTGCATGACTACACACACACACACACACACACACACACACACACACACACACACACACACTGTTACACCTCTGAATCCCTCACTATCCAGCCTCACACACACTTCCCATATAGCTGCGAGGCATTTCATTTCCTCTCCTCCTATGACAACATCACAATATAATGGGACATGGTGTCACGTGACGAGAGCGATCAAATTGCTCTCTGTGTGTCTCTCTCCCTCTCTCTCTCTCTCTCTCTTTCTCTCTCTCTAGCTTGAAGGGCAGAACGGTCAGTCGTTACATAAACTACAGTTGGTTCAATTACAGAAAAATGTGCTTTGTGTCCTTGTCATAAGCAGAGTGATGAAGCAGATAAAAAATAAGTTAGTTATCCACGTTCCTTCAGGATTTTGATAAAATGCCTTGCTTTCTGTGCTCACTCTTTCCATGGACAATGTAGTGAGGGCCAAGATACTTCATTCAGGGTTGATGCTAAATTGAAGTCGAAGCAAGGATACACATGTACTGTCGGATGAAAGGACTGCTATAAAAGAGCGTCCCATCCTGATCAGCTGAGATGCCACAGAGTTGGAATATGTGCTCCCCTCCGTCTGTAGGAAGTGACAAACCAAAACTATAAAAATACCAAACATTTTCCTAAACAAAGGAAGCGAGTCCTCCGTCCAGAGACATTTGAACTCACCAACATTTGACCTTTAGCCTCTCTCATCCCATTTGTTATCCTCTGGTAGCAATGATCACAGACCAGCAGGGCCGAATGAACATTTTGTTGTAGTGTACAGCATTTCTGTTATCACACCTCCTCACAGCCGGCGCTTCATTAAACCACTTCTGTCTGTCTTAGTTTGATTTTTCCGTTATACAGTGCTATTTCCAGCAGTTAATTTGTCATCTATTGTTGTGTCTGACCCTCACTCCAGGTATTCACTGTGTGCTCCGGCACAGCACCATCACACAGTTTTCAGATGAGCCTGTAATTAAGTCATCTCGGAGCCTTGAGAGTGCGACTATAGCGCACTGAGCTGAGACCAATCTGCCACTAATTGTCCCAAGTTTTAATTTCTAATGGAATAAGGGCCAGAGGGAACGCTGCTTAATGAGATGCAGTTTCTCTCTCTCTCTTTCTGTGTGTGTGTGTGTGTGCTCTTTTATCTGTTTACTGTAACCGCTATTGGCCCTGGTGAATAGAGAAACAAGAGTGAGTAAAGCAAGATGTTCCGTTTTGATTTCGTTACCTCGTTTCTGTTTATTCTACAAAGCACTCAGGATGTCTCCGTCTTTCCAAGCTGTAAATTCACACATAATAAATGGTAAATGCACCTTAAAATAAGGAACATAATTGATTGTACATTGATGGCAGAGTCAGAATACGCCTTTTAGTGATACCTACTCCCTTTTATACAAACTGGGGAGCGCCCTTTCTTAATAACTGTGTGACAGTGGAAGACCCTTCCAAAAGTGAGAAGTGATTTTGCCCTTGGCACTCAAGTTATTTCTCCCGCAGCATGGTTGTAGACTGGAACTGGAAAGGTTGTTTACATAGCCTTGGGAGTGTTTGTGTCATGATTTAGATTCCAGGCATTTCAACATCCAAATAAATCAGTTTAGACTTCTAAGGACAAGTAAACCTCCAACAGAAGAGACAGGCCAGCTGTGTTTAAAATCTATAAGGTGGCTTTATCTCTAAAGCGTGAGCAATTTTGTTTTCGGTTATTATGGGCAAAGGAAGAAAGGGTCAGTGTTCACGGAGCATATGTGTTCAAGGTTCAGTATATTGTCAATAGGGATGTTTATCTTTTATTTATGGCTAAAGATTGCTTTTGACATGTGGTGCCATGGGCATTTTTGGGAAGGGATGTCAATGGTTAACTGCCAAGAAAATTTTGGACTGGTTATGCATGTCGATCGATAGGTTAATTTAACTACTCTTTAGTTTACTGCGCTGCACACCACCCTGGTGCGGCACCGGTGGGACAGCGTTACCAAATTCAGTCGTGAATGAGCAGCGATGCTAGCTAGCTCCCATTTGACCCAGGTGCTAAGCAGTGCAGACTGGCCGAGGCTAACACTAGCTGAAAGGAAAGTCTTCTTGTGTTTTACTTGATTTTGCTTCTTTTCCTTAAAAATGAGCCAGTTAGTTACCAGTTAAAGGAAAAAAATTTCAAGATTGTTTTTTTGGACTTTTTGCCTTTAATGACAGGACAGTTCGAGGTATGAGGGGGGAAGAGATGGGGGACGATATGCAGCAGGGGGCCATGAGCTGGAGTCAAGCCTGTCGCCAATGTGAAAAGGACACTTGAGCTCCTGGCGGCCCCTATATCACAAGCAAAATTAACAAAATCTGACTTTTGCCATATCGGGCCATGTGTATTTTGACTTATTGCACTCCATTAGGTCTGTGGTTTTAATGACACACACACAGCAGTCAGCTTGTCCTATGAGATGTTACACAAGCAACAACTTTGGCACCATAAAGATAAAAAACAACACCACACGAGCCCCCCCCCCTCGAAGACACATGACGACATGAATCTTTCAAACACTCTGGTGACTTCACTGTAATTTTTCTACCTTATCGCTTTCGAGTGGAGTTTGCTTTTGCAACTGACTCAAGGCCCTTCCTCTTATTGTTTCAATATGTCAGAGCATTGTTTGAATGAGGTCACCCATTACCGATCTGGCCCGGGGCCAGCTTGACTTCAGCTGATTTAATTGAATCTACGACATGAGTCAAATTCAAACAAGCAGAGACTGCTTTGCCATGACAGCCTCATTACTCCACATTAAGAACTCATTTCACAATGCATTGTGACTTTGGGCTTGACAAATGGTGAAAAGGGATGAAATCAAATAAGTGAGTACATTTTGGAAGGCTACTCTTGAAATGTTCTGGCTGAAAAATACTTCAGTGCTGTACATATATTATAGGAAAAGCCAAAAAAATAGTCTCTCTGCTATTTTGTATAAGTTAATGTGAATGCCTTCTGGGTTAGAGTGTTCCCATGTTTGCCGTCTGCAGTAATGGAATGACATTCAATGCCATTTTCCCTTTTAAATGGAATTTTTGTCAAAGCGTTATGAATTCAACCTGCCTTGTCACTCAAGCCACAGACAGTGCTGAGAGAGGAGGAAAATATGCGAATGAAACCTTTCGCTGCAGATTTTACTGTTAGCTGTGAGTGGACCAAATAATGACGCCTTTATCACATCGACGGCACAGTAAACAAAGAGGGCTTTCTTGTGACATACCACAAGATGCGATATCAGGCATTATAATGACATACATTATGTGTATAACACATACACAACATTCATAACATCTCAGCTGTGTGCTAGCTGCATTTCATCAGCTCCAACCTTGGCTAAATTTCTCAATTAAGCACGCATTCTTTGAGAGCCATTGGCAGCTCGGCCAGAGCTCGCGGGAAAAAAAAAAAAAAAAAAAACACACAGCGGGCTCAACGTGCCAGGGCCTCCCTCCACAATAGGGAAGGAAATGTTGAGACTGCAAGGGCTGTGGAGTGGAGATATGGCAGTGTTTGCTTAGGGCTAGGTATCGGGCACAAAAACAAACATGGCTGCCCTTAATGAGCCTGTTTGCCTGCCAAAGGTAAAGACAGCTGTTGTCTCTCGCCACAATGGAGCAGGCCTCAGTGCCACGGAGCACGGGGGAGCACTCTGCGTCCCCATAGTAACGCTCACCTTGTGTGTACTCAAGAGTGAACTTATTAAGTCCTCTTTACAGATAATTACTGAGTAAAATGTAAATTGTGAGGCCATACAGCACTTTCATAAGGTCTGACTGTGAAATAAAAAGCTTTATCAAGTAAGTCTTGTCTTTAGAGTGCTAAAAGTGACGTTACTGGGCCGTTTGAAAGGACATACTCACTGTTTTGCATTTGGCGGTAAATCTCTCTAAAATCTCTTGCGGTAAATAAAGAGCGGCTTCTAAAAAGGACTCTAATGCACAGGGATATAGGCAAAGTGGGGGGTAGTGAAACCTGGAAAAGCACTTTTCTCCTGTATGAGAAAATTAATACATTCGAGCTGTGCCTGTCCAACCGAATCAGCACTGACAGCTTGCTGCACTCCATGGCTAATTTTAGAGTTAAGAATATGAGTGAGATGACTGCACAAGCATTTTGTTGAGAGGACAGCAGTCAGTGAGAATCTGTGAACATTAAAGGTCTAACCGTCAATTGCATCAGGGTGGCTTCTGTTGAAACAAAGACCTCCCCAGCCTCCTCTGCTTTCCTGCCATTGTTTACAGTACATTTTGAGCTACTGAATGGATGACATTTTTTATCCATTATTACATTGGCTTCTGACAAAAGGACTGACAATGTCACAGATAAAAATAAAAGTTTTATATTGTATGGATGGGTATGTTGCGTAAGGACTTCAGGAAAGCCTGTTAGTTAATGATATCAAAATAGAAACACACGTATGAAGACGTTTACCCCTGCTGAAAGAAAAGTGTTTGGTGTTCAGTCCAGCCTGACAGATTTCATCTATTATTTACATGGTTTGAGAGTTAAAAAAAACATGTTGGATCATACAAAGATCACTTTTACTTTACTGATCAAGTGTTTAACTGCTTAAATCAAAAATACATATTTTTCCGCTTACCTGAAGTGCTATTCATCAATCCGTGCATCAGCTCATGGAAGAGAGATGCATGCTCGTGACAGCGCAAGATGTAAACACTAATGGCGTCCTCTAGGCTTGGGCGGTATCTAAATTTTCATACCTTCCTGTAATTTCACATGGTTATACTGGATATCACGGTATTTGTCTGCTACACCACCTAATCTCCCCCCGCTCCTGGTTGTTTACAGTCCTGTAACATTATCCCCACCACTTGCAGCCAGTTGCCATGTCAACTCAGGTGCCTGTTTTACCAGTAGAGACAGATCTGTGGTGGGGTGTCATGCATACTACAAACAATTCTCAATGCAGCATCTCCAGTTTGATAGAAATATGAGCTTCTGTATTTACCGTCGGGATTTCTAAATACGCTTATGTACTGTAATACCATGATATTGCGCAAGCCTAGCATCCTCCTCAGCTGAGCTATAATGCTAGCTAGCTCACAGGTGCTAGGTGAGCTAGCAGTAGACACACACTTCCCTCTGTATGGTGATGTGTTCAGCGGGTGTAGTTTAGGAGAAAGAAGATAGTTCCTACATGAAAATGCTCACAAGTTCTGTGGATTACTTTGAGTAACCGGGTTATGAGTTCTGGGAAAGAGACGTTGCTGTTGAGTTTGAGCTGAGTGCCATCTAGTTCCATTATATTCAAGAGAAGGCAGACATCTCTATGGGCGATACCGCCAACACTCGTCAGCTCACACCAAAATAATCTAGATTTTTAAATAGCACTTTAGGTAAGAGGAAAAACATGCATTTTTGATTTTGGGGTGAACTGTCCCTTCAAGATTGACTTTGCTACTTAAGTTAGAGTTAACTTGGATAATGCAACAATGAAATACTGGAAATCATACTCTTTAATTAGGTGTTAACCATTCCTCAAAACTAATGCAACTATGTTTAAAGAAGATCATGGAAATCATATTCATTCTTCATAAGAGCTTGTGGGGTATGTATTTTTTCCAAATTTTTGACAGTATTCACTGTCTACCTTTTCCCCAGGATCTTATGAGACAAACATTAATATTACAATTAGATTGCGGTTGACAGATAACTGTTGTTGTGGTGCTGGTAAAGTTCAATGCACATTTCCTGCTTAACTATTTCAAAGAAGTGCCACACAAGTTCACACCTGCATTCGTGTTACTTGTTTCAAAACACCCCAGACCACATGACAACAAAGGTCATGGTGCATGGTGACTAGTGATATGACTGGTTGCCATTCTCAGTGCTACATTTTTGCATTAATGGCACACATTCCATGTGAGTGCTCCTCTTTGGTAATGCTGCTGAGGCAGCAATCTGGGGTACAATTGGTGTTTTCTGCTGTGCAAGGAAGCATCAGGATGTAGAAAATGATTTTACCTTCTTTGGCAAGGTGTGACCCTACATGATAATAGAATTAATTAGAGCATCACAATAGGGAAACAGTCAGTAAATTGATGTGCAAACGGGAGGTTTGTGTATGCAAACATGTCTCAGAGGCAGAAATGATGTTGGGTTCATTTAAAGTTTACAGGGTGGAGCTAAAGAGTCACTTCATCGAAAATGGTACAAGATAGCATGGATTACTTAATGTCATGAAATGTGCAATCTACCTGTATTAAACTTTCCAGGTTAGCTGTTAGCTTAGCTGCCTGCCTGCCAAGCTTCTAAAGTCGTAACTGCCATTTTGATTATTTTTTATTTTCATTTTTTTGTAGAGTTGTTTTTATACCTCCACAATGGTGATAGCTGAGGCCAGAGCCATATTGTTTTCAGGTTGTCTGTCCGTCTGTCACATTCTTGTGAATGGGATATCTTAAGAACACCATGGGGAAATTTCTTCAAATTTGGCACAAATGTCCATTTAGACTCAAGGATGAACTAATTAGAATTTGTTGGTCAGAGATCAAAGGTCAAGATGACTGTGACCTCACAAAATATAGCACAAGTCCTCATACTAGTTATGACACAATTTCACCCGAATGTCTAACAGGATAAAATGATGACATTATGACATTTTATATCCAAAAGTTCAAAGGTCACTGTGACATCATATTGTTTTCTGGCCATTATTCAAGCTGTATGTCTGGAACAGAAAGGGAGGCATTTGGTTGGGCGTTGAATAAGTCACACTACTCTTGGGTGTCCATCTTGAAACTGTGCTGATTGTATAGATCTTCTGTGCTGCCAGGTTAAAGATGTGTGTGACATATCCACGTTTTAGAATTTGTAGCTTTTGAATTTGCAGAAATATCCATATTGGAAGCATTGTCTACTGTCGTGGCTAAATATCTGAGTCTGGGCAGACGTGGATGTGAACTCTAACTGCAACTTGACTGGTCTGCGGAGGCATGCAACCACGAGGTGGTAATTCTGGTTTAAATTTAGATTTACTACTTTGCTATTCATTTTTGCGAGTTACATACTTGGAGCAGTTGCCTGATTGCACCCATACATTGAGGTTTAACTCAGTAGGTAACATGTTGCCTTCATAGCTGCTCTGCCTCAGAGAAGTATCAGGAAACTAAACCCTAAAACAATCTTTAATTAATGAGCCATTATGACAAATGTTGACTTTTGCAGTTATTTTTGCAGCTCTATGCATGGTTAACTTTATGTCTGCTTTTTTCGCTCACCATCATCTTTTTGCCCGAGACATTTGGCTTGTTGCATGTCTCCAAGGCTGTAATCTGTTAGCACTTCCCCTATTTGTTTGCAGCAGTGTCTTTCAATTAAACAGCAGGGCCAATTTCTTCAGAGATTTCGTTTTCGAGTGACTCCCCAGAGAGGGAGCAGAGGAAATGGCTGAACACATCAGACACATTCGTCTTCTCTGCTTAGTTACCTTGCAGGGGGAAGATGGTGATACCCATTTCCTCCGTCTAATGTGTTTGCTTTACACCCTATGCCAAGTGTCAACATGCAGCTTCTTGACAGTCATTTTTCATTTGGAGCAAGTAGCTGGGCTGAATAAGCCAGGGCACTGCACAGTTTCTGCTTTTCCCCTTCTTTCATCAGCCGATTGTTGTTTTGAAGGTGGCAAACTTCTAACGTGCTTAAGGTTAAAAGTGCACTAGTCAGAGATTATTACTTAATAGCCTTGGCTGGTTGTTGATTGAGAATAAAAAGCCAATTATCATAATAGGATATGGGACATAATGACAGAATTAAATGAGTGTGACAGACACACAATAGGCCTGTTCTGTCATCGCCTTAGCCCAGCTCGCTTATTAGAATTAATCTGGCCTAATTAAAAATGCAAATGGCTCAAAGTCATTGACGGAGTTTACATGTTTTTAAAACATTTAACTGATTTAATTACATGGAAAATGAAATGGTGGGATGTGCAATTGAATTTTTTTTTTTCCCCCGTCGTCACCCTCCTGCCGGTTGCCACAGAGAAATGAATATTCTCTCATGCCAGGAAGAGAAGGTAATGAGATTAGTGCTCTCCCTCTCTCTGTTTCTCTCTCCATCTCTGCCTTTCAGAAGCTGATGGTTTGGTTCATCGAACCAAGAAGAGCTGTTTTATTGTTATCACTGAAAACATTTTATCTTGGTCTCAAAAGCACCTACTGTATAGTGTGGGCTGAGAGCTTCACAACATTTAAAGAGTTTCCTCCTACAATGTATCATTTTAAAAGACCGCTATATGATTTATAACCGAAAAAAAAAGCATATCCCGATTCCTACTGGTGTTGTTTTTCATATTTAAAGTCATGTAGAGGAAGCGTCAGAGGTCTTAACAGACAGATTTAATAGTCTAAAGTGTGTTGAAACGCTGTATAGCCTACAGCAAGTTGTGAAAGTGCACGACATGCTCTCACACATTTTTCAGGTTGACTCTAGGAAGGTGGTTCTACCACGACTGTCATGCGGCATGAAAAGAAAAGCATTTGTCCTCGAGTTTTTGCAAAATTAACATGATAAAATGTTGTGCATCCTGCTGCAAGCTCGAGAATAAAAGAAAAATCAGTCATCTCTTTTTCTACAGTATATTGCACTCAGTGACCTGTTTGAGTGAGACCAGCCAGTTCCTGTTTTCAGCCTTCATGCCACTAAAGGTTTCAGACTATATTCAGACTGTGTGCACCTTGTACTGGGAGCTCGTTAAAAGTGCAGATTGATAGTTTTGCTTACTAGAAACATGCTTGGTGTTTTTGCACCTTTCAGCCATGGTCGTAAAAACCCGCTAGCATGCGGTGGACATCCTGTGGGGGAGGAAATTGATTTTGCTGGGTTTGTTTGTTCTAGACCAACAGGCGACATGCATTGTTTGGCTATATTTCTTTACATTTCAGACTTATCGTTTTATTGGTGTATTAAAATATTTTATGGCTGTTATGACTTTACAGCTGTTTCAGAATAGTTTTATTTGAGCCAGTGTGATGGGTTTTTTTCCCTCAATCATAAATGTGTGCAAGAGAAGGCATTTGGAAGTGACAGAACGTTTTTAAATTTGATTCATGTGAATGGGCCAGATGTTCTGTTTTGATCTCGATGTGCTGTGTCTGTGCCTCTGTTACACCGTTTCCCACCCACCTAGCCTTACATCATCAGCGGCAATGCAGTTACTCAATGTGTAATACAGAGATGTCAAGCTACAAAGGGGTTTGAGATTGTGAACACGCTGTGAAAAAAGCTTTTTTATTTAAAGACCATTTATTTTGCAGCAGGAAAAAAGACGTACAGACATAAAACTTTGTGTTGACAGGACGGGATCAATTCCAACTGTGTGTCCGTACATCAGCTCAATGTGTTGAAATGGAAAGTATGCTATCGATCTGTGTGCATTAGTGCTCTACAGTAACATAAGCAATGAGTGGCAGAACAAAAGAGGCACTGTGCGTCACGCTGGAGGAGAGGTGCAGCACAAAGAGGACAGTTAACTTCATGCAGTCTATTGGCATTTCATTGTTTATCATTTTAAGTCCTGACGTATATTTGTCTTTCATAAAAGAATTTTACGCACTCGTATACATCTGGAGCAGATTTGGGATAGTTTGGAATACATATGCTGTTTTGCCCTGCAGTAAGAAAGGTTATTAACGTATACTGTAGTAAAGTGCTGCAAAAAATATGACACGGCTTGACATTATAAAGCCAAGAAAGCTACTAAAGCCCGTGTGTGATGGAGGTCAGGCAACACACTTACATCCTAGAAATCAAGTCGTTCATTTATATGTCCATGAGCTGCCCTCACTCACAACTGGATCGTCATTTGAGGCTGGAAAGCATACATCCTGATGATTTCTCCGCCTTCCAACTCATACTTTCCCTCAAGGGACAAAACACAATTACTCCATTGTGCCACACAGTACAGTATATCACATTCTGCACATTTCAGATAGAGAAAAGACGCAGTGTTGTGTTGGGGCATATGGCATCATGATAAATATGCTTTAGAGGGAGGAGGGTAAGGGTTGGAGGAAAAGGGGAGGGGGGGTTCACTGTCAGGGCACAAATTGAATGAACTTCAGCGCAGTGATTGGATTAGTGTATTGTAAACAAAGGGTTATTTCTGTAAATATCCTAATCCCAGGGGCCGGGATTAAAGGTGAACAAACAGAGGAAAATGAACCAAGAATCTCTCCAGTACTTTAGCCCAGTATGTCAGCTTTAGTATGTTACTGTATGTAACAGCATAAGGTGTAAAAAAACAAAACAAAAAAAAAACAAAACAAAAACAAAGACATCAGGACCACACTAACTTGATATGGAGACAAAGATCTTTGACCACATCTGAGAGAGAGACAGTTAGACAGACAGTGTCAGGGCCCTTTCAGTAACTGCACTGTTCAACTGTACCTACACACTGATGACAGGAAACGTGGTGGTGACAAGGAAAACCCTGAGATGCCACACACAGTGGGGTAAAAATAGGCCATTTGGCACGAGAGTCAGCAAGTGAGGGGGAGGAGAGGAATTAGAAATAGGGGAAATTGGTGCACGGTGTCTTATTGAAGGGACTTTTTTTTTTTTTCTGCAGGCCCAAGATAAGAAACTTCACTCTTTAATGTTGCTTAGCTGTTAGATCAATCTCATTTTCACTTGTTGGTTTTCTAAGAGAGAGACAGAGGAAGAAGAAAAAAAGAGAGTTTTTTTCCCCCTTGTTAAACAACAAAGGAAAAATGAACGCCCCTCGCTTTTGAGAGTTTATAGTCTGCACCTCCTACACCTTCACAGTTAGAAAAGCTGCCCACTTTTAACCCATTACCACCTTAAATGTGTTACAAACCTCACGTCTTAACACTGCCAGTAATATTCCCTCTATGTGTTGACCCAGGAAAAACCCACATTTGTTGTTGGTGTCAGGGGTGATCACAGCTTGTCTGAACCAGTCACTCAACGCCAGTTAAGATCATGCTGCTTCTTGTGTCAAACACTATAGGCTCACTGTAGCAGGCTGCTATAGGGGTGGATACTGGACATGACTTCCTGTACACAAAGATGCTTCAATGTGACTGTGAAGTGTGAATTGTCACATGTAATTCTCATAAAGTCACCAACTGCAGCTTCAAATAGATTGAATGTATTTAGATAACATTACACAGACAACTATTAATGACATGGAAACACCACAATCCTGTTAAAGTCATATAATATTTAACAGTGGTTTTCAGTCTGGGGGTAGAGAGCCATCCACTGGGCCTTAAGATGTATCTGAGGGGTCAAAAAGTGAGGTGGCTGCAGTAATTATGACAGAAGCAAAGGAGGAAGTCAGGTGATGCAGTATAAAGAATGAGAAAGTCTACATAGGGAGGAGGCCAGGGTGGATAGGTGGGATCAAACAAACACAGGACTTTCACCCAAGAAACTGTTTTTGCATACCGTGTGAAACTACAAGTCAATGCTGAGTTATTTTAACTATATAGTGTAGTATGTAGCTACACTATGTCCCTTGACATTTGTCACATAAAGTTACTAAGAAACATACTTTTTTTTAAGCCAAACCATGAATAGTTTTGGTTCAGTTGTAACCATTTCACCATGTTGTTCACAGTGAATTCATAATGTGTTTAAATCTGTAACCATTAACGTATGCATATATACATATATGACCTATTCTACGATGTGTTGATCTTCTGCTGCTGGTAGGCTGACTAATTTAGGAAATGCTCGTGTTGGTTGTATGAGAGGTTAGGAAGAAGGAGTTATATCCAGAGCTGAAAAGTGAAGCGAATGTGGAGGTGCCTTAAGCCTGCATTCTGTCTAATGGTCAGCAGGGGGCAACTCCACTGACAAAAGTCAATGAGAAAATGGCGCAACATCTCACCTGATTTATTACTTCAGTAAACATTTTGCTGATGAGTTATGACCTCAAACAGTAGTTTCAAGTCTTCTTCAATACAGCTTGATGTTCATTTGGTAAAGTCTGGTCCTATTTAGAATAAAATGGATGATAAAACAGGGTATGCTTTGTGGCGTGGCTACTTTGTGACAAGTTGCTACCACAGCAGTGTCTTTGGGCTTTCAGTTAGATCCACCCTTCGCCCCTCCTAAGCTCTACCCTCTTGTCCAAATATGGTCACTTCTGGCTTCAAAAACAAGATGGCGATGACCAAAATGCCAAATGTGAGTTCATGAACCAATGGATTATATCGTGGTAGCTACGTCCATTACTTTACACAGCCAGTAGGTAGGAACAAATGACTTACATGGTTGTATGGGTTGGGGGACTTATTTTTCTTATGCATTAAATGATTGATGCACATTTTTATGGTAGTCAGGTGCTCACATGAACATTGAAACTGGTTTTGTTCGCTCTAGATATTCTTCCTTTTCTTATTAGCCATTAAGAAATCCCTTCCTTATGTGCTTCCTCCTTCTGTGCAAAATCTTACCAGCTAAAACTTAAAAGGAAGTGCTAATAATTCAGACGCAGCCTGTGACAGGCAGACACTGATTTATATTAAGGGGTTACGAACCAGAAAACTTCAATGCAAGTACTTCTATATTCCTGTGATTATAGTGTGACGTGTACAGAACTACTGGTTTGGGGTAAACTGAGACAACCCAGTATGTACCCATCTGGTGTGAATAGTCTAATAACTTACATTCAGTATCCTGTATCATACACCAGGTTTATGTCTGACAGATGTGTAGCCAGCCTTTTATAACCAGACCGCCATGTCTCAGCCAACGGTCAAGCTGTAACACCCAGTCAGAGTCTGCTCTCGGCCCTTGAGGAATGAAAAACGACGTGTCCTCAGGCCTGCCCCTCCTCTGCATATCTGCTCATTCATCTGGGCCGCTCATTAAAGGGTAATTACCTGTAATTAGTGAATCATGTCGCTTTAATGAAGATGTTGAAAGCTGTTGGAGCCAGAAGGGCTGGCCTTAATTCTGAGTGATGTTCAAGATTAGCGGCAGACAGGAATTCAATAAAGACAGACAGATTAATGAAATATTAGCATTTTGCCGGTGCCATAGGTGGCTTGTATTATGTTTATATTTCACATTCATTTTCAATTCTATTGGCGTCAACACCTGGCTCTGGAGGGCAAGTACGTGTTACTGTATCAGAGCTTGCTAATGGGCACGATGATGATGAAGCTGTGTGTGTCTAAGTACGTCTGTGAATATGTGCGTGTGTGTGTGTGTGCGGTGCTTTCGCGGGCGAGTGTAATGCTTGCTCTAATGTGTGCTGTGCTGAGTGTGTGTGTGTGTGTGTGTGTGTGTGTGTGTGTGTGTGTGTGTGTGTGTTCCCTGGCGGCGTGGTGAGTGTTTAATCTGGCCCGGTGGCGTGCCGTTGGCCCGGCTAATCACAGTGTGTCTGTAGGAGTGCGCTGAGCCAGGGGAGCACGCCGTCGCTAACAGCGCCTGACAGACTCATTAGAGAGACCTGGCACTGAGCTCGCAAGGCACACACACACTCACACACAGAGGAAGATACACACTCAAACACTTTGAAACACACACAGTGGGAAAGGCACTCAGGCTCAACTGTACAGACATTGGGATAAATTCACACACTCACACACTTCTTTTTTTTTTGGACGTTCTTGCACATGCACACACATTCATTCATATAATCATTCATAGACAAGTGTGTGCTGTTTCTTTCTCTCTCTCACACACACACACACACACACACACAGCGCTCCACGTGTGAGAACAAGGCAGGCGGTGACCCCTTGCAGTCGCAGCCCAAACACAGACAAGAGCCGAGAGAGCATCTGGGAAAAAGGGGGGGGGGGGGGATGGAGGGTGGGAAAAAACGAGAGGAGGCGAAGAGGAGGAGTGGAGTGGAGAGAAGGGAAGCTTGTGATGCAGCAAATCTTTCTACCATTCAAATGGGGTGTTTAGACAGGCAAATGACATTTGCAAAGGCTAATTATGTGCAGTCAGGAGATCACCTGCACCCCACTGAAAACCTTAAGAGTGTAAAAAATAGCATGTTAGCGACGTATCGAATGTAGGCTGTATTTAAAGGTACTGTAATGGTGAGAAGGGTTAAAAAAACACTCTTCTTCTGTTCACAAAGAAAATGAAAGTAAAAAACTATTAATTCTCCACGATTAGGTAGAATGACATTTAGCAAAGTTCAACAAACTACTTTGACAAATTACTTAAGACTTGCTTGCGTTGCTCTCACAGCGAGGTTAATTGCAGCTCAGCTGCAGCAGAGCCAAGTGGAAACATTAGGTTCGGCTGAATAACAGGTGAATGCAAAGCAGGTCAATACGTAGTCAAGTGTGGGCCTGCCAGCTGTTCACTCCCTCTGCTCTGCCACCGCACAATGGTGACACACACACATACAAACGCACACACACATGTTCATGCTTTGCACACAAGAAATAACAAGGACAGAGTTAAACATGTAAACAAAGCAAACAGAAATCTATTCATTTTTTAATGTATTTCTTTTATTTAAAGTCTATTCAGTGAAGCCTATAAACAAAGTACATTATACATACAGTGATGCATTAAAAAAGTGGTGATACACAGCACATTGACAAATGATAGAAGAATAAAGCTAATTTGTTTTAATCGTCAACAAATCCGATGAAAATACCAAACCAACATGAATCTCTCGGACTAACAAGTGTCGTCTGAAGCCTGATCCTGACGTACCTTTGTCCCACAGCCCTCCATGAAAAATGAATAAAAACAAAATGAGCCACACCATCTTGGTCCTGCACTTACTCACAAGTTTGCTGTGTGTATTTTGCCCCAAAAATGCACTTTACTCCTGTTTGAGTTTGTGGTTAACCTGAATAAATTGATTTTTTGGCTGCCAACAAGCTGTAAACCCAGAATTGGCAAACTTTCCAGCAAACAGTTGCCTATTTACACATCCAGCAGACATGAAGCAACATTAACATTCATTTGGAGTCGTGATCCGTCCACCTGGCAAATGTAGATCCAGTGATCATGCTCCTTTTTGCTCTGTGTTGCTCTCCACCAGCTCCTCTGGGAAACATGTTTTTAGCTGCGAAATGCTCCTCAGTAGTCCTTTTACCACTGGACTACAACACAGTAACACCCACAAACATCTGGCTTTTGTATTTATTGGGAAAGGACACAATCAGTATTCAAATGAGTAGCAGGCAGTAGTCGCGAGTATTTATCGGCTATCGCTCCAATCGGCTTCGATCGACAGTGATGGAAATACTGCCCCCCCCCCCCAGGTGGATGCACCAAGTTTAGCTCCTTTGTTGTCACAATGCAATGACGCACCACCACAAAAACAACATCTGTCTCCGCCCAAGCAGCACATGAGTGGCCTCCATGCTGCTTTCTACTATTTATTGACCTGTTTTCAGTCCTGTCCATGATGTTAAACGTGGCACACCATCAAGAAAAAAAAGAGGCATACTTGTCTCCACTAGCAGCGGGAAAGCAGTCTATCACGTAATTTAAACAGGTTTCCTTGCTTGAAAAGAACCTGCATTCATGCGATAATTTTGGAAGGAAAAGGATAAAAGTTCAATAGGCAGTCTCAGGCTTTGTCTGTTAAATCAATTAATTTATTTGTTTTTAATCTGCTGCTTGTTGCAGTTGCAAACACTGCAGATGAGAGCGGTGACAGTGAACCAAACAGCAAAGCTATGTGCCGTAAAATCAAAACAATGAGCTGAAAGATGCTAAAAGAGCTCCGTAGATATTTCTCTGGAGTTGTCAGTCTGAGTGCGACTCCCTTTCAGAGTACACAAAGTCTTTTGATCAATTGCTCATATAAAATATTGATTAGAGTGGCTTTTTGAAAAATGAAACTGTGACCCATTTTTAAAGATTGAGGTGAGTTGGAAAGCATTGAGGGATAGACGAACGCATTGCTGGGTTTGGTCTTTTCATTGAATTGTCGACTATTACAAACAATATCAAATAACACCAGCCTCATCCTGTAACACTTGAAACCATTAAATAAAGAAAGAAGAAACAAGAAGTTGCTGTGAGACACAGAGTTATACTGTATATTCTGCTGCCAGTTCTGCCAGGTGCCTCTCTTTCTCACTTTCTCAGCCACTCTTATCCTTCACTCTCATACACTAACCTCCTTGTCAGGAGCTTTAATCTAGCCTTGTAGGTGTAACTGGAAAAAGTTTCTCTGACAACCTTGTTTCACCCAAAAGCCAAATCAAACTGTCTTTAATTTTCTCTACCAATGTACCATGTAACAGGCCAAACCCCCCCCCCCCCCGTTTCTCTCTGTCTATTACTCTCTGTGTCTGTTTCTCACTCTGTTTCTCTGTATCTTCAGAGTACAATAGCTGTTTTGCTCTCCTCTTTCGCCCATTCTCTCTCCCTCACTCTTCTCCACCACAAGGCTGTGACATTGAGGGAATGTGATGTGATGTATTGTAGTGAATAATGTATTCTGCGAGGATTGTACAGAGCGTGTAGAGCAGATGGCAGCAGGTTGATCTCGATGTGTGTGTGTGTGTGTGTGTGTGTGTGTTTAATGATGACAGTGTGTATATGTGTGACGTGCGTATGAGCGTGTGCATGTGTGTGTATGTGTATGTGAGCTCACCCAGAATGGGGGAGGGGACAGAGGAGAAGAAGGGAGGAGGGAGGGAAGGAGGGAGGGAGGGAGGGAGAGTGGGGGTTGGTGTGTATGTGTGTGTATGTGAGCCTCCTTTGTGAGATAAAACATGCAAATGGTGGATTATTTTAATGCAGTTTTTTCTAGAGCCCTGAGCCTTAATCCCTAAAGCAGTTGAAATGAAAATAGTATATGTTTTCTTTCAAACTCTCTCCCTCCCGCCCTGTTTTTTTTTTTTTTTTGTATTCCCTGATAGGAATTTACAACCACCAGCTGTCTAGGAACGGGATCCTTTGCACTTAAATTTCTCTCTGGTGTAGTTACAGCCAAAGACTGATGATTACAGCCAGATAGCATGGAATTGACTAAAGCTAGTCAGGCCTGAACTGCTCTGTTGCACAGTGGAAGGATCATGGTTGTGAAATTTTGCTCTGATTGAATGGTGATAACGACGTCGATCACAGAAATACAGCTGAATGCTCAGTTTCTTACTTTGAATGGACTGCAGATGTATAAAATATGCGCATTTATAAACACTTGCACATGCTCAAGCACACTGGAACCCAAAAAGGAGGCACAAAATCACAGGACTACAGCCCTTGTATTACATTCAGGCTTGAGGCCAACTGTTTTCTATAGCTTATTTATAGTTTATTACATGTATAAACAATATAATATGTAAAAAAGGCTCCTACATATAAGTGGCTAGGCCCCTGATAAGGTTCAGTGAATAGGCCCCTAATTTACTTTACTCATATCAGCCTCTGGGGCTGAGAAAAAGAAGCCAACATACAAGTGCCAGAAACTGCAGTTCTTCCAATGGCCACTTGGGGCTGGCTTCAAAAGCGAGTCACTCCCCATAGACACCCATGTTAAAATGCCCAACTTTAACCCTCAGTGTGTAAAAATGGTGAGTAACAGTGACATCAGCGGTCAAATTCTAGATTGCAGGGCTCACTCGCGCTCACTTGCTCACCCCTCCCGTCGGGTAAGTGACGGTGGCCTCGTAGGTCAAAAAGCCTTGCGCAGACAGAGATGGCATCATCCACAAGTCTTTCAAGTGTTTCAAGTAGTGATGAGGTGAATATTTATTTAGGAATCTAAACCATGTTACGATATTGTAGCGACCCTGCAGTAAATGTTGTTATAATGTCAATGTTCAGTGAGTTAATGGCATGTTTGGGATTGAATGAGTATAGGAAGGGGGGCGGGGTGCGTGTGTGATGGGGATGAGGCTGTGTGAGTGCGCGTGCTGGTGTGTGTATAAGCGAGCTGGAGGAGAGAGCAGGAGTGCGCAGTTGGAGTTACAGCTAAGTTCTTGTTTGTGGGTTGTTTTGGCGTGGTTACGGCCAACAGTAACCTGTACTGTTCAGTAATAAACAGTGGTTTGCCGAATAACTGCGTCATCCTTTCCACATGTCCTGGCGGACGCTACAATATGTTATAGCTTACCAGTGACATATAGGTTATCTGTGAGATATAACGTTATGTTGGGAGTGTTTTATCTCTGATTGTTTTGGTAACGCGAGCAAACATTAGCACAGTAATGCTAAAATAACACGTTTTATGTGATAGTCACGGCACAGTGCGGCAAATATAGGTTGGTATGATTATAATACATGCGTTTCCAGAGTGTTCTTCCACAGGAGTTCTTTCCACCTGGAATAAGCAACGCCAATATTCGCTCGCGTTTTGTCCCGTCCTTGCTTATCTGACCTTTTTCTTTTATTTGGTGGCGTGGTTGCCCTCTTACGGGGCAAAACATATGTGTGTTCTTCCATTTAAAGTGTGACAGAATCATAAAAGTACAAAGCAGGTTCACGCAGAAGCGCCCCAGATTGATCTTCACCTTAACCGTCTCCAGTGATGGCAAGTTCTAGGTAAACACGAAAGGCGAAGCGCATATATCCCTTTCGGCCACTGTATTCAAATATGCCAACGCAAGAGGGCAGCCTCCAGCAGACCGCACCCTGCCTGTGTATATATAGAGAAATCATTCTAAGCCGATGAGAAAGCTTCCATTTGTATGTGAATTGCATTACACTTTAGTAAATATATATTTATGAAAGCAGCAGTAAACATGTTTACAGCCTGGTACAAAAAAAATGATTTTGGTCCCTGTAGCTTATTTCATCGTTCATGACAACTGCACAGGGAGTGAATTTTAAAATAACTCACCTCCTCACATTTTATTAAAGCTTAAAGTTATGCGTAATTAAGGATAGAGCCTCTGTGAGTGACAGGCTGTCTGTGGATATTGTCCTCAGGTGCTCAGTCTGATCCACCCCTCACTTGTCCATGGCACTAGCCTCCCTTTCAAATATAGCTCTAAAAAAACAAGATGGCCGTGGCTTAAATGTCAAACTCAAGGCTTCAAAATCAAGAGTCTACAAACCAGTTGGTGATGCTATGGTAGCTACTTTAATTATTATGCAGTCTATGATATCAACCCATGCGCTTGCAGCCTCTCACCTAGTTTAGAACAATGAATTTCTCAGGTCAATTTCCTGCCTGCAGGTTTTTTATGTGTCATAGTGACTATGCTACCGACCGGCAACAGGAAGTAAGACTTGTCTGACAGTTATTTTATTTTACCTGAAATTTGCATAGTGGGTTGACAGAAGCATGATGTGTAATTAGTGTATTCTGTAGCACCACATAGTGGACACAAAAAGTGGTACTGGCCCGTTCATGAGTACGTGCAGCTTTGATTTTTTTTTTTTTTTTTTTTTTCCATAACAGTTGCTACAAAATAAAATGGCTTATACCATTTTCAAGAGCAGGGGCGTCAATATGAAATAGGCTACATATTAATACAAAACATATATTTGTTTTTTTAATAACTAATGATGAATATTTTGGTTCAAAATAAAAGTTGCTTATCATTAATTAAATTAATGATAATGTCTGGATCCCCCCCTTATCTGTGGGCCTGTGCGAAAATTGTAAAAAAAAAAAAAATCAGCTTTTGTGAAAATATATTTCAAATGTGAAAAAACTGACATGGTTTATATTTCACATGTGCACTTTCTAAAGAACATGCTTTTCACAAATACTGTGTGGTTCACGTTGAGATGTTTAGATTTTTTTTTGGAAAGGAGGAAGTTAAATAAGGAAGTATAGAGAATAAAAGTTTGCCTGAGTTTGTGCATTAGCTGTCAGGAGGGATAAATAAACACATAACAAGCAGTGGCTTAAGCACACAAACATAGATACACAGTATCCCCCGGTATGAAGACGTCCCCTATAGAAGAAGCAGAAACAGATGGTAGAATCTATTTACATTCACTTAAGTGATGAGTTTATAAACTGAAGGTTATTCAGTTTCCTGCACTTAGCGGAGACTTTGTTTTGAGACATATAGGCGACTGTGGAGCTGCACTCACACTGTTAATGTTTGATACCTTCATTACTCACACAATTATACTACACTGATATACTGTGCCATTATATCCTCTTCCTGCTTGTGTCCATTCTTTTCCTACCTGTTGGTTACCTGTGTTGGGAGCTGGTGGTGTGGTGCTCCACTCTCTGCAGGCTCCTTCAGGCCCCTGAAGGCTCATCAGCAATGTGGTAGCAACAACGAGATATTCAAGGTGGCATGTTTGGCTGCAAAGTGCAAAGCCCGGTGGATGCCTGGCAACTGGCCTGCAGTACTGTTATGTTACTGAGGCTAGACACCACAACAACAGAAAACATCCTTTTATTGTATCCTCCCACTCCACAGATGCAAAAACAGAGGAAAAGACAAGAACCTTGTTATTGCTTTTTCTATGGAAACGTTTTATCAATTAATCATCGTAAGAGCTGCAGTGCATGTGAGGATTTTCGTGAAATACCAAGGCTGAAACAGAGCATATGGAATAGTGAGGAGAAGAAGGCTCGCACATCCTTGTCTCTTTCATATTAGGGACAGTGAGCATAATTGAGTAAATGTATTTAAGTATTTGAGCGAGCAGATTCAGCCTCTCTGGGATGGTTGATATTGTACTTAGGAAGAATATTGCCCGAGGCAATTCATTAGCGGTAAATAATTGAGAGGTTCGGATAGTGCTAAGGTGAAATGCCTGTTATTATTTTATGGAGTTTGTGTTCTTAGGGCTCTTCAGTTTAAGAATATTAAAAATGCAGTAAGCCTTCCCACAAATTACTCACTGGAAAGATTCACAATGGGCGCTAATGACTAACCATCCATCTTCCATTGTTTTCAAGCTCTGTAAAAGTGTTTCGCTGCGCCATTATCAATTCTATTTCTGCTTTTGGTAATGTTCTTTTATTTCATGAAAGATGTTATTTTACCCTCATGCTTTTTACATTTTTTACTGGTTTTATTTGAGGTAATTAAGGCACATCAGCTATTACAGCAGGATACCTTCCAGTGACATTTTATTAAAAAGAAATTAAATGTCTCTTAACTCCAGTTTCGAAAGCTTGTAGTTGAGATTGTAGCGTCCGGTCTCTCAAGACAGGGTGTGGAAAGTGTGATGGAGCTGTCAACCAGACGCGCAGCAGGCCGTTGTGGAGCTCTACGAATAGCAAGGGCTTATATTAAACATAGATTAAACACCAGCAGTCTTGGGATGTCTCATTGGTAAACTAATAAATCTGCCTCATGTGCACCTGCATCTGTTTATTTAACCTTCGATTGGCTCATGCAAATGTCATTTCTTTACATTAACTTGCATTCAGCTAACTTTTACTCTACTCAAGGGTTCATTTAAACCACACTTTTACCTCTGTGTGTGTCTTTTATTTATTTCTGTGCATGCTTCAGCTCAGATGAACTCTTATCTGTTAAAAGTTGTCACCTTTACTTGCTGGTTTTCCGGTGATGCAACTTAAAGGCCACTGAGGTTTTATTTAACATCTTATACGCCAACACAACACCACGTGACAACCGAGAAATGGGGGGCGCATCTGAGGGTCTGATCAGTTATTCACAGCACTGTATCCACCATAATAGCATGATGTGTTTAACCCGTGGTCTGTGGTCTGTGTGCAAGAGCTGTTTGTCCTTAACAGGTCAACGGTTGTGTAGTGTTTGATAAAATGCTGTCAGTTGCGGTTGGACTGTTTCTGTAGTCATCGTAGCAGCGTGACTTTAGGGTGAGTGTTAGTTGGTCCATCTATGTAACTGACTGTCCATTTGTCTTTTCAAAAGTTGATTTGGTTTGCAGTGAAATGTTGAATGGCTTGATGTTTAGTAGAAACTTTCATGGTCCCCAGAGGATGAATTCTAATGAGTTTGGTTATTCCCTTCAGTGCCACCACTCGGGGTAAAGTTCCACTTTAGTTTAAACCTAATGAGGGAATTTTAGTCAGACTCATGACACAGAATTATTTTGTAAACTGGATGAACCCTTTGATTCAAATTAGGGTTGGGCCAATGGACGATGTCATCATCCATCACCAGTGCCCATGTTGTGATTTAAAAGCCCCCTCCCCCCTGTCCACGCCAACACCGAGGCATGGGTTTGTGGTAGTGCTAAACATTCATTGTGTAGTTGAAAAGTAACAATTAAGATTTTTCTACCAGATGAACTGTAGGCTGCCAGATGGGTGAAGTGTTACACTTTTTAGCAACCAAGGTTATTGTCGTCATTGTGATCATTTGATCAACATCTTCTCACATATGCAAGGCTGGCTGCTGTTATGGTTTTGTTTTTTTTCACTGATAAGGTGATGTAGATATCACAAGTTTCCGGTAGGTGGGCGTTATGAGTAAATTATTAATACTCGACAGAAACACCGCATGCAATAGTCCACCTCACACCTTCTCTTTCCCCATCTTTGTCTGGTTACAAATGAGCGTTTCTGTCTCATTGAACCACCTTTGTGTTCTTGCTCAATTTCACTGTGCGCTTTTAAATATGTGAGCTGATATGGCAGGTCATATTTATAGCATAGGTGGTATTCATTTCCTGATTATTAATGTATACGTGGTGTAAATCCACTCGTTGATCCATGATACTCCTTAAGTCTCCGGATCCTTGGCCCAGTGCCAGCGTTCAGCCCCACTGTTTTGTCAGAGGTTTGTGTGTATGCTCGTCAGCGTGTGCAAGAGAGCAGGGAGGTGGGCATGGGGAGGAGGCGTGTTCGGGGTGGAGGGGATGTCAGCTCATTAACCTCCATTCTTCCCCCAGCACGGCGCTGCATAGAGTCACTGTGTAAGTCTCATGTCATTACTCCTCCCCCTGCACGCGTGTGCTGGGCATGAGGGAAAGAGCAGAGCAACCGGAGAAAGGGAGAAGGAGGGAAAGGTTCACAAGGGAGTTGGGGGGTGGGGGGTAAAGGGGCTTGACATGTTCCTTTACAAATGCCCTGCTTGTATCTCCCAAACTAAAGCCCCGCCATCTCGTTTCCTTCCCCACTTTTGTCTTCTCTGTCTCTTCTCTTTTTCTCCCTTGCTGTCTCTCTCTCTCTAACCACAGGCCCGGTACAGTGTGGGTGAACGAGGGGTTAGGCTCCACACTGCCCCCCCTCCAGGCATCAATCCAGCTAGGAAAAGACTGCCCACTGCTGTGGTGAGATACAGTAGTCCAGCCCCCAGTTACTGAAACCCCTTTGTTTGTCAGCCAATTGATTTGGGAAGGTGTACCTCAAGCCACTGACCTGGGCCCACTTTTGTTTTGGAGGTTCCAAGCTGAGGACATTTAGAGTTGTGATGAAATTGCTCTTTATAGACATATTTACTCAAACTCCTGAAAATCGCTACAACAACACGCACGTACATGTGTAAACACATTTTAAAAAGTCATTATTTTGTATTCTCCCCCACACAGCACAAATATTGTATATATTTGCATTTGAAAACAGGCAAACTTACGGGAATTTACAGATGCTGTCAGGAGGTATGTTTCTTAATTGCAGCAACATATGTGTGAAAACACGCAAAGGTGCAAAATACGCCCCTATGGCTGTTACAGTCAGGTCACACGATGTGTGCATCTATAGAAACTAAGAGTCAGAACAGCACATTTATCATTTTTGGAGTTCATCTTTTACAGCTCTTTTAACTTAATGACCATAATGATTTTAAAAATAATCTAAATAAATGTAATACAAAATTATTTACAAACATGTTGCAACTCATGCCCAAAACATAACACATAGACCTTTCTTCAGGAAGCTTGCTTTTAAAAAAAAAGGTGTTGCAATGTGACTTCCTGTGAATTTTTTATCTTTTGTTAAAACTATACGAATGACCTATTCGACAGTCAGATATTGTTGGCAATAATATTGCACATGTACCTGTTAAGTAAAACTATGTTTTTGTGTTTATATCTATTACTAGTGCTAAGTGAACAGACCACAACCTGATTATCAGTAACAGTAATTCAACAGTGACAACACTTCCTTCCCACCTTCCATAACTGTACACTGTGCTGCATGTTAAAGTCCGTGCCATGTTGGTGCACACCTATAGAAATAGCTAAATGTGTTTCCTGTGCTCAAAATGATTTATTTTAGTCACTGCCAGAACAGTAAAACTTCAGCCTTTTTTCTTCACTCTTTGCTCTTTCATGCTTTATTCTGTGCAGAGGCAAGAGAGCAGTAGATTGCAATAAGATAACCAATTATATGCTAGAGGAAACCAGACTTTTTTTTCCTGCTGCAGTTATCTGATGCTGCGGTGAGCAGAGGCAAAGGGCTGGGGTAATGTGACATTCACTCTGCCCTTTATCTTCTCTCATTGCTGTTTACCCCAGTCAGTTAAAAGTGGCTTGTGCTCTGCATCCTCTCCTGCTGCCAGAGAAACCTCACCAACATAGCCTCACGTAGAGAAACTCACTTACTGTACGGACACACACAAACGTGCAAAAACACTCACACACATGTTCTCACCTCAGACAGGTAGACTTGTGGGATAACCACTTTCCTCATAGTAGCACCCATGTTAAGTGTAGCACGACTGCACCTGCTGGGGTTAGTTGCTAATTGCATGTGATGCTACTGTGCTAGATGCTAAGAAGGTGTTTCCCAGTAATGGTTAGCAGGCAGGCCATTGAAGGCGATAGTGGCAGGATGAGGGAGGATGTGTGGGTGGCACTTTGGTCTGACACATTTTTTCTGTTATACCTTTGCACGAACACCTTTCACTCTACTTCCATCTGGTAGCAGATACAAGACACTTTGATGGAAAAAGGCACATTTTAGACATATTGGTGCTATATTCCATAGCTCGCTAATTGCAGTAACACACCATGTATTCCGTTGTTGTATGTAAATGTATCTGTGGAGGCATGAATAATGCACCATGCATTAAAAAAATGCATATTGTGGACAATCAAGTCTATTAATCTATGACCTGTTAGCTCTTTGCTCTAGTTACTGCACCGACAGACTGATTATATTGATGATAGACAAACGAGCTATATGTTGACATACCTGGACCTCCACCAAACACAGTGCAGTCATGTTTTATCCAAGTCCAAAGGAGAGAGAAGCTTTGACCTAAAGCTGCATCTAGATAGATTTTGACTGTTGAACCTAAACCTGCAATAACAGACCATACCGACTTTTCATTTAATTTGGTAAACAGTTGCATATTTACACATCCTAATTCAACATTAGAATTCACTGGGAGTCATGTCTCTGGACACCTGATGAATGTTAAGTCCACTGATATAGCTCTGTGTTGGTCTCCTCCAGCTTCTGAGTGAAATCTCTGGCTCTTTAGCAGCTAAATGCGCCACTATGTTTGCCAGTAATGCTGCATTTAGAGCCCGTATGTAGCTTGTATGGACATATACCATAACCCAGATCTGTTTTGTATTTCCACTGCAGACGGTACTAGTAAATGTAGGCAGGGTTGTTACCAGATAATGTCACTGCTTGGTCCAGCTCTCGCTGTTTTTCCTTGTTACAGGCGATGCAGAGGAATGCCTTCACCTCACTGATCGTCCACTGATCGTGTAGCATGCAGATATTTTCAGAACAAAAAGGTACAGGCTGGAGTGTTTAGAGTCCCCGTCTGAGTCCTTGTAGAGCAAGAGTGATGATTCTCTATTGGTCAATCAGTGGACTATAGTGTTCTAGCTCAAGCTCTGGCTTTCAGTATCAGATCCGTGCGCTAGGTACCCCAACAGAGAGGTGAAGAAAAAATGAGACAGAGAGGAAAAGTTCTGTGGGAACCATCCACCACTTGCCCAGAACGCCCATTGGAGGTGTTCTGGCCATGTCCCAGTGGTAGGAGGCTCCGGGGTAGACTCAGAGCACGCTGAGGGGATAACATTTCTCATCTGGCCCGGGAACGCCTTGGGGTCCCCCAGGAGAAGCTGGAAAGCGTTTGCTGGGCAGGATGGGCATCTGGGGTGCTTTACTTGGCCTGCTGCCCCTGCGACCCGGCCCTGGATAAGTGGATCAAAATGGATGGATGGATGGATGGATGAACTACTTTTCACAGTGGAGCTGCAAAAATAACCGTTCTAATGTGTAACAAACTGGACTGCTTGGTGAAAACAAGCTTAAGTTGCTAACTTGTCTGCCAGTTAGTGCTGGGTAGGTAGTGTACTGTTGGCTTTTAGAGCTTTTTGGCTGAAAAACAGCTGCCTGCCGTGGAAGAAAACAACAATGATGAGAATGTTCTTAACTAGTAAATCCCAAAAATCTAAACAATAAGCTGAAAATTGCTAAAACTCTCCTCTGAACTGAAGGCAACACCACAGTAGGGTGATCACTCTCTGTGGGCTCAGCACAACAAGTGCTCCCTTTTATGTACAAGGAGACATGTGATCCATTGTTAATATAAAAGTATTGATTATAGTAGCCTCAAATCAAAGAAGAAGACAGAGTGAGTGTATTTGCCCCACTGAAATCCAAATATCTTGTATTAACACCTCTCCATCAACAGAAAGCAATGTCTAAAGGTTAAAAGTAAAATACATTTGTCTCCTAAAAGGCAGTGACACAGGCTAGATATTTTCAGTCTGATACGATATCTTTTAGTCTGAAACAATCACAGACTTGGCAGATTGGTAAACATGAGCCAGCTGTGTGCTGTTTACTGACGGCAAGTTACACGAGTGCTGTGTATTAGAGCTTTTAAACAGTTTTTGTTAGGGCCATTTACAACCAGAAATATTAAGTTACTCAT